>NC_063360.1:6553806-6629736 GCF_021869965.1 Rhincodon typus
TCTCTTTCAATTCCTCCCACTTCCTACAGACAAAGGGGGTAGCCATGGGTACCCGCATGGGCCCAAGCGACGCCTGCCTCTTTGTAGGTTACGTGGAACAATCCCTCTTCCGTACCTACACCGGCCCTAAACCCCACCTCTTCCTCCGTTACATTGATGACTGTATCGGCGCCGCCTCGTGCGCCCACGAGGAGCTCGAACAGTTCATCCACTTCACTAACACCTTCCACCCCAACCTTAAGTTTACCTGGACCATCTCTAACACCTCTCTCCCCTTCCTGGACCTCTCTGTCTCCATATCGGGCAACCACCTAGAAACCGATATTCATTTCAAGCCCACCAACTCCCACAGCTACCTAGAATACTCCTCCTCCCACCCACCTTCCTGCAAAAATGCTATCCCCTATTCCCAATTCCTTCGCCTCCGCCGCATCTGCTCCCAGGATGAGGCATTCCACTCCCGTACATCTCAGTTGTCCTCGTTTTTCAAGGACCGTAACTTCCCCTCCTCGGTGGTCGAGAACGCCCTCAACCGTGTCTCCCACATCTCCCGCACCTCATCCCTCACACTCCGTCCACGCAATAAAAACCAAAAAAGAATCCCCCTCGTCCTCACGTACCACCCCACCAACCTCCGGATCCAACGCATCATCCTCCGACACTTCCGCCATCTGCAATCCGACCCCACCACCAAAGACATCTTTCCCTCCCCACCTTTTATCTGCTTTCCGGAGGGACAACTTTCTCCGTGACTCCCTTGTCCGCTCCACACTCCCCTCCAGCTCCTCCACACTCGGCACTTTTCCCTGCAACCGCAGGAAGTGCTACACCTGCCCCCATACCTCCTCCCTCACCCCCATCCCAGGCCCCAAGAAGACTTTCCACATCAAGCAGATGTTCACCTGCACATCTGCCAATGTGGTATACTGCATCCGCTGTACCTGGTGTGGCTTCCTCTACATCGGGGAAACCAAGCGGAGACTCGGGGACCGCTTTGCAGAACACCTACGCTCGGTTCGCAACAAACAACTGCACCTCCCAGTCGCGAACCATTTCAACTCCCCCTCCCATTCCTCAGACGACATGTCCATCCTGGGCCTCCTGCAGTGCCACAACGATGCCACCCGAAGGTTGCAGGAACAGCAACTCATATTCCGCTTGGGAACCCTGCAGCCCAATGGTATCAATGTGGATTTCACAAGTTTCAAAATCTCCCCTCCCCCCACCGCATCCCAAAACCAGTCCAGCTCGTCCCTGCCTCCCTAACCTGTTCTTCCTCCTCCCACCTCAAGCCGCACCTCCATCTCCTACCGACCAACCTCATCCCGCCCCCTTGACCTGTCCGTCCTCCCTGGACTGACCTATCCCCTTCCTAACTCCCTACCTACACTCACCTTTCCTGGCCCCATCCCCGCCTCTTCGACCTGTTTGTTTCCTCTCCACCTATCCTCTCCTCTATCCCTCTTCTATCCGCCTCCCACTCGCTCCCTATTTATTTCAAAACCCCCTTCCCCTCCCCCTTTTCTGATGAAGGGTCTAGGCCCGAAACGTCAGCCTCTCTGCTCCTATGATGCTGCTTGGCCTGCTATGTTCATCCAGCCCTGCACCTTGTTGTCTCGGATTCTCCAGCGTCTGCAGTTCCTACTATCTCTGATTCGAAAATACAATATTCTCTGTCCCAACAGCATTCCTTTTATGTCACTCAAATGCAAGAGAGAATTCCCTCCTTTATCACATCTATAGGTTTGACTTAACTGTTGCCTTAGTTCCCTGTCTAGAGAGTTTGATAGTCACTCCCTTGAGTATTCACATGACTGCACTTAGATTTTCTCAGCTTCAAATAACCCGTTCAGGGTTCTAACCAAACACTTCAGGTCTGGAATTTACAAACTAAAACAGTTACTCAAAGGTAATCTATCTCCTAATGAGCTTACTCTTTTCTCCCATTTAATTAGCTTTATTGTCACATAAGATGGCATGAGTACAGTAAACGGTTTACAAACCATCAACTTAAGGTACAAGGTACCTAGGTACAGATTCTTGTGTACAAATTCTTAGGAAAAAAATGGAAAAAAAACTAAAGAAATATAATGTCCAGCATTGCAGACCTTTTGAAAGTACAAAATTATAGTAATAAATTAGCAAAATAAAGATATAAAAAGTTCAGAATAATGGTCTTTCCATGATATAACAAAGGAAAAAACAATTTATAAAAATGAGAAATTAAGACAAAATCTATTAGTCCATTTCATGATTCTGGGCTTAAGGACACGACCCCCTCGTTGGAATCCTGGGCTGGACTCACCACTGTGCCGAAGAGAATGCTACGTGGAGTCACAGACTGACTGAAGCCACCACGAGGAGACCTAGACTGTGACAGTGCTGAAGTGGCTGAAGGGACTCCCAGGCTGCTGCTGAAAGGTGTCCCAGTGCAACTGTGAGATGAGACCAACTGTGCTGCCGTGAAGACACTGCAAAAGCCTCCAGGAAACGTGGCCATTGGAATCCTAGACCTGGATCCACCTTGCCTTCAGCCACTGCCGAAGCAGCTTAGTCAAAGGACCCACCAGGATGCAGCCATGAGGAATGGCTGGATCCACGCTGCATTCTCTGCTGCAGCAGCTTCTTGGAGCCTCCTTCCTCACCCAAAGCCATCAAAAGAAGGTAAGATGAACTTGATGTTAAAAACAAAATACTTAAAAAGGGAGAGCAAAAAAGGATGTGGCTGGCCCGGTGATAAGCAGGAGCCCGAATACTTGCTAAACTCTTCTTTGTAGATCCTACTTCAACTAGGATGTCTTTGAACTACCACCAAAAAACTTTCCAAGCTGTGGTGGATTTCTCCCCATGTGAAAAGAAATTGAACTCAGGTACTTAGAGCATCAGTTTGCTTTCAGCTATTCAATATTTATTCTGTCCATATATAAAACTCAATGCAAAAGGAAATCCCATTCCAACAGGGGAAAAAATCCATTTGCATCGATTAGAAGCCAAGAGTTAATTATCTGAACAATGTTTGAGTTTGTGAAAACTTCAGTGATCGTTTTGATCATTTCAGCATTAGGGCAGAATGTATTAAAGCAACGTGAGTGGTGTTCCTCCAGAGTTTGTTGGCATTTCTCTTCCGCTTTAGCTCCCTATTTTTGTTTTTTTTTTTTTTTTTTGGCAAGGCTTTGATGGCGTATGGTGATTCTCTCTGATCATTGTACATATGAGTCCACAGAATGTTGGTAGGGACTTATGGAGAGCACTATACTCCATCCTTCTCTTGCTGTCATCTGAAGTGCACATGGCAGTTTCTACCTGTAAAGTAATTTCAACAGGAAGACTATGGGCAACTTTCTCTAACCCGGCACAAGTTCCAGGAGCATAGAGGTAAATTGTAGCCGAGTTATGGCTCATTGATAAATCCATGATGTGAATCGGGAGAAAATTGAGGCACAATCCAATATGAAAGATGATAATTTAATACAGCACCAAGAGAATTCTGTATAGTTGAGTACTGTTATATTCAGTTCCAGTCTGATTTGTTATGCAGAATAACTGATTGCACAGGACCAATCAAATAAGAACAAGGGAGCTTAAATTAAGTATATGGAATGTAGATCTTTGAACAACTAGTTTAACCATCTATTACCTGACTAATAGTATTAACATTTCTTTGTATGTATGTTTCTTCTGGTGAAACAAATTGGACAGTTAATGAATTGAATCCACCAGTCTAATTTTTGAGATTTCCTTTCTCCTTTTTCTGCATTCCCTTAATCTCAAATTATGTATCTGCACACAGTTTTTGAAATTGATACAGCAAATGCCATCCCCCACGACAGATTGTGTTGGAGTGGCCATCTGTTGTAACAGTAAACGAAAGGTCCAAAGCCTTTGCTGAGTAAGCTGCTATCAGTGAGACTGTAAGTTATATTGTGACAGTTTGTCTTAGGGGGCCTGCTAAGGAACATCAACTCAACCAGGGTTCTTGCACTGGATCTCTGTTCAATAACCTTTGCTGAAAAGGTTGAGATTGGGGAAAAAGTTGAGGATGTTCGTTTGTGATACAGTTGCTGAGATGTGGTGTTCAAGAGCAACTGTAAAGAATATCTGTTCAGCTGAAGTACACAAGTACAGCCCAGTGAAAGAAGAGTTCAGTAGAAATAATCAGTGGATTGGAAAAATATGGTCTTTCAACGCCAGTGGGCTGAATTGATTTGTTTTTAAATAACAGGGAAAACCTGTCCTGCAGTTTATCCAATCTAACAATTTAACAGTCTGGAAATACCTTGTAATTGACACCTCTATTCTTAATTGCAGGTGTGAACTACCAGTTTATCTGCTTTGTCTTGTATGACCTAACGCCAAACATCTTCTAATTATACGGTAAGTAAACTGCAACCTATTGCAGAATGTTAAAAGAAGCAGATGGTCAAGGATGCATTTTAGAGCTCCTTAGAGATTTTGAGTTCCACCTGCTGTCCCTAAATCTGTTTGTGCTGTTTTGAATGTTTACTGACTTTTATATTTATATAGTCTTGCAATATTTTAAGTTGTCATAGTCTGCATGAAAGAACCAAACAAGTGTTATCTGGCAAGTTAAGCTGTTTGTGATTTGTATGAAGAACCAGATAAACACGAATTCCTACATTACACACAATTATTTATGTATAGCCTTTCAAAATGCCCACTTACCCACCCTCCTCCATTCCTTTTCAGTAGCTTTTCCAGCTGCTGCACCCCTGCCTGTAAAATAATGAAATCAGAGTGGCTAATCTGACAGTTCTGGGCACGTGAATGCACCTTGTGACTTCAGCTACCAGACTACAGCAAACCTGAAAAGTGCTGCTGCTTATGATGCCTCTGCAGCCATTGACTTAAAGCTAATGGAGAACCCTCTGTTTTTAGTGCAATATGCTTTGTGTGGTAAATGTAATGTATATTTCTGGAATGAAGAAAAGAAAAAATGTTGGCAACCTCCATTTCTCCTGGTGTCTTGTTAGACCCTAATTTACGTTGATTCTTCGTCCAAGTGCAAATGTTGCTTTGCCTCGTAAAGCCTCACTCTGGTGTCAAGCAGTTACATGAGAGTCCAAGACAGCTTGCAAAGATTGGCAATGTACTATTTGTGGACTTGATATGGTTGACAGTTGGTAGACTGCTGGCTAGGATTACATTTGCCTCAGGAGAGCTTTCAAGGGCCAGTACATTTTGGAGATGTTCCATGGAGCTAAATTTTTATTTCTGACCTCTCAAGCAGATAAGACAGGAACTGTGATTTTGAGAATATCAACTGACTTCTTGCACCTTTTGAAACTTTTTAATGTGTTGCAGCGGAAGTTCTAAAATCTTTAATATTTTAACTCAGGAGTTCATCATTTACAACACAGTTTGTGGGGAAGTATATTCACCGCCTGACTCGGATTTGTTTAGCATCTATTTTATTTTATAGTGTACAGTCATTTTGACACCTTACCTCAATTGTACTTCAGTTGAAAATTGAGGATGAGTCAGAAGTGAAGATTCATCTCAAATGTTAATATTTTGTTAATTCTGTGGAATAGTCTTGTCATTTTTCTGTTCTTGTATTGCCATCTAGTGGTAGAATCACAAACTACACTTCAACCAGCTTGTGCTATATTTTAAGGGATACATTATTCTGGGAAGGAAGAAGAATAATTTTGTCATGAAATACCTTCTAGTAAAGTGTCCTAACACCATGTAGCCCTATTACATTCTGCAAGGGGATTTTTATGTTCAAGAAGGTCAAGTAATTCCGGAGGTAGAATGCATGGAGTCTCCTGATGTAAGGACACTCGCATTATATTTCTGCTGGATCTTTGTGTCGTGCACTTAAGCATAATGTCTGAGTCTCTTTGCTATCTAATCTGTATAAGTGTAATTTCTCCACTTAGTGGAGAGAGAGAGATCACTTCTCTTGTTTATGAAAGTACTTTTCTCGTCAAGGTGAACAGCATTAGTCTTGGACATTTTGAGCGGTTTCTTGATTCAGGCATTCAAGTGTTGATGTTAAGATCTTCCAAGTATGCATTTCGATCGGTTGGGTTAGGTGTAGTGTAGGATTCCTGCTACTACAGAAGAACTTGCTGGACCTCTAGCCAAGTTGTCCAGTACAGCTAGAAACACTCGTTATGTGGAAAGTTGTTGAGGTATGTCCTGTACACAAAAGAGGACAAATGAAATCTAGCCAGTTATCGCTCCATCAGTCTACTATTGATGATGACTAAAGTAATGGAAGAGCTCATTGACTGTGCTATCAAGCAGCACTTACTTCACATTAACCTGTTCACTGATGCACAGTTTGTGTTTCTCCAGTCACTGACCTCATGACAGCCTAGGCTCAAATGTGAGCAAAAGGCTGAACTCCAGATGGGAGGTGAAAGCAACTGCCCTTAATGTAATGATGTAAGATACAACAAAAAAAGCAGGAGTAGGCCATTCAGCCCCTCAAACCTGCCCCATGATTCCACAAGACCATGGCTGATCTATCCCAGGCCTCAACTTGTCTTTTGTGCCAGCTCCTCATTGACTTCATTTGTCAATATTTCAAAAATCTATCTAACTCTCTAAATATTCTGTGATGTAGCCTCCACAACTCTGAAGTAGAGAATTACAGACGTGCCCTCTGGGAGAAGAATTTCCTTAACATATTAGATTTAAATGCGTGTCCCCATATTTAGTAACAATGTGCCCCAGTTTGAGACCCCTTTCAGTAGATGGTTTACACACACTACTACTGCTTTGATTCACTGAAAGTGAGTGAATTTCAATTATGGAAGGAGTACTAGTCAAGTGGGCTCCTTTTGTTCTAGCTGGTGTCAAACTTGCTCAGCTGCACCAATCCGCACAAGTGGACAGTACTTCATTACACTTGTGACTTGTGTCTTGTGGCAGGTGGAGAGGCTTTGGGAAGGCAGTGAGTGAGTCATTTACCATAGAATTCCTCGCAACTGACCTATAGTAGCCACAATGTTTATGTGACTGGTTTGGTTCTGTTTCTGGTTAGGCTCTGTTTCTGGTTAATGGTAACCTTCAGGATATTAGTGGGAGACTCAGCAATGGTAATGGCATTGAATATCAAGGGTTAATCGCTCTTCTTAAATTCTCTCATTGGAGCTGATTGTTGCCTGGCACTAATGTGACAAGAATGTTCTTTTCCACTTCTCAACCGAAGCTTGAATGCTGTTCATGTCTTACTGCATATGGACATGGTTTTTTTTCACCTTTTTGGGGTGAACATTGTGCAATCACCAGTAAACATGCCCACTTCTGACCTCATGTTGGAGTGAAGGTCATTCATGAAGTCAAGGACACAATCAAGAGGATGTAGAGATGCCCTAAGACTGAAACGCTGGACCTCCAACAATGGCAATTATCTCCCTTTTTACTAGGTATAACTCCAGTGAGCAGAAAGTTTATTCTCATGCCGCTTGATTCCAGTTTTGTTAGCACTCCTTGATGTTGAGGGCAGTCACTCTCGCCTCCTTTCTGGGCTTTGGCTCTTTTGCCCATGTTTAACCCAAGGCTGTAATGCAGTCAGAAGCAGAATGGCTGCAGTGCAGGTTATGGCTTAGCGAATACCACTTAATAGCAATCTCGATGACCCTTTCTGAATATTTCTTGATGATCAAGAGGCATTGATAGATTTGTAATTGGCTGCATTGTAGTTGTCCTGCTTTTTTGTGAACAGAATATACTTGGATAATCTTCTATATTGCCAGGTAGATGCAAATGTTGCTTAATGTATGATCCATCTTGGCATCCTCCAGAGGTGTCCAATGTACAGATGCCAGTCCTTAGCCAGTTTGTTTCACTTCATGTGATGAAGATGTGGCTGAAGGCATTCCATCGGTGAAAGTAATGGGACCTGACAACATTCTGGCAATAGTGCTGAAAATGTATGCTCTAGACCTGGTCACATCCCAGATAAGCTGTTTCAGTATAGCTATAGTGACAATTTTAATCCTAATTGATGGAAAACAGTTACCTGTTTCTTTGGTGTGGTATTCCAGACTTGATTGGCATTGAAAATCAGAGCCACGTGACTTGATGCCAGATCCTCCCTTCTGAATATAACTTTCCTTTGTTGTGATTACTCCTGGAAATATTTGTATGTGAATGAGTAATAAGTCCGTGGAATGGGCACTCTAACTTTATTCATCTGACTGTGCCCGAACAGCAAATTTGTACTTGGCACTGTTATCCATTTTCCCTGGAACCCAGCTGCTTTCAAATAGTGCTCTCTGAGGAAATCCTCACTGCAGCCTTAATTCAAACATGGGCAAAAGAGTTGAATTCCAGAGGTGAGGTGAAAGTGACTGCCCTTGACATCATGATGCAATTGACGGAGTGTGCCATCAAGGAGCTGCTAAGGAGAAAATCTGGCGAGTTGGAGAAAGTCATACCTGGCATGTAGGAAGGTGATTGGAGGTCAGTCATCTCAGCTTCAGGACATCTCTGCAGGAGTTCCTTCGTGTAGTATCCTAGGCCCAAACATCTTCAGCAGGTTCATCAGTGACCTTCCCTCCATCATAAGGTCAGAAGTGAGGATGTTCGCTGATTGCAAATGGTACTGAACATTCTGCAACACATTGAAACAGTCCATGTTCACATGCAACAAAACGTGGTCAATATACAGACTTGGCTAAAACAACCACATTGCATAAATGCCAGGCAATGACTGTGTCTCCAATAAGAGATAATCTAACCACCATCCCTTAACATTCAATGGGTGTTACCATCCCTGAATCCCCATTCTTAACATTTCTGGGTGCTCACCATTGACCAGAAACTCAACTGGACGAGCCAAATAAATAGTGCCACAAGAGCAGGCCAGAGGTAGGAATGCTGGAATGAGTAACTCTCTCCCGATTCCCCAAAGCCTGTCCACCATCTACAAGGCACAAGTCATTGGTTGGCACTTGATTGGCACTACAAACATCCATTCCCTTCCTCTCTAGTACCCAGTAGCAGCAGTGTGTACTATCTACAAGATACACTGTAGAAATTTATAAAGGCTCCTTAGACAATACCTTCCAAGCTCAGGACCACTTTCGTCTGGAAAAACAAGGGCAGCAGATTCATAGGAACACCACCTGCAAATTTTCCTCCAAGTGACACACCGTCCTGATTTGGAAATATATTCTCATTAATAGTGTTGCTCGGTCAACACCTTGAATTCCCTCCCTCACGGCATTGTGGGAGTAACTACAGCACATGACTGCCGCTATTCAAGAAGGCCGCTCAATACCACCTTCTCAAGGGCACCCAGGGACAGGCAATAAATGTTGGCCCAGTCAGTGATGTCACGTGTCACAAGTGAATAAAAACAATTTGTGAAACTGGACTCTTTGAGAGCTGTTTTCATCCCTGTCTATCTTCGGCTAAGGCAGAAATTCTGGATATCAATCAACATGGTTAATATCCCATTCACCAATACTTAAATAGACTTTGAATACTCAGTCAAGTGCTACAGCAGCTAAGGATGACTTTCTTCTGAGTCAGAAGATAGCTGATTTTGGGATCTATAGATTTTATGCCACCTAGGGCATTTGTTGTGGAATGTCTGGTTGTGCGTTGTTAGTTTGGATTGTGGCTTGTACTTTTCACTGTTTTGGATTTTCTTTTCTCTCTTTTCTCACTGTTGAGTCACACATGTTGAGCTACTTTCTGCAGACTACCACCAAGGATATTCATCTCCTGCGAGTTGATGTCAGTTTTCCATTTTTCCATTTTTCCATTGTTGACTTTCAACGCATCCTTTAAGTGTTTCTGTTAATCTCATCTGATGATCTAACCTGACTAAGCTGAGATGAATACCTGCTTCGCAAACCTGGTATCTGCCATCTGCACTACATGCCACACTCAACAATACTAATAATGGATGATCATAGTCTCAGTGCTTGTGGTGTCTGCTTGTGCAAGAATATTGATGTTGGTGCTTCTGTTCTTCCACAGGCAATGGTGATGTTATGACTCCAGTGCTTTGAGATGGCTGTCCTAGTGTAAATCAGGGCAGAACTTATGCACTTAATGATAGGGTCCTGGGGATTGCTAAACGAAGAGATCTTGGTGTAGGTTCATAGTTCCTTGAAGGTGGAGTCGCAGGCAGACAGGGTAGTGAAGAAAGTGTTTGGTACTCTGGCTTTTATTGGACAGCGCATGAAGTATGAGAATTGGGATGTCATGTTGCGGTTGTGCAGGACATTGAGGCCACTTTTTGAATACTGTGTTCATTTCAGGTCTCTCTGCTATAGGAAAGATGTTAAATTTGGAAGGGTGCGGAAAAGATTTACAAGGATGTTGCTGGATTTGAGCTGCAGGGAGAGATTGAATGGGCTGGGGTTATTTTCCTTGGAGCGTTGGAGGCTGAGGCTGAGGATGATCCTGTAGAAGTTTATAAAATCATGAGGGGCATGGATAGGGTGACTAGCCAAGGTCTTTTCCCCAGAGTAGGGGAGTCCAGAACTGGAGGGCATAGTGGTGGAGGCTGGTACAGTTACAACATTTAAAAGGCATCTGGATTGGTACACAAATAGGGATATGGGCCAAATGCTGGCAAATGAGGCTAGATTAATTTAGGATATCTGGTTGGCATGGACATGTTGGACCAAAGGATCTGTTTCTGTGCTGTATGACTCTGGATGATGTCAGATCAATGTTGCTAATTTGAACTATTACTGTGGCAGTTGAAAGAAACTGGTTTTATTGTCAGATTTCCTTTTTTTGCGGGAGAGTTGAAAATTATCAGCACTTTTGTCATCAACTGAAGCCACACTTTTTTTTTCACTTTTATCCTAAAACTAAAGTGAGTAGTTTATCATTGTTTTCCTGATCTCCAATCACATTATTTGCTTCCACATCTGCCCTAATAAACATGTCGTATGCCTGTGGTATGGTACAGTATTTATGTTTAGTTGTCTCAGCACTAACAGCAACATGCAAAAACAACTTCAATCATTATTTCGATTTTTTAATGGGACTCTAGATTTTCTTTTCATTTTTATAATGTAATGAGTAACTGCTGTGCAGTTGACACTTTTTTTTAAATTGGGACAATTACAGCGTCTTTTAATCCATGATGACTGGAAATCAAATACAATCAGGAATTGCTCCAGAACTTTAAGCTGTTTTTGGTGGTAGAGAGTATTAGTATAGTTATACTGCCAGTTTGATTTACATAACGTCAAAGTGACTTCTGCTTTTTGACACACAAACTGCTAAAATTGACTCTGAAGTGTAGCAGTGCGAGACACCTATGGGAAGCCATCTTGCTGCACTCAGGCTTGTTTCCAGTGTGGCATCAAACCGGATTTAAAATTTTCTCATGTGGCCCACTGGCTCTACTTTGTATTTTGTAAACAGTCTTAAAATATGAAAAAAAATTAGCAAGGGAGCAGAGTTGCGGCCATGTTTACAAACATGCCTGTGCAGAGCTACTGCTTGACAGTTATCTGGTTATTGCACTCTGCAGCTAATGTTTTCAGCTACAAAGTGGCACAGAAAAACAATTAAAGGTCTAGAATCTATGAGCAAAGGGCAGCACTGCATACCAACTAGGAGGGTAAGGGCAGCAGGAACGGAGGAATACCACAACATTAAAGTTCTGCTCCAAATCATGTACCATTCTGACTTGAAAACATTGTCATTCCTTTTTTTGTATCAAAATTCTCATGAGTAACGGGCATTGTGGGAATACTCCCTCCACACGATCAACATCGGTGATGTAAATTTTAAATGATTGGATTTGGAGGACTTCCTCCACTGTTTTATTGCATTCTCCTCCAGAGATCATACAACATGCTTGTCTGCTTCCTAATGTTTTCAAGTGTTTTTAGAATGGTCGTTAGATTGATCTTAAAATTATCAGTAGTTGAATGACCTTTTCCTGTAATGACACAACCTGCTCTGGTAGTGCACTGATAGCAGTTAAATAAAGAATACCTGCTCTCTGGAAAAACTGGGTTAGTTGATGATGTTGGAGTTGTGACTTGTTTTTAAGTATGTATACGAGTGTGGTCACAAATGTCGTAACAGATGGGTTGCATGACTAAGTTCCGGAACGAGGCATGCTCTCAGCCGAAGGTGTGAATTAGATTGTGATGGGAACAGAAGTATGTCATTCAGCCCCTCAAATCCTCCCTGCCATTCTAAATAATTGCTGATTATCCAACTCAACACCATATTCTGTGATATCCCCATATTATGAGAATTATTAGTAACAGGAAATCTGTCTTTGATTTGGTTTATTGTTGTCACATGTACTGAAATATAGTGAAAAGTGTTGTTTTGCATGTTCTACAGGCAGATCGTACCATTAAAAAGTGCATCAGGTAGCAGAATAGTGTGCAGTACCGTGTTACAGCCACAGAGGAGGTGAAGAGAGAGAAAGATCAGCATTAACATTTGAGAGGTCTGTTTCAAAGTCTGACAAAAGCAGGGAAGAAGCTCTTCTTGAATCTGTTTGTATGCACATTCAAACTTTTATCACCTGCCCAACAGAAGAGGTTGGAAGAGAGTATAACCTGGGTGGGAGTGGTCTTTGATTATGTTGGCTGGTTTCCCGAGGCAGTGGGTAGTATAGGTGAAGTTGATGGATGGAAGGCTGGTTTGTGTGAGCGATTGGGCTGAATTCACAACTCTTTGGTTTTTTGTGGTCTTGGGGAGAGCAGTTGTTTAATCAGGCTGTGATGCATCTATAAAAGTTGGTAAGAGTCTTTGTGAACATGCTGAATTTCCTTAGCCTCCTGAGGAAGTGGAGGCGTTGTGTACTTTCCTGACCATCACTCCCAGGAACTTGATGCTCTCGACTATTCTCACCTCAGCACCATTGATGCAGATGGGTGCATGCCCTCTGCTCTGTTTCCTGAAGTCAATGTCCAGCTCCATTGTTTTTCTGATGCTGATGGAGAGATTGTTGTCATTTACACCATACCTCTAAGCACTCAGTCTCTTTCCTATGTTCTGTTTAATCGTTGTTTGAGATTCGAGCTACAGCCGTGGTGTCATCAGCATACTTGTAAATGGAGTTGGGGTGGAATTTGGCTGCACAGTTGAGTGTATAAGTAGTAGGGGCTGAGTACGCAGACTTGTGGGGCACCAGTGTAGAGGATTAAGGTGGAGGAGATGTTGTTGCCTGTTCTTGCTGATTGTGATCGATGTATCAGGGAGATGAGGATCCAGTTACAAAAGCGGGGAGCTGAGACCCAGACCTCAGTTGCAAAACTTCATTTGGAGAGAGGAGCAATCAGTTCTGAAGAAGGGTCACTGGACCTGAAATGTTGACTGCTTTCTCTCGACTGATGCTGCCAGACGTGCTGAGTTTCTTCAGTTTCTTTTTGCGTACTTTAGTTGGTTCAGCTACAGTTTTCGTTTGAAAAGAAAGGGGGAAAAGGCCTGTTAGTTTTGTTTAATTGCATAAATTAAACTAAGATTTTTCATTTGTTTAACAGTGGAATCTAACTTTGGACTAGACTTTTGTTCTGTTTCCTCCCACACCTTGCAGTATTGAGCCTTCAAGTTGTGCCACTTGGCGTACAGGCCCTAATTTCCAAATTTGCTGATGACGTACAGCTTAGAAGTATTATGAACTGTAAGGAGGATAGCGTAAAATTTCATTGGGTCCCAGGCTGCTGGAATGGGTGGAGAAATAGCTGATGAAAATTAACGTGGAGAAGTGTGAACTGATCCGTTTTGGTTGGAAAAATAATGAGCCAGCATAAAATAAAAATAAATAGCTAATAAGAGCTATCTTTTTAATATTTCAAGTGTGTTAACCAGGCGTTGTTCTATTAATGCAGCTCAAAATGCGTTTATCACAAAAGATAAATATTTTAAATTAGTGTCCAGTCCAAAACCTGTGAGTAACTTAATTTTTTCAGCTATTTTAAAATTTTCAAAAAATGTACGGAATCATTCATTTGTTTCATTTCGTGTGGTTGAAGTTACAGCGGCTTCATTTTAAAGCCTCCTTGCCTATTGGTGTAGAGTCATACAGTATGAAACAGACCCTTTGGTCCAACCAGCCCATGCCAGACATAATCCCAAACTAACCTAGTCCCATCTGCCTGCTCCTGGCCCATATCCCTCCAAACTTTTCGTATTCATGTATTTATTCAAATGTGTTTTAAACATTGTGCCTGCATCCACCACTTCCACAGGAAGTTCATTCCAGATACGACCGCTCTCTTTTTTAAAAAAAAAAAATTGCCCCTCATGTCTTTTATATATCTCTCTTCTCTCCCCTCACTTGGTGGAAACATGCCAAGCTTATACACGTGGTCAGTTGTGAAAGGGGCCAGCATCCAGCAATAAAGTTTTTGTTGGAAATGAGCACGAAAGATTGCTGTAACAATGCTGGATATTTGTGCTTGAAACTTCTTGAAATTTTGCACTAATTTGACCAATTGTAGGCAAATTATGCTGCCTGGTTTTACAAATGAAACTTTCAGTAATTCCTGTCACCAACACCCACTGCTGACCCATCCACCAAGTCTCCAAACTCTGCCAGTTTTTGATCAAAACCAACAACTGAGAGGTGCATGTGAATTAATCCAGCTTTGACTTTCTTTCCACGTAGAGAGAGGTGTTTATTGGTGTGAGTCGGATGGCTTGTAGCCAAATGTTCAAGCTCAATGCACTGTCGTTCAGTTAATATTAAAAGTTGCAAAATTATTTTTCTTTTCTGTATCTTGTCCAGTTATCATAAATTACTCTATCATAAACTGTTCTGAGGAAGGGTCATCAGACTCAAAAGGTTAACTCTGATTTTGTTTTCTTCACATGCTGCCAGACCTGCTGAGGTTTTCCAGCAACTTCTGTTTTTGATCATAAATTACTCCTGTCTTCAGGGCAATATAAGATACTGTCCTTGAGTTCCAGCACCTAGTACCATTAGCCTGAACCTGAACCCTAAGGGAGTATTGCATATCTCTTTGTATTGATAACGATTGTTACTTTTTGTGGCTGGTGAAATGTATGATCTGATCAATTTTGCACTCCTAGTATACCAAATGCTTAAGATTTGGGTCAAGCAGTTTGCAAAATATTTTTGTTCAGATTAAAGAGAACTGAACCTACCTAAAGTTAGTTCGATGAAGGCACATGGAATTAGAATAACTATTGAGTTTCAGATCATTTTACATTTCTTACATAAAGCAGACTACGTTTTGAAAAGTTCTGTCTGATACTAAGCATGACAAGTTTCTTTCATTAAGAAAGGGAGCAAGAATAGCCTGCTTATGTTCCTATTTCTTTATAGTCTTGTATCTCGGTACCGAGGCATTTCACTGACCTCTAGTGGCACTAGGACACAATAGTTTTTTTTTGGTAACTGGGATTACAGTTCTTGGGTTTTGGACGAACAGACACAATTGAAGTGGGGGTTCACGGGTGATTTGTAGCTTTGCTGGAAATACTAGTTTAGCTGCTCAGAATCAGTTTCCTTAGTTGCACTGTTATATTTCAACAGGAGTAGATGGAGGAGACAAAAACAAGTTGAAGTTTGGTTATGACACAGGAATGTATTTTATTTCAAGAGACAATGAAAGGCATATTCAACTCCTTTGTAATTGGATTCATTTAAGACTAATCTTAATTACATTTCCACTTGCCATTTGATGTTAAACTCCACCCAATCTGATGATTTAGGTGGGGAAAGGCAGAAAGGTAGGATCTCAAAGAGTACTGACCTATTATCGTAATTTTCCCAATACTTATTAACAATGTCTATCTTACCAGTGTAACTTGTAACTTGTAACTTGTAACTTGTACCCGATTGCTGTCATTGCAATCGCCACACATTTTTTCTAAAAATACAAGAGGCTTTTCTTGTTAGACTTTGTTTTACATCAACACTTCAGACCACACAGGCCCTGCAGACACAGTCAGAAAATGAGGGTGGTGGCAGCTATCTAACGAGCCAAACTGTCCTTCCTCCCACCTATCTCCTCCTCCCACCTCAAGCCCCACCCCCATCTCCTACCTACTAACCTCATCCCGCCTCTTCTCTCCCCCCACCCCACCTTGACCTGTCCGTCCTCCCTGGACTGACCTATCTCCTCCCTAACTCCCCACCTACCCTCACCTTTTACTGGCTCCATTCCCGCCTCTTTGACCTGTCTGTCTCCTCTCCACCTATCTTCTCCTCTATCCATCTTCTATCCGCCTCCCCCTCTCTCCCCATTTATTTCAGAATCCCCTTGCCCTCCCGCACTTCTGAAGAAGGGTCTAGGCCCAAAACGTCAGCCTTCCTGCTCCTCTGCTGCTTGGCCTGCTCTGTTCATCCAGCTCTACACCTTGTTATCTCTATTCATTCAATCATGTCCTAGTTCTCTGAATGCACCCCTCACAAAGAGCCACTTGCCCAGCTTTGCCCTGTAATCTCATAGTTTTAAATTTCAGATAATTCATTTGCCTCCTGAGTGCCTTGACTGCACCTGCACAGCATAGGCAGTGCAATCCAGATCCTAACCACGAACTGTTTTTAAAAACTGGCTTTTCCTCACGTTGCCGCCACAACTTCTAGTGTCAATTACCCTAAATTTGTGTTCTCTGGTTCTTTCCACAAGGGAACAGTTTCTCCCTAACTACTAGGTGGAAACCCTTTATGATTTTTAACACTTTGGGAAATTTTGCCTTTAACTTTCTCTCGCGCTCTCTCAAAAACTGTTGCAGCCTCTTCAATCTATCCAAGCAACTGAAATTCCTCAACTATGAAACCATTCTAATAAATGTTTTCTATGCCCTCACTAATGTGTATGCATCCATCTTACAGTGGAGTGCCCAGAATTGGACAGATTGAGTCAGTGTTTTATACAAGTTCAACATAACTTCCTTGTTTTTATGCTCTGTGCTCTTATTGATAAAGTTGTATGCTTATCAACCATGCTATCAAATTGATCTGCCAGCTTCTGTGATTTTTGCATGTAGGTCTGTCTGTTCCTGCGCCTTGCTTTAGTCTTGTACTGTGATGAAGGTTAATGTTATGTTGTTAGTATTTGGAAATTGGATTCCAAAGTTGTCAGAACCGTGTATAGCTTTGTTAGATTTTTATTTCTGTATCGTGTATATAAAGTAGGATGTTTTGGTTGCAGTTGAATTCTCAGTGTGGTGCTAGGTTGTCTGGAGTTTGTGACATGCATTTAGATGAGACTTTTAAGAAACCCTTTGTGTAGTTCGGTGCTTTCAAAAACAACTGGATTGGTGTCTAGCAGCAAGGTGTCCTATGACAGAGACAAAACAGAAATGATTTCCCTTTAGAGAACCATCCAGATGTACAGTGAGTGTGAAGATTTCTTTCAGAGAGAAGAGGCCTCTACCAATGTCCAGAACAGTCGGGGCATGAGTAAGAAATTCTGAGAAACTCAAATAACAAAGCTGTGAAAGATTAAGGAACTTAACTGTGAAAGATGAAGAAATAAGTTGGCTGTGTTAGCGGTTGTTTGAGTTTCATGAAGAGACATTAACTACTAGCAAACTTTTACAAGTTTGTTGGAAGAAAACCAAGTATAGTTGTGTCCACTGATCAAGGAACTTTAAAGTGGAAACAAGGTGAATTTTTGAGGCTTGAGTGCCTGTAAGGTTGTCAAGAGGAAAAGGGTTGAATGTTTGTTTATTTTTGACTTGTGTAACAAGGTTATTTCAAATAATTGTTATTTAGTGTAAGATTTATTTTTCTTTCCTTTTGTGAACTTTATTCTTTTGTTAAAAATACATTGACAGTCTCTTATGAACATGTTTGGTGATGGACCGCAATAGTAACTAAATTGTGAAGATCAAACTTCTCAAGACAAATATTATTCTGCTATATGATTTGTCCAGTACTACCATCAACTCCGGCTCATAACATTATCGTTTATTTTGTATTGTCTCTATTCTTTCTACTGAAACGAACAACTTCTCACTTCACTACACAAAACTTAATCTGCCGGTTGTCTGCTCATTCCACCGACGTGTTCATGTTATTTGAAATGTAACAGTATTCTCCTCACACTTCACAATACTTTCCAGTTTTGCAATGTATGCAAATTTTGAGATTCTGCCCTGCATGCTAGGTCTAGGTCATTGATGTATGTCAGGAAAAGGAAGTGTCCTAACGCTGACTTGTATGGAATTCCAGTCTAAATCTTCCACCAGTCCAAAAAAATGATTACTAACTGCAACCCTCTGGTTGAAGTCACTTGGACAATTTCTTATCCATGTTGTGACTGTCCGTTTTGTCCGTGAGCTCTAACTTTGCTCAGCAGTATGCTGTGAGGTTCTTTATCAAATTGCATATGTCTCCTTTGTTCATAAGTTTTATTGTTGGTGGATTCAGGAGTATTTGATTAATTTCCTCTTTTGTTACAGAAATTAGCTTAACCATGGCAACGGAAAATCCGGGTCCTCCTAATCCAAACTGCAAGATCATGACCTTCCGTCCAACGGTGGAAGAGTTCAAAGATTTCAGGAAGTATATTGTATACATTGAATCCCAGGGAGCCCATAGAGCAGGACTGGCAAAGGTAACGCATTATACCGTGCAATTTAAGTTAGGGTTGGCCATTTAAGTACCTGGTCCAATGCACAATTTATCTGGTAACTGATAATTTTGGAGCCACCAAAGTAATATACTGAAATCATCCTCCCTATTCCTGAAATGTACAAGTAGCAGGAAAAATATTACAGCATGCTTATCAGCAATAGATGACTTTAAATGAGTTCAGTCGAATTTTCTAATCGGTGAGTCCACTTTCTGATTCCTGATGACATTTCATGGTTTGTGTGCCGGCAGTAATTTATGATGACATTATAACTGACATTCACATTGCTGATCCCTTCTTGGCCCTTGCTGCTTGTTCTCTCACTGTTTTCCAATATTGGTAAAAATCTACAACCTGAGATTTATGTGTCTTAAAATAAATTGCTTTTGTATGGCAAAGAATGAAGAGTGGAAAATCGTGTGCAGCAATTTTTCATTGTGATTTGTTCACTGGAGGTGTTGTCTCACATAACACATTCTCAGAATTTTGGGGTTCATTGAAAAATTCCCTTGTAGCTATGGGGAATGTGTCTGGTAATCAGGAATAATCTGTGAAATTACCAAAAAAAAATTGATTTTACAGCCGATGTGCATTGGTATACTGATATATATGTACAAAATGAATTTGCTCGTTTGTAACTTTTATACAATTTTAAAAAATGGAATTGTCAGTTTTAACTTCTTGTAATGCTACAGGTTTGTCAATTAGTGTACGCAAGGTAATGATTTGTGAGGGAGAAGCGAGTGGTGCCTGTGTTGGTTGCCCCCTCTGCTGGCAGCTGTCTGAATTACGTAGTCATAGTCATACAGCATGGAAACCTTCCAACCTTTCTGTCTAACTAGTCCACACCGACCATGTTCTCGAACCAAACTGGTCCCACTTGCCTGCATTTAGCCCATATCCCTCCAACTCTTCCTATTCATGTGCTTGCACAAATGTCTTTTAAATGTTGTAATTCCAACTACATATGCCACTTCCTCTGGCAGTTCATTCCACACACGAGCCACTCTGTCTTTAAAAAAAAGTTGCCTCTCAAGTTTGTCCTAAATTTTTCTCCTCTCTCCTTAAAAATGTGCCCCCTAGTTTTGAGCTCTCCCCGGCCTAGGGGAGCAAACCCTTACTATTCACCTTATCTATGCTCCTCAATCTCCTACATGTAGTAACTCAAACCCTCTACTCCTGGCAACATCCTAGTAATTCTTTTCTGAACCATCTCCAATTTAATAATATCCTCCCTGTAGCAGGATGACCAGAACTATACATAGCACTCCAGAAGGGGCGTTAGCAATGTCCTGTACAACCTCAACATGACATCCCAACTCCTATTCTCAAAGGTCTGAGCAATGAAGGCAAGCGTGCTAAATGCCTTAACCACCCTGTTTATATGTGACACAAGTTTCAAATTACATGTTGGAAAAATTCTTGTAAACACTCCCATGAAAATATTTTGTGTGTCTCTGCATTGATATACAGACAGATTTTACAACAATTCCCTTTCAGTGTTTGGTTTGAGGAAGGAATTACAAATAACTGGAAAATTTGGATTAAGGTGTAGGAGCACTGGTACGTGATGCTTCTGAAGGGTGGTTTGTCCATTCTAGCTGGTGCAAAATAGTTATTGGCAGTAGATCTGCATATATTTCTGAATTGTTTCTTTTTTTTTTGTTCTTTTATCTCATAGAGACTGATTAACTTATGAAATTTTCCATTGACCAAAGAAATGAAAATATGACAATATTTCACAAACCAAGAATTTAACTTTGACAAACTAAAATCAGTATCAACTTAACTTCACTCACTTGGTTACTCATACAATGTTTTCAGTTCAGGTTGTTTCTGAAAGTCACAACTTGTAAGTAAAAAGTAAAACGTTAATTTTCAGTTAATAGGGATCAAGTTTAAAACTGGTATTAAGTTCCATAGGGCATTACTTAGAGGAAAATTGGAACATTATAACTGTACTCTCTAAATTGAAATACAACAAAACTTGTATTTTAAATGGTTAAGTGCTACACAGTTAAATCAAATAATTTATATTTTGAAATGTATTTATTTTATGAAAAATATAGTAATTTACTTATGGTGTTGCCTGTAGTGGACCCCCTGGGAGTGGTGCTGGGGAGTGGAGTTGGTGGGGTTGGGGATACTGACCATAGTCTGCACCATGGGTGCCTTTACTGGTTGGGTTCTTGACTGTCTAATTGCATCCTCACTTTCTCCTGGCTGCGTCAAGGGTGCTGAATTGTGGGCACTGCCTTTCCATTGGGCAGCACGGTGGCTCAGTGGCTACACTGCTGCCTCGCAGTGCCAAGGACCCGGGTTCAATTCCATCCTTTGGCCACTGTCTGTGTGGAGATTGCATGTTCTCCCTGTGTCTGCGTGGGGTTCCTTCTGGTGCTCTGGTTTCCTCCCACTGTCCAAAGATGTGCAGGTTAGGTGGATTGGCCATGCAAAATTGTCCATAGTGTCCAGTAATGTGTAGGTTAGATGGATTGGCCATAGGAGGTGCAGAGTTGCAGGGATGGTGAGTCTGGGTGGGATGGTGATCGGAGGGTCTGTGTGGACTTGTTGGGCCTAGTGGCCTGTTTCAGCACAATAGAGATTCTATACGTTCACTGCCTCAATGTATTTTTGGACATTTGCTGCACCTTTACTTGCTGGCCGCTCCTGCCTCAGGGTCTGCTCAGGCCACTGGTGAAGTTGTGCTTCTTAGATGGCTGTCGGGCTTTGACCTTCCTTCTCCTCTAACTGACCAGCCTCTCTTTCCCTGTGATAGTGGCCAGATTTGCATAGTTTCTGTGGAGAATCATAGTTTTTGGCTGGTGGGTAAGCATGGGGGAGCAGTTGGATTTTGTCCACTGGCTCATAGACTGCTGAGGGGGTCTTGCGCTTCAAGCCATCACCTTGTGGGAAGAAGGGGTCTGCCAAGATTGGTGGTGGCCTTGGGACAGTGGGCTGCATGTTGGAAGGCTAGGGGAGACCTCCACTCTGAGAGAGAAATGGTGCCATTAGGGTCAGATAAAGTTCTGTTGTAAACAGCATTAAATGAATCTTTCAGCACTCAGATTTCCAGTCCTGACTATCTAACGACATAAAGGGAAATGGTGCTAAAAGGGGAAATGTAAATGTAGATTTCTTCTACAATAAACACCAGAAAATGTACCTGTTACTTTGTTAATATCATTGAAAGCCTCGCCTCACCTCACCTCACCTCGTGCCATGTTTACATATCACATTTTCAGCAGAAATCTAGTTCTTTGTTTAAAATTCCAAATTACTCCCAGCATTAATAGGACCTTTTCTCCCTGCCCCATTAAGGTGAATCTTCAAGTATTCTTTTAAACAAAGACCCCTTCAGTCAATCTTCTAAGCATATTCAAATGGACTTTTAATAGTAAGCTCACATGGTAGTGACTCTTTGATTTTAAATTCCCCACTGCAAGCTTTTTACTTCTTGGATAAGGGAGCCAGCCATCCTCAGCAGAACTCTGCTAGGAAGTTAAACTAGAAAGTTATTTCTCCCTGCTTAACTTGGCAGCACTTGTTCTGGGTTGTGTTCCCCTTAACTGTTTAGTTGAATTTGAGAGTCTGTGAATCTGCATGCAACAGATGCCTCATCTTTTAAGTCAAGGTGATAAAATTCCCACCTTACTTTCAGTAAGTTTTAACCTGGTCCTCTTACCCCCACAACAGCTAAGTCATATGGGTTTGTTTCTCGGTACATATTAGTGAAGTTATATGCATTTATCGCCAGGCAGATTCTTTAGGTGGCCACATCCGCGCTCCAATCTGCTGCATTTTACCTTGAATCAAAAGAGACAGTTTAAAACATTGTCTGTTAAACTCCAGTGGTCTTAACACAAATTTTCCTGTACCTGAGCCTATAACCTTTGCATTCGTATCCCTTTCCTGGATTTTGAGACTCTGCTTCACTCATAGTCCACAGATCATTGATAAATATTCTAGATATGAAATAACGATAGCTTTCTTTTGCCAAATGATTGATGCACTGCTTTCAGGTTATTCCCCCCAAGGAGTGGAAACCAAGAAAGTCGTATGACGATATTGATGATATGACCATCCCAGCTCCAATTCAACAAGTAGTGACTGGCCAATCTGGGCTTTTCACACAGTACAACATTCAGAAGAAATCCATGACAGTTGGAGAGTACAGGAAGTTGGCCAACAGTGAAAAGTATGAAAACTTCTTTTAAACTTGTTTATAAATGAATGTGCTACTAAACCTGTGAGATAAATTTGAATTGAATTTTTTTTAGTGATCACGATTGAGTTGGTAAAAGTAATGGAATGTTGAAGGATCAGTAGTCATAGTAAGATTCAAAGAATCAGGACAAAGTAAAATTTGGAAAAGGCAACATTTGAAAGAGTACACCTTTAACTTTGATTATCTGGACATTGTTGCTGAAACCTCATTTAATGGAATGCTTCAAAATGATTATGCAGGATATATCAGAAATATATATAAGAAAATTAAGTACAAGTTAAAGAAATGATTTTCTCAATGGATAAGTAGTCCAATTAAAATTGCAGTTGAAGGATGTTAAATTTCACCAAAGGAAGGTTGTCCTTTGTGTAAAAGCAGAGAAATTTTCTCAGACCATTAGAACAAATACTAATGGTGAAAAGAATACTGCCGGAATAAGTTTAAATATATTAGGTATAATGAAAGAAAAATCTGAAACTGTTATTGAAATAATGGTTATTAGGCTGGAAGCTGACACTGTGAAATGATAAATATAACTATGAAATTAAATAAATTTTAAAAGTTTCATGGCGTGTTAACTAGGCAAAATAATGCTAACTTCTTACAAGTTTTGTCGTGTTTTAATATGCTAGATTCTAGCTACTAAATTTTAACTGCCTTTTGAAGGACAGACCTTCAATAACCTGTCACTGGCTGGTGTTCTGTTTTGTGGCATGTTCATGCTTCTGGGCAATTTTTAGACACGCTGCTTCAAGATGGTGGTTCGTGATGGCTAGCTGACTGTAGCGACAGGTAGCAAGTCAATAGTGCCAGTAGCACCTCAGGATTTGATGAGTTGCTTTCTTCTCTTCCTTTTGATTCTTAATAGCACCTTGCTGATGAGATAGTTGTTTGTGTACTGATGACAAAGGGTTAAGGACTTTCATTCACTGAGAGTTCGTCCCCTCAGTCTTTAAGGGTTTTTTTCCCCTCCTTTAAAAGGGGATTTGCAGGGCAAAGCGAGTGGTAGATAGCTAGCTGTTATTGGATGCATTCTAGTGTCTATATATGAGAAACAGCCACTCCTTTTTACTTTCTTTTTGCAAGTTAGGTGATTTTCTGCGATACTACCCTGACAGAAGCCATGGTCACCTAATCGGGAGTCAGAATGTTGTTGTCAAGCTGTTTTCCCTTACTCCAGATACTTTTATACTCCATTCCTTTTGAAATAAAAGTAATATTCCATTTGTCTTAGCTATTAAATTTGGATGTTAGCATTTTGCAGTTTATGGTTAACTAGGAAATTTAAGACTCCAAAATCCTCCTTCGAAAGCCTTTCGCAGTGTTTCTTTATTTAAAATAATATTTGGCTCCTCTATTCTTCTTCCCAAAGTGCATTACCTCATTATATTCTATCAGCCAAGTTTTTGCCCACTTGCCTCACCTGTTTTATGTCCCTTTTTGTCATCCACATCACTTGCCTTCCTCCCTCCATTTATGTCATCCTTAAACCTGGACATGGTACATTCACTGTCTTCATCCACGTCATTAATAGATATTGTAAATAATTGTGGCCCCGCACTAATCCCTGTACACCATGAGTTACAGGTTGCTATCCTGAAAATGCAGTCCTCATCTCAACTCTTCTATTAGTTAGCCAATCCTCTCTCCATGTTTACAAATGACCTCTAACACCACCATGGATTTGTATCTTAAGTAGCTTAATGTGTGGTACCTTGTCAAATGTCTTCTGGAAGTCCAAATATATTACATCCTCTACTTCCCCTTTATCTATCCTGCTTGTTACCACTACTAAGAATCCCTAGTAAGTTTGTCAGGTGTGATTTTCCCCTTCAAGAAGCCATGCTGACACTGTTTGATCAGTGTCGTGTCCCCACAAGGAGACAGGCATAACTTGGGCCCACGTGGGTACGGATGGCCACCCCTCCCTTTGACCTGAAGAAAATGAGAGGAATTAAAAGGGAAGTTGTTGAGGATGAGGATGAGCTTAGCCAAGCGGAGGAGGGTGGTGGTGGTGGGTGTGGACGGTTCAGGCCTTTGCTCCAGGAAGAAGCAGAGAGTCCTGTATCTTTGTGGGGTACATGGAACATTCCTTTTCCAGTCCTATTCTGGCCCCCGCCCACAACTCTTTTTCTCCAATATCTTGATGATCTCATCGGTGCTGCCTCACTCTCTTGGTCTGGAATTGGAAAAGTTCATTGATTTTTGTTTCCAATTTCCACCCTGACCTCACTTTCACCAAGTCTATCTCCGACTCCTTCCTTGACATCTGTTTTTCCATTTCTGATAGACCGGCCACTGATATCCCTATAAATCCATCGACTCCCATTGCTACCTGGACTATACTTCCTCACATCTAGCTTCCTGTAAAGACTCCATTCCATTCTCCCAGTTCCTCCACCTCCGTCGCATATTCTGATGAGGCCATCTTCGACAAGGGAGCCTCCGAAATGTCCAGCTTCTTACTCAAGGATTCCCCAGTACTTTTGTTGATAGGGTCCTCCTCCAGGTTTGTTCCATCTCCCGCACTTGTGCCATCAGACACTCTCTTTACTCCCGCAACAGCGATAGGATTGTCTTGTCCTTAACCACCTTCCCACCAACATCTGCATCCAGAAGATCATCAGCTGCCATTTCTGCCACCATCAGCCATACATTCCCCTCCCCTCCTTTGTCCGCTTACTGCAGGGACACATTCCCTCTGGAACACCCTGGTCCACTCTTCCTTCACTCTCAACAACTCCCCACAGCACTTTACCCTGCAACCGCTGAAGGTGTAACACCAGCCCATTTACCTCCTTCCTCCTCAGTGTCCAAGGGTCCAAATATACCTTCCGGGTGAAGCAGCACTTCACCTACACTTCTCACACTCTAGTGTACTGCATTCGCTGCTCACAACATGGTCTCCTGTACGCTGGGGCAACAAAACGTAGATTGGGTGACCGCTTCACAGAACAGCTATGTTCTGCCTGCAAAAAAGACCCTGAGCTCCCAGTTGCCTGCCACTTTAACACACCACTCTGTTCCCTGGCCAACATCTCTGTCTCAGGTTTGCTACAGAGTACCAACGAAGCTCAGTGCAACCTGGAAGAACAACACATCATTTGCTGCTTGGGGACCCTGTGGCCCTCCGAACTCAACATGGAGTTCAGTAATTGTAGGGCCTAAACTCTCCCATGTCCTAGTCCCCTATCCCAAACACAGCAGGCCTTGTTATTCTCAGTCTGCCATTTCACACTACATATTGTTAGTCACTAACAACCTCCATTTAAAAGCTGTTTGCCCTCCCAGCCAAATTGTTATTCACTCCTTTACCTGTCCAACTGTTTTTCTTTCTCTTTAGGCCACCTATCATTTACTCCTTAACCCCCCAGCCCCACCCTATCTTCTGCATAGAAACCCACATTTTCGTAGCTACTATCAGTTCTGAGGGAGGATCACTGGACCTGAAAGGTTAACTCTGATTTCTCAAATGCTGCCAACCTGCTGAACTTTTCCAGCAACTTCTGTTTTTTTTTTTATTCTTTGAGGGGCCTATATTCACTTTGGCTTCTCTCTTCATTTTCATATGTTTAAAGAAGCTCTTGCTGTCTTGATATTACTTGCTAGATTAACTTTTCAGTCTTTCTTATTCTTTGGTCCATTCACAGCAAAAATTTATCCCCAGGATTTTGAGTCTCCCTTGGCAGCTCGTCGTGATTAGTTTAGTGGAAAATTTGATTAACACAGGTCCTGTGTTAATGAAATGGTCTTTTTTTTGCTAAAAAAAATGCCATTGTGGAAACCTGTGGAATATTGGCTGCCTCCATTGTAATCACTAGGAAGTGGTATGGTTCTGCAAGCTCCAGCTCTCGGATGTTATCCTGGCTGATATCCTGTAATCAACAATAAGATTAACTGAAAAATGATTTTGTTTTGATCTGAATTAGTTTACTGAGATGTTGCCCATGTGTGGTAAAGATCGTTGTCTCAACTTCAATGTAACTTCTTATCCGAAGGATATACACACTGTATGACAATAAATCTCCCATTATTGAATGTGCATTTCAGTCTAGATTAGGCATTTATCTTGGCTGCGTGACTTAACCTGCAGCTATTTGAGCCAGAAGTAAGAGTTAACACTGGAATTTTACAGAAAATACATTTGTCAAACTCATGATCCACTCATATCCATAATAGTTTCACTAGATTTTTAAAATATTGTAGTAGGCAGAAACATTTTATTTTGTGTTCTCGCTTTTCGATACAACTGGGTCTATAATCGGCATCAACCATTGCCCTTTGATGAATTTACTATCTGCTTTACATGTAATTAATTGCTTTATGTATAATTAATAAGTACCCACTGAGTATTTAGAGATGGAAGGTTAAAGCTTAACCAAACCCTTTGTCTTGAGGACATTACAACTAAAACAGGTATTGAAACTCTGTGATATAACTTACTTTCTGACCGATCAAGCATGTATTTTGTTTGTTGTTCAAAGTAATTCTGAATAGATGGTCTGTATCTTCATAATAAAGAAGCCATTATTCGTTTAGATAGGTGGAAGGTTAACATGATACATTTTGACTTAAGATTTTAACTGTAACAGACTGGAAGCACTACTTGCTAAACCCGATTTTTGTAGACAACTTAACTTAATGTGCTAAATTACAGAACTGAGCTTTCCTCTTCTAACACAACCATAAGGTGCAGTTCAAAGGTACATTTTAAATTGCCCCCTATAATAGTCATGCAATTTTCCAGCCAGAACTGTTTTGGAGAGTCTTGGGGTTTACTTCCTTTCCTTTCCTAGTTTTTAATCCCAGAGCTCTTTAATGGAGATTTTTCATGGAGATTCTCTCTCTGGTGCCAGCTGGGTGGATTTTTGAGCCTTTTTTCAAATCTTCTTGAATTTGTTTTTTTCGGTCTGGATGTGAGCTCCCACTCTCAATCTGTGTGATAAGACACCGGGATTTTTGCTTCCAGTTGATCTCCCTTTCTCTCCTGGAGATTGGCATATTGGCTTATCTGAGAGTTTTGTACGATTACATATGATATACTGCACTTGAATCTTATTCCAAAATTTCTCACCTAAATTGTACCATCATAGCATTTATTCCTTTCTTCCTCAGCTGCTTGTCTATTTTCCCCTTAAATGTATCTCCACTATTCACTTCAACCATTCCCTTTTGGGGTTAGGTCTATTGCACATGTGGTGGCTAATCAGCCTGGATGCTTATGAGTGTGGATGCAGACTAAATGGTCTGTTTCTGTTTTGTAATTTCTGCATTCTATTTATCAGAAGGGTTATAAGTCTTCCTGACCAAGAATATCTTGGAAATTCTTTGTCTGAAAATTCTCCTTCATGGCAACAAGAGTCATATAGTTCTTATCCGCAAGTAGCGATGTTGCTTAGCCACCATTTGAGTGTCAAACTCTTTTACCTTGGAACTAAATGGAGATTTAAAGTATAACTCTTCTTGCAAAATGACATTCTCAAACCTTCCTGGGAACTTGGAGAAGATTATTTGAATGGAGAAAGACCGCAGAAAGTGTCAGAACACTGGGATTAGGGAGTCCTTGGCAATGAATCGCAAAAAGCTAGCATTCAAGTTCAGGGAATAGGAAAGACAAATGGATTGTTGGCTTTTTAATTCAAAGGAAATAAGAGTATGAAAGTATGGAGGTTTTATAAAAGCTGTACAAGATACTAGTCAGACTGCAGCTGGAAGACGGTGAACAGTTTTATGCTCCTTTGTCTAAGTAAATCTACTGGCATTAGAGGCATTGAGTTGACAAGCTTGATACCAGGTATAGAAGGGACAGTCATATGAGAAGAGGTTGAGTAGATTGGGCTTGTACTTGTTGGCATATAAAAGAAAGAGAGGTGATTTTATCGAAACATAGAAGATGCATGGGGGATTTGGCGGGGTAGATGGAGAGATTCCACCCCAGTAGGAAAGCCAAGAACTGTAGGACACAATCTCAGAATAAAGAGGTTGCACATTTTAAGATAGTGATGAGAGTTATGAATCTGTGGGATACGTGACCAGGCAGGGCTGTTAGGTATAAACAAAGCTGAGATAGGCAGATTTTTAATCAGTAATGGATTCAAGGATTATGGGGAAAAGACTCATTGAGTGGAGAGAAGATGCAAAGGGCTAAATGGCCTACTTGTCCTCTTGTGGGCTCCCTATCTATTTATCAATTTTCTTTTTCCTCACTTCTTCAGCATTTCAACACATAGCAGCTCTGTTTTTAAAGAAAAGTGTAAAATTAGTTTCTAACTCTTCCCTTTCAGATATTGTACACCACGGCACATAGATTTTGATGACCTTGAGCGCAAATACTGGAAGAATCTAACGTTTGTGTCTCCTATCTATGGAGCTGATATCAGTGGTTCACTGTATGATAATGTAAGTAATAAAGCTGTCTTGAAGAAGCGCACAAATCTTTTTCAGCAAAATGTTGATTTTTAATTTTGTCAGTAGAAGGTTATGAATTGTGGTAGCACCTTATTTGGGGCAGTAATTCCTCTTTGCTGCTAGGGCTTTCATTCCTCTCACTCCCTTGGTGTGAGGTGGTACCATACCTTGCAAATTGTACTTTGCATTTGTGCCAAGTAACTTTCAGTGAACATATTATCTGCCTCAGTTATGAACTGTTGTTCTGAGAAATATTATGTGGTAGGCAGTAGTTAAATGTTCCTTTATGGTAAGGAGAAACAGGGCCTGCATTGCCTATGGAAACCTATATTAACTATGTCTGCATGAAGCAGGGACTTTGACTTTGGCCTGTACAAATTAGGTGGGAGAAAAAGAAAAACCGATGAATGAAGCATTGTCAGTTATTTGAGGCCCGAGAAGAGTATACAGATGAACAAATACAGATGCTACTTTGAATTCCCAACTTGTACTATCAGCTGCTCTAATACGGGATATTCCAGATAATATCCATACTGATATGAATTGTTCTGGAAAGTTGTAAAGAAAATCTGATAGCCTAAAATCAAAAAGTGCTGGAAGTGGAAATTCTAAAATGGGCAGCCAGATTAACTTTTTGAGGAATGGCCAAATCCCAAAACTCAATAAATTACTCCATACAAGTTGTTCACCACCTGTTCTCTTAGACCTGCTGATGAGTCTGCTGTATAGTTTCAATATTTTGGAAATGAAATTAGTCAGTGATCTAACAATCCAACAGTAGTAAACCTAACAAATCAGGCTTGGTAAAGAGGTACATAAAAGTAAAAAGTAACAATATATTGTTCTGAATGCCAATGGCCTCTTTTTATGTACTGTTTTTGAATATATAAGCTGGCAAAGAATTTGGAAGAGAAGTTTCTCAATTGCTGCACAGAGCCATTTGGTCAGAAGCTGCAACAATGTAATAACAATTGACAGCATAATTGAATATGAATGATGATAAAAGAACTTGCATGGCAAAAACTGATCATATTTTTCAGAGTCATGTAAGATTTTTGAACAAGAAATTATGGATTCCTCAATTTTTAACTTGTTCATCCTAGTATATGCTTTTCCTTTTTTCTCTTTTTCCATACTGATGAGATATGAGGATAGGAAACAGAGAATATTTTCTCATTTCAAGTTTGTTTTCTTTCCCTGCCCGCATGACACTGCACACACCATGAAGCTTCACAGGTGCATCGTGTACTGATGTTTCCACTTGTAGGTCAGATGCAGTGCAAGTTGACTATAACTTTTTTTTTCATATTTATCATTAAATGCAAGGCCCTTTGTATGTACTGACAAAACCTACTCTAACTCTACATTAGGTCCACTTTCCAGCAGTTGGCCCATAGCCTTGAATATTTTAACATTTCAAGTATTGATCCAAATATCATAAACCTCAAAGTTTGAAGTTTCCCATTTCAATTACCCTTCTAGGCAGTGCATTCCGTATTCCCACCACCCTCTGGGTGAAAAATATTTTCCTCAAATCCCTCTAAACCTCCTGCCTTTCACTGTAAAATTATGTCCTCAGTTAATGAGCCTTCATCTAAGAAGAAACAGCTGCTTCCTATCCACCTGTCCAAACCCCTCAATCTTGTACAGCTCAGTTAGGTTCCTCATCGGCCTTCTCCACTTTTTTTTTTAAAAAAAACAATCCAAACTTGTCCAACCTCTGATCGTAGCTAAACTGCTCCATCTCTGGTAACCTTCTGGTGAATTGCCTCTGCACCCTCTCCAGTGCAATCACTTCCTTCTTATAGTGCAGTGCTGCAGCTGTGGCCTAACCAAAGTTTTGTACAGCTCCAACATAACCCCCTGGTCTTATAATTTATGTTGTGACTGCGTGCCTTCTTGACTACTCTATTAGCTTGTTCTTCTACCTTCAGAGATCTGTGGACAAGTGCCCCAAGATCCTTCTATTCTGCTGAGCTTCCTAGTGCTCTACCATTTATTGAATGCTCCCTTGTCTTGTTCCTTCTTCCAAAGTGCATCACCTCACACTTGATTAAATTCCATCTGCCCATCTGACCAATGCATCTATATCCTCCTGTAACCTAACACCACCTTCCTCACTGTCAACCACCTTGCCAGTCTTCATGACATACAAATTTAATGGTTCTCTATTGTAAATTTCCATTACCTGAAACTTGATTATGGCCACATGTGGTCGTCACATGTCACAGTGGAATATTGAACTGTGTAATCAAAAAGTATCGTGTGTGTAGTTTCATGTGGCGGTTTAGATTTAGATTTAGACATGACATGAAAGGATGTATTCTAACTTTTTTAGTGTGAGCGTAGTCATTGAGGCAAACAGTAGACTTGTCAGTGGCTAAATAGAATTCTTTAAGCCCTTTTTCAGATTTAGTCAGGAACACTCCTTGATAATGAGAGTCCTTGTTTTTACTGCACCACAGCTGCAGCTTGGGTGGTCTTTGCAACCCGTCTGCCATTTAGGTGCTGTAAAGAGGTCTTGACTAGACTGGAACTGGGTTAAACGGCTCCATTATCACGGTGTGACATCAAATCCAGTCTCCATTTCAGTCAGCAAAACAAACAATCTCTTTCTACCAACTTCTTCATTAAAGAAAAATTAGACCATAAGACTATTAGACAAAGCAACAGAAGTAGGCCACTCAGCCAGTTGAATCTGCTGTGCCATTTAATTGGATCATGGCTGTTCTGCTAATCCTCAACTTCACTTCCATGCGTCATCCTCGTAACACTGATTCCCTTAACTTAAGTAATGAGTTCTTGTTGACTCTCAATTGTTCATGGATTTCTACTACAATCTAGATCTTGTAAGCACAGCATATATTCTTACCTATTAGAAATTTTTTATATTGTGATTATTATACTCCTAGAAATTTTGGTGCCCCTTTCCTCCTCCTTTCTTAGTGTGTGCCTTTTCAAAAAAAAAAGCTTTACTAGGATGTGTATTGTTGGGAAAGCCAGCATTTGTTGCCTATCCCTATTTTCCTTTGAACTAAGTGGCTTGCGAGGTTATTTTAGAGGGCATTTAAGAATCAACCACATTGCTGTAGGTCTGGAGTCACATGTAGAACAGGTAAGGATGGCAAATTTCCTTCCCGAAAGAACATCAGTGAACCAGATGGGTTTTTATGCAATTGATAATTTCGTGGCACTGACCAGATTTAATTTCCAGATCTTTCATTAATTGAATTTATTTATTAATTGTATTTAAATTTTACCATCTCGTTTTCAACATTTTTGAACTTTTTTTTTTAGATAGAATCCAGCTGTTTCTCTGAGGTGACAGAGGTCCTCTTGAATGTCAAGTCCATTGACTTTTTGATCAGGATTAAGAAAACAATTTTAATTGATCTTGTAAAGTTGAACTGGGGGAGAATGGTTAATGTGTGAAGGTGTTGTGTTGGTGTAGATTTGGATTCCCTTTTGTTTCCTGGCTAAAGAGCAGAAGATGCCTTATGAAGATTGATAGATCTCCTATTTAATTCATGGCCATCCCTTCAGGATAGTTTGAATTATTTCTTGTTCAATCTTTGAAGGATTTAGACACAGCAGACTTGCTGTTCTTTTCTTGAACTTGAATCAGTCATAAATTTATTCCTACAAAATATGATGTGAATAATTAGTTTTAATTATTACTTTGACCATTTTCTTAACCCCTAATATTCTCTAAGCCAGTGAAGATTTTATTACTTACAAATCTATGAGTATTCTTGATGGTCTTGTTACATGAGATCTTGGCATTAAGTGTTACAGTGATACTTAGAAGTGAACAGTTGCATTTTTACAAGCACATGGATTAGGGCAAGTATATTTATGAAAGGTTGCATGTATTGGTTGAGTATTAATGAGGTTTGAACATGTATATAGTATGTTTTCCATGACTTAGTGTTATCATTTTGTTCTCTCATCCTTCATTATAGAATATTGAAGAGTGGAACATTGGAAACCTCAACACATTACTGGATATGGTGGAACAGGAGTGTGGAATTGTGATTGAAGGTGTGAATACTCCATACTTGTACTTTGGGATGTGGAAAACTACATTTGCCTGGCACACTGAAGATATGGACCTCTACAGCATCAACTACTTGCACTTTGGGGAGCCCAAATCCTGGTTTGTAGAGAGATTATTTTATTAAGTTGAATTGACAAACAACTATTTTTCTTTTGGTCTATTAAGGATTTTTGAGGACTGATTAGACCATGAGGTCAGGATTAATTCCACTGGTTAATGCAGAGTAATATGCATTCTGTCTAACCTGCAGTCAGGGCTTTCTGTGAATCAGTTAGTGTGTTCTTTCGTCCCGTGTATACAATGATTTTCGAATCACGTGGACTGTCACCAAAAGTTTTCAGACTGCCTGGTACCTCTAGGTTTGATTACAGGAAGATTTGTGTTTTGCCACTGTAGGGGATTCTTCATCATTTTGAATGACTTGTGATTGCTGAACTAGATTGTTTTGCACTTGGATGTTAGGGGTTCCTCCCCTATAGGCTGCAGCTGCAGGCATGAACCTGATTATGCAGGGATCGAGAGAGCTCTTAGCCAAGATTTCCTGAGCTGCTTTTTGGAATGTAAATGTGGAAATTGTACCCTGCTGTTATTACTTGTACAGTTATCACCCCAAAGGAGTCTAGTCCCTCTGTGTGGAATGTGGAGGATTCTCTTGAACTGGTCATGCATTTCCTCGGAATGAATTTTGCATTTTGTATTAATGTTACTTGTCACTCCAGGTGGCACTCTGGGAATTATTGAAGGTTGCTAATGTGTGAATGCTGAGTTGTGATTTAATCACTGTACTGTCCAATCTGTTGATACATAGAAAAGAGTAGGAAGCTCAGTCCCTTGAGACAAGACCAGAATCTGTTTGTTCAGAAACAAAATCAGAAAGTAACTTTAAATACGCTCTAGACATATTAGCAGGTGAAAAGATAAAGCAGCATTTGGATTAAATACCTTTCTTTGGAGCTCCTGAGCAACAGGCTGGTTTAATATTGGAGCTCATCTCTGGCTGACTTGCATATAATGGATGCTTGCATATTACAGCAAGGAACAACTAGTATAAAAAAACCTGTGCGGTATAGTCTAATTGACCAACACTGGGAAAGTTGGGAACAACAAACAAGGTTAGACATCATACAATTAATTGGGTAGTGTTGTAGAACAGAGGGACCTAGGGTGCAAATACAGAATTCTTTGAAGATTTGTGTCACATAGAGATGGTGGTTAAAAAGGCATTTGGCACGATTGCTCAGCCCTTTGAGTATAGGAGTTGTGAAGTCTTGTTGAGGTTATACAGTTCATTGGTGAGGCCTATAGTGTGTCCAGTTCTGGTCACCCAGTTATAGGAAGCTTATTATTAAGCTGGAAAGGGTTTAGAAGAGATTTACCAGGATATGGAAGGTTTGAGTAATAAAGAAAGGCTGAGACATTTTTTTTGCTGGCGTGTAAGAGATTGAGAGGCAACCCGTTAGAAGCTCATAAAATAATGAGGGGTATAGATAGAGTTAATGGTAGTTGTCTTTTCCCTGGGATGGGACATTTCAAGACTAGGGGGCATAATTTTAAGGTGAGAGAAAAGATTTTAAAAAAGACAGGAGAGGCAAATGTTTTTACACAGGGTGGTTCGCATGTGGAATGAACTTCTGGAGGAAGTGGTAGATGTGGGTACAGTTACAACATTTAAAAGACATTTGGGTAGTTGCATGAATAGGGAAAGCTTGGAGGGATTATGGGCCAGGAGCAGGCAGGTGGGCCTAGTTTAGTTTGGGATTATGTTCGGCATGGACTGGTTGGACCAAAGGCTCTGTTTCCATGCTGTATGACTCTACGACGCTATTTATACTTCCATCAGGCCTGTTAACATTTGCCTGTCAAGATCACCAACTTCTGGAAATGCCATTACAAACCTTCCTCCAGCCTGAAAAGCATCTGTTCCCCACTGCCATTTCTTGTCAATCAACCAAATCCATATTTGTGCTGCTACTCTCCCTTTTATTCTGGGACTTCGGCTTTGCTGGCAAGGGTATTGAAGAATATATCAGATGTACATGGAGTTTGGGTGAAAGCACCAAAAAATGAAACTTTCAAAATTCTACTTGTTCACAGGATGGATAAAGATAACTTACATCTTGATGAGAAGAAGGTTCAATCAATAAGAAGAATATCATGTCCTCGGTATTTCAGAGCTCATTTTTTTTGTATCGAATGACTTGTTATGGTAAATTTGGCAACATTATACACTGTTGAATGATCCCTTGAAGGGTGTTGTGTGAAATTGGAGAAAGGTATATGACCATTTCTAAATGTAAATTGGAAAATGGTACAATGCTTGTACATTTCAGTATGTCCAAAGAAATGAAGTTGGCATATCATGTCTCTTCTAAGAGAGCAGGTGCTCTGATTACTTGTGCTGGCTGTTGATTAGGAGAGATTGATTTGTATTTGTTTCTCGCATCCTCAATGCCTGTGAACAAACTTTTATGCTCATTGTGAAGCATGATCCTTGATTTTTGATTAAGACTTAGTCGGTGTTGGTAAGATCATACGTTCATGACTGAAATGACCATAGGCACTGAAAACCTTCAGGATCCAGAGTCGCCAGTACCTACTTGCTGAATGCAAATATGGACTTAATGTTGTGTTTGCAAGCAAATAAAAATTTAAATACGAAAAATGAGACGATCGTTGTAATACTGATGTGAGGCCTTGGTTATCATCTCCATCAAAGGAAATAGAATTAGGTGGCACAGTGGCTGAGGTTATCACTACTGCCTCAGCTCCAGAGATCCAAGTTCAATTCCACCGTAAGGCAACTGTCTGTGTGGAGTTTACACATTCTCCCCACATCTGTACGGGTTTCTTCTGGGTGCTCTGATTTCCTCCCACAGTCAGAAGACATGCAGGTTAAGTGGATTGGCCATAATAAATTGCCTGCTGTGTCCAGGGATGTGTAGGCTAGGTGGATTAGCCATGGGACACGCAGGGACACCAGAATACGGTTGGGTGATAGGTCTAGGTGGGATACTCTTTGCGAGGTCAATGTGGATTTGATGGGCTAAATGGTCTGCTTCCACACTGTAGGTATTTTATGATTAATAGGGAAGATGTAATTTTCTTTTTGCACTTTGTGTGTGACTAGCAACTCGTTAATGACATTGGTGGATAGCTCATGGAGACCTTGTATTTGCATGAACGTGTGACTATATTGCATATGGGTTGCTAAACAGAGACTGGGTTTGGAACTTGGGCCATTTTTATTTTATGTGGAAGAATGAGTTGCCTTGATAGAGTTGTGTGGGAGCCAGAGTTGTAAATCCTGTAAAATACAGATGGCAAGAACTGTGCAATCTAAATAATCAACATCTAGTTTGGCAGAGACCAGTGAGGAGAAATCTGATAGCCAAGGTTAGATGCAGACGTCGAAGACAAAGTGAAAGTGTAGAGTATTTCAAACAACAGAGAGAATGTTATTGGAACCTTTGTAACCATGAAAACAACTAGCTAGAGTGTGGCAGAAGCGGCATTTGCAGGGGAGCAGGTATTCATTGTGATGAGAGAGCCATTCAAAATTGGTTAAGGGGTTTCCAGTGAATCGAGCAACAACTAGCTAAACGGCAGGTAGTTTGTGTGTTTTGTTTCTGCTTAGGTTGTCGGAGGAAATTGTCTGACAAAAGGCCTCCGCTTTCTCAGAATTTAGACAATTTGAGAGAAACACACGGGAGTTCCATCGTAATATTCTGCTGAGTGCACTATACATATTACTAAAAGCCTGTTCTTATAAAGCAAATGTTAGACACCGATGCAGAGGATACTTACCAGGATGTTGCCTGGGCTGGAGAATTTGTTATAAAGAGAGATTGGACACATTTTGATTTTTGATTTGATTTGTTGTAGTCACATGTACCAAAGTACAGTGAAAAGCATTGTTTTGTGAGCAGTACAGGCAGATCATAGAAAACAAGGACATACAGATCATAGGGTGCTTAGAGTGAGGAAACAGGTTAAAAACTGCACAGGAGGTGCACAAAGCAAAGTCAACATTGTTTGCAGTTGGAGAGTCCATTCAGCAGCCTAATAACAGCAGGGAAGAAGCTGTTCTTGATACCTTTTTGGTGTGTGTGTTCAAGCTTCTGTATCTTCTGCCTGATGGAAGCGGTTGTAAGAGAGCATTACCAGGATGAGAGGGGTCTTTAATGTTGACAACCGGTAACGGGAAGTGTAAATGGAGCCCATGGATGGGAGGTTGGCTTCTGTGATTGTCTTGGCTTTGGACACCAGTCTTCTGTAGTTTCTTACAGTCCTGAGCAGAGCAACTACCCGTTGTTAGCCAGTAACAGTCTCCATTAACAGCTATTCACTCTCTTAGCCAGATTGTTACTCACTCATTTGTCTGTCCAACTGTTCTTCTCTCTCTTTGGGCTCTATTTCCACCTATCGTTTACTCCTTACCTGCTCCCTACATATAACGCAACACTTTCCTAGCTACCATTGGTTTTGAGCAAGCGTCACCGGACCTGAAACGTTAACCCTGATTTCTCTTCGCACATGCTGCCAAATCTGCTGAACTTTTCCAGCAACTTCTGTTTTTGTTTGATTTACAGCATCTGCAGTTCTTTTGGATTTTATTTGTCAAAAATCAGTCTTCGTTGGAAGAATGTCTCCTTAGACTCAAACCAACACCTATTGTATGTTGTGCTGGTTTAAGTCAGGTTAACAGGTGTTCTGTTAGGAATAGAAACCAGTGGTTAAATTTGTTTTGTGAATAAATGAAAGTGAAGCAATGTGAAAATCTTGTGAAACTCAATATCTTTTTTTCGTGGAGGATAGTAGTGTGTAATATTGTCCTCTTATGGCCATTTGAGTATGAACATTTATAAACTAAAGTGGATCAAATAAGTTAAACCCGTTTCCTGCACTTCTATCCTTGCCTGCACTCTTCTCGCCCACAACCATAGGGTCTCCCTGGTCCTCACCTTCCACCTCACCAGATTTGCATCCAAAGGATCATTAGTTGCCAATTCTGCCACCTCCAGCTCAATACCACCACCAGACACGTATTCACCTTCACTCCTTTGTCAGCATTCTGCAGGGACTGTTCCCTCTGATACAGTCCTCCACTCACCTCACACTCCCACGGCACCTTCCCGTGCAATTGCAGAAGGTGCAACACTTGCTTGTTTACCTCCTCACTGTCCAAGGTTCCAGCTGCACCTTCCAGGTAAAGCAATAATTTAGCTGCGCTTCACTCAATCTAGTCTACTGTACTTGCTGCACACAATGTGATCTCTGTACCGGGGAGATGAAATGCAGACATGTTCTACAAAGTGGTCACCCAATGTTTTGTACATAAAAATGACTGAGTTTCCAGTTGCCCACCACATCAATAACCACTGTTCCCATGTCAATGTCTCTGTCTTGGGCTTGCTGCAGTGCTCCAATGAGGCTCAATTTAAGCTGCTTGTGGACCCTGCAGCCTTCAGGACTCAATGAAGAGTTCAATCATTTTAGAGCCTGAGCACCACATGTCTTTTATCCACCACACACTCCAGGTATAGTCATGACATGGATTGCTTTCAGCACAGATCATCCATTTTCACTCTGTCATTGTCCCCATTGTCACCTATCTGGCTTTTCTTCCTTGGCTTAATATCACCAATCCCTTTTGTCAGCCTAAGTCTCTGTAAGCTCCATCTCCACCTATCAGCTCACTCTTTTCCTTCTGACACACTATTGTCAAGGTAAATACCTCTTTTAGTTTTTTTCCTAGCTACTATCAGTTCTGAAGAAGGGCAGTTGGAGTCAATGTTACTCCGGTTTCTGTCTCCACAGATGCCAGACCTCCTGTGTTTCTGCAGCAATTTGTTTTAGTTTTAGATTTCCACTATTTGTAGTTCTTTGTTTTATCAAATTAGTCCATGATACTTCAGACTCCATATTGTACAACCCAGCATTTCCCCCTTCCATCATGATTGACAGGACCCTCAACCATGATTGGCTCATTTCCTGCACTTTTTGCCCTCACCCATTCCCTCCCCTCCCAGAGCAATGATAAGGTTCTCTTATCCTCGCTTTCTACATTACCAATCTCCATATTTATCATTCATCCTCTTCCATTACTTCCACCTCCAGCCACCAAATGCATCTTCCACTGTGTCTGCATTCTTCTGCAGGGACGAGATTCTGCTTGACATTCTGGTCTGCTCTTTCATCACTCCTAACACTATGTATCCCCTGTACCATCCCATGCAATTGCAAGAGGTGTAAACCTTGTCCATCCACCTACCCCTCCCTCACTGTCCAGGCCCCAAACAGGGAAGGAATATTTCACTTGTACTTTTCAATCTAGTTTACAGTCAATTCTCGTGAACGGGTTCTGTTTGCAAGTCAGTTGGAGCACGGTGTAAAGCAGCTGTTCACAAGTAGAGGAAATGTTCATATGCCAGGTCTTTAAACTTATGCCCCTGTATGGGACCGTGTCTGTAAGGATGAGTATTCGTAAGTTTGGAGGGTTCACAAATCTGTATTCTCTTCTAACAATGTAGTCTCCTTTACCTTGGTGAGATCAAGGGCTGACTCAGTCTTGTTGACTCTGCTGAGAGCATCTTTCACACTTAAATTTATACCTCTAACACTCCCCAATCACCGTGAGCACTTCCCTTGGCTTTTGCTCCTTGTCGTCTCTCCATGTGACCCACATGCTCCCTCCTCTGAATTAGCAGCATAAAATCCTTCATTTTCCAATTCCTTTCGGTTCTGAAGCCACAGCATCAGAGTTGAAAGGTTAACTCTGTTCCCCGTCTCCACAGGTGCTGCCAGATCTCCTGAGATTCAAGTGCTTTGTTTTTATTCCATATTGTACCCTGTACTTCTGTTTTAAGATATTAAAATGTAATATTTGTCAAATGCCTTTTGGAAATCGAGGTACATGTTAACTTCATTCCATTCATCAGGCTTCTCTGTTTTTTCATTTTAAAAAAACTGAATCAACGTCATTGAGTTCTGTAACTAAAACCAGTGATCTCACTTTGTTTAGCTAAAGGTACTCTAAGCTTCGCAACATCTGTAATAATAAACCTTATTTACAGTTCTTGATTATTTCAGTGAGCCTTCATTTCATAAATTTCTGCTCTCACCTAACAGTTCTATTCCTGATTGCAGTTATTCTTTATGGCACGCATCCGCTACACACACACACACTTCTAAATAGGTGTGTTTGTTAGATCTCGTCAAAGGAGTCTGATGTCCATGTTGAAATAAAAATAGTTATACTAGAATGTATATCTTGTCAGGGATGATTCTTGTAGAAGTTAATTTACTAAATCCTTTAAATTTATGAACCACAAATGCACAGAAATCTTAGACTGCAGATTTTACATTCTTCATAACTGCCTTCTCTTGGCATTGTTTTAAAAAATAACTTGCATATTTCATAGTACATTGTGACAAGTGTTGGAAGAACTGTGAAGTTAGGTCCTGTTTATTGCCTGAATTATAGTTGACTGCTCGATTGAAATAACAGGCATATTTTGCCTTGTTCTGTTGCTTGGTATTAAAACACCACACTTCTGTTTCCCTACACTAAAGTGGAAGACATTCCAGTTTATTCCACAAGGTGATGCTGTTGTGTAAATAATTCTGAAAACCCTTCTTGTGTTTGAAGCAGCATTTATTTCACTTTGCTCCTCCCTCCCCCATGGGACTGCACTGCAGTGAATTACTAGAGCTGTAACCATGGAGAGCGAGAGCTCAGTTTGCTGAGCAACCATGGGTTTCTTTTATTTGTGGCTTCACTTGAAGTGGTGGGGGAAACACTTTTTTTAAAGATAAGCTATTATCATAGAATCCACACAGTATGGAAGCAGACCATTCGGCACTGACCCTGTGAAGACCCCCTGCCCTCTCTGTAACCCTGCATTTCCCATGACTAATCCACTGGGCCTGCACAAACCTGGGCACTATGGCCAATTTAGCATGGCCAATTCACCTAACCTGCACATTTTTGGACTTTGGAAGAAACCGGAGCACCTGCAGGAAAGCTGTGCAGACTCCACACACAGTCGCCGACGGTGGAATCAAACCCAGGTCCCTGGTGCTGTATGGCAGCAGTACTGAACGCTGAGCCACCCCATGCATTGCTGATGTTATTTTCACTGATCTAGTGGATTAGTGTTGCTGGCCCATTTTTGAAAGTTTATTATTAGGCTTGTACTATGTTTACAACATCACTACAACATTAGACCAGATAAGAGTAGTGCTATGATTTTAAAAAAAATCCTATGAGTTGCAAACTTTGGTTGAATATGTGGTTAATCCCAGAATTGTGTTTCAGATGTAGCAGGACATAATTCAGGAGGATTTCTTTGCTGATGCATGGTCCTTTTTTAATATTATTTCTGACGGTCCAGGTACAGTTATAGGTTGCACATTAAAACCATGTCATTGACTATAACGCAGTTGAGATGAGGTGGTAATGAATGTGAATCTTTTTGTGTACAGTTGTTAGATTGAGAATTCCAAATGTCTTGAAACATGGTCATACTTTCAGATTTTGAAATAATTTGCTGCAGGTGCTGTCTGTGTCATTTTTCATTGTTCAAAAGTTTGAAGTATGTGATAGTGTACAGTCTTTGGGGGAGGAATTGGAAGAGCTTTCTTGTTCGGTGCTACAGTTTTGACCAAACATATGCTAAATTCTTTAGCCTGGATTTGTTTTGATGTTGGAAAACTGGTTAATGAATCTAAGCTTGAAATACTAACTCAGGATGTATTACCAAATGGCTGAAGAATGCCAAGATATCTGAAGGATTGGAATTATCTGCCTGGCTATGCTCCCTGCAATGAATGTTGCCTGCCTGCTGCAAACCATTTCCACATATTTCCATATGTTTAATAAAGTGGCTATTCAGTATCCATTTAGGCAGATTGTATTTACTGAAAGGCAGTCCATTGCAGAATATAGATTGTTGCCTCCCCATTGATTACAAGAGTGAATGGGAAAGTTTCAAGCATCCTTGTTCCACCTAACTGCTCACGCACTTGGCCATACAGGGCGCATGTTTATTGCAGCTGGAAAGTGCCATTGTTTCCTTGGTTTAATGTCATTATTAGGCCAATTCTTTTAGTCAGAATGAAGGAAGGAGGAATACTACTTGGCATTGAAGCAGTGGATTGTGATGTGATTGCTGGGGTTCAGAGTGATAAAATAGGCATCTGTAGATTGTCTAACATATACATTTTTAGTTCTTTTTCATGGCCAACCAGTCATTTAACAATCATTTGTCTGTAGTTTCCCACGGACCTGAGGATATATCACTTATTTTCAAGTACTGGATGTGTTTAGAATCTGTTACAGAATTGTATTCGCATTCATGCTGACTAACTTCATGGGAAAACTAATGTCCTCCGAGGCAAGTTATTGCACAAATTTTGTTTCATAGTTTGGGTTTTCATTTGTTAGTTTAATTTTATTATGATAATAAAAATCATTAATTTTGCAAACATCTGATTTATATTTGGTTGGCAAATTCACATTTTGGGGAGTATGCGTCTTCCCGTGTGTTTCTACAAAGTCTTGCACCTCTTTGTTGTTTACAGATTTTCAGTATTTTGATATCCTATTGTCCACTCCAAAGCAAACTGTGGTCAGAATTTTTTGTTAGTCCAAAATGTAAAGTTCTTTGGTATATCTGCACCTTAGGTATGTAACTTTTATAAGCAGGAAAGTTCCAGGTTTGATTCTTAAAATTTGTTGTGCAAAATCACACAGCAGGTTATTTTGAACAGGCATACATTTTTAGTAGCCTTTCCCTCACATCATCCTGTTGATAATTATGCAAGTATTGATTGCAGTGCAAAGTTGTTGTTTTAGGTAATCCTACAGGTTATCGAAGCATTTGAAAATGTGAATAATACTGGAGCTTTCAGTTTCCTAACTATATTGCTCTGGTTGCATGTCTTACTTATGTACACTTTGGAATAAAATCAAATGATTTCTGGTTGGGGAATACATTTATCTATTTTGGCATAATGCTTAAAAATTCTCCTCCTATGACGTCAACTGCAAAAATCACTGTACTGGCGGGTAAGCCAGCTTTGATTTTATACTGATAATGACCCCACGAAAAGCCACTAGCTTACGAATAAGATCGCCTTTGCTTAATGAAATTGTTGAAAAGAGGGATGGCTGGGCTGTGTATGGAATATTTTAATTGCACGCAAGAATTGTACCAAATACTGTTGGGTCAGGCAAATCATGGATCAAATACGTAGGATGAGACTTCTGCATATGTCATTTGGCCATGAATGCTGAAATTTACTTCAGGGTGAGCATTTAGCTGTGCCTTCCCCATATTTTCCATGCGTGCTTTACTTGAGGTGCTTTCTTAGCTCTTAAACGTGAGGCAATCCGTATCTGAGTCTAAGCAGGCTGTCAGCATGTGTGTGATAACGTACAGTAGGTCAGTTTCTTAAAATAATTTACTTTAATCCAAGAATAGGATTCTTTATATCTAGTTTGGCTGCACAAAATTGTAAGAAAATATTAGATTTTGAATTTCTTTGCCAGTCTGAATGACACAATAATAGTTTTGTAAAACGTCAAACATTGGGAAGTAAATACTTCTATGCTTTACAGAATGATGCTGTCTTCGTATTAAAAATCAAAAGAAGTTTTTGAGAGAGTTTTAGAATCAAATCGGTTGTGCTTAACAAGCTTTACCTGAGTTCTTCTGAGAAAGTAATTAAATCAGTGTGTGAGGGATAGTTAGTGAATACAGTTTATTTACTCAGTTTGAGGTTTTTGCAGAAAGTTGTGACCCTTGCAATTAATGTTCAGCTAATTAGCTGGATTGAAAATTGGCTTGGTAATTGGGAGTGCCAGTGTGACAAATAGACAGGGCCACTTGTAACAATAGCTTGAGAAGATTACCTTTTGCTTCATCCAGTTATCCACACTCTTCCTATGTTACATTTCTAATAATGCTAAGTCCTGTTTCTTGATACCTGTCCAATTATTTCTTGACGCCACTTATAATTTCTTTACCCACCAAGTACACGTATGTTCACGACTTATTCCATGTATTTAGCACTGTGTGTGTTAACTTGGGCTCAGTAGGTAGCGTTGAAGGCTGCTGAGTCTCCTGGACCTGAAGGCCTCCATCTCTGCTTCTGAAAGGGAGTGGCTTCAGAGATATAAATTACATTGACAAATGTTCTAGCGGATTGGGAAGCTGCAAATGCAACTCCACTAAAGCAGGAGACAGAGGCAGGAAGTTATGGACCACTTCAACACATGTAATTAGGAAATTGCTGGAATCCTTCCTAAGGAGGTAGTAACAGGACGTTTATAAAATCATGGCACACAGGCAGAGTTGATCTCATTTTGTGAAGGGAAGTTAGTGTTTGAAAAATTTATTAGAATCCTTTGTGCATGTAGTAAGCAGGTAGAATAAGATAGTGTACTTGCTTTGTCAAATGTCATTTGATAAAGTGCCACATAAAAGGTTACTGTACAAGTTAAGAGCTACTTGAATTGGGGCTGATGGTGCAGGATTCAAGTGGTACAGTGGTAATCTCCCTGCCTCTGAGTCAGAAGACCTGGGTTCAAGTCCTACCTACTCCAGAGTTGTGTCACAACACATCAGACAGTTTGATTAAAAGTGCAGTAAATACTTAATTCACCGGAACCTAAGGGACCAGGAGTGTAACGGTTAATCAAATATTCCACTTGATCAAGGTCCACATAATCAATGTAAAAACACAAACTAAGTAATATACATCATTGCTATATTTTATTTCAGTGATTTATGTTGTAAATAAATAAAACTTACCCACAGAGAGCCTTCTCACTTAACCCTCAATTGACATTGCAGAGATCTCAACAATACAGTAAACATCCAATATTTCAAATGTATAATTGCTGGTTTATCAAGTGTCAGTTCACAAGGTACTGGTTAAAACTAAGTTCACTGTATCTAAATTGATTAACCAACATGTATTTGGAGAAATGGGTCACTTCCATTTTGGTAAACAGTTAACAAATGGAGTGATGCAGGGAACAATGCTAGGTCCTTAAATATTTCCAATCTCTATTCTTGATTTGAATGGAGTGGCTCAGTATATTGTAGCCAGGTATATTGATGATATAGAGAAGTGGAAATGTAAGTTCGCAAGGAAAATATAAGCAGTCTGTGAAGAGAGATAGGTTAAAAGAGTTGACAAGAATTTGGCAGAAGGAACACAATGTGGGAGAATATCATATTGTTCTTCCTGCTGAAGTAGACAGAAAAGCAGAATATTATTGAAAGGGAAAGACACTATTATAAAGGGATCTCTGTCCTTGTACATGAATCACAAATTGTTATCTTTCAGGAAGGCAAATGGAATGTCGGTGTCTATTGCAAGTGTCTGGACTGTGAAAGAAGGGAAGTCTTATTGCAATTGTACAGGTCATCAGTGAAATACCACCAGAAGTGCTGTGTGTAGTCTTTGTCTCCTTACCTAAAGAATAATAAATGCATTGGAAGCAATTCCAGTTGGTTAATTTGGCTCATTTTAAGGATGACGGGGTTGCCTTTTGAGGAGAAGTTGAGCAAATTGGAATCTGTATTTATTGGGGTATTCTTATTGAAATGCAACGTTCTGAGGATGTTGATGGATAGAAACTGATGAATCTTGTGGATGAATCTTGAACTAGGAAACCCAGTTTAAAAAAACTAAAAGTTCTCCCTTTTTTTGAGGTGAAGATGAGCATTAATTCTCTAAGGATTTTACTGTTTTGACGTTCTCTCCCCAGTGAGCAGTGATGCCTGGGTCCTGGAATAAATTCAAGGTTGAATTGATCGACAACAGAACCTTGAGAAGCTGTAGAAGAAATTTACCAGGATGTTGAATGGGCTGGAGCAATTCATTTTGAAGAGAGACCAATAGACTGAGATTGATTCCCTTAAAGCAGGGCAGGCTGGGGTGAACCTTTATTGAGGTGTACAACGATTTGAGGGGCATAGATAGGGTATATGGGAAGAAACATTTTCCCCTTAGTAGAGAGGTCAACTCTAGGGGACACAAGTTTAAGATAAGGAGCAATTGGTTTGGAGGGGCTTTATAGTGAACGTCCAGGAGGTGCTGAATGGTAGAAGTAGGAACCATTAAGAGGTTTAAGATTTATTATTCTTTAGGTAAGGAGACAAAGACTACACACAGCACTTCTGGTGGTATTTCACTGATGACCTGTACAATTGCAATAAGACTTCCCTTCTTTCACAGTCCAGACACTTGCAATAGACACCGACATTCCATTTGCCTTCCCGAAAGATAACCACTTGTGATTCATGTACAAGGACAGAGATCCCTTTATAATAGTGTCTTTCCCTTTCAATATTATTCTGCTGTTCTGTCTACTTCAGCAGGAAGAACAATCTGATATTTAAACGAGCAATCGAAATGCCATAGCACACAAGGCTGTGGGCCACATGATGGATTAGAGTAAATAGATGATTAATGACCATGTGGACATGATGGGCCAATGGGCTTGCTTTTGTGCTGTTTTTAAAAAAAAAAATACTGACTCCCTATGAGGTCCTGTGGTACTACTTGGAAGAACAGGAATTGTCCTCCTGTCCTGGCCAATGTCTTGCCCTCTATCAACTTCTCAGAGGATTTTTTGGCTATTATCTATTGATACTTGTGGGAATTTGGGTGCAAAGTAGTTGCCTCATTTCCACCATTACAACAGTCGCTACATTTTGGTGGATATTTTGAAGATTTAATAGCTAATGATGTACTTTCTGAAATGTACTGAAGCCTTCCTGCTTCTCTGATGCTGCTTGGCCTGCTTTGTTCATCCAGCTCTATACCTTGTTATCTCAGATTCTCCAGCATCTGCAGTTCCTACTATCAAAGAAGTTCTTCCTGTACTTTTTTTCTTTTCTCCTTGGCTCATAATTGTGACCCTATGCGTAAGTTTTGTCAAACTGTGAAAAGCGTAGTAACATGCTTACCCGGATCCAATTTGTGTAAAATTCCCATAGTTTTCATCATATATCCTTTTTTTGAGGAGAGAAAAGATTCAGTTCATTTCAGAAACGTTATTAGGGTTTTCCAAATTCGAGAACTGTACAGCTGGGTAGGGTTTGTAACTGTGTGGACTGATGGCAATCCCATTGGGGTTGTAAAGGAAAGGATTCTGCTGCTGAATGCTTTAATGCTATTATAGCATTTAAATACATCATGTCTGATTTTTTTTTGCTTGTTCAATTTCCTCCAGTTTACTGCACATATACAGTCAGAGTAATGCAACATGGGCGCAGGCCCTTCGGCCTAAACTGGTCCATGATGCCCATTCGGTTAGGTCCAATTGCCTGCATTTGGTCCATATCCCCCTCAACCCTTCCCATCCATGTACCTATCCAAATGCTTTTTAATGTAGCTATTGTACCTGCCTCAACCACTTTTTCTCTAGCAGCCCATTCCCTACAGAAATTGCCTCTCAGATCCTTCTTAAATCTTTCCCCTCTCACCTTAAACCTATACCCTCTAGTTTTCAATTCCCCATCCCTGGGAAAAAGACTCTATATGCATTTGTCCTATCTATGCCCCTCATGATTTTACACACCTCAATAAGGTCACCCCTCATTCTCCTACGTTCCAAGGAAGAAAGTCTTACCCTGACCAACCTCTCCCTATAACTCAAGCCTACTAGTCCTGGCAGCATCCTCATAAATCTTCTTTGCACACTTTCTAGTTTAACTATGGCTTCCCTATAACAAGGTGACCAAAATTCTACACAATACTCCACCTGCAGCCTCACCAATGACTTATACAACTGTAACATAATGTCCTAACTCCAATACTTGATGCCTCAAATCGATTAAGGCCTGTGAGCTAAATGCTGCCTTCACCAACCTGTGACGCCGCTTTCAATGAACTCTGTACTTGTACTCCTAGGTCTCTGTGTTCCACAACGCTCCTCAGAACCTTAGCGTAAGTCCTACCTTGGTTTGACTTTCCAAAGTGCAACACCTCACTTATCTGTTTCGAATTGCGTTTGCCAATCCTCCGCCCACTTCTGCATCTGATCAAGATCCCGCTGTAATTTTTGATAACCTTCTTCGCCATCAATGATACCTTTTTTAATTTTGTAACATCTGCAAACTTACTAATCAAGCCTTGTACATTCACATCAGATCATTTATATAAATAACAAAGGTCCCAGCACTGACCCCTGTGGCACACCACTAGTCACAGGCCTCCAGTCTAAGAAACCACCTTTAACCATCACCCTCTGCTTCCCACCATTGAGCCAGTTTTGAATCCAATTAGCTAGCTGTCCCTGGATTCCATGTGACCTAACTTTCATGACTAGCCTTGTCAAGGGCCTTACTGAAGTCCATATAGACAACATCCAGTATTCTACCCTCATCCTTCTTCTTGGTTACCTCTTTGAAAAACTCCAAAAGATTTGTCAGACATGACTTCCCAGGCACAAATCCATGCTGACTGTCCCTAATCGGACTTTGACTGTCCAAATGTTGGTTGATCCTATCCCTTGGTGTCCTCTCCAATAACTTGCCTACCACTGATGTCATGCTCACTGGCCTGTAGTTCCCTGGCTTGTCTTTGCTACTTTTCTTAAACAATGGAACAACATTAGCCACCCTCCAGTTTTCTGGAACCTCACCAGTGACTGAAGATGAATCAAAAACCTCCTGCAAGGGTCTCTGCAATTTCTTCCCTAGTCTCCCACAACATCTGATGGGCTTGATCAGGGCCAGGGGATTTATCCACCTTTAATGTGCTTTAAGGCTGGGGTCCAAAACATCCCCACTTATTTCCCTTATTTCCTTGGCATCCATGATTCTCTCCTCAGTAAACACCTGAGGAGAAATATTCATTAAAAATCTTACCCCATCTTCTGTGGCTCCACACATCTTAACACCCAACAAAAAAATTATACTGAAACCCAGAATTGCAGGTACTGACTGTTCCTTTAAGAACCAGTACGAGTGTGAGAGAGTTCCTTGAATAATAGGAATTTATTTGCATTGCGGAAGTTTTACAATTGGATGGTAAAGATTGGAAAGCGTTAGCTTGATCTCAGTTTAAAAGACTGAGCAACTGATTTTTCTAATTCCTAGGGGAGAAACCGTTTGGTTTCAGTTTGCAGAAGTCCTGGTGGAAGTTAAATATTTGAAATGGCTTCACCTGCAGGTAGGAGTTAGTCTTAAGTTAGGAAAAGATACCTCAGTGAAACAGTTCAGTTTGAAAGTTCCAGACCAGAAGTTGCTGGGTAGAATCCTAAAGGAGTTAGAAATAGGCTGTCAAACTCCCAGGACTAGGAATTGTAAGAACAGTTGAGGCAAGCCTACAGATGTAGTTGAGAAGGAACTCTTTCTGGTGTTTGAGTACTGTAAAGTGGTTTTGAGATAAATGGAATTACACTTTTGCTATTTCTCAAATTGTGGCATACATAAATGGCTTGGTTTATTCTATTTTATTAATTATGTAATATTTCCTTGTTTTGGTGTTAAAACTAGATCTGCAGCATTGCATGCTTATGTTTCAGTGAAAGACCACCTTGTAAAATAAAAACAAAACAAAATATGATCTGTCGAGCTGGATTTCTGTCTTGGATCTGATTTGTCCAGTAATAACATTTAGCTGGATCATAACATTGTCCAAGTAAGCAATGACGATATATTTTCAATTCAGGATGATGTGTGACTTGGAGGAGAACTTGCAGGTGGTGATGTTCCCATGTGCCTGCTAGCTTTGTCCTTTTATGTGGTTGCTGGTTTGAAAGGTGTTATCAAATTTTATTCATCCTTAACTACAGCTGCAGATCCAAGGGCACAAGTATAAAACGCAAGAGTTTCAAACTAGGCATTCAAACCTTACTCTTTAATTGGTCATCGAATCGTTATCAGTCTTCGGCATCTTGTGGCGGGGGGGTGCGAAATTGCATGTCTGAACTCGTGTTACTCCAGTGTGTGTTGGTGATTATACTTGTTTATTGACATTTAATACTTTGTTTCAACATTGAAAAATGCTTTAGAGATCCTTTTACATTACAACCAGTTAATCATCATGACTCTGACCAGTTATGCGTGACCTTCAAATGTGCATCTAATTCTGCAAAAGTTGATTTTAAAATAATTGTTCCCAACTACCAACCAGACAGTAAGAGGCATGAAAAGAAAGATAAGTGATTTTGAAAATGTTTACACTAAGAAAATTGCATGGATTAGAAATTTAAAAATGAGACCTGTGCAGACAGGCAAATGGGAAATTGGGGATGTGGAGATTAAAGAATTGAATAGTTAAGATTACAAATGGTGATCATTTTGTAGTTTAGGTTGGTGTTAAATGAGTGGGCTTTCGATATGTGGTGGTATTGTAATTTGAGTTGAAAAATTACAAATTGATTCCTACAGACGAAGCTGTTGAAGTTGAGAGGTTTGGTATAGAAATTGTCAACTAAATATTTTTGAGGCGGGAGGGCAAAGGAGATATTTTTCAGGACTTTATCATCTTCAGAATTTTACCTGTAGTTATATCCTTCCCTCAGGCGATTAATTAACCATCGATGAGAGAGCTCATTGCTGTGCGTGCTTCACTGGGCTGCAGTTATCACATTGAACAGCTGGAATTCCCAATATCATGCTCAGAAAAGGTATTAGGGATATTGCCTTATTACATCTTTGACAGAACCAGCTCAATGCTTGATGTCTCAAAGTTTAGCACCTTGAAAATGAACTCTCGGTTCACCGCAGCGTAGATTTTTATCAAGATGGGTCCTGACCTGGAATGGAGGTTAGGTCAGTCCAGTCAGGAGAAAAGGTAAAACTAATGTGGCTAAGTATAAAATACAGCAAAATTATATTATGTAAGTACACAATAAGAATTTCTGTGATGGCTAACTGAATAGCCAAATCAAAGTGCCATGGAGGTTCCAAATTGAATCTGTTCTATGTTGATTTAGCTCTTCTCAGTTAGGGAAGTGTGAACAATTTGTGAAGAGAAATATTGATCAGGAGTCACAAGTTGAATCTTATTTATTGATCCCAGTCAGAAATAGACAGGTGTGGATGTTAGGTGAAAATGAAATTGGTTTGGCTATGATGACTTGACATAGTCAGCTGACTGATGCCAGTCGGTGTCAAGGTGCTTTTAAAGGAATAGTTGATAGACATGTAAAAGGACGAACGTCACTGATGGCTTAAATGCCAACAAGGATTATGACATGAGCTAATAAAACAATGGAATAAGTGGCTGGCCTGGAGTTTGCACTACGGTAAAATTATCAATGTAAGACTGATGGCAAAGAAGAATATCTTCTTTCTGGTTTGGAGGTTTTTGTGAATTGGCTGTGGTTTATTTAGGATGACTGTGAGAAGAGATGAATATCAGTGACCGTGATTTTTATCTGAGTTGAAAAGCTTCATCTTTGTGTCTCTTTTTAGTTATTTGAATTGAGTAACCTAATTTAAGTAATATACGTGAATTATGTCTCAAGAGTCATCTCTGTTAACTCCTTGGAATGGCAATGGGTTAATGATTGTTGAACGCAGACTTTTGAACCTATTGTCTAAATTTTTTTGTCTAATAAAGACCTGAGATCAGTGTATTAATTGACATTATGGTCTCGTTGTCAAATGTGCAGTGTCATAAATAATTGTATTGAAGTACTTTATCAAATAAACAATGTGCATTAAAATAATGAATAGAATCTGCCATTTTAACACCTGAGTATTTTGATTGTGTACATAGGGATGAAAAGGGGAGACTTGTTACATTAGTTGGATTATTGAGGCCAAGATGCTATGCAGGGTGCAAGTCCATCACAGCCTTTATTCCTATAAACGTTTTGTGGCATTGTCATGGGTAAATCGTTCTAGTTTGTATTATTGCTCGTTGTTTGGAGAGTTGTGCATTGAGAAAGATGTTCAGAATATAAGAATTAAAGCAAAATGTTAAACTACAGCTATTTTTTCAATGACAACGTCCTAGCAATATTTCTTGAATGATAAAGACCAGACTGTTTGGACTATTTGCTTCTTTGCAACTCCACCATGAAAACAATTAACTGTTGTCTGCAGTAGTTTGCAATAAATGCCAAAGTCTTTAAAGGGCAGGCAGATAGATTACGTAACTTTAGTACTCAAGATGTTTCAGAGCTGAGTTGTCTGTCTATTATGCGGCCTGTTTTCTCTCAAATTTTATGCTGGAAGCAATTGGATTGCATCAAGCTGTGTACATGCAAAGAAAAGGTTAGGTTCTTATGTGAGTAATGTATCGAATTGTCCCCCCAACTGATGAAAATTGTGGCATGACGTTGCCATTTCAGTATGTATTTCTCCTGGTGTTTTTCATTTCCTAAAGCGAATGAAGTTGATGTAGATCCTTCCTTGATTCTGATATTTATGTGCCTTGTCGCTTAATGAAATCAACTGAGGGGTGTGGCTATAATGATCTTCCTGTACAGTAAAAATGTCTTTGGTGTATAGTCTTTAATGCATATTCAATTTTCAACACTAATTTACAAGAGCTATTAGTTGTTTCTTTACACATGAGGTTTTATGTAATTTTCTGCTATTACAACATGCTTTAGATAGCTAACATTTTACTGGAGATGGTTGGGTAGTGCCATGTTTTATTTCTTATACACCTTTTCATGACGATTTGTACAGTATTGGAATGCCATTTTGTAAATTTTAAAATGGTATCAGTTTAATTCTTAATTGACAACTTCAGTTTTAACAGGATTCTGAACTGTGACATGATACTGCAATATATTTTTGATGAGCAGCAGTTTTAACTTTTGTTTATTCGTTTTTTATCAATTCACTCCATTCTCCCTTTCTTTCCGACCTGAAGACATTGACTCCTTGATGTAAAATGATTCATATGTGTCAAATGTCAAATGGTCCAAACACACACAACTTTCTCAGGAAAATTTGGAGGGTGAGTACTACATACCTATTTAGCTAGATGTCATTGTCGAGACCACTTGCAGTGCCTATGCAAAGATTTCTTAACTTTGCATAGATTGTGAATGAATCAGGCCTCAGTCACTTACTGGTTAAACCTACTGAGCTGTTGCAAAATTTTTTTGTAGTCAATGATGCAAATCTGTGTCCACTATTAATGTGTTGAATGCCTCTTTGTGGAACATTAAAAATTCAACGGAAAAAGTATATATTCAGTAAATTATGTTATTAAGAGAACTAACTCGCTTTTATAGAATTGAGTTGGATGTACAGTACAAAAACTATATAAACCAAATGTCCATGCTGATTTTATGCTTTGTGAGTCACCTTTCATCCAAATCACCTAACCCCATTAGCAAATACCTGATAAAAGCAAAATACTACAATGCTGGAGATGTGAAATAAAACATGAGATCTGCTGGAAATTACTCAGATGAGCACTCGGATGTGTGCACATTGGGAAGTCTGCTGGAGAGTTGACTAGCCATGTCAAGGAGCATAGAGAAGTCTAGAACCAGATGGGAACAGAGCTATGTGCAAAGTTGGGAGCCCATCCTTTCCAACATGGAGGTAAAGACTAACTTTCGGTCAGAGTGCTTGCAGACCTCACCATGACTCAGTCTGATGGCCAACGTCTCAGCTTTTGTTGCTACACAAACAACTTTGACCAGAAATTGGAGTGCTGCTTACAAGTTCACACTGCTGCCGTTACAGCTTATAGTTAGTTCAGAGCAGTCTGGGCTGTTCTTTACTATGTCAAGATGGTGCACCTAGGCTTTACAGACTTAAAGCTATTTCACACTGACCTTCAAGAGCATCTGTAGTCTCCTTCATTAAATGTTCACAGCTTTTTACCTGATGTGATGCAGCTGGTGGAATAAACTGCACAAGGACAAGTAAAGTTTTTTTTTCCGATTAGTTTATGGGATGTGGCCATTGCTGGCTAGGCTAGCATTTATTACCCATTGGGCAGAGTTAACCACATCACTCTGCATCTAGAGACATGTGGGCCAGATCAAAAGAGGTGATGTCTTAGTGGTGTTCTTGGTGGACTGTTAATCCAGAGATCCAAGTAATGTTTTGGGGACCAGGGTACCCACCGTGGCAGATGATGGAATTTGAATTCAACAGAAACCTGGAATTGAGAGTCTAATGATGACCATAAATCCATTGTCGATTGTTGGAAAAACCCAACTGGTTCACTAATGTCCTTTAGGGATGGAAATTGCCATCCTTACCTGGTCTGGCCTACGTGTGACTCCAGACCCACAGCAATGTGGTTGACTCTTAATTGCCCTCCAGGCAGTTAGGGATGGGTAACAAATGCTGGCCTAGCCCTCATCCCATGAATGAATATTAAAAACGGGTGGAGTCGCAGGTGGATAGGATAGGATAGGAAGAGATTTAAAAGGGACCAAAGGGGCAACTTTTTCATGCAGAAGGTCTTGCATGTGTTGGAATGAGCTGCCTGAGGAAGTGGTAGAGGCTGCTACGATTATAACGTTTAAAAGGCATCTGGACGGGTATATGTGTAGGAAGGATTTAGAGGGATATGGGCCAAATGCTGGCAAATGGGGCTAGATTTTTAGGATATCTGGTGGGCATGGACGAATTGGACTGAAATGTCTGTTTCCGTGCTATGTGTATCTATGACTCTAAGACTGGCACTTAGGGATTATGTAAGGATGATTCAATTAAAATTAGTGTGCAAAATGGAATGAATTTACTTGTAAATTTGATTTTGGAATGTTTATTTTGGAGTAGCATTTTTGTAGGCACAGTGACCTAGTGATCAGTGAGTGAGAGAGAGAGAGACTTTAGAACTTGTAAGGAATTGGAAGTTGAGTTTCAGATTATTAGTGTTGCTCTAACTCTCCTTTTGAATAGATTGTATTCATGACCTCTCTCTTTTAGTTAGAGAATTGCAAGGTGGTGGCCATACCTTCCAGGCAATGGTTAGAAGTGTCAGGTGAGTAAAGGTTCATTCTCATGATCGTATTTACAGGGCCTGGCAATATGTTCTTTTCCCTGCTTTGAGGTTATACTTAGAGCTGCGCACCCTGGTATATTTCAGTCTGGATGTTCTTATTGAAACACAGATGTTGCACAAGTTGTTCCTTGCTGGGTTTTAGGTGGAAAAATTGCTTTCTAAGCACCCTTAGTGCTCATGAACTCCCCAGACTTTTTCCCTTCCTGTCTTCCAGCAGCGTGTTCACTGTATTGTCTCCTGTTCATTTTCTACGTCATGATGTACTCTAAGATAATGTCATCGTGTACACCGAGGTCTGGGAACAGCTTGTTTGTGCAGAATCCTTGAATTTGGCAAAAGCTTCTTTGTCACCTGTCACATTATTCCCTTTTTAAATTTGTATAACTTGAAACAACTGTAAGAACACAAAACACTTCGTCACAAAGTCATAGAGAGATATACAGCACGGAAAAATCTAGCCCCAATTGCCAGCATTTACCCATCCAGCTGCCCTTTCAATGTCGTAATTGTACCAGCCTGCTCCTCTTCCTCTGGCAGCTCATTCCATGCACACACCACCCTCTGCGTGAAAAAGTTGCCCCTCAGGTCCCTTTTAAAGCTTTCCCCCTCTCACCTTAAACCTATGCCCTCTAGTTTTGGACTGTCCCCATGCAGGGAAAAGACCTTACCTATTTATCCTATCCATGCACCTCATGATTTCATAAACCTCAAAAAGGTCACCCCTCAGCCTCTGATGCTCCAGGGAAAATAGCCCCATTCTATTCAGCCTCTCCCTATAGCTCAAACCCTCCAACCCTGGCAACATCCTTGTAAATCTTTTCTGAATCCTTTCAAGTTTTGCAAAATCCTCCTTATTAGCAGGGAGATCAGATTGGTTAGGCCATTATTGGAGTATTGCGTGCAATGTCCTGTAGAGCTGCAACATGACATCCCAACTCTTATACTCAGTGCACTGACCAATGAAGGCAAGCATACCAAATGCCGCCTTCAACATCCTATCTACCCACTTTCAAGGAACTATGAACCTGCACTTCAAGGTCTCTTTGTTCAGCAACACTCTCCAGGACCTTACCATTAAGTGTATAAGTCCTGCCCTGATTTGCCTTTTCAAAATGCAGCACCTCACATTTATCTAAATTAAACTCCATCTGCAACTCCTTGGCCCATTGGTCCATCTGATCAAGATCCTGTTGTACTCTGAGGTAGCCTTCTTCGCTGTCCACTACACCTCCAAATTTAGTGTCATCTGCACACTTGCTCACCATACCTCCTATGTTCTGTTAAAATCAAAACAGCATCAGAAGAAACCAACTAATTTGTGATGTTGAGTATTAGATCAGTAGTTTGTATGTACTGTTTTAGTGTAAATACTGAGACAGTATTTTGTAGGGAGGCATCCTATCTTGGAATACACTGTTGTAGGAAAGGCTGAGGTAACTACATTTTTCTGAAAGTTACTTATTGGAGTACTGTTGAAGATGTTAGATTTACGACAAGCTTGCCAGTACTTACTGAGATACTTATGCACTGAATTGGTTCAGAATTTGCTGCCTCATAATCATTTTCTTTATAGCTTACTCTTTTGTTGGGGCTTAATAAACTTGTGTGTTTTGACTATTATCAAATATGGTTATAAATGGTAGTCTCTGTTCTCTTTTATTAGCTGGCCGTCCACCTGAGTCTGAATTTCGTACTCGACCAATTTCAGTTTACTGAAATTACTACATGCATTTGATTGTGGTGTGATGCATTTAAGGAAATGTATTGACCAAGTAGTTGTATTCTCTTGGTTTGATAAATGACAGAACGGAAAAGCTATTAATAATATGTTGCGCCTTCATAGACTACAGTCATTTGTTAATCAATATTCTAACCATTAAGCCAGTCCTTCAGGGATTATTGGAGATGGCAGAATTACAAAAAAAAATGACAGTGTTTGTTGGAAAACATACCAGCTGATTAGAGAGAGCATGTGCATGTGTGTGGTTCAGCCTTTGGTTGAGTAAGGCATTGTGCATGTAATGCAAAAATCTGATAATTGAGACAACAAAATGACAGTGAAAGTCATGCTCTGAAAGAGCCTCTGCAGGTCTTAAATAGTCACTCGTTTTCTAGTTAAGATTACAAGGTGACTTATAGAATTGTGTTAGTTGTCTATTTGACGTGAGCAGGAAAGCATTGTGTTGCAACTAAATATTTTGCAATTGGATTGTGTCTAGAGGGGAACACCAGGATGTAGCCTGGGAATGGAGCGCTTTATGAAGAGAAGTGGGATAAATTTGAGTTGTTAAGGAGCAGAGAAGTTTGAGGATTGACTTGAGAGCCTGTAAGATTGAGGGACATGAACAGGGAGAGTAGAAGCAGTGTTTCCATAGTTATAGGATCATTACAAGCGAGCAAAATTTTAAGTCGAAAAGTAAGAGGCTTTTGTGGAAAATCTTCTTACACAGAGGGTGGTAGAGATCTAGAATGCACTACTTGGGAGAGTAGTTGAGGCGGATCACCTTACAACCTTAAAAAAACCTGTAGTTGAACGCTTGAAATAGCATAACATTCAAGGCAATAAGCCTAGTGTTGGAAGGTGGGACTGGTGTAGATTTGGCATTTTTTTGGCAGTAGACTTGATGGTCCAAAGGGTCTCCTCTGTACAGTATGATTTTGGGAGGACATTTTGAGCTCTATCACAGATGAAGTACTGCTATTGATAAAGATGAGATCGCTTTAATGTATTGCGCGCCTCATGCAAGAACTGTTTCGCACAGCGTTCAGGGTTGTCAGGTTTTCTCAACTAGGTATTGGCATTAACCTTCATTTGGTTTTGTAACAACTGAAGTTCTGATACAAGGAGAAATTTGTTATGTATGCTGCTTCACTTTATGCATTCTATAAAACCATAAAGGCGCAGAAGTAGACCATTCGGCCCTTCAAGTCCGCTCTGCCATCCAGTGAGTTCATGGCTGATGTGACAGTCCTCAACTCCACTTTCTTGCATTTTTCCCCAAAAACCCTTGATTCTCTTAGTGATTAAAAATCTGTCTATCTCAGCCTTGACTACACTTAATGACCCATCCTTTGCAGCCCTCTGTGGTAAAGAATTCCACAGATTTGCAACTTTGAGAAAAATTCTCATCAACTCTGTCTTAAATGTGCAACTCTGTATTCTGAAATGATGTCCTCTGCTTAAAGACAAAAAATAAGCTTTCTGCATCTACCCTGTCAAGCCCCCAAGAATCTTGTATATTTTAATAAGGTTGCCCCTCAGTTTTCTAAACTCCAATCAGTACAGGCCCAATCTATTCAACCTCTCATCATTAGGCAGTCTCTCCATACACCAGGATAAACCTGGTAAACCTCCTCTGGACTACCTTTTAATGCCAGTATGTTCATCGTATTCATAGTGTCGTCTGACTAGTGCTTTCTGTAGTTTTAGCAAGACATTCCTATTTTTATATGCCATTTGTTTTGAAATAAAGGCCGATATTCTATTTGCCTTCCTTTATTACCTGCTGAACTTGAATGTTAGCTTTTAGTGGTTTAAGCACAAGGACACCCAAATCCCAATAATATTTACCACCTTTTCTTTGTGCTACAATATATAACCTCATATTTCCAACATTATATTCTGTCTGCCAAGTTTTTGCCCACTCTCAACCTGTCATACCCATCTGCAGTCTCTTTGTGCCAACCTCGGCATTTGCCTTCCCACTTTTTGTATAATCCACAAACTTGGCTATAGCACATATAATTTCCTCATCCAAATCATTAATATATTTGTGGGTGGCTCAGTGGTTAGCACTGCTGTCTCTCAGCGCCAGGGACCCAGATTTGATTCCACCCTTGGGTGACTGTCTGTGTGGAGTTTGCACATTCTCCCCGTGTCTGCATGGGTTTCCTCCCACGGTCCAAAGATGTGCAGGTTAGGTGGGTTATGCGGGGGATGTGTCTGGGAGGGATGCGCCAATGGTCGCTGTGGACTCGTTGGGCCGAAGGGCCTGTTTCCACACTAGGGATTCTATGATTCTATTTAAAATAACCTTGGTCCCAACAGTGATCCCTGTGACACTCCTCCACGAGATACAGGTTACCAGTTTGAAAATGCCTCCATTATCTCAACTGTCTTCTCTTCATTTGTCAATCTTCTATTCATGTTAATACACCAAAGGCTCTCGCCAAACCTAAAACCTTCTAAGCTTTAAAATATAGCAGCCCACACCAATGCTCTTTCTCCCTGCACAGATACGACAACAAAAAGTTCTCACTCGCGTCATGCACAATTCTGATTCTTTAAATTATTGTGTGTGCATAGCTGCACAATAAAAGGTGCTGAGTACTTTTCCACATACTTGGAAGCAAAGTTTAGAATATTGGAGAGTGTGTATTGCATAAGCGCTGTAGCAAGTGCTCAGTCAAGTTACAAGCAGATAAAATTAATCTCCTGTCATGTATTTAATTCCTATAACACTGTGATTAAATGAAAGACACGTCATGTGCCTGTGTAATAGGCAGTGAAAGCAAATCATCGGGAGTTCACAGGCCAGAGCATTTGTTCAGCAATGTGGAAGGCTATAATGCTGAGTACGTTATCTGGTGATTGACTTTATAGCTGATTATGCCTCTATCAAAAGCATGGGAAATAGTGGTTTTATGCAAGGAAAGAAATAGCAATTCGACTTGTTGGGCGTTTGGTGTCCTGACCTCATGAGATTGGATTCCAGCCTTGAATTAATTCACCTATTGCCTTCACTTATGCATTTTTAGGACAAACATCTTTTTGGGGTGGATGCTTTGAGGAGAACAAAATATATTAGTGAACATAGTCCACTGCCTGTGTCCTGATTTGCTGCAAGTCCCATTCGTCCAACATGCTGAATGGTCATTGACTTGGAATGTGATCCTCTTTCTCTTTTTGCAGATGTTGTCTGTCCTGCTGCTGGATCCAGCATTTTCTTTTTTATAATGACTCCTGGTTTGCCAATTCCTCAAATGTAAAATTTGATTTCTTGTTTTAAAATTTCTCAATGGTTTCCGTTTTATCTTCATCGCCTCCTCTAGTCCTACCACCTTCAGCTCTGGAACTCTTTTCTCTTTCATTAGTGCGTCTGCTCCTAATAATGCATTCCTTGAACAAAACAGATACCAAAGGTTTTATCTATCTAAATTTCTCTTTATGACTTGAGGACAAAATTACTTTAATAATTCCTTTCATAAAATATCTCAGGATGGTTTGATTACATTTGCTAGAGCTGCAAGTTTAGTGGTTGTGGTGGTATGGAAATGTAAAAATTTGAGGTCTGAAATTATCTGAGTGTTCAAAGTTGCTGGAGCAAACTGTATCTTAACGGGAAATGTTTGCCCCCAGACCTGATGAGGTTTCATGGCGTCAGATCAAACATGGGCAAGGAAACCTTCTGATTATCATGGTACTTGCATAATGACCTTCCAGCTAATACGGAGTTTGGTGTCTGCCAGAATTACTCTGCTTCTTGCCTCATTAGAGCCTTGGTAGAAATGGGGACGAAAGAGCTGAACTTGAGAAGGAGTGCAAGTGTGACTGCCCTTGACATTGAGGCATTATTTGATGTGGCATCTTGGAGCCTTGGCAAGATTGAAATTAATGGGAACTCGGGACAGCTTTCCACTGAAATCGTAGTTAGTATATTGAATTATGGTTGTGGTTGTTGAAACCAGTTATCTCCATTGTAGTTGTTGCAGACTTTATTCAGGGTTGTATCTTAGGTTCACTTGTCATGAGCTGTTTAATCAATGACCTTCCCGTCGTCATAAGGTTAGAAGTGAGAATGTGCAATTATTTAATGAACAGTGTTCAGAATAATTTGCAATTTCTCACTTACTGAAAGTGTATGTTCACATGCAGCAAGACCTAGACAATATTTAGGCTTGTATTGAACAGTGATAAAGTGACATGCATGTCTCACAGTTGCCAGAAAATGGCCATCTCCAACAAAATGGAACCTAATGATCTCCCTTTGATATTGAATAGAATTACCATCACTGAATCACTCACCCTTCAACATTCTAGGGATTGCCTTTCACCAGAAACTGAACTTGACCAGCAATATAACTACTGTGGCTGTAAGAGCAGCTCAGAAGCTGGGAGTTCTGCAGTTTGTTACCTGTCTCCTTTAAACATATCTCTTACCTCAGTGACACATGTCAGGACTGACTTATTGGGATGAATGTGGTCACCACAATACTGAATATGCTATTCATTTTTTCAATGACCTAGATAGTTGGTTAGAATTTGACACTGGTTTGTTCAATGGTATACACACTTACAGTTGTAAGTAGTGTACATTGTAGCTTGAAATCAAAAGTTTTAACAAATTAACAAAATTATGGCAGTGAATTTAAATGTCAGTAAATGTGAGCTTATCCATTTTGGACCTAAAGATGATATAACAAAATGCTTTTTAGTTATAGAATTCACAGTACAGAAGGAGGCTATTCGACCCATCGTGTCTGTACCAGCTCCCGAAAGAGCTACCCAGTCAGTCCCATGCTCTAGCCCTATTCCATAGCCCTTTAAATTTATCTGTACTTTCCATCTCTTGCCTTTTAAGAAGTACACTGCATGTGTTTCTGTTATCAAAGTGGATAACTTTACATTTTTTCACATTCTATTCCATCTGCCATTTTCTTGCCCATTCACCAGCCTGTCCAAACATCCTGAAGTCACTTTACATCTTCCTTATAACACACGTTCCCATTTAGCTTCGTATTAGCCACAAATTTAGATATATTCTATTTTGTCTCCAACTCCAAATTCTTGACACGTACTATGGATGACTGGGGCCCAAGTACTGATGCTTGTAGTACCCACAAATCTGCCAACTCGAGAATGGCCCATTTAGTTGAGCAGCATGGTGGCTCAGTGGTTAGCACTGCTGCCTTACAGCGCCAGGGACCCGGGTTCGATTCCACCCTCTGGTGACTGTCTGTGTGGAGTTTGCACATTCTCTCCACGTGCTTCGGTTTCCTCCCACAGTCCAACGATGTGTAGGCAGGGTGGATTGACCATGCTAAATTGCCCATAGTGTTCAGGGATGTGTAGATTAGGTGGGTTAGAGGGGATGGGTCTAGATGGGATGCTCTGAGGGTCAGTGTGGACTTGTTGGGCCAAAGAGCCTGTTTCCACGCTGTAGGGATTCTATGATCTGTGATCTAATCCTGCTCGGTTTTCTATCTGTTAATTAATCATTAATCCATCTCAAATCTTCCTGACTTCTTCCATTATGAATATGGCCTTTAGAACAGTTGGGTTGTATTCCTGCTCCTTGTCAATGGCCTTGATGACTGGAGAGATCAGCTGTTGCGAGTGGTTAGTTTTAAATTTCTAATCATCTGGTCCATTGGCTGGAGTTTGGCCATAGTGTCAGGAGGCAAGAACATCGCTGGGGAGTACAAGGCAGTTCTCTATAAATGGTGACAATCATCACTGTTTTCCAGTGACACTTTATTTTTACTTCCCTGATCTGTACTTCAAAATGCTGGAGGTCTTTTAGGTGGTTTTGTTAGCTGTTCAGAAATGGAAGTCAGAAACGACATAAACCAAAGAACTGCACATGCTGGAAATCTGAAACAAAAACAAATCACTGGAGAAACGCAGCTGGTCTGGCAGCATCTGTGGAGTGAAAGCAGAATTAACGTTTCATGTCCAAAACATTTTGGAGTTCAACCTTTCTTCAGAAGAAAACTTCACTGGACTCCACATCAGTCTGCTTTCTCTCCACAGGTGCTGCCGGACCTCTTGAGTTTTTCCAGCAATTTCTGTTGTTGTTTCAAAAGAGGCATGCACCTGGTGTTCAGGATGATTCTTGGTTACTGTGGCTGGCTACAAGTGATGCGTCTCTGTTGGCTGTGGGTTGGAATATTGCACCCATATCTTAACCTTGGAGGTTCTTTGACAGTGAGGACATCTGTTGTCAACTGTTCGAGGTGGTGATGGATTGTTGAATTAAACGATTGCCATTATTGAATAGAAGGTCTTGATGCCTTTTGTCGCTAGGTCATCCCTTTGGTTGTGATTGGATATTTATTGCTCTTAGTGGGGTACGCCTTCATGGAGATTTTGAGATTTGTCTTTGAAATGCTGCCTTAGGCCTCTGCAAATAGGTACTCTGATGTGCTTTACTCAGAGCCGCATGTTTGGGTAGCTTTGAGCTGAACATTTTGATAACTGAAGTGGATGAGACATGTTGAAATGAGATTATCACGACTTCTGTAGGTGACGTATCTTGAAGGATATTCATTTGTTCTTTCACTTAATTTGCAAGATAATTCAAAGATAGTAATGATTAACACTTTACAAGTTTAGCTTCAGCACCATAGCATGAGAGAACCACTGTTCTATAGACTTAGAGTTTGGTGTTGGATCTGATATCACGACTCCAGTCAGAGAGCCTAATTTACCATAGACTAAGCTAGCAAATCCTTCGTTGTTGAGATTTTGGATAGATACTGTCCAAAATATGAGAAATCGGGGACATTTTTCAACACTTCAAGTTGCATCCCAATTGAAGGCATTGAATTGGACAAATTTGGATAGAGGACTTTGGACTTCCCGGTGTTTACATACTCACTTAGGATTTAGTGAATATGCTAGATATCTTTTGTTGTCCTTCTTTGGAGTGAGCACTAATTTGTGCATCATTACTATATTGTAACTCTATCACTGAAATTTTTTTTGCCTTTATTTTAACTTGCAGCCGATTTGGTTTGAAGGGTTTACATTTATTGCAATAAGTTATTACTATTATTACCACGTCTGAGAGGGAGCTTGTCTATAGTAAATTGCAGCATTGTTAAATTGGGTGAATCGATTTTTGTTACCCAAGGACTTTGGGAATATTGGTTTAACGGCAGGTATGTGGTACTAAATCAGAGATTAACTATGATTACGTTGAATGATAGTGCCTTGTTGTGCAGTGGTCTCATTTCCACTGCTAACCCAGAAGAACTGGGTTCATGTCCTGACTGTCCTGGAGGTGTATAACATGTTTGAGCAGACTGGTTAAAATAATTACTATGGTGGCACAGGCTCCAAGACCTAAATGGCCTGCTTCTGTTCCTGTGTTCTTTGAAAAGCAACACATCTTGTTTGAGAGACTTTGTACTGCATTTAGAACAGAACTTCACGTGTTGTGCAACACTAGAAAGAAAAACTTACAAAACTCCTTTGGTGGCGTAAGGATGCCCCCCCAGTAACCAATTAAGTACTTTTGAACTGTAATTACTGATAATATACTAATCTGCACTTACTGTATTATAGGTGTTGTGCATGCAGTGTGATGTCTTGCATGTTCAACGAATCCAGGATAATTTATACCTTTGGTTTGGTGTGTGTTCACTGACTTCTGTTACCCAGATGGGCAGGGTGCTTTAGTGCAGATTACAAATCCTGATTTCAGGATACCCATCAAAATATCTGGTGGTGTCATGCATTTCTGATAGTACACTGAACTTTTTATGGAATGTTGCTTCTTCGCTGAAATACCTGCTTGAATGTGTTTGAATAGATATAAAACAGTCAAATTGAAATTCAGTAGCTCCATATTGAAATCTTCATGATGAATTTAAGCTGTGACAGATATGTGCCTCCCAGCTAAACCGAAATGTAGAAAATTTTAAAATCTAGTTAACAAGCACATCACAGCTCTGTTTCCAATTTTTGAAATTGTCCCTACCCAACAATTTAGTTTGTGTTACATTTGGTCACATATCTATTTGATTAGCAGACTACTTGCTGGTTTAATTTGATTTCAAGTTTTAGGGAGGAGATGTGTTTGGTAAATCTTCATTTCAAAATACTTGGTCAATTTAGCATATATATGCATAAAGTAGCAATGTACTGGGACAGTGATAGTTATTTGAACTTGTTAAAAATTATTGTTTTGTTGCAGTGTTTCTAATTTTGTACCTTCAAATACCTTCTCTTTTCCATGTAGGGGAAGATAAATCATTGTATTTGATCACTTAGTGTGAGGCTAGCAAGCTTGTGCCCAAATAATTTCTTCAAGACCAAGCATCTTCTCCCTACATTTTGCTAATTAAAATGAAAGATTAACATTACCTGTTATTATTCACATCCTTGTGTTGAAAGCCTTTGTATTTTAACCCAGAGTGGAACCGATTTTTACAAAATGACATACATTTTATCCATGTACAAAGGAAGAACTTGTACTTCATGCTTACTGGTCCAATGTTCCAAGTTTAATTACACTGCATTTTTGTTCTGTTTAAAACAGATTCTGTGCCTCCTTTCCTCATTCATTATCCTACCCAATTGCTATCTCAAACTGAGCCAAACTTCTTCCAGCCATGGGTACCTAGTTGACCCTGAGCTGAGCTTCTGATTCCGTGACCACCACCTCCGAAAAGCCACCTACATGTGCCTCGATAATGATATCCACCTCTCCCTCAACCTCGGCCCATCATATCGTTTGGTCTTTTCTAATTGTTTATGAAGAACTGGTGATGTTTTCTAATAAAAGGCACTATATATATGTACTTTTGAAATGTAATGCCGTACGAATCAAATGTCCTAAAGTGCCTTACAGCCAATGATCTATTTTGAGTAGAGGTCATTCTTTTTATTTAGGCAAAAAGAGCCAGGTTATGCTGCAGTGAATGGATCATGTGCTCAATTTCAAAGTGCTGTCAACTGAGCCAAGCTGATGCCTTTTGGTCTTATTTTTTATTTATTATTTAATGGGATGTGGATGTTGCAGGCAAAGCTAGCACTTTTTACTGGTCCCTAATTGCCCTTGAACTGAATTGTTTGCTAGGCCACTTCAGAGTCAATGCACATTATTGTGGGACGGAAAGCAGCTGGAAAATGGTGGTATTTATGCTGATGTTCGAGGTGAGGATAGGGAGAGACACAGACAAGAGTGAGTTGCATAGATGGTCACGGTGCCTAGAGAGGGAAAAGGGTAACAGTCAAAGGGATTGCTGCTGATAAACCAAGAGAGGGAAATGTTGAATGGGTGCTAACGGGAAATGTGAATAGTTGAAAATGGGTTGGTTGTACTGGGAGCAGCCTATACGGAACAGGACGTGCAGTGTAAGGGCGGGTAACTAGCGTTTATGTTAACAATGAATGACAGGCAGACTCATTGAGACATATGGTGTACTTCTGCTCTTCCTGTGTTCTCCCAATTTTTCCTTTTGAGGAATTGAAAGTTAGTCTTCTAGCTGCTGTGGCTATTAGTTGATATAACTGCAGATTGAAAATAAATCATTACATCACTCAATTTTCACATTTTGTCAAGTGCTATTATAGCTGGATGGAAGTAAACGAATATCTTAAAATCCAAGTGATTAACGAGTGCCTACATAAATCAGTTGATGAATATTTACTTTCAGCATTAACATTTTAATTGATCTAATTGGTTATATAAGATATGGGGTTAATTAACTGGATTACATTGCAGAATGGTACCAACAACATAAGTTCAATTCCTGCACCAGCTGAGGTTACCGTGAAGGACTCTCCTTCTCAGCTACTAACTTCACCACCTGAGGCATGGTGACCTTCAGGTTAAACCACCACCAGTCCCCTCGCGCGAGAACAATCATTATAGTCTGCTAGGACCTATGGCAATTTCACCTTTACCTAGGTTAGATGAGTATATGATGAGCAGCTCTGTGACTTATGATCTGCCTGTCACTTCAACTGACCATAACATGCTTATGAATGCATGTTACTAATTGCTAGCTCAGCCCACAGGTTGTATTGAAAACAAAAAATGGTGGAAATCTCACTGGATCAGGCAGTGTCCTTGGGGAGAGAGCAAGCTAATGTTTTGAGTCTAGATGACTCTTCATCAGAACTCCTCTAGGTTGTATTCCTGGCTTGTTCTTGCTTGGTTGATTTTTTTTTTTGATCATGTACAAAACATAAGAAATCTTTCTCAATACTTCACAAAGTTAAATTTTCATTTATCTAACTGGCTGGAATATTGAAAAAGCTAAATATTTTTAGTTATGTACCATTGGTTTGAGAACTTGAGATACTGTGCTGCATTCCAAATGCGCTTCCACTCTGACTGCATCTAATTCCATTGCTGTTTCAGCCAGCCTCCCACATTCCGCTCATCATGCACTTGACCTCAACCAAAGCTCTGCGATCCAAACTTGCAATAAGACGCATTCGCTCAGTAGCTTCTGACCTGCTGACATATGTTGGCACCCAGCAGGCAACACTTCACTTTTAAAATTCAGTGTTGTATTCGATTCTCTCCAAGGTCTCATGCCTGCCTGCCTCTGTAACCTTTTACAGACTCTCAGATGTCTGTGCTGCCCTGAGTTTGGACACGTACACATTCCCAGAGTCTTTTTGTTCCGTAAGTTGGCAGTTGTACTGTCAACTGTTGAGGCCCATAAGTTTTGCAATTCCTTCCCCAAATCCTTCAGCTTTACTCTTCCTTTAATCCACTCCTTTAAGCCTTACCTCAGTGACCAAGCTTTTGGTTACCTGTTACAATATATCCTTATTTGAGTCAGGATTGTGTTTTGAGATAATGCTTCTGAAAGTACTTAGGCTAAAGATGCTATATGCAAGTTAAGCTGATGCCTTATGACAATATTTCTGAAGGTTTTGTAGCTGGGCACCATAGACAACATGTGCTTTCTAAGTATTTCAAATGTAAAGCTGTACACTGAATTTTTAATTGGGGTTTAATTCTGATTTATGATCCTTAACTCTCATCCATTGAAATTACCGATGCTGTAGTCAATCAAAAGTTAGGAGCAGTCTCTGCATCCAATCAGGGGCAGTGTTCAGGCTGTCAAAGCCAGACCGTCAATTGGAGGCCCTCCAGCATTCAGATCTGCAGATGAGATAGGGACTGCTGATGTGAAAATGGAGACAAAAAAAAGGCAGTTTTCTGGAGTTTTTTTTAACATTCCACGGCCGTCTAGATATGTTCGGGGGAGTGACTGCACCAATGACATAGCAGCCATTATGAATTTGGGGGGTAGGGAGATGATGGTGGAGAGTCTTTCACATAACCTGTCCTGCCTACTCTGGCCTGGACATGGAAATCTCAGTTGGTGCACGAACTGGTGAGTTTTAAAAGGCTTCTTAATTCTAATGAACCTATGGTGGCTACCACTGACTGAGTGTCCAAACACTGAACTAGTGGCAGCAAACTGCACATGAACATAACTGCTGTAAAAATACAAACCTTAGAAAGGCACATGTCTTTAAGCATACACGAGAAGATCTTTATTGGACAGAATTGCTATTTGAGACAGATAGTATAAATGAGATACTCTTTTACTGGAATGCACACTGCAGCTAACGATCTCGGACTATTTTGGTGATTTGGAGTTTGTCTTTTACTTTTGTACAAAAAGACTGAAGTGTACGCAATTTTTATCGTTGCTTCTTGCTACAGCATGCAACCTGGAGGTTGTAGCACTGAAATCAGTCAGTAGCTTGACTGACTATGCTATGCAGTGACTGACTGACTGACTGACTGACTGACTGACTACTTTTATTGTAAAGTGATTGATCAACACTTTGGGAAGCTCAGGCAGTGTACGTTTGCCACAAAAAAAACAAATCCTAACGTTGCCATTACTGGAATATGCCCTTGCATTTGCAGTGATGACATTTTATGCATGTCAGCAGTCATCAGAACGAGTTTATTCACTTGGGTGAACTTTCAGTATGAGCAAGAAATTATGCATTTTAAATTCCTTGTCTTTGCTTTTGGGTAATTATAGCATGTTAAAATACACATCGGCTGTTTGTACAACCTCTGTGCAGCCACTGTGAAATTGCCTTCTTCTGATGTACATGACTTGGTTAGAAATAGCACTTCAAAGGACTCTTATCAAATACAAGATTGAAACTTTTGACTAACAGCTGAAGTTGAGTACATCAAGGTCTGTTTGTGCATCTGTGTCTGTTTAATGTGAATTGCCTCATTAAAATTGCCACCTTTGAAATTTTTGCTATTTAACTGTGAAACATTTAAATGAAACATGTACATTGGAATTGTTGGATTGGAGTCTTGATCAGTGTATTCTCCCTTCTCTTCCCCTTAAAAATTGAATTAGATCTTTGAAAAAATTGGATGAAAGTTAATTCAAAACTTTGAAAAAAAGAATAACTCCTAGTGTCACATACAGCAAACTGCTAGAATTTAACTTTCAAGGATTAAAAAAAAAAATTAGTTACAGAATAAGAAAAAGACCATTTTTTTCAGAAAAACATTGTAAGTATGAAAAATTTCAATTTAAATTTAAAGGCTTTTCCACTATGAAATGTATGTTTAAACTATACAATAATCATATTGGGAGACAGCATCAAGTTTGCAGCACAAAGCATTTACTGTTATACCTGCCTTATAAGTTGGCAGTTGGAATCAGGCAGCCAGTAATTGCTAGGCTGAGGTGCAGGAGTTTAAGACACATCATAGAGCAGACCATGCTAACTTGTCGAGCAACTTTGTTTCCATGAGAAAATTTGGTGTTGGTGAAAAGTTGGTGCAGGAAAGAAAGAAGACAACCTTCACCTTGAAGATGACCAAGACCAAATGTGCTACAAGTGCAGGAGCAGCCACTGGCCTGATCTTTTGTCGGACTGTGTCATCAAAACGATTACATGTCTGCAGAAATGCAGCGCAAAAATGAATTTTAATAGTCAAATCAAACCTCAAGTCCGACAAAACGATAGAGGAAATGGCTGGTTTAGCCACTTTATAAAGCAAAAATGTCTTGGTGTTTCAGCAGAAGGCTGAGATTACTCTGGTGCTGTCAAAATCGCCAATTTCTGATGAATCAGGCAGTGTCAAAAACAAACCTATTATGTCATATCAACAACATGAATGAAATGCCCATGAATTTTGTTTATACCCGCAACGAAGCTGAAGTGGAAAGCTTCAAAAACTGCTCTAATGAACACCACAAGACTTGAGAAACAAGATTCATTGTGATACTAGCCTGCATGGCTAACGGTGGCAGGTAAATCCCTGACAACTTTCAAATATAAAGTTGAGCTGAAAATCAAGTTGCTTGCAAGAGTTTTTGTATATGATCATGACAGTTGGAAGATAAAAAATGCAAGAATAGCTGTTTCAACAGCAGACAGGCTGAGATTGGGTAAAGCTGGATGACATAATGGCGGTGGAAATAGATTATCCTAAAAACGTTGCAAATATGTGGTTAGAAGGTTGTGGACAGGTCAAATATATTGCATCAAGATTTCAGACAGGTAATTTATTCTCAGACTATCGCTAAAGAGAGAAATGGAGTTCTGTAGCTCAGTGTTTTGCAATGGGGACCAGAACCAATGACTTGTTTTCCCAATATTTAATAGAGGAGATTTCTTGTACCAGATGTTAGATAAGCAGCTTGATAATTTAACAACACTGCAGGAATTGAGGTGGTGGTGGTGTAGTAGCTGTCATTAGTGCAGATATGAAAGGTAACTGTGTACCTTTGGGTAAATTTGAGGGTTAGTATGCAGTCGAGGTGGAATGGTTGAGAGAGAGAGATTGTTGGAGTATAGCACAGGTTATGGTACAGGAGTAGAAAAATAACGTATTGATGACGATTTCTCTGGCTGCAACATGTGAACATGGAACCACATCTATACTTTCCCACATATTTGGATTGCAGTGGCAAGTGTTAAAGGAGGATGATGTGGCCAAAACTGAAAAATAATGGAGACAGAAGGGACATGGAGTGCCTCTGTGACTCTGATAAGAGCTGTTTCAACACTGGCAGGTTAGAAAACTTGATTTGAGGGATTCAAATGCAGAGGTCTCATCAGTCAGTATTAGTAAAGAAAAAAGACATACTAATTTTTAAGACAATATCTTTCTTTAGAGCTGAAAAATAAGTGCATTAGCAGAATCAGGAAGAACTAGGAACCAAAACAAATTGAAATACTCTAATTATGAAAAGGAAAGCAGAAGATTGGTAAATAACATAAAGGCCATTTTCAGGAAGCTATTAAAGAAACAAAAAAGATGTGTAAATAACTAAAATAGCAGAAGCCCTACCCAGAGTAGAAAGTAAGATGAGAAAAGTTAGACAAAGGAAATTACTGCTGAGTTTTTAGTTTTTTATTTGCACCATTTAATAGTGAATCAGGTTTTTTTTGTATGAAGAACAGTTCAGAACTTACCAATGGAAATTATTTGACTGGTTTCCACTTTTGGATCCTTATTTTGCTGCTGTATTAATAGAAGTTTCTCTTCTCGTAATAATTTGTCATAGTTGATCCAGAAGAGGTTTTGGACTTTAACCACACAATATTTTGCCTAGGATAGTATAGGTTTTCAGTGGTTTTTAGTAATTTGTTTTTGCCTAGTGACCAACTTCCTGTGTTCTATCTGGTTACTTTAAACTTAAGTGATAACATACGGGTGATACTGCCCTCTGTGAGGAAAACGGTAGATTTATTGAATTAAACCTATTTATTTTCCCTTAATTCTCTTGAGCATTCTCAGGCTAGCTATACAGATAATTGATGTTTCAAGAGTTGAAGGCAACAGAAAAACAAACCCAAGGTGACTAAATTCATCAAACCTAGTCCGTCTTGTTGGAAATGCCTGCATCTGTACAGATTACGTCATTAAGTCTGCATGATCTAAGGTAGAAGTACTGTAGTTAGTGCGCATGAAATAGGAAATCCAGAATTCTGTACCAGGACCTAGTTGTAATTCTTAGCTTGTTGGAGAGATGGGGAAGCGATAACAACTCAATAATCAGTGTTTGCGTTTTGTTATTTTAATTTTTTTTCATGTAGAGTTTGGTTTTGAGTTTCTGATGTCCAATAATGCAAAGTATTCTAACTGTATAAGGACGTTTTATGAAAATGCTTTAATGTTTTCAACTTTTTGCTTGTGGAGAAAATAGTATTGTGTAAAGCATAAGGGAAAGTAGTTTGCTCCTGAAGGTCAACAATTCTTCCTTTATTCCCTCAACCTGAGTCTTGCAAAATGTTGGCATTTCTGTTCATCTGAATGCAAATTCTGTGTCTGAAAATGTTTGCTTTCTTAAGTTTTTTTTTTCTTTAATATTGAGGTTAACTTCAGTGAGCAGAAAAAAATCCCTTCAACTTGACCTCCAGTCCATGAAATCTTCAAATGATTTTCACTCTGAGGAAGAGAAGGAAGTACTTTTGATGTAGTGCTGTAGGCAAATTGCCTCAGAACAGATAAAAACAGACCTTGACACAGTGGCCTTGGCAAGCCTGAATGGAGCTAAATAATGAGAAACACCACATCCCCATTCCTTTACTAATGCTGACCACACGCAAACACTTATTGCCATAAAACATGTGCAGAGACTTGAGGGCAGAATTTATCTCTACCTCTTTGATCAGATATTGTAACTTATAAGCTTGTGCTGTGAACTGCACTAAATTCTCTTCCATGGAATGCTCCACTTCTTGATTCCATGTATTTAGCTTGTGGGGGAACAAAAATCAGCTACTGCATTTGTACAAAATAGGAAAGAGTGCAGCAAGTGAAAGCATGTCTGGATGGTTATGCCCATTTAAGTGTGCACCAATTTGACAAAGCCAAAGTTGACTTACCTTGCAAGGGTTTAGTAAAAGTCTCTTTAATAAGCAAAGTGATTTTTCTTCCTGGAAACCTGTAAGGTTAATCATTTTAGGCAATATTTCATCCTAATACTGAGTAGTAGAAAGGACTGCATTGTGATTTCATTTCAGAAACTTTTCTTAGTGCTGTTTCATTTTTGGGTATTTTGTGGATAAATAGTGTGTTTGAGAAAATTTGTAGATATCTTCTCAATTTCATAAGGCTATGAAAACTGCAAGCAAAGAACTGGGGTTCTTTTCTGGAGGAATAAAAGTGCAAAGCAGGGAAGTTAGGCTAAGTTTGTGTAGAGCTGGGTAGACCATTTATAAAGTATGAACCTAAGAATAAGGAGCAGGAGTCCATTGCACTTTCTCTACCTTTTCATTATGATCATGATTGATCTGACCAACCTCTAATTTTCTGCCCACTTTCCATATCAGGGACCAAAAATCAATCTAAACCTTGAATATACTCAACAGCAGAGCATCCAGAATTTTATGGATTCCAGGAATTCCAAAGATTCACAACCCTCTGAACAATGGAATATGCTCTTTTCTCACGTAAAATTGATTGAGTTATTATCCTGATATGGTGTCCCCTGGCCCTACCCAGGGAAACTGTGCCTATCTTTCAGTAAGATCACTTACTTCAGCAAAGATCAATGTAATAAACCTTGCTGTACCACTGCTGATGAAAATATATCTTTCCCTAGGTATAGAGACCAAAATAACACTGCTGAGAATGTAGTGTCATTGAAATCCTTAAAAATAGTTATGGCAAGACTTTTTATTATTGATTTCTCTGGCATTAAAATCCAAAATGCTGTTTACCTTCTGATTTGCATGCTAGCTTTCCTTTATTCCTTATACAAGTCCACGCAAGCCTCCCTAAACATTAATGTTTTATGCCTCACACCATTTAAAAAATACTGATTTTCTGTTCTTACTGCAGAAATATGTAAGCTTGCAAGTACCATGGTATACCATTTGCTAACTTATTGCCCGGTTACTTAGCATCTCTATATCAATTTGCAGCCTTTTTGTGTCCTTCTCGCAGCTTACATTTCCATCAACCTTTGTATTTGATATTCGTATCACTGAAAAGGGACATTAAGGAAGGTACTAAAGTAAGTTGGAAAGGTGCTATTGAACTGATAAGTTATAATGATCAAAACAACAGGTCTATGTTCTTTTCTCTGGAGGAGAGAAGACTAAATAGTGACAAGAGGTTTTTAAAATTTATGAAGAGCTTTATTAAACTGTTTCCACTTTTCGGGAATCCAAAGCTACAGTCCATTAAATATGATGGTTACCATTAAATCCAATAAAAAAAACTTCTTTATCCAAAGTGTGGTGAAAATGTAGAATTTGCATTCGAAAGGTGAATTTGAGACAAATGGAATTCATGCTGTTAAAGAGCAGCAGATGAGAGAAAGGAACAGAAGTACAGTATGAAGATATATATGATGTAGGGTGCAATAAGGAATGAATGGAAGGTAAATGGCACAGATTGACATAACTGACCTGTTTCTATGCTGCAAATTAAATGTAATTCTGTATGTATTATGTTGAGACTTGATTTGGATATGACCTGTTTGTGTTTTTCTCTTTTGAATCTTTCTCTAAGAGATGTAGTTGCTTTTCTTGGTGGTTACTGTTGCAGGAATTGAAATTCCACCAGCAGCAGGAGCTCGGAGTAATGTTGCTACTCTTCATGTGAGAGCCTCATTGGAGAATGTTAGAAATATTGGTGATCTTTAGTAGGCTGGGTAGCATTTTGTTAAAACTATTGCTTTCAGGGTAGAAAAATTGCAGATGAACAGTAATTAAGAATAGCAGAACAGAAGGAAGCGCAAATATTGTCTCTCTACACACTGGATAGCAACATTTGTGCATATCACTTCTGTTCTTGAACCGTTTCCTGATCTACGCTTTATACTTGATTCCATGTACTTTTCCGTATTTGTAGTATTTGAGTTTACATTTCATTTATTTCCTCCTGATTCCTTCTTTTCTCTCGTTACTCATGTACTGTTTTAATTGTAATAAGTTTGCATTGTAAGGAAATGTTCTCTAACTGAGTTTTTCCTGTATGTCAACCAGAACTGTCAAGTTTAATACGTCCTCCTACTTGTACTGGGTTGCCCTCAGCTAAGTCTATACAAAGTAGGAAATCAATCTGGGATCTTTCTGGTATAGTTACCGAGATTGCCCATCGAGCTCTTCGGACAACTTAAATCATAAAATTTTAAAAAAATGCATTATTGTATTTAAACCTTGAATCAGCTCATCAGTGCATTTATTTAGAAGATGTGCTGTCGCTGCTTTTGGTGTGGTGAGAGTAGTTGATGCTTCCAACTGCTACAAGGTACATTTTACTGATAGAAATGTCAGAGCAGCTAGGTGATTGGGTGAAGCAGTGCGCCTCTTCAGTTTTGAGATGCAGTCCTTAATTTTAGCAACTCCTGAGCAGAGGGAGTGAGGATGCCATGCTTGGATAATGTCCTGAGAATCTCTGCCTTGGACTGTAACAGTTCATAACCACTTTCTCACACTTTTTCTTGTTTTGAATCCCAGCCTTTATGTGGCTAAAAGCAATTTTCTCATTCTGACAGCAGAATGTTAGGCCATGATTTTAAAGATACAGGATTTTGTAGTGTAAAGGCTTGGTGGACTTACTGCTGGATTCTGGAGTCTTGGAATCTGAATGGTAATGTCCAGCCAGTCATGATGGCATTAGTGGCCTGCAGGCTGCATGTCATTCATTGGCTCAATATACAGGGAATGTCACAGGGCTTTGAAACAAGTTTCAAACATGCTCAGGCGTGAAAGCTGGTACGTCTCGAATTCCCTGTATCCTTTACATTAAGGAGTTTTTAGGTCATGTAAAATGAAGTAGTTTGTAATATGGACTGTTGGTCACAGTGTTATACAGAATGACCAGGATAATCCTTTCAATAATGAATCCTTTAAGCCCTTATTTAAAAAAAGGGGAAATGTTGCATGTAGTTTTGTGATGAAGATATGGGTTAAAGGTGGCTATTAAAAAATCGGAAAGATATAGAGTTTCTCTGATGGATTATTACTGCTTAATGATATTAGAAATGAAGTAAGGTATGTTTGATTTGAAAGAATTTGAATTGGAAGACAAACTAATTTCCTG
>NC_063360.1:6639736-6652869 GCF_021869965.1 Rhincodon typus
ACCTGTTTGTTTCCTCTCCACCTATCCTCTCCTCTATCCATCTTCTATCCGCCTCCCACTCTCTCCCTATTTATTTCAGAACCCCCTTCCCCTCCCCCTTTTCTGATGAAGGGTCTCGGCCGGAAACGTCAGCCTCTCTGCTCCTATGATGCTGCTTGGCCTGCTGTGTTCATCCAGCCCTGCACCTTGTTGTCTATGAAGAGAAAGCAGAGTTAAAATTTCAAGTCTGTGATCCTTCTCTCTAGGTTTTGCCAGACTTATTGAGTTGCTCCAGCAATCTGTTTTTATTTCAGATCTTCAACATCTGTAGTTCTTTGTTTTGTTTTATTTTAATATTAGTATCCTGTCAGGTGTGGAGATTTTGAAAGATTTATACGTGTTTACCCAGTCCAGTATTATAATGTGTATTCGTTTTATCACACGATTATAAGGACTCCTATTTCTTACAGTGACCTGTCATATAATCAAAGAAACTCCTGTAAATTTCCAACTCACATTTGATAACAAATTATCAAGGTGTTTACTTAGTGATTTTTATCTATTTTCTCCAAGTACTACAGCTGACATTAAATATAAGGCTGCTTCTTTCTTACTCAAAAGGTGTGTGCAAAAGAATTACAACAGTACACAGCATATGGTAGCCTCTGAGATAACAAGGTGTAGAGCTGGATGAACACAGCAGGCCAAGCAGCATCAGAGGAGCAAGAAAGCTGACGTTTTGGGCCTAGACCCCCCTCCAGAAATGGGGGATGGGAAGGGGGCTCTGAAATAAATAGGGAGAGGGGGGGAGGCGGATAGAAGATGGATAGAGGAGAAGATAGGTGGAGAGGAGACAGACAGGTCGAAGAGGCGGGGATGGAGCCAGTAAAGGTGAGTGTAGGTGGGGAGTTTGGGAGGGGATAGGTCAGTCCAGGGAGGACAGACAGGTCAAGGGGGCGGGATGAGGCTAGTAGGCAGGAGATAGGGGTGGGGCTTGAGGTGGGAGGAAGGACAGGTTAGGGAGGCGGGGACAAGCTGGGCTGGTTTTGGGATGTGGTGAGGGGAGATTTTGAAGCTTGTGAAGTCCACATTGATACCATTGGGCTGCAGGGTTCCCAAGCGAAATATGAGGTGCAGTTCCTGCAACCTTTGGGTGGCATCGTTGTGGCACTGTAGGAGGCCGAGGATGGACGTGTCATCTGAGGAATGGGACAGGGAGTTGAAATGGTTCATGACTGGGAGGTGCAGTTGTTTAGTGCGAACTGAGCGTAGGTGTTCCGCAGAGCGGTCCCCGAGCCTCGGCTTGCTTTCCCCGATGTAGAGGAGGCCACAACGGGTACAGCGGATGCAGTATACCACATTGGCAGACGTGCAGGTGAACATCTGCTTGATGTGGAAAGTCTTCTTGGGGCCTGGGATGGGGATGGGGGTGAGGGGGATGGTGTAGGGGCAGGTGTAGCACTCCCTGTGGTAACCTCTGCTTTGTTTCACTATTGTTTTCATTGTACTAACTGTTAATGTCAAGCCTGGTTAACGTGGGTTAAATGATGGAACTGCTGTATGACATAGTTTTCTCTATTGAAGGTGGTAAGGGGCAAAAATAAACTTAAACGACAATTGTGGTCCAATCGGCCACTTTGTAGTTTCCAAAACTATACGTACAACAGATCATTAAGGATCTGTATTTGTGTTCGCACAGCAATCTGGTCAATAACCACAAGATTTGCTGAAAAGGCTCATTCAGGACTACAGTCAAACTCCATCCTGAACTTGAAATCTCATAGTTTGTTCAGCATAAGTTTTAACCTCTTCTAATATTTTTGAAATGTGCTATAATTTAAGTAGACTAATTTGATCTGTTTCCATTTACTGTAGGTATGCAATACCTCCAGAACATGGGAAAAGGCTGGAGCGACTGGCAAAAGGTAAGCAGACAAAAAATGACGTTAGTAACTTCCACTTAACTCTAAAAGTAATACCTTTGAAATAATTTTGCAGTTTATAAATAATTTCTTTTGTAATGGTAAATCTTATATCCTTCAGAATGTTTCTGGAGCCAATTTTACAGATTAACAGCCATTAAAAGGAATAAGAAATAATAACACAGCTAGATCAGAAAATTATGTATGTTGGAAATTGCCAGTACTACTACTAAAACCTGCAGTGTGTCTCAGAATTTGTAGTTATTCGATACCTTACTTAAGCATTAAGGTTGGCATTTTGTAGGTGTTGAAGTCAATGCACAATGTTATATTAATAGTGATCTTTAATAGTGTGTCTCCAGCAATAAACATCGATGTGATGCTGCCAATCACATGGATGTCAGACCAATATTTCATGACCGTTGGAGTATTACTGCTTAACAAGTTGTTAAATGCGTCAATATTGAATTGATGATTACTTTTAAAGAAGAGTAAACATTCCACAGGGTCAGTAGTGTCAAATATTTATTTAATATTCAACGTGAATTGTACACACTGTCTACGTGAACAGGATTGTGCAAAATGCTCTTCAGTCAGTTAGACTGAAGAATACTTATTGAGATGAACTGAGCGTTATACTTTTTATAGTGTCAGTTGCCTGGAGTTTTTTCACATAATTTCACAGCAAGGTGAAAGTAGTTTTCTTGCCTGCCTTATGTTGAATAATTCACCACTGGTAAAATTGGCCAGCATCCCTTGCATTGGTTCCTTCATCTAAAGCCCATTGTACACCTGGACAAGCACTGCCATCTGGAGCTGTCTGCATGATCTTAACGTTTGCTCTAAATGTGATGGACGAGGGAAATTCATCATCCCACTTTGTAACCTGGAAGTCTTGTTGGGCAGGTGATGCAGAGGAGGGTCGTCCTCTTCCTCCATGACCAGCAGGGAGGCCATAACCATGCCAGCCTAGTTTGAAGTTTTACCTGGGTCGGTGCAGTTTCACTCATCTGGAGCAAAAAACAACACTGTAGGAGGAAGGTCGATGACCACCTCCGTTCTGCCAGTGTTGACTCTGGCTTAAATGTGTGGAAGTTTTCCATTGCACACCCATGATGTCCGTCAGCTCTATGGCCATGCACATTTTTCAGAAATGAAAAATTAGGTTCATTGAATGATGTTGGATGTCTTTCGTTATGCAGCATCGTAGAAAAATAACTTTTATCCTTGCATATAGATAATTGTTTACAGTGACCAATAAAGAGCATTATCAGTACTTTATTCTTTAACACCAAGTATCAGCTGACTGTGGATATTCCGTAAAATGTGTGATATGCTTTGCTGTGCTAGCTTGCCATTGGTATAATGAATTTAATGTAAATGGGCTAATTCCTGCATTAAATAGCACACAAATGGCACAAATGCCATTTTATCAACAACATAGAAGTGCTTCATGCAAAGTGTATAATTCAGAATATTTTTGCATATGAATTAAGAAATATTTCCCTATATCAGAACAGTGAACTGCCCTTTGGAAAGTTCCTAGCGTCGGGGAGGCCCAAACTAAAGGACGTAGGTTTAATGTGAGAGGAGGAAAGGAACTGAGGGGTAATTTCTTCATGTAGAGGGTGGCGTGTGTATGGAACAAGCTGCCGGAGGAGGTGGTGGAGGCCGGTACAATTATAACATTTAAAAGGCATCTGGACCGGTACGTGAATAGGAAGGGCTTAGAGGGATGTGGGACTAGGTCACATTGGGATGTCTAGTCAGCATGAACGAGTTGGACTGAAGGGTCCATTCCTGTGCTGTATGACTCTATGCTTCTAAAATACTTCAGAACACACTGAGGTCCTGAAAGGTGCTATCTGATGCAAGTTCTTTCAAGTTCTGTTTGAAGTGTTTATTTCTGGGTCTGAAAAATACTGATGTTCACTGGTAATCTGACCCAGGCATTATCATGAACAACCTGACACTGTCTGGATAGTGAGATAACAAGGTGTAGAGCTGGATGAACACAGCAGGCCAAGCAGCATCAGAGGAGCAGGAAGGCTGACTTTTTGGGCCTAGACCCTTCTTGAAGAAGGGTCTAGGCCCGAAACATAAGCCTTCCAGACCCTCTGATGCTGCTTGGCCTGCTGTGTTCATCCAGCTCTACACCTTGTTATCTCAGATTCTCCAGCATCTGCAGTTCCTACTATCACTGTCTGGATAGTACTCAGTTATGCCTCTGAACTGCTTGGTTGAATTTGTCCTTAATGCAAAATTTTTCATGCAGAGGCAAGCCTGAGGGAACTGTATTGAATTAATTAGATAACACAGTTGACAGCTTATTTTATTCACTTTCATTCTTTTAAATACATCTGGCACTGTTTTATTAGGTACAAGTTCAAGGCTTTCTGAGTTTCTCACTCACTGATGAATGCAAAATATTAATAGCAAAGTTTTTAATGTTTGGAAAGTGATTAAAAAAACATTTTGCAGCACTGAGGAATTATTACATTATCTCTGTTAATCATTCAGGGTAGTGAATTGCATTTGTTGAGGGCATTTAAAATGACCAATAGCATTGAAGCAAATGCATCAGATAGACAATAGGGGGTGGCCATTGTGACAGATGTAATTGAAAATCTGCTAATACAATTGCAGGGAGAAAGCTACAGAAACCTGTGCAAGTTATGCAAAATTAACACCATTTCAGCTTCAAATAATTATCCATCATCACTGGAAATGTATTAACACATTGTTTTGGAATTCATTTTAAGAAGTATCTCGATGAGCTTGAGTTTTGTCTATGCGGTTGTACAAAAATAAGTACTTGCATTTGTATTGTCTTCTATCATGTTTCGGTATCTTGAGTGTTTTAAATGATATGTTTCAAATGGAATGATTTGTAGCCAAATGTAGAGGTTGTTTGTACCACCAACATTCCATAAAGCACATTGAGATTGACTAACGATGGAAATGTAAATGTTTATTTAAGCAGGCAGATATTTAATGTAAAATTTTCACTTGAAGAAGAAGGATTTACTACCATCCTTTTCTGTAAACCAGGAGTGATAACTTGTATGTGCTCATGTTCTGGTGTGGTTTGGATGCTGCCACATGAGCCAAACTGTCAAGTTGTGTTAATAGATGCATTAACATATCAACATTGGAAAGACTCTGGAGAATTAGGGGAACAGGTTGTAGCCCTTTGGCTGTGACCTCATGACCCAGTAGTTGCTTAGGTGTCCTAAGATGTTGTCCTAAGTTCTGGGAATGAGATTCCAGGAATATTGGAGAAAGTTTTGAAAATGTTGGAACATCTGGGAAATTAGGCAGGGAGTCTATGGAAATTGGGAATATTACAGATTGTACTGCTGATAACAGGTGTTGTCTTTGAATAGTTCATGCATAAATTATCATGTTAGAATTAGAATATCCTTTATTGTCACGTATATTCAATATAAAATAATGAAAAGTGTGTACTGTTATCGTGCATAGGCGCCATTTACATTAATCACTGACTTGAAAATAAATCTTTGCAGTTTTTTTGGTTTATTTTGGTAAGAGTAAAGCTTTTCCATCATTGGAAGGGAAGAACTCACGCTTCCATCCATCAGCTGTTAAAAGTGCATTGATCCCACATGGGGAAAATCTGCAAATTACACATGCTCAAGACATGCACGATGTTCTCAGAAACGTTGAGCTAAAAATGTTCATCGAAGCCTAGACAGGGTATGATCCTGAAACAAAAACCTAAACGAACGTTAAAAGTGATGGGCTGCTGGTATTATCACTTGGCTGCCAATCCAGAGACCTGGGTAATGACCTGGGAACCTGGGTTCAAATCTTGCCACAGCAGATGAGCAGAATTTGGAATTCGAATTCAGTAAAAATCTAGAGTTAAGTTTCTAATGATGACTATGAATCCATTGTCGTTTTTTGGAAAAAAAATAAACCGTCTGGTTCACTAATGTCTGTTTTAGGGGAGGAAACTGTCGTCCTTACCTGACCTGGTCTACATGTGACTCCAGGCTCTCAGCAATGTGGTTGACTCAATTGCCCTATAGAATGGGCCTAGCCAGCGATGCCCTTGGCCCATGAATAAATAAATGTTACTCAAAGAATGTACTTTTTAGATTTACTTTGCTTCACTGAAAACATTGGCAATTGCAGAAGGAAGAAGGACAAGTCTTTTCAGAAAGTGTTTTTTGATCTGATTCTGTTATTGTCAAGCTGACAAGACTGCCTACACAATAGTTTTTGTACCATAAATGTTTTTGCACAGTTTTTCTAAGAAAAATGTAGACATTGAATGTAAACTTTCGGCATGACTTGTGTTTCACTTACACAACAATATATATAATATATTTTTAAACCTATCTAAGATATGATTGCTCTGCTCTTCCTTCATACTTCTAAGCCTGTGATGTTGCCATGTTGATCTAATTCACGTAGAACTGTATGGAAGAAGGAATATATTCAAATTAATGTTAGTTGATCAAAGCTTTGTCATTCACTCATAGTGACGTTTTGTTTTGATGCAATAATTTCTGCAGAAAGATTGCCTCCTTTCATGTGTTAATCCTGAAATGGAAGAGTTGATGTGTGTTTGCTTGTTTTAAGTTAGATGCTTTATAAGTACAGGCATGTTTTGCTAAGTAATTTTACGACACACTGACCTTTCAATGCTGAAGAGGATCTGGAAATTGCGAGAGAAATGGTTATAGTCCTGGGATGAGGTTTTGATGGTCTAATAGTAGCCCAGAGGCCCTAGAATGTTAGAGCATTGAGAGTTGGAGCTCCATGAACCTGTGTGTCAAAGGTGACTTGCGTGCATCCCTGGATTTTGACTGATCAAAATGGGAAAGGCAGCAAACGGAGTGAGAGATTTATCAGGAAAGTGCAAAGGGAAGTTTAAAGAGATTGCACAATCATCCAAATAACTCAACTGCAAGCAAATCTCCAAGCAAAACTGTCCTATGTGGCAGATTCCTCAGATTATGCATTGCACTTAACAATCATTTTAGAATTCATTGACTGAGATGGAAGAAAGTCATTCTTAATCCTGAGGAACTGCTCAAGAAAAAGAAGAAACTGAACAGCGAATTCTGCATATTTTACTTGTGGAGGAGTCAGTCCCAATTTCACATGTTGTCTCTGCTATCTGCTGTGGGTTCTAGAAATTGGAATTAATGGAACAAATACTGGGAGCATGGCTATCTGACTTCTAGAATCCAAATAATAGTAATGAAAAAAGCAATGGTATACTTAAATGCTAGATCTCAGTGTTGTAATGTAATCCATGGCCATATTACAACTATGGTTGATACAGTAGTGATGGCAATGCGTTCATCACTGTAGTGATGCTTAGGTTTCTACAGTCTGTGGATATAGACAAACAAGTTTATTAACTGCACATTTTAAAAAGCACTTGTTACATTTAGACAGCATTGCATTTCATTAACTGTGAACTATTCATGATATTCTGCAAGGTGTTTGCTGAGCTTACAGGCAATTGTCCTTTTTAACAATTTTTTTGCCATACTCCTGGATGTCACAAGCCAAACTTGATCTTATTCTCATTTAATATCAATTCCTGGTTAGGGACAGAGACAAACAAGCCAGTTGCAGCAGCCTTAGTTCCACCTAGCTAAAATAATCTGTTAAAACAGGAGCAGAAATTGACTGACTATTCCGTTCATTGCATCTGCACTGCCATTCACGAAGATCAATTTCACTTTTCTGCCTTTTCACCCATAACTATTGATTCTCTTATTGATTTCAAACCTATTTCAACCTTGAATATACTTAATGACCCAGCCTCAGCAGTCCTCTGTGGTAAAGAATCAAACAGATCCACTTCCCTCTGAAGCAAGAATTTCCTCATCATCTCTCTTAAATGAGTGACCCCTTATTCTGAGATTATGCCATCTGGTCCTAGACACACAATCAAAGGGAGACAACTTTTCTGCATCTACCCTGTTAAATCCTCTAAGAACCATGGATGTTTCAACAAGGTTTTCTCCTATTCTAAATTGTAATGAGTACAGGTCTAATCCACTCAACCTTTCCTTTATAAGACAGTCTTTCCATAACTGGCATCAGCCTAGTGAACCTTCTCTGGACTACCTCCAATGTCTGCATATCCATTAAATAAGTGTCCTTAAACTGTTCAAGTATTTCACCTGTAGTTTGACTCGCGCCTTGTATTTTTTTTTGCAAAAACCTCCCTACTTCAAACTCTATTCTCTCTTTGCAATAGGGGCTAATGTTTCCTATTACTGGCTGAGCTTGAATGATGATTTTTAGTGTTTGGTCGAACTCCCAAATTCCTACGTTCCATGGGATTCTACAGTTTTTCTCCATTTAAATCCTATTCAGCTCTTCTATTCTTCTTGCCAGAGTGCAAAATATATTCTATCTGACTAGGATCAAATCTAAAACATTCTTGGCTTTCGTTGACTAAATTTAGAATCATTGGGCTGTTCATGCTTTTTTTTCCCCCCTGAAGATTTGTAAACATTTGGATCCTAGAACAGCCTTGGAAACATCAGTTTGTAATCTTAGAATACCAGTTCATACTTACTTTGCAATGTTTGCAGATTGGCCAAAATCTGTGTGCAACCACCCACTGCAAGTGGAGTCACCAAGAAAATCTAGACTGTAGGTGTGATGCAGTGTAAGCAATGACTCTCGTTGTCGAAAACTGTCAGTTGAGTAAACTTGGTAAAGCTGTTGCTTGGCTCTTTGTCGGTGTATGAATAAAGTATACCTCTTTGCAGTTTCTTGAGTCCAATTTGATTTCATTGTGATTCCTTTTGTAAGTCAATTTTCTCATCCGTACTTTACTTCTCTCCTATTTTATGACACTTTACCATACATGTTATTTATAAATACAGAACTTGGGATGTGAAAATCTACATGTGGAATTCTTTTTTCATGTCAAAAAAACCTTGAGGTCAACCTAGTTAGAAATATATCTGATGAATAGGGGAGGCAATGGTCTTGTAGTACTATCGCTGGAATGTTATTCCAGAGACCCAGGGAATGTTCTGGGGACCTGGGTTCGAATCCTGCAACAGCAGATGGTGGAATTTGAATTCAATAAAAATCTGGAATTGAAAGTCTAGTGATGACCATGAATCCATTGCCAATTGTTGCAAAAACCCATCCGGTTCACTAATGTCCTTTTCGGGAAGGAAACTGCCATCCTTACCTGGTCTGGCTTACATTTGCCTCCAGAGCTACAGCAATGTGGTTGACTGGCTTTTTGGTAACTAGCGATGGACAACAAATGCCGGCCTAGCCAGCAGCACCCTCATCCTGTGAATGAACAAAATTGTTGATTTAGAAACTACATTTTTGTGTCTATGTATGAGTAGTGACTGGTCACTATAAATTTGTTACTGCCACTGCTCGTTTGCCCATCACTAGGAGTGCTAACATTAATTTCCTTTCGCAAATTGCTTTTTAGAAAGTGGTGGTGAGCCATTGTCTTGAAGCTGCCAGAGCAAGTGGCAGAGGCTGGTATGATTACAACGTTTAGAAAGCATCCGGATTGGTGTATGAATAGAAAGGTTTTAGAGGGATATGGGCCAAACGCTGGCAAAGTGACTAGTCAGCATGGACGAGTTGGACCGAAGCATCTGTTTCTGTGCTGTATGACTCTGACTGTATAACTGCGGCAATCCATGTGGTTGGGGTACACTTTCACTAAATGAAAGTGAATTCCAGGATTTTCACTAAGTGAGAGAAGAAATCGTGATTATGTTTCAAAATCAGGGTAGTATGAGACTTGGAGGGAACTTACAGGAGGCTCTTATTCTTGTAGGTGGTGGCGACCATGGCAAATTTCTGCAGTGCATAATATAGACGATACAGTTGAAGTCAGTTTTGAAAGATTGAACATACAAGGTGGCTCATGAGGTGCAGGTCAAGTGGACGGCTTTGTCTTGGTTGGTGAACTTATTGAGGTGTTGTTGGAACATATTCATTCCATAAGTCCTAATGCAGCAGGTCAGAGACAGAAAAATCAGATTGTGAGAGCAAGATAGAGACTTGAAATGACAAGTTACAAGAGATTTGTAGTCACGCTGCCAGATTGAATTGAGGTGTTCTGCAAAATGGTCATGCAATCTTTGTTTTACTACATTTTGAACAGCGAATACAGTATATTAGATTGAGAGAAGCACAAATTGCTGCCTCGTGTGGAAGGTGTGTGTGGGATGTTGGGTGCTGGTAATGTTATTGAGTGTAGCTATAAGATGGTTAGATTCTGTCTTGGAAGAAAGTCAGTGCCTGGTAGTTGTCTCCCAAACTTAACCGTCCAAGCCTGAACGTTCTCAGTTTTTCTTTGCATGGCATAGACTGCACTGGTATCTGAAGATTTGTGAATAGTATTGAACACCCTGCAATCTCTGTGTAAAAGTAATTGATGAAGCAACTAAAGATATTGTAGTTGGGACTAGGACATTACCTTTTTGAAGCTCTTCAGAAAGCATAATAAGATCTTAAGAAATAGAAGGACAAGTATCCATGCAGTCCATCAAGGTTACTTCACCATTTAGTTACATTGTGGCTGATCTAACTGCAACAAACAACACTCCTCCAAAATAAATTTTGTCAATCAAAAATCTTGTCCAATTCAGCCTTCACAATTTACGACGGAAGTGAATTCCAAAGATTAATGACTCTGAGAAAAGAAATTCATCCTCATTTCCATCTTGAGTAGGATGCCCCTTGTTTTCTAACCTAGTTCTAGATTCCCCGAAAAAAAGACGCAACACCTTCATGACACATACCCTGTTAAGATCCCTCGGAGTCTTAGCCTTTCATTAAAATCATCTCTTATTTTACTAAATTCCAGTGCTTGTAGACCCAACTTGCTCAATTTCTCCACATTAAACAGCCTCTTCATTCCAGGAATCAACCTTGTAAGCCTTCTGTGAATTACTTCCATTGTAATGTGTGTCTCCTCAAGACCAAAACTGCATGGTATTATAGATGCAGCCTCGATAATGTAATGTAGCAAGATGGCCCTAATTTCATACTTCGTAGCTCTTGCAATAAAGACTGACGTTGTATTTGCTGTATCTGCATGTTAACTATTTGTGATTCATGTACTGCCATTTTTTTACTTTATTCGTTAACGGGATGAGAACATCGCTGGCTAGGCAGAATTTATTGCCCATCCCTAATTGCCCAGAGGGCAATTCCGAGTGTACCACATTTTTGTGGGTCTGGAGTCACGTGTAGGCCAGACTGGGTAAGGATGGCAGTTTCCTTCCCTAAAGGACATTAGTGAACCAGATGGGTTTTTCCAGTAATCGACAATGGATTCATGGTCATCATTAGACTCTTAATTCCAGATATTTTATTGAATTCAAATTCCACCTATTCATATATCCATCTGAAAGCCTTATAAATGATGTAATTGTACCAGCCTCCTCCACTTCTTCTGGCAGCTCATTCCATTAACGCACCACCCCCTGTGACACAGTTGCCCCTTTGGTCCCTTTTATATCTTTCCTCTCTCACCTTAAACCTATGCCCTCTACTTCTGGGCTCCCGTACCCTGGGAGGAAAAATAAACCTTGTCTATTCACCCTATCCGTGATCCTTACGATTTTATAAACCTCTAGAAGGTCACCCCTCAGCCTCCAATGCTCCAGGGAAAAAAGCCCCAGCTTAGGCAGCCTATCCCTGTAGCTCAAGCCCTCTAACCTTGGCAACATCCTTGTAAATGTTTTCTGAACCCTTTCAAGTTTAACAACGTCTTTCTTGTAGCAGGGAGACCAGGACTGAACATATTCTAACATGAATACTGAAAACTTTTTTATTTTTCATGGTTTGGATGTATTGTAACTTCTCAACTTAGGTTTTAGAACTGTAGTTTAAAAACCTACCATCTATAACTTTAATAGGGTCATATAGTCACTGAGCCATACAGCATGGAAACAGACCCTTCGTTCCAACTCGTCCATGCCGACCAAGTTTGCCTGCATTTGGCCCATATCCTCCTAAATCTTTTCTATTTGTGTGCCTGTCCAAGTATCTTAAATGTTGTAACCGTTCCCACCTCTACGAGTTCCTCTGGCTGTTCATTTGACATGCACACTACCCTCTGTGTGGGAAAAAGTTGCCCCTTCAGTCCCTTTTAAATCTTTCTCCTCTCACATTGGAATTATTCCCCCTAGTTTTGAACTACCCAACCCCTATGCCCCTAATAAGCTCAAAAACCTCTGTGATCACCCCTCAATCTCCTACGGTCCAATGGAAAAAGTCCCAGCTAATTAAGCCTCCTAATAACTCGAACCTTCCAGTTCCAGCAACATTCTAGTAAATCTTTTTTTCACCGTGTCCAATTTTACAATCACTTTCCTATAGCAAGGTGACCAGAAATGTATGCAGTATTCCAAAAGTGACCTCACCAATGTCCTGTACAACCTCAACATGACTTCCCAACTCCTGTACTCAAAGGTTTGACCAGTGAAGGCAAGTGTGTTAATTGCTTTCTTAACCAATCTTGTCTACCTATGATGCAACTGTGTATCTGAACCCATAGGTCTCTGCTTTACAACAGTCCCCAGGGCCCTCCCATTAACTATGTAAGTCCTGCCCTTATTGGTCTAACCAAAATGCAACACCTCGCGTTTATCTAAATTAAACTCCATCTGTCAGTCCTTGGTCCATTGGCCCATCAGATCAAGGTCCTATTGTACTCTGAGATAATCATCTTCATTGTCCACTACACCACCATTTTGGAGTCATCTGCAAACTTACTAACCATGCTTCCTACATTCTCGACCAAATTATTTATATAAATGACAAACAACAGTGGACTCAGCACCGATCCCTACAGAGCACCACTGGTCACAGAATTCCGGTCTGAAAATGTCTGTAAACTGTTAAAGAAAACCTAGCTGTTCAAATACAATTATTTGTACGGTTCTATTTCCCCTGTTAAGCATTTCCCCTCTCAATTCTTATTTAAACATCAATTTTACTTTGTACCTAAAATAATACATTTAGGTTAAATCTTTTACTTGCCCTTTTCCTTGGAATTTTATTTCTGTTGTCTGTAAATTACACCTGAATACTGCTTTCTCACCATTGAATCTATAATGATGCACTGAGTTAAAGGTTAGATGTCAAGTAGTGAGACCTTTTTTTTAAGAGGTTCAATTTGATCATGCTTTAAACCATTTGACAAATAAAAACAATCAAATATTGTTTAAAACTTCATTG
>NC_063360.1:6653369-6662694 GCF_021869965.1 Rhincodon typus
ACTTTTAAGGCACGAGGATAAAGCCCATCAGGACCCAGATACTTGTCAGTCTGAAGCTCTCTCACTTTACTCAGGATCACTTCTGAGGTGATCGTATTTTTTCCAAGTTCATCCCTACTTCTGATTTCTTGATTCTGGGATGTTAGTTGCATGCTCTGTCATGAAGGCCGATGCAAAATTCACCTGCCATTTCCTTATTTTCTGTTATTAATTCTCCAGATTCACTTTCTGTAGGACCCATGCTCACTTTAACTTTTTCACAAAGTATCTAGAGAGGTTCTTCCTGTAGCCTGGCACAGAGCAAGAAACAGCCACCTGGACTCTCATTTTGCTGCAGAGAAGTGTCAGCCCTTTGAATATACTGTAACCTACTTCCAATACACTCCTTTTTTTCCCTCTGACTCCACCTGAATGGTCTTCAATACCATGGTGCAATGTTCAGTTAGCTCATCCAGGCAAGCCAAAGGAACTTGAAACTCGTTGGATATTTTCATGTCTGTGAATCTGTGCGCCATTGATGGTCTTTATTAAACTTTTTTTTAAACTTGATATTTTTTTCCCTAATTAGCCTGTTCAGAGATGTTATTACACACCTCTGGAGCAGGTGGGACTTGAACTCGAGCTTCTCTGATCCACGGGGCAGGACACTACCTCTGCACCACAAAAGGGCCCCGTATTAAACATTATTATATTGAAGGGATGGCTGCTAGTACGGCAAGTAGTTAAGCAGATGATTAAGGTTAATTAATTTACTGGTGGAATAGGCCGCCTTATGGTGCAGTGGTATTGTCCACACCCCTGGACTAAGAGACCCAGGTTCAGGACTCCACCTGTTCCAGAGGTGTGTAATCACGTCTCTGAACAGGTTGATTAGAAAAATAGGTTTATTTTTTAAAAAATACTGGGTGGAGCAGTGGCTGTGTCTCTACTCCTGGACCAAGAGGCCTGATTTTAAGTCCTATCTGCTCCAGAGGTGTGTAGTAATATCTCTGAACAAGTTGATTAGAAAAGTAGGTTTTAAAAAAGGGTGGATTTAATGAAGAAACAGGTGAATTGGTATGTAAAAAGAGCTATAAGACAGTTTTTAAAAAAAAAAAATCAAAACTTATTAAATTCTCTACACAGAAAGGTATCATGGTTTTTGTCTCACCAGCTTGCTTGGATCCAGATTAACAATAGTAATCTTCTAGAACCCTATAGACTTCGTCCCCAGTTCCATGTGATCTCAAGTCACAATGATATTGCTTCTTAGGCACGTGCTCAGTAGGCGTTCTTGAGAGTAAAAGTATCGTTAACCTTTTACTCCACAGTGCTTGTATTGTCTCTGTTCTTACCAAAATATATCATCTAACACTTCTGTACACTGAATTTCATCAACCATATATCCATCAATTTCACCAACCTGGCTGTGTTCTCCATTACATTTAGTATGAGCAGAAATTAATCCGCACATCATTTGTGCACCAATTGTTCAGGTTATCATGTAGATTTACGTGGGAAGTATTTGAATATTAATCCTTTATTTCTTTCAGGAAATAACAATCAGCGTAGTCTAAGGTAAAGAAATTGTTTATACCACATTCAAGAATATTTTGGAAATTAGAACAAGACAATATTAAATTGCAAGTATCAATGGCTTCATCTATGTGAGGCGGCTCAGTGGTTCACACTGCTGCCTCACAGCACCAGGGACCCGGGTTTAATTCCACCCTCAGGTGACTGTCTGTCTGTGTGGAGTTTGCACATTCTCCCCATGTCTGTGTGGGTTTCCAGTTTCCTCCCACAGTCCAAAGATGTACGGGTTAGGTGGATTGGCAATGCTAAATTGCCCATAGTGTCCAGGCCTGTGTAAGTGAGTTGGATTAGACATGGGAAATGCAGGGTTACAGGGAAAGGGTAGGGTAGGGGGATGGGTCTGGGTGGAATGCTGTTCGGAGGGGTGGTGTGGACTTGTTGGGCAGAATGGCCTGTTTCCACACTGTAGGGCTTCTATGATTCTCTGAAGTGATGACAGCTCTCATCCCTGTCAACCACAGACTTATTCCCGTACACTACTTAACTGTTGTAGTTAGTGGGCCTCAATGCCACAACTCCTACCCCTCAGATGTTCTGTATAATTTAAATGCCTAGTGGTGATTGTTACATGTATCCATCTTTTTGGAACAGTTTTTTAAAAAGGCAACATTTCAGGAAGTGGGGTGTCAGGGGATGTTTGGGTGTAAATGGCTGCTGGGGTTGGTCGAAGCCAATCTTCTCTGAGAAGTACTAACCTGATGGATTCAAGCTGTTTATACCATTAATGCTTAATGGTTCATAAGAACCTAATCCTAGGTCTGCCTCACAAAGTAATAATGTGGAAACTAGCTGTGACAGTGAAATGATTATGTCGCTGATACACAGCTTCCTGCTGAGCTGGGTCATTCTACAAGCTGCCCTCCAGCATCAGTCAGCCACCAGTCTGCAATTAACAACCCACAGTACAGATGAAATATTCCCTGATGCACAGAAATAATAGCAGCCTTCACACTGAAATGGGCATTTAAGCATACATGAGGGTTAAGAAATGAAAATGGTAAATTAACATTCAGTTGGCTAATTTATAGAATTTTTTGCTAAAATGATGCCATCAAGGAACAGGGAGAACCAAGCTCATTTTGCTGTCAGTTGTTAATGACACTGATATTTAGAATACACAATTCAGTCAAGGTTATGGCACTGCCCAAATATGTTTTTACATCTGAACAGTGTATCTAATTTTGTTCACTTCTCTGTCACTTTTGTTCTCTTTCCTTCCATCATAAGTAGAGATGTTACATGCAGCTGACAAAGGACAGATTGTTACTGTTGCTTCTTGACGTAGTGCTTCAAGTTTTTTTTTATAAATATTGTCCGAATTCTTGACCACTATTTCCATAACTTGCACTGTGTTGCCTCAGAGTGTGGTGTTGGATAGTTTTATGGTGATCACCGACAAATTATTTTTGAAAAAAGTCCCTAGTTGCTGATTTCCGTCTTTTAAGGATGTATAGAGGACTTAGCAGCATGTTGAATGGCCAAGTGCAATTTTGTTACTTACTATGATAAGATGTGGAGCTGGATGAACACAGCAGGCCAGGCAGCATCAGAGGAGCAGGAAAGCTGGAAAGTTTCATGTCTGGACCCTTCTTCAGAAAATTGGCAGTTCGTACTATCTCTGAATGAGTTTTAACCCCACTGCGAAACCTCCAGCTCCACACCTTGTTATCTCAGACTCCAGCATCGGCAGTAGCTACTATCCTTGTCACTTACTGTGCCTTCCAAAGGCATTGCAGTAGTGAGTCGCTGACCTTCTGGGGCACTGCTCAGAGCTGAAGTAATGAAGCTTGTACTGCTTTATGTAACTGCATACTGCCTATCTTTCATTCACATATAATTTTACTTTTGTTGTCTATCTTTGACAGATTTTCTTTCTCACTCAGACCTCTTCTGCATTTGTTTCAGTTTTTCTTACATTTTGATGATAAAAGAAATGAGAGATAATGTAAAATAAATGGTGCAATTTTAAGGGAGTGAAGAAACAAATGCATGGGTTAATATGTGCACAAATAATTTTAAATTTTAAATTGAGACTATTCAAGAAGACACAGTACAAAAGTAAAGAAGAATACTAAATCCCATCTGGAGTATTGTGTCCAGTTTTGAACGCTACAATTTAGGGGAGAAAGCTAATACCAAGAGGGGATGCAAAAAGTAGTAATTAAGTAATGTCAAGGATGATGAGGCATTCAGTCTAGACACTAGAGAAGTTGCAATAGTTCTCTATAACAAAGAAGGTTAAGAGGAGAAATAACAGAACGTGCTGTAGAAATTCAGTGGATCTGGCACTATCTGGGGAGAGAGAGAAAGTTACCATTTCGAATCTGCTATGACTGAAGAGTTACTGTCTCCTCAGATGTTGCCAGGCCTGCTGAATTTCTCCATGTTATTTTTATTTCAAATTTCCAGTATCTGCCATATTTTACTTTTTTTTAAAAGCAAGATCAGACTTGATGTAACTGTTCAAAATCAGGAATGGTGTTGATTTAGTGAATAAGGGTAAAACAGCACCTAGTGGTAGAAAAGTCAGTAATGAGCGTTCACAGTTGGAACGTATTTAGCAAGATATCAGGGGCGACACGAGGAAAGAAAAATTTATGCAGTGAGTGTTCTTATCTAGAATGCACTGCCGAGTGTGATGAAAACAGATTCAATAATTCCTCTCTAAAGGGAAATGGATATATACTTGAAAATGATTTTAAAAAATGCAGAGCTATGGGGAAAAAACAGAGTTGCAGCACTCATTAGATAGCTCTTTCAAAGCGTCAGCATGGATGCAGTGGCCTGAATGACTTTCTGCAGTGCTGTATCATTCCTGTTATTCTCTTTTCTCTGTCTTTTAGGTATGCAGTATGCATTCTCTTTTTTACCCTACTATTCTCTCCATGATTAGAGACACGAGCCTCAGACTGCAAACAATCTCAAACCTGTTTTTGGGCCAAAGATGTACATTTCTCTTGGGCATAATTCTGAAACTTGTTTCTGAAAAGTCCAGCTACTGCACTAACACTCAGTTTTAAAAATGAGAATCATTGACCATGAAGTCACTTGCAACACCATCCTGAATGGCATCTCCTATTCAGCCTTCAACACCATAGTTTTGAATGTTTTTCTCAAAGTTGGGGGTGGAAATGCTTTCAAGAGACTGGAGTAGTTAGTCTTGCCTGACCCAGTTCTAGCTCTCGGTGAACTTGTCCAAGAAACTTAAACTGTTTTACAATGTGATAGTTAGCATCTGTAATTGACCTCTTGTAATTGTGGCTGAAGAAAACTGGAGGCATTTGGCTTTAGACGATATTGGCTGTAGAAGTGGTTGTCAGGGTCTGGGAAGTTATGTGACTGGAAGAAATGTGGACATTCTTGGAAGTAGATGGGAAGTCAGTGGAGTTGAACGTCAGAGTGTAATCAAGATTATAGCTGACAGTTACTGAATCTTCTGCTCTGACTCCTGCTAAGGGTATGCTGAAAAGTAACCTGCTGGTGTCTGAACAACCAGGTGTTTGATTAAGTCGTCATCTGATCATCAGTGTACTTAAACCAGATAGGAAGCTATGTACACCATTTTATGCAGGTAATAAATGCACATTTTCCGGAAACACAAGTCTCCTGCTTAAGTTATGGATAGTACTGTACAAGATTAGGGTTGACTAGTAGAAAGAAGAATTTCTATGGTATGGTACAGCTGTTATATGCTGTGCAGAGAATAAGATGTGTTGTTCCATATGTTACTTCTTGAGCTGAGATTCACTTGCACATAAAGCAAGATTACTGTTGCCTTTCACTTGGAGATTGTACGTCTCATGGATGAAAGTGTGGAGAAGTAAGACAACTGATGCACTATACATTAATACATTGTGCCTGAGGAATGCAGCTTAACTCCTGGGATTTAGTAGAATCTTGTGACGTACGGATTCTAACATTCTTCCAATGAAAGATATTAAGGTAACTGGACTACTGTTACTTGATACTTGTGTTCCTCCCTTTTTGTGTAAGGTTGTTACATTCTCCATTTCCGATTGTCTGCCTAGCCAACTAATGAGCACTCCTTTCTCCTGTAATATAAGGTTTTGTGATTGCTTGAAATTTGACATTCATGCATTTGTCCTGATGTACGCAAGGTGAAAATACTTCTCTTTTCAGTAATATTCAAGCAGGGAATATAAGGGCTTGTTGATAGGGATAGCTGGAATAGAGATGAGAGGAGGCTTGTGTAGTGCATTGTTATGTCTTGCTGAACAGGCCTACATTTTTGTTCTGTAGAATGTGTAATTGTGCTAAATGTTTCTCTAAGAATTTCTTAGTGCATTATTGAAAATAGTTACAGCATGTTTACAAATTGCCACCTTGGGTAGCACTATATAGGTAGTTTGTCTTGAACTGAATTGAAAGTTAGATATTTTTGAGCACAGTGAAACTTTAGCTTATGCTACCCTGAGTACAAATATTAGGATGTGTTAACTATGAGAATAGAAACAACACAGGTCATGGCTGTTTGTTCTGGCCACATGATATTGCTGCAGAAGTTGTAACCTGTAGATTACCATTATCTAAACCAGTTATTAACTGAACAATCTCAAGGTTATAGTAATTTGTGGTTTTCAAAATAAATAGTAATTTCCTCAAATTGTCTCCTAATGCTTTTTCCCATTATCATTATGATAACCACAGTTTAACTTTTCATAACACAGTACTGCAATCAGTAGGGCACAGTTTCTTTAACCTTTTAGTTTGGCTGATTTTAATGTTTTAAGAGGTACAATGAATGGCCCATTTGCTAGCTAAAATGGGAAATTATTCATTACATGTTCCAAACCGTGTTGAACACGACTGTCAGTTGGTCAGTAAAAGCACCAGCAGAATGCTAAGATAATCAATAAGAATGAAGGGGTGGGTGTCAGTGGCGTGAGCAAGGAGACGGGAAGATTTGAAAGTTAGCTTTCTCCTTACATTAGAATCTCATGTAAATCAGAAAGGCTTGCTCCTTTCTTTTCCAAGTGCTCCCTCACTTTGTGTCTGTCTTTCAGTCTACTTTGATGTTAAGATGATAAAATATAGGTGTTGATGATCATAATTGAATTTAAGAATTTCTATGTATACAGACACTTCGGTTGATATAGTTCACATAGTTAGGCTTAGTTGTATAGATCAGTATTTTGTAGTACACAGTTCCTTTGGGATGCCATGTTTCAGTGCTTCATGGATATGGGGCCTTAAATTCACTGTAAAAATATTTGTAAAAGTTAAATTATGTTCAGATGTATCAACAAGAGCATAATGATTCAAATAAAGTCCTTTGGATTACTTTAGTTTCTGCTTATATTAACAAGTCTGGCAATAGTTATTTACAGCAACAATCTTTGCAGTTTTTTAAAGTATTGAGAAAGACTGTCAGAGATGGAATTAACGTTGCTCTTTGTTCAGTTGGCTGGATGGTGTGTTTGTGATGCAGATAGCCTACAGTATGGGTTCAATTCCCATTCCAACTGAGGTCACCATGAAAGTCCCAGCTTCTCACCTGAGGTGTGGAGACCCGCTGGTTAAATTGCCATCAGTCATGTCCCTTGATTGAGAGAACAGCCTTTTGGTCCTCTGGGACTACAGCACCTTTACCTTTGTAGATGTACAGTAGCAGTGTTAGTAACATGAAGGTTTTCCAAAATTGCATGCTGAATTGCATGTGACTGACTGACCTACTGCTTACGATAGGATTAAGTATTGACTAGGACATTGGGGATAGCACTTTGTTGGACATAATGGCATGGAATCTTTATTTTCATCTGATGAAGTAGAGGTGACCTCGGTTTAACATCTCATTAGTACTGCAATGTCAGCCAAGGCATTTCAGTACAAATCTGTGGAAGCGGACTTGGTCCCACAATTTTTACACTATGCAACTAATGAAAGCATTAGTCTCAGTTCTGTCCTTGAATCTTTCTAATTTAACTACTATTAATTTTCATTAATAATACACGTATTACTTTGAGGCCACGAAATGCTGATTCAACAGGAACTAGTTTTGGAGAGCAAATTCTCACAACCAAAAAGAAAATTCACTGACAAAGGGCGTCTCCCATAGCACTGATTAAAAGAGCAGCTCTGACAGCAGATCCTTAAATGTGGAAAGAAGACATTGGGTTATACAGGTTTACTAAACTTCCAATCCTACGTAATGAATGAATCAATCAAAGAAAACTGATTAAATCCAGCAATCCAAATAAAGATCCATCTATTTCTCTTGGACTCGAAAAGTGGATTGAAGTCTCTTTATTCCTTCTGCCCACAGCACAAGGACCTCCACTATAGTTGGGGCAAATCTGCCCAATGTGGATCAAATCCTGTGTTGTTGATACCAACTAATCTACAATAGCCACCCAGCCAACTGGCCTCACAAAGAATGAGCAGTACCATGGCAATAACTGACTTACATGCATAATGTAGTCCAGAGTGACTATGTGATGGTAGAAACTTCTTTCTTTCTTTCCATCTCTTGGTTGAGCAGGCATCTTTCTTGCTCTTGCTACCTGCCTGTGGTGTATGCTTTGAAGTATTTGAAGGTTGATGCCTTTTGAAAGTCAAAGTATACTCTGTCCAATGGAAAATGTATGACTAACAAATCCATAGTTTCCTGCATGACAATGAAGGTAGAAATTAACATTAGAAAGAAGTGTGCTTTTAACAGTGTTATGGAACAAACCAAATCTCCTCAAAATATGTTAAGGAGATAACTTAGACCCTAACTCCTCCTTACTTTAAAGGCAAGTATCGGGTGTTGCATTCCAGATGTAATTTGTTTGGTCCAACTACCAGTCATGAAGCAAACCACACATTATTCATACACTAAAGTTAAAATACAACAAAGGAAAGAAGGAGACAACAAGGTGCAGAGCTGGATGAACACAGCAGGCCAAGCAGCATCATAGGAGCAGAAAGGCTGACGTTTCGGGCCTAGGGTCTAGGCCCAAAACGTGAGCCTTTCTGCTCCTTTGTCTATCCAACTGTTTTTCTCTCTCTTCAGGCTCTATCCTATTGTTTACTCCCAATCCCATCCCCCCCGCAATTTTCTGCATATAAAACAATGTTTTCCCAGCTACCATCAGTTCTGGGAAAGGGTCAACGGACCCAAAAATTAACACTGCTTTTTTTCCTTCACAGATGCTGCCAGACCTGCTCAGATTTTCCAGTAACTTCCGTTTTTATTCCAGTTTTGCTGGGGCTCCTCAGTGCCACACTTGGTCAGATGTGGCCTTGGTGTCAAGGGTGGTCACTCTCACCTCACCTCTGGCATTTAGCTCTTTTGTCTGTGTTTGAATCAAGGTTATAATGAGGTCTGGATTCATGGGGCTCTACAGAACCCAAGTGAGCAAATTATCAGCAAGAAAGCACTGCTTGACAGTACTGCTAACAACTCTTTCCAACAGACACATAGCATTATCCACAGCCTTGGCCTTTTTTAAAAATTATTATTCACTGGTGGGATGTGGGCCTGTCTAGCTGGGCCAGCATTTATTGCCTGTCCCTAGTCACCCTTGAGAAAGTGGTGGTGAGCTGCCTTCTTGAACTGTTACAGTCCATATGCTGTAGATAGACCCACAATACCCTTAGGGAGGGAATTCCATGATTATGTCCCAGAGACAGTGAAGGAATGGCAATATATTTCCAAGTCAGGATAGTGTGTGGTTTCCTTTAGGGAAGGAAACTGCCAGCCTTACCTGGTCTGTCCTACATGTGACTCCAGAACCACAGCAATGTG
>NC_063360.1:6667694-6692945 GCF_021869965.1 Rhincodon typus
GTCGGAGGATGATGCGTTGGATCCGGAGGTTGGTGGGGTGGTACGTGAGGACGAGGGGGATTCTTTTTTGGTTTTTATTGCGAGATAATGACCAAATGTTTTGTCATGATACTGATTGAAGACTAAATATTGGTCATGATCATTAGGCATGATTGTATCGAATGGCAGAGTAGGCTCGAGAGGTTGAATTGCTGATTCCTGCTATTACTTCTTATGTCACAAGAAATACCGTTGCTATGCTTCATTGTGATAGAGCCATGGGATCTTTTATATTCCCTTTAAGCACCTGCTGGAGACTTGGTTTGACATCTCATCTGAAGGATAGTCCCTCTGCCAGTGCAGTTCTTCCTTCATACTTCACTGCAGTGGCAGACTCAATGCTTGTGTCAAAGCCCTGCATTAGGATTTAAACCCTGAACCTTGTGGGGTGAAGTAGAGTGGTTTGAGAACACCTCCAGCTAGCACACACTATTTGTTGTGAGCCTCAAATAGCCTCCTCCTACCGGACTCATGCATTAATATATGCAAGAAGGTCTGCAAGCAATTTGAAGAAATGGACTTCATGTTTTTTAAAAAATGAAAATTACAAGTTTGTTGAAACAAAATCTGGTGAGTTACAGAGAAACATAGAAATTCACAGCAGAAGTCAGCCATTCAGCCCTTCAAACCTGCTCCCCCATTCAAAATGATCATGGCTGTTCCTCTACGTCAGTCGCCTCATTTAACTTTCTCGCTAACCCCTTGATCTCTTAACAATCTAAAAATTATCTGTCTCTTTCTTGACTATATTCAGTGACTTTGCCTCCACAGCCTTCTGTTATAGAAAATTCCCTTTGAGCGAAGATATTTTTCCTTATCTCAGCCTTAAATCCTTTAACTGTTTGCCAATATCCTGTCCCCTGGTTCTGGACTCCATCAATCTGGGAACACATACTCCCTCCAGCTAGGTTACCCAACCCTTTTAGATGTTCAGATATTTCAATCAGATCTTCTCTTAGCCTTCTAAACTCTAGTGAATACCAATCTCTTTTCATCCGACAGTCCTGCCATCATACAGTCGTACATAATAGAAACAGGCCCGCGATATCTGTGCCAGCCAACAAACACCAAACTACACTAATCCCAATTGCCTGTATTTGCTCTATAGCCTCCAATGCCCTGACATTTTAAGTGCTCATCCAGATGTTGTTTCGATGTTATGAGAGTACCTGTCTCCACACCCTCTCAGGCAGTAAGTTCCATATTTCTATCAGACTCTGGGTGAAAAAAATTCCTTCGCAGATCTCCTCTAAATCATTTGCTCCTCACTTTAAACTATGCCCTCTGGTCTTAGATACATTTGCATGGGGTAAAGATTTTCATGACTTTCTCTGTCTATGCCTCTGATAATTTAGATCTCCCTTCAGCCTCCTCTGTTCCAGCAAAAACCAAACCCAGCCTATCCTGTCTCTTCTCATAACAGAGACTTTGCCTCCCAGGCAACATCTTGGTGAATCTCCTCTGCAATGTCTCCTTTCGATAGTGTGGCAACCAGAACTGCACACAGTTTTCTATCTGTGGCTGTACCAATGTTTTATAAAGTTCGAACAAGACTTTCTTGCTCCTATATTCCAAGCCCTGGCTAATGAAAGCAAGCATCCCACATACCTTCTTCATTATCCTGTCAACCAGTGCTGACACTTTGAGGGATCTGTGACCTTGTACACTAAGGTCCCTTTGTCCCTCAGTACTCCCAAGCGACTTATTATTCATTGTGTATATCCTTCCTTCATTAGACCTCTCAAAGTGCATTACCTTGCACGTATCAGCATTAAATTCTGTCCGCCATTGGTCTCCAGATGATCAATATCAGTCTGTACCTTGAGGGCATCCTCGTCACCATCAGCAACACCACATGATTTTTGTGTCATCTGTAAACTTCTGAATCATACTTGCTATGTTTATATCCAAGTTATGAATGTAAATAACACACATCAAGGGTCCAGCACCGAACTCTGTGGTACCCCACTGGTCACAGGTTTCCAATTACAAAACTAACTCCCTACCATCGCTGATAGTAGGAACTGCAGATGCTGGAGAATCCGAGACAACAAGGTGCAGGGCTGGATGAACACAGCAGGCCAAGCAGCACCATAGGAGCAGAGAGGCTGACGTTTCGGGCCTAGGGTCTAGGCCCGAAACGTCAGCCTTTCTGCTCCTATGATGCTGCTTGGCCTGCTGTGTTCATCCAGCTCTGCACCTTGTTGTCTCAGATTCTCCAGCATCTGCAGTTCCTACTATCTCTAAAGGAAAGAAGGAATTGGAATAACTCTATTGAAAAACTTAACCAATAATAGATTATTTAACTACTAAACTGTAACTGTTCTCATGTAGTAACATCCCATAAATACATCCTTGGCAAAGGCAAATTCAGTAAAATCGATTGCTCACATTGCAAACAGCAGAACGAGAACCCCCAGCTTTTAGCTGTAACAGGGAGAGGAAGGACAGCTTCCACATCCAGCTTTAAGACTCCTACAGTAACTGCTGCTGAAAAAATAAAACTAAAAATCTGGCCCTGGGGGAGCTTAACCGCACCAATTCAAGCTATTTCTCCTGTTCCAACTTTTTAAAAAAAGACCAAGGCGCCTCAAGCTGTTTATTGGATTCAAATAGACAGCTCGCTTCCTCTGTCTTAAAACCTCTCTTTTTAAAAAAGGACAAAATACACCTCTTAAAGCCATAGGTATCATCATAATGGGTCTAAAGCAGAAAGTACTATTGAGAATCAATAAAGACTAAAGGTTTGGGAGAGATGAAAAGCAACCAAGAGAAGCAAAGGGAAACTCTTAGAAAAGACTAACAGTTAACATAAAAGGAAAGCCCAAAGTTGCCTATATAGGCGTTAAAACAGTAAGGGAGTGGTTAAAGGAGGTGTACGACCAATTGGAGACCAAAAAGGGGCTTTATACATGGAGGCAGGAGGATAGCTGAGGTGGAAAATGATTACATGTGTCTTATGAAAGAAGACATTACTGTGCTGGCCCAGGGAGGTGATGTTGAACTTATACAAGATACTTGTTGGGCATAAGCTGGAATTTTGTTTACATTTGTGGGCTCCACATTACAGGAATGACGTAAATGTATTGCAGAAGTGATTTACAAGTATGGTTCCAGAAATGAGGAAGATCAATTATGAGGATAGATTGAAGTTGCGAGGACTGATTTGCCTTGAAGAGGCAAGTTTGAGGGTTTCAGAATAATGAGCGGACTGTATAGAGTAGATGGGGAAAAGCTGTTTCCCACTCCTGAAAGAAAATATAACAAGAGGACATGGATTTCAAGTGATACACAAATGAAGCTAGCATGATGTGGTGGAAAAAAATATTCTCTCAGCAAGTAATTAGGGTATATAGGAGTCAGTTGGCTGGTTTGCAATGCAGATGGTGATTCCAACAGTGTGGTAATTCCCACATTGGCTCAGAGGTTGTCAAGAAGGCCCCGCCTTCTCAGCCTCACCTCTCGCCTCTGATGCATGGTGATCCTCAGGATGGGTACATGAATAGGAAGAGTTCAGAGGGTATGGGCCAAATGCTGGAAAATGGGAGTAGATCATTTTAGGATATCTGGTCGGCATGGACAAGTTGTACTAAAAGGTCTGTTTCCGTCCTGTATAACTGTATGACTTGGGTGAAACACCAACAGTCGTCTTTCTCCAATAAGAAAGACTTGTGGAACCGTGGCGATTTTACCTTTTTATTTATGGTACGGAATGCATTGCCTGTAGATGTGGTGGAGACAGATTCAATTGAGGCAGTTGAGACGACTTTGGATGGTTACTTGGATAGATGGGTTATGCAGGGAAGTGAGGAAAAGACAGGAGAGTGACACCTGGTAATAAAACTGGTACAGGCACGATGGGCAGATGGCTTCCTGCACCATAATAATTCTTGATACTGTTTGGCTGCATTGTGAGCACATCTTTCTTTACCATTGATTGCTGGCATTGGCCTCAACCAATATAATTTGACTCAAAGACAGAGACGCTATCCACTGTACCACGTGAACTTCAGAAGTCACTTTAGAAAAATTACTTTGGCCTATTTAAGTGCTATACATCCATTCAACCTAACCATTTTATTCTGGTATTTAAGCAGTGTTCAAGACTGCTTCACTCTACCCACCCCACCTCTGCCTTTTCAACAAACTTTGTATTCCTTCCTTTCTTTCACATGCTCCTCTTGTTTTATTTTGATAACATCCAATCTATTTAGACTTGTAGAGCTGTACAGCATGGAAACAGACCCTTCGGTCCAACTTGTCCATGCTGACCAGATATCCTAAATTAATCTAATCCCATTTGGCCCATACCCATCTAAACCCTTCCTATTCATATACCCATCCAGATGCCTTTTAAATGTTGTGATTGTACCAGCCTCCAGCATTTCCTCTGGTAGCACATCCCACACTCTCACACCACCCTCTGCGTGAGAAAGATGGCCTTTAGGTCCCTTTTAAATCTTTCCCCTCTCACCTTAAGCCTGTGCCCTCTCGCTTTGGACTCCCCTACCCTCGGGAAAAGACCTTGTCTGTTCACCCTATCCATGCTCAAATGAGTGGTTTGAAAGCTTCTGCTGATCATTTCTTCAACAAATTCTCTGGAGCTGATGCTGCCGAAGGTTACTTGATTTGCAGCAGCTGTTTTAATAGTCTGTTTATGTTCAAAATTTTTAAAGTATTGTTTGAAAGGTCATAAATACTGCAACATGAAACATTTGTGAATATAAGTTGATGTGTTAGCACTTGGACCTGTTGGAGTCAATAGTTTCTGTGTTACGGTTTGGAATTGCTCTGGAAAATAGCTTTCATTGAGAGACTCAGAAAACTTTTATTTTTATTCATCGTGGTGAGAGGAGGAGGAAGAAATAAAAATTAGATTCCTAGTGGAATATGTATGAAGTAAACTTGCTCTCCCAGCTTTCCGTTAGTCTTCAGCCCTTGAATTGGTTAATATAACCATTTTATAATTTGATATTTGTGGGGTAGATTTGATGCACAACAAAAACAGATAACTTGTGCTAAAAGTGAGACTGGATAATTGGAAGTGGGAGGTGTTCAAAGTTCAGTAATTTAAAAATCCATTTTATTAATAGGATCTTGTAGTACTTTAACATTCACAAACACCAATCCTATTATCAGGTAATAGGATTCTTCAAATCATACAACAGCTTCTTATGAATTGTTAGTGTATTATAAATAAATGTAATTTCAGGCAAAAGTGTTTTTCGCATAGCTGGGCTTGAATGTAACATGCCAAACAGGTTGGACCTATCAGCACATGTTGCCACTTGGGTAACCGTTAACTGAACCTCTGTTCTAGAAATTTGTGCAATAGCTAACTGATCCGTTATATCAGCTGGGCAATTCGTTGGTGCCCCAACTTTAATAGGAGTGTTGAATTTGTGCTTGGATGAAGTGTTTGTGTTACTCCAGAGATAAATTTCATTGATTTCAAAGCTGTTTTGAAATAACAAGTTCTTCAGATTTTCTATGCCTGCCTTGTTGTATACATCTGTCTTATCTAATTGTTCACAAAGTAGTTATACTCAGCATTCAGATTTGTTTAGTCTTTTGAAGGACAAGTATGCAGAAGCTTAAGTAATAACTCATTCAGGGTTAAAAATAAAAGCCCCAACTTAATTGTTTAATTTCTCTGAAAAGTTTGTGTATTGTGCCTTTAAATCTATAATATGGTTATGATGTGTACAGTTCTTGTTATGATTTTCTTGCCCCCACACCTTCAACCTGACTAGTTGTAGTAAAGTGCAAAGAAAACTTGAATGGTTCCCATTTTCTTTGGATTAACTGTGTTGGACAGTTAGTATGGTCCATTTCAGAGGTAAGGGGCGTATAAATGCATCGTTTGCTGCAACTCAAAAGAGAAGCTTTATACTAAAGTTGTGCACACTATAAGAACCTTAAACAAGTCTGAACAAGTCAATGAACCTGGCTTGTGACTCACCAGTTCTCATCTCCTTGTAGAGTTACTGTTCCAACATAACATACCCCAACTATAACACATAAAGTCGTCCCCAAGGAATTCATTATGAATTTTCTTGTATCTTGTCTGTCACTTCTCTTGGTAATGACAGTTTAGTATTTGAGAGCAATCCTGAGTTACTGGCATAGGAATGTGTTTGAATTAAATCCCACTGTGAATAAATTTGGATGACATTTATTTCCATAACTGTCAGTGCTGTGGCAGCTGTGTACCAGTGTTGCATCAGCTGTTCTCGATCAGTTATTGGCATGTTTTCTGAGCAATGTGAAAACAGTTTAAGGGTTTAATGATTTTTCTTATCACTAATATGTCTGGCTAGGTAAGCCAGCAAGGAAATACTACTTCCTTTTTTTTTAAATTTCATCAGATCTGATCAAACTTTTATGCATATGTGATAAGCTCATGAACAATGTTGAAGCGTGCAAAGGATAGTATGATGAAACTCAAATTAATCTGCAAGTCAACAATAATGCAGATAGTTAGAAGTTGTGTCATGGAAAGCAATAACTTTGAGTCAAATTCTGATCAGCATTGGAAAGCTGGAGAATAAAGGCAATAGAATTCTGTTCTCAAATCAATATATACAATCCTTAAAACTGGACTCTTTACTAACTTGGAGTCAGTGATTCGATGGTTTCATTACTGTATCTTGTGAACCTCATTGCTAGCTTGCTTCAAAGAAGCCTCGTCTTGGTTAATTGGTGCTTGTTCAGTTGATGAAGGGTCTAGGCCCGAAATGTCAGCCTCTCTGCTCCTATGATGCTGCTTGGCCTGCTGTGTTCATCCAGCCCTGCACCTTGTTGTCTAGTATTTTGATATGTCAGATTTGTTCTTGTAATCACTGCAGCAGAAAGGTAAATAGCCCAAAGGATAATGTTGTAGAGCCGAATAAAATAAACTTTGGTTCACAGGTGCCTTTTTTTTTTTAAAAAGCAGTCAAGGGGCCTTTTTTGGGGTTTTCCTAAAGAACCATTTAAAAAGCTCTGTTGGCATTAGGCTGATGATTTTAAAACATGCTACTGTCTCTTAGGTTCAATTTTATCACTGATTGTACCAACGGGTGTTGGCCTCCCCTTAGTTCCATAAATCTCCAGTTATGATGGACAAATAGGATTTGTCAACTCTGGCCGATTTGTCAACTCTGGCCAATTTGTCTGAGACCAATTATTGTCTGTCTTTTCATGAATCTCTGAGAAGCTGGTTCAGCCATACGAATATTAATCATGGACACTTTTTGGTAAATATGTTGCATGAATTTCATCTTCTGTAGTCTCAATGCATGCATGCAGGTCAACATTTTGCCATTTAAGATACAATGCTGTTGCGTTGTTTCGGAAAACCTCACTCAGATGTGTGAATTCTGAATAATGTCATACCCTGTTTTGCTATTATTCAAATTCATAGATTTGTTACAGTGGAGAAGGTGGCCACTTGGCCTGTCATGTCTGCAGCAGCGTTCCAATAAGCCCTTCACTTGGAAGTGTTCTCCCACTTTTTTTAATGCTGCAAATTCTTTTTTTAGATAATGGTTAAATTCCTGATTCAGTGCTTTATGTGATCATACTTCTGCCATTTGTCAACGTCTTGGGGGTTACCATTAGCCAGTAACAAAACTGGACTAGCCAGATGAATACAGTGGCTACAAGGACAGGCCAGGGTCTAGGAAACCTGCAGAGAATAACTCAGTCAGATTCCCCACAGCCTATCCACCAGCAACAAGACACAAGTCAACAGTGTAATGGAGAACTTCCCACTTGCTTGGATGAGTGCAGCAATACTCATGAAACTTGACACCACCCAGACATGAGCCACCACATCCAGAAAAATTCAATTGCTCCATCACCGATGTTCAGAAGCGGCACTGTATGCTGCACTATTGAAATCCACCACCGCCTCCGAGATAGCACCATCCAAACCCACACCATTGTCATCTTAGAAGGACAATGGATGCTGATACGTGGCCACACCGCCACCTGCAAGTTTTCTTCCAAACCACTCAACATCCAGACTTGGAAATATATTGTTGTTCCCTCTGGGACGCTTGGTCAAAATTCTGGAACTCCCTCCTTAATAGCATTGTGGCTATACCTACACCAAATAGACTTGCAATTCAGTTCAAGAGCCAGCTGTCTGTTGTCATCTTCAGGGTAACAAGGGATGGGCAATAAATGTTGGCCCAACCAACAACACCTACATTGCATGAATGAATTTAAAAACCAAACATTGTCAGATGGTGCATTCCAGACCTTAGCTACTCACTGCACGAAAACATTTGTCACCCTGTTATAGGAAGGATATTTAAGCTAGAGAGGGTTCAGAAATGATTTACCAGGATGACACCAGGCATAGAAGGTTTGAGTTATAAACCAAGGCTGGATAGGCTGGGACTTCCTTCACTGGAGCCTAGGACGTTGAGAGGTGACCTTATAGAGGTTTATAAAATCACGAAGGGTATAGATAGGCTGAATGGTAGGTTTTTCTCTACGATGGGGAATTTCAAAACAGGGAGCATATTTTTAATGTGAGAGGAGAGAGGTTTTAAAAAAGACATGAGGGACAAATTCTTTTACACAGAGGGTGGTTTGCATGTGGAATGAACATCCTGAGGAAGTGGTGGATGTGGGTACAATTTACAACAATTAAAAGATGCTTAGATAGGGACATGAATAGGAAAGGTTTGGAGGGAAATGGGCCAAGAGCAGGAATAGTTTAGTTTGGGATTATGTTTGTCATGGGTTGGTTGGACCAAAGGGTCTTTTTCCATATGACTCGATGACTCTGATGCTTTTGCTCCTTTGACCAAGTAGTTTAAATCTATTCCCTCTCATTCTCTAATTTTGACAAATGGGCACAGTGTGTCCCTATCTATGCTGTCCCTGATTTTGACTACCACAATTAAATCTTTTCTTGTCATTCTTTGAGCAAAATAGTCGGAGTGGTAGTTTTCTAAAACTGTCTTGCCACCTTCAGTGGACCTATACACTTGGGTCCCTTTGCACTTGCATCACCTTTAGAATAATACCCTTTATTTTAAACTGAATCATATGGATGTGGGAAGGTTGAGTTGTTGATCACATCCTTTCACCTATGAAAAATATTGGACTCTCAGCACACGGTCTGTTGCAGATAAAGAGTGTTCGTGTGATGCACCTTTGCTGATGGCTTTGCCAATCCTTGAGAGGCATTTCCCTAAATGCTAACACGTCATCATTATTTTTGGCTTTAATATCTAATGCCTAGCTATGATATCATTTGGTTAACATGGCGCACGCTACATCATCCGAGATGTTGCTGTTTTTCTCCCTTGTTAACTCATCACGTCCAACTGTCTTCAGGTCATGCTTGCGATGGTCATTCAAGTGCACCTTTGGGTTTCCCACAATTATTTGGTTCCGGTACCTTACCTTTCAGGAAACCCTTCGTTAAGGAACTGTCTCCAATACTGCAGATTTGCCTGAGTCTACAAAGCTACTTCAGCTACAAACCTGGGGCACCTGCCTTTGAGAGACCTGCTTCATTCATGCTTATGTTCAGGCAGGATCTATTTGTCATGTGCTGTAGACAGCGAAAATAGAAACTGTTGAGGTACTTTTGATAGCTGTGTCATTTATGTTTCACAGACATACAACAGGAAGCTCAGAACTTTCTCTTTAATTGCTTCTAATGCTATTGTATCCCTTTTCAAATAAGGAGACCAAAACTGCTCACAATACTTCAGATATGGTCTCACCAAGGCCTTGCATAGTTGCAGGAAAACGGCCATACTTTGGTATTCTATTTTCCTTGCAATAACCAGCAACATTTCATTTACTTTCCAAATCAAATGTGGCATGCTAACATTTTTGTGATTCTTATATAGCAGGACATGCGCACCTGTCTGTACTACAGAGTCCAGTTATCACTCATAGTTTATATAGTATATCAGTTTTCTATTCTTCTTTCCAAAGTGGACAAGTTCATGTTTTCCCACATTTTACTCCATCTACTCATTTTATCTCCTCTTGACAACATGCTAGCACCCCAATCTTGGTGTCATCAGCAAATAAAGCTATTATGTGTTTGTTTCCTTCATCTAAGTCATTGATATAGATTTTAATAGTTGGGATTCTGCACTAAACTCTGTTTATTTTAAGGTTAGCCAGATATGACCCATCTCTATTTTCTGCTCAACAATAAAAACAAATAGCTGGAAAACTCACCTGATCTGACAGTATCTGTGGAGTGAAAGCAGAGTTAACATTTCAATTTGAGGAAGGGTCACCAGACCTGAAACATTAACTCTCTTTCTTTTTTCCTTCACAGATGCTGCCAGACCTGTTGGGCTTTTCCAGCAGCTTTGTTTTTGTTCCTGATTTACAGCATTCCCAGTTCTTTCGGTTTTTAACATTTCAGTCCCTTGTTTAGAACTGATTGTAGCTAGAAAAATGGTTGGTATATATGCTGAGGGTGGGGGCACGTGGTAAGGGAGTAGAAAACAACTAAATAATAGGTGGAGTCTGTAGAGAGAGAAGAATGGATAATGGTGAGCCAGGAAGAAAAAAAATGCTAATGGAAACCATTAGTGGGTGAAAATAGGTTTGCTATGATGAAAGCAGCCCATGTGATGACAAGGCCTGGTGTGTGGAGTGAGGGGTGGTGTTGAGGTAAGCATATGGGAGAAGGTGATCAGGTCCTAAAATCATTGAACTTGATATTGGGTCCTGAAAGCTGCAGAACCCCTAAGCAGAAAATGAGCTGCTGTTTTTCCAGCTTGTGCTGAGTTTCACTGGGGCATTGCAGCAAGCCTGAGACAGAGATCTTGGCAGAGGAGCATGGTGATGTACTGAAATAACAGGCAACCAACAGCTCAGGAAAAAACAATCAAAAGAATTGTGGATGCTGGAAATCAGAAATGAAAACAGAAATTGCTGGAAAAATTCAGCAGGTCTCGCAGTGAGAGAACTCTCTCCATGAATGTTGCCAGACCTCCTGAATTTTCCCAGCAGTTTCTGTTTTTGTTTCAGAAGCTTAGGGTCACTTTTGCTGACAGAATGTAGATATCCCGCAAAGCAGTTGCTCATCTGCATTCCATCTCCCCAGCGTAAAGGAGACCTACTCTCTGCTCATTGCCTAACCAACAATTTGTAATATATATAAATGATTTGTAGTGGAATGTAGGTGGCTTGATTAGTATGTCTGCAGGTGATACAAAGAACTGCAGATAGTGATGAAGATTGCCAGAGGATAGAGTGGAAGCCTAATACAGGAGGGAAGTATACAGTAAATGGCAGAACCCTTAACAGCATCAACATAAAGGGATCTAGCCATACAGATCTGCACTTCCCTGAAAGTGGCAGCAGAAGTGGATTAGGTGTTCAAGAGTTTTGTTGAAGCCACATTTGGAATACTGCATATATGGTACCAGAAGAATGTGTTGGCTTTGGAGAGGGTACAGAAGGATTTCCGAGGATGTTGGCTGGTTAGGATGGTGTTAGCTATGAGAGAGATCGGACAAACTTGGTTTGTTTTCTCTTGAACATCGAAGGATGAGGGGGCGGCCTAATAGAAGTTTACAAACTTGAGAGGCATGGATAGAATAGATAGTTGGGAGTCTTTTTCCAGGGCAGAAATGTAAATTACTAGGGGACGTAGGTTTAAGGTAAAAGAGGGTAAGTTATTTTTTTGCAGAGAATGATAAGTTCCTGGGATGCTCTGCCAAAGGTGGTGGAGGAGGTGGAGTCAATAACAACTTTAAGGGGCATCTTAATAGATATATGAATAGGTAGGCAGTAGAAGGATATGGACCACCTAGAGGCAAAAGGTTTTTAGTTTAGAAAAGCATAATGGGTCAGCACAGTTTTGATGGGCCTGTTCCTGTGCTGTACTGTTCTTTGTTCTTGTTCTTTGATTGTGAACCAGTTCTTTGACCTCTACACGATGTGCTATTTGTGCAGTATCTCCCTGTGTTTTGCATAGCTATCTTGGCTGCTTTGAGTGCACAGTGTTTTTGGTGCTGGATTTGTGTTCATCCATATAAGCTTTGTTTTTATATCAATGACCGACATTGTCTCAGTTGTGTGAGTCTTAAACCAGTCTACACTGCGATTTCTACCTATACAAACTGATGTTTCAACTGCTTCACAGATGACTTAGCTTGGTGACTTCAGGCTTCATTGATACCAGAATTGATGCTGCTTTGTACAGTGGTAGCCATCATTCTAGTGACAGTGCAAAGTGCTGGTATTTGGCATCATTAATTGAGCAAGGGATTTTGATGTGTGTTGAGTCGTTGCACTTACAATTGGGAATGTGAGAGAGTGGAGCAAGTTATTGTATTAAAACTTACTGAAGAAGTTGACACTTTTTCTATTAATATATCTGGAATAAATTTTAAATTGAAACTTTGCATCAAAAGTGTGATACTGTACACAACACTCGTCAATCAGAACACTTCTCAATTTTTAATCCATTTTAAGAAACAGTTGTATCTTACAGGATGACATACTGATGAGGGCTGAAAGTTTGCACCTACCATTTCCAAATGAACTGAGGAATGTGACAAGTGAAATTCAGGGATTAACTGAATTAGAACTCGAAGGTTGGGGATCCCTAGTTATCCACATCCAACTCCTAATATGCAGCTTGAGAGCAGCTTTGCTCCATAGTCAATCTCCATCAGTTTTTATCCCCCAATGGAACATAAATGATTGCAGATTTTAGAGCAGTGCTTTCAATTAAACCAGTAACAAACAAAATGGAATGTTTGTTCACTGTATAGATTTAATTATGAAATGAATATGAATGTATATTTACTGTTTCATGAAAAGGCTTGTAATAAGCTTTTATAATATTAAGTAGATAAATCACTACATTAACTGAACAACAGGATCCAACTCTCAGGTAAAAGGAAATGCTCAACTTTGCTGTACTTGAAATCTTGTGTGTGTAATCACAAGGGGCAACCTGCTTCAACCTTGAACAACTTGGAGATAGCAAGAACTGCCAGTGCTGGAGTCAGAGATAACACTGTGGAGCTGGAGGAACACAACAGGCCAAGCAGCATCAGAGGAGCCAGGAAGGTTGACGTTTTGGGTCGAGACTCTTCTTCAGTAAAATAGTGGCTGATTCCTGCTCCTAATTCGTATGTAATCTTTCGGGGTGCACCTTCATTTTGATAACAGCAAGAATCAATGCTGTGGCAAATTTGGGTATGGAGAATATAAGGCCGATCACATCTTCTCATGATAACCAGATCTAATTGCTGGTTATGTCTAGACCTTGCATGATGTTACAATGCTTTACGGTGATATCTGCACTGAAGGAATGTTTTGAAGGCACAGGGCACAAAACTCAGGAAGACATGGTCCATTGACATTGATCTTGCCAAACTCATGTTGACCAAGGCACATTGGCCGTGAGTCTCTGTCTGTCCCAACATTTGCATTGAAGTTAGCTAGGATAAATGGCTTTTAATCTTAAGAATGTTTCTCAATGTCATGTACAGCTTGGGAATGCTCTTTGTTTGAGATGCTGTCATACAAAAATTATGTTGACTACACTTCCATAAGATGATAGTCACATGGTTTTGAGATGTTCAAAGGTTGCTGTTGGAGGTTGTTTCAGCCAGAAGCTTGTGGCCCATTATTAATTACAGAAGGGAAATATCTCCTTGAGACTTTCTAAGTACACACACACAGTATCAGTGCCAGTAGTGCAATGACGTCATTCAGTCCTGTTTGCTCATGATTGTTGTGCTCATTTAGGTGCTATTACGCTTTTTTTTATTGGCAGAATGGTTCTGTGCATGTGCACTTTGTGAACCGTTCAGGAGTGTCAGCAGTCACAATGCATGTGCATTGAGAGCCTTTTTGGGTGTCAGGAGAGACAGCCCATAAAACAAAGAATATCAGGGCAAAATTCTGTGAAATTCATTAAACTGCTGCTGAAAAATTTATTTGTGGGAACAGCATGATTGTTATAGACTTGAAGGATGGATTTTAGGTAACTTGGGGCAACAATGGCTTAGATTACTCAAGCACTGGAACATGACTACCAAGAATTTGGCATTGCGTTTTAAAGAAATACATTGAGAGATGAAAGAAAATCCAATGCTGGGAGCTGTAACGCAATTGGTTTGGATCTATTTGTGACTAATTTCCTGGCTGAACAGAAGTAACTTTCCTTCAAGCTGATTCTTGTCTTTGTAAAATAGCGCACCTTTTTGACAAGATGTTTTATCTCATGTAATATCAAAATTTACAAGCAAATGCTCGGAAAAGTGTAGTTACATTTAATTTCTACATGTGACTCCAGACCTGCAGAAATGTAGTGGACTGTCAACTACCCTCTGAATGGCCTAGCAAGCCATTCAGTTCAGCGGCACCTAGGGATGGGCAATAAATGCTGGCCAGCCCATGACACCCGCGTACTATGTGTGAATACAAAAGAAAACACACTTATTACTGAAGCTGTACAGATCAGATTAATAGTCATTTCAGTGATACATCACTCAATGAGTTTTGAATCTAAAGTGGCCGTGGTAAATTTTGAGTTTTAAGGGCACCAATACTGAAACAAAAGCAGCAGTACACATGATTAGTATAACTTTAGACTCTTGCCACTGATTAAACTAAAACATGACTGTGACAAAGTTGTAAAAATTCTCTTTTCTACTTGGTAGAAATGGGAACCGCAATGAACCAGTGACTTGGGCATTCTTCTGCTAGTATAGTTCTGTATATAGATCAATGTTGTCCATGGCTGCTGGCTATTGGACTGAACCTTGCTTTAATTAGTACTGATATTTTGATAAGTTTGTTCACTCTTGATGTACTGGTGGTACAGTCAGCAAAGTTGTGCTGCACTGAGTGTGCATTATTTTCCTATAACAATGTGCTGCAGTCATTCTGGTATTGTTAGTGTAAAGCAAATAGGGAAAGATGAATTTTGTGTTAATGTTATTAATTGAAAATATCTGTATAAACAATTGTTTGTATCAATATGGCTGCTATAATCCTGAAACTGGACTTAGCAGTAGCCTTCCTAAAAAATTCTCTGAGCCCAATGTCAGCCAGGCAATCAACATCTAGGTACCTTTCAGTGGATCTGGAATGGTAACTATTCAATTATAATCTGCTACAGAGATGTTTGTCTCCAGGAAAAACCCTTACATAATAGAATTAGACCCTTCCTACAAGATGTGTTAAGTATTTTCTCCTTAACCGCTGGCCTTGACTGTCACATTACTGAGCCCAACTATCTTTTTAAATGTTCAATTTAGAAACTGCTCTATATGACATCCACTGGCAAAATCAACAGCCCTATGTCGAGGCTACAAAGGGAAAACCTCTTGCATGTAAAAAAGCAGCCACCAACCTGGATTTGTGCCTAATCAAGTTTGGGGAAAAAAAAAAGACTCCTGCTTCACTGTTTTGACAAAAGAAGTTACATTTCAGCAAAACTTCCTTAGAAAATTTTCAAAAGAATTTCTAAACAGAAGAAATTGCTTGCAACTCCTCAACTTCTGGCAAGCCAAATTGCCCTGTCCCCACAAACAAATTTTCAATTGTTAACTCCAACTTTGGACTTTCCGACAGCCCCATCTTAAAAAGCAAGGACATTGATAAAACTGGCATCCTTCAGTTGTTTTATATCTTGGTCATTTACTAATTGACTAATCTTTTTATCTATTCTGATTCTATCTCGCCTTTGTAAGCGTGCTTGTGTTGCAAGATTCCCTCTGAATCTGAATATATGTAGTAAACCCTAATTCTGGGTTAACTTCACCAGTGTTGTTGAGATTCTTGAAAAGTCGCAACCTACAAACTGTGGAGTGTGTCCCTTTTTTTAATTTAAAAAGAGTGGAAAATTAAATGTTGATCTGCTTATGGACATTGTATCATTTCCACACAACATCCATGCCTTTCTAGCAAGTGAGTTCAAACACTGATCACTTCAAATCCATTGTGCCTGGTGGAAAAAGGTAACCCAAGCTTTTTCGGATTGAAACTCGATCTAAAAAAGCTAAAATGGAAATGTTCTAATTGACTCTATCACCAAAAGCCATGGATGGTGCTGTTGACCGTAAATAGATCCTACATCAACAATACTGAGGCTCACAGCAAGCAAATGTTCTGAGTAAATAAACTGGTTATATTCCAAAATAAGGAAGAAACATTTTAGAGTCTCGATCTTTTTCAATGACATCGTCTTATTGATTTCTGTGTCCCTCAGGGAATGCTATTTACCTTTTTTAAAAAAAACCCTTCATGCTTTGTCTTCTGTCTTTATCTGCATTTGGTGATAGAAGAAATATTGTGATGATTTTGTGTGTAATTCTATGGTTTTGTTTCTGCAAAATAAATTGGAAATTGTAATTCTTTTGACCCTTTGTGCTTGTAAGGTATTTGACCTAATCTGTTGTTTTAAGACCTGCAGTTACTGCTGAGTCTTTGCATCCTAGTATTGAAGTTCCATAAATACAAGTCTGCGATGCTGTTGAAGTATGATTTCTCTGAAGTATGCCTATTTTCTGTTTTAATACTGAGGGGGTTACATATTATGGATATTCTATTCCATTACACGCAGGTGGATTCACGCAGGCAGGGTAATTATAAGTCTTCAATACATGCCTCATTAAAACAAAATGAATACTAATTTCTCAGCAATCCATTCAGGTGTGAAGATATTCTGCAGAGCTTTGTATAATTTTGACTCAGTTTCTCCGAAGTTCTGCAGCCAAATCTGAAGCATTTATTTATAATTGTGGAAATCTAAAATTCATTAGAAAGTGAGTAAGTTGGAAACTCAGTTTTACTACTCTGCATTCTCACCTGCCTCACCAAAATAGCTATACCAATTTATCTTTTTCCTCCCCTATCCATTTGTTTTTAAACTAGTTTTCTAACCATTGACTATGAAACAATCCTAACCATTACATGTGGAGTAAGTCATTATTCCAGTTACCATACAAAATATTTGAAGGGAGATAAGGAGAAAGAAACTGTTTGCTCTGCATATACCAGTCTGACACCAGAAGTTACTGAATCAATGTCAGACTGCCAACCACACATTTTTCTGCAACTGGCTTTTATCCCAAGATATTGCAATATTAAACTCGAGCAGTGAGAAAGAAAGCCCATACAGTGGTATCTATCTCCCCTCTGCTCTGCTAAATACTGGACTACATTGTTACTCTTTTATCACTCTAAACTGGAAACTAATTTGCAAAAATGCAGTGGAAGCAGAATAACTGTATTCAAAGTGTTTCCTTTTTAAGCTTGGCATTGAGCTGTAAAATTAAATGTTACTTGAATAGTTCTCTTAGTTTATGCCAACTGTTTGTTTTCAAGTTGCATTTTAGCAGCTTGTTTGATTAATGGTAATGATTTCATTCCTAAATAAATGATTTTATTTTCAGGTTTGGTCATTGACTTGAAATGTTGCACTGTTCCATGTCTCTAATCTGCTCTAGTCTGACAACCCCACTGTCTTTTATCTTCCATTTCTTTTGAACGGACCTTACGTGCTTTTCCTTCTCTATGCCTTACTATTTGTAGCCAAGCCTTCGGAGATCTTTACCTGATTCACTGGAATTCCATTCAGCCTACTTTAAGTTCCTTTTCAAAACCCATTCTTTTGACCATGTTTTTGCTTGCTGAGCTAGTAAGACAGCTTCTGGCCATATTTTAGTTCTATCTTTGCAAAGTTGTTTGAATAGTGTCCTAACACAGCTTTGTTTGTGGACATTGGGGTGATTGCTGTGGAAATTGAGGATTTGGTCAGTGTGGGTTGCCTTCCTATGTACTGTGGTTTGGAACATCCCATTGGTCATTCGTTCTACCCTGACGTCTAGCAACAGAAGTTGATTGTTGTCTTCCTCTCCTCTGGTAAATTTGATCCCGGTGAAATTCAAATTTACGAGAAAAGAGGAAGACAAGAATCAAACAAAGCTGTGTTAGGACACTATTCAAACGAGCCACAACACACTGCAACACGCCAGAACTATGCAAGAAGGAGGAAGAGCACCTAAACAAGGTTTTGGCTAAGAACGCATATCCCAACAACTTCATCCGCAGATGCCTACTAGATAGACAATGCCAAGAAGACAGTACGCCCAAGACATTGGCCACACTACCATATATCAAAAACATACCCGAACTGCCAACAAGACTCCTACGACCACTAGGAATCATGATAGGCACACAAACCCACAGCCACATTATGACAAATACTCACAAGGACCAAAGACCCCATACCCATGACATACAGGACCAACATAGTTTACAAAATACCTTGCAATGACTGCAACAAACATTACATGGGCCAGACCAGAAGGAAGCTAGCCATCAGGATATATGAACACCAGCTAACAGAAAACGACACGACAAACTTTCCCTCATTTCAGTGCACTCGGACAATGAAGGCCATCAATTTAGTTGGGACAATATGACCACCCTAGCTCAAGACAACCACAGACACGCACGGGAATACCTAGAGGCCTGGTTTTCAATCCATAATGCAATCAACAAACGTGGAATTAGACCCCATATACAAACCCATGCAAAATAAAAACCGGAAAGATATACGGGATCATATAAATTCCAAGTGGAGTAGAACGTCACTTCATCAGAGGCCACAGTACTGATGATGTTACCTAACATGGTGATGAAACGTCTGTACGATAACCAACCAGCTTGGTGATCACGCCAACAATTGCATAAATTGTAGGATCTTCAGGCTGATTAGTGCCTAACTTCTCATGGACTTCATCCTAATGTCTTGAAAGAAGTAAGGTAGTTGATGTTTTGGTTTTAATTTTCCAAAATTCTTTGATTTGGAGAAGGTCCTAATGGACTGAAAGATAGCAAAGCTAACTTGTTCACTCAAGAACGGACACAGCAAGTTGGAAACTACAGGTCAGTTCACATAACATCAGTCATAGGGAAAATGTTAGAAATTATTAAGGAAGAAGCTATAGTATGGCACTAGGACAAGTACAAGGTAATTAGGGAGTGTCAACATGATTTTGTGAAGGGTGTTTCATGTCACACAAATCTATTGGAATTCTTTAGGAAGGGAACATGGTGTCATTAAAGGAGAACTTGTGGATTTGCTGTAGTCGGATTTCCAAAGGGGAAAACCAAAGCTCTTGGTGTAGAGGTCACCATATGACATGGATAGAAGATTGTCTGGCTAACAGGAACTGAAGAATAGGCAAAATGGATCATTTTTATGTTGATAAGATGTAACAAGTGGTGAGCCACAGAGTTCAGTGCTGGGACCTCAATTGTTTACAATTTATATCAATGACTTCGATAAGGGGGCAGAAGGTATGAATGCCAAATTTGCTGATAACACCAAGCTAGACAGGAAACCGAGTTGTGAATATAAGGATGCTGAAGAAGGATATAGGTAGGTTAAGTGAGTGGGCAAACGTGTGGCAGATGGAGGATAATGTGAAATAGTCCATTTTGGCAAGGTGTTTTTTTTTCAAAAAAATCCTGTCAAAATAGTGAGAGATTGCAGAATCTTAGAATCCATAGGCCATTCAGTCCACTGGGTCCACACCGAGCTTCCAAAGGCTATTCCATCTAGAACCACCTCTCCACCCTATCCTTAAACCCAACATTTACTGTGATGAAGCCACCAAGCCTGAACATCCCTGGGCGTTATGGAGCAATTGTAGCACATCTTATCCACTTAATCTGCACATCTTTGGACTGTGGCAGGAAACTGGAGCACCCAGAGTAAGGGAAGAATGTGCAAATTCCACACAGACACTCGCGCAGGGCTGGAATCAAACCTTGGTCTCTGGCGCTCTGAGGCAGCAGTGCTAACCACTGAGCCATCATGCCGCCCAACGGTCTAAGATGCAGAGGGATTTGAGAGTCCTAATGCATGAATCATAAAAAATTAGTATGCAGTCACAGCAGATAATTAGGAAGGATTATAGTTTATCATTTATCGGGAGGAAAACTGAATGCAATAATTGTGAGGTGACATTTCAGTTATATAGGACACCGTACATATGGAAAACTGCACACAGTATTGGTATTTAAACATGGATGCAAATACATTTAAAACAGTGTAGTGAAATTTTAAGTTGCATTGTGAGGAAAGGTTGGCCAGGCAGGGATTGTATCTGCTGGAGCTTAGAAGGCAGGAGGTTAGTCGATTGAAACACAAGATCCTGAGAGGTTTTGATTGGCTGTGTGGAGAGGATTCTCTTAAAGGAAAATCTAAAATCAGAATCACTGCTAAAAGATCAGTCATCTCCTTTTAAGATCATAAAAACACAATAAATGGAAGTCAGAATAGGATGTTACTTCCGTCAATGCTGCCCTGCCATTCTATAAATTCAAGCTGGTCTGCCTCAACTCATTTTACATGGCAGCTCCTCATGCAGGGCATTCCACTTTTCTCCATCAAACTCCATTGGTCAAGTTTTTGTTCACTCACTCAATTGATCTATATCCCATTCCTGTGTCTTCAACATAATATGTCCTCCCACCTATTATTGCATTATCAGCAAATTTGGATACATTACACTCTGTCCCCTCACTTGTCATTAACATTGCTAGTAAATAATTGAGGCCCGAGGATTCATTGATACTTGTGGCACTCAGTTCGTCTTGGCTTTCCAACCTGAAAAAGACCCATTCATCCCCACTATGTCTTCTATGTGTTAACCAATCCTCAACCCATACTAATACATTACCCGACACTGTAAGCTCCTATCTTGTGCAATAACTTTTCATGTGGCACCTGATCGCCTACCTTCCAGTCAGCATGAAGATTAAATTTATCCATGGCAATTATAGTGCCCTTTCCTAAGTGCCTCCATTATCTCCTGATATATACTTTTGTTCAATAGTGAGAAAACTCTTTTTGGTGTCCTTAGAGCCCCACGCAATGGGAAAAGTATCAGAGTGAACGCTGCCATCAGTGATCTACCGGTTTTCCTGAATTGTTACAGTTGGCTCTGTTAGGAGAAACAGCATCATCCCACTCCTTTTTCTTTTGCCTATTTTTCTGACACATTGATATCCTTGAATTTTGAAAGGCCAGATTTTAATCTTCTGCAACCATTGCCCTTTTATGCAGGTTCGCTGTCCCAGTCTGTTTCATAGTGATGCTGACCTCCTGCACACTGTCCTAATGTCAGTTTTTAAAACTGAAGCATTCTTTTTCCTCAGAGGGTCATAAGTCTTTGAAACTCTTTTCCTGAAAAGTTATTGAAAACAGAATCCTTGGAAAGTTTTAAGCCATAATTGAATATAGTCTTGTTGAGTAAGTGGGTGAAAGGATATCGGGGTAAGGGAGAATGTGAAGTTGAGGTTTCTATCTGTTCAGCCATTATCTTATTGTGTGGCTGAGCAAGCTTAAGAATCTGAAGAGCCCACTTCCTGCTCCTTGTTCGTTGATTTATCAGTTGAGCGCAATTAAGGAATTGGCGTTTTAGTAAGCGTGAAAATGATGGTTTGCTTTAAAAGCATCTGATGAACTTTTATGCTCCATTCAATGTCTTCTGATGCATTTAGTAATGTAGTGTTTAACAAATTTAAAATGAGGCAAATTATTTTTGCTAATAGGCTGAAAACATTTTCAGCACGTGGTCAGAGTGCTATGATTAAATGTACCTCAGTGTATCCAATAACATGACCTCCTGTAGATTTTGGATCTCCAGAGGCAGAAATTGGCGGAATCCACTTTTGCTCTGTTTATCCTCCAGCTCTCCCCCCAGCACATAAATTTGTTTTGGAAAGTGAGGTGTATGACATGACAGACCGTTGAAAGCAGGGAGAAATACAATAAAAGCAAAACATAAGGACAGATGGTGATTCATAGAGTTTACTTTCTAAAAATCCCTTTGCATAGATTCCGTTGTGGTGAAAAATAAAATGAATGATATCTGCTTTTTTAATTATTAAAAGAAAGCAATCAGAAAATACTTTGTGTAATTCCCTTAAGTTGCTAGCATGAGCTTGTTATGAACCCATTATTTTTCATACATTAATTTGTAAGCTCAATAATATCTGTATTGTTCAAATTATTACATTTCAGTGCTTTTAACTTTTTATTAAGGGCATTATGTTTGCTCAGTGTGATTGAGCGCAAACACTTTTGTGTGTTTGTGTGTGTGTACTGGGGTTTTGGCTTGCTTGTCTAGTAATTTCCAAACCCTGTTCTTAGTAATTGAACATAAGGCCTACAATGCACTTCATAAAATAAAGAATGATGTTACATGCACTTCAGTGGCACATACACCATGGAGTTTTACAGACTGTGATCACACAGCATAAATATTTTAGATAGTCTGAAGCAAATAAGATGAATCCAGTATAGTGTGTGGTGTTATTGGATTTGTCTTGTAACAGGTGTCAAATTTGATTGAAAAATAATGCAGGTTTTGAGGTCCCCTTTCTAGTATTAATGAAAAGGGCAAGAGGTTTCAGACTCTCATTACTGGACTTTATGTTGTGTTTTCTGTGTTTTCCACCTACAGGCTATGCACAGTCTTAAATACTATCCAGAATTTTCAGCCAGCAACTGTTAGCTGTTGTCTTGATATCTACCCTTGCTTTTAGAGAAAATTATTATCTCCATGGTATTTGTAGCAGTTCCTCAACCACTACCATATGATGTTACATTCTTAGCTAGCCACCTAGGCGATACGATGACACAGTGATTAGCATAGAACATAGAACAGTACAGGTCCTTCGGCCCACGATGTTGTGCCACCTATTATCCTGCTAAGATCAATCTACCCTGCATACCCTACGTTTTACTATCCTCCATGTGCCTATCCAAGAGTCGCTTAAAAGTCTCTAATGTATCTGACTCCACTACCACTGCCGGCAGCACATTCCACACGCCCACCACTCTCTGTGAAGACCCTACCTCTGACATCTCCCCTATACCTTCCTCCAATCACCTTAAAATTATGCCTGCCCCCCCCCCCCGTAATAGTCATTTCCACCCAGGGAAAAAGTCTCTGACTATCCACTCTATCTATGCCTTTCGCCATCTTGTACATCTCTATCAAGTCACCTCTCATCCTTCTTCACTCCAATGTGAAAAAAGCCCTAGCTCCCTCAACCTTTCCTCATAAGACCTGCCCTCCAGTCCAGGCAGCATCCTGGTAAATCTCCTCTGCACCCTCTCTAAAGCTTCCACGTCTTTCCTATAATGAGGCGACCAGAACTGAACACAATATTCCAAATGTGGTCTAACCAGGGTTTTATAGAGCCGCAGCATAATCTCGTGGCTCTTAAACTCGATTCCCCTGCCAATGAAAGCCAACACATCATATGCCTTCTTTACAACCCTATCAACTTGGGTTGCAACTTTGAGGGATCTATGGATGTGGACCCCAAGATCCCTCTGTTCCTCCACACTGCCGAGAATCCTGCCATTAACCCTGTATTCTGCATTCAAATTCAACCTTCCAAAATGAATCACTTCACACTTTTCTGGGTTGAATTCCATCTGCCCTGCCTCGCGGCACCAGAGTCCAGGGTTCGGTCCCAGACGGTTTGTCTGCGTGGAGTTTGCACATTCTCCTCATGTCTGCATAGGTTTCCTCCCACAGTCCAAAGATGTGCAGGTTAGGTGGATTGGCCTTGCAAAGTTGCCCTGTTGCATCAAGAATTTGCAGGCACGGTGATTAGCCATGGTAAATGTGGGGTTATGGGGAGAGGGTCGGTTTGGGTGGGATTCTTTTTGGAGGGTTGATGAAACCTGATGAGCTGAATGGCCTCTTTCTGCACTGTACGGATTCTGTGATTCTAAAAGTGATTGTGGATGATTCTTACCTCTTTTACTTGTAGTTTTATATGTAAATAATGTTGGTATTCAACAATTTTTTGGTTTGTTCCTTTTGGAATCTATCACCATGTTTAAAAGTTTACTTCAAGCTACTGAAACTGTTTACATCCATCTGTAAGATTTATGTTTATACAATAAAGTGAGAAATCTAACTTTCTTGAATCCAGTGAACTTTGGTGTAGGTAGGCAGAGTCAAGGCTTAAAAGGAACGAACTATGCTTAGGATTGCTGAGTGCACTTAACCAGCTTACAAGAGTAAACCACTGACAAACTGCCTGCAACTGCTCAGTCCAGAACCACTAACATTCCCTCAAATTTTGATTTAATTGGTGGTTCTAAAGAACAAAACTTCTGTGTTGTCCATCTTCAAACTCTTACTGACCCCATTAATCTCTCACTTGTTGCAACCCCGTTCTCCTCCAATGATATGGTGACAATCCAGACACTACTAGCTCAAAAAATGTGCTGGTAGCTAGGATGTTATATTGTGCTAGGTATATAATAGCATTTAGTAGTTGCATTTACATAGTATCTTTAACATAATAAAACATCCCAAGATGCTAGAGGCATGTTGTATTGCAAAACTGAACCATATAAAGATGCTTTAGGAAAAATTGGTCAAAAAAGTGGATTTTAAAATAATACGTTTTAAAGGAGCAAAGCAAGGTAGAAAGGTGGAGAAGTTTAGGGAGGGTGTTCCATAACTTGATATCAAAACAAACAAAATCTTGAGTGATTAAAGTTGAGTATGCTCAAGTGGTCAGAACTAAGAGTCTTGGAGTGAACTGCCTAAGATTTGAGCTAGGGAGGATTTTGAAAATAAGAATTAAAATGTTTAAAATTTTGATGTTGCTTCATCAGAAGCCAGTGTAAGCCAGGCATAATGGAGCTGCAGTGCCTGGAGGTGAAAAAAACAACACATGATAAGAATTGTGTAATGCTCTTAGCAATATTTAGGAGGTAAAAATGCATAAATTGGCATCAGCCACTTGGAGACAGTAAGGACTGCAGATGCTGGAAGCGAGAGTCAATAGAGCTGGTAAAGTACAGCCAGTCAGACAGCATCCGAGAAGAAGGGAAGTCAACTTTTCAAGCTGAAACCCTTCGTCAGAACTGGGGAGGGGGAGAGGAGCCCAGAAATAAACGGTGGGAAGGGAGTGGGGCTGGGGGAAAGGGTAGGTGACATGGAGATAGGTGGATGCAGGTAGGGGGTTATTGTGATTGGTCAGTGGGAAGAGTGGAGCGGATAGGAGAGTCAGAAGATGGACAGGTTGGGTGAGGAGAGATTTTGAAGTTGAAGTCAATATTCAGGCCTTTGGCCTGTAAGTTTCCAAGGGGAAATTTAAGGTGTTGTTCCTCCTGTTGATGTTTGGCCTCCGTGACAGTGGAGGAGGCCAAGGATG
>NC_063360.1:6693345-6762098 GCF_021869965.1 Rhincodon typus
TGGCACGAATCTCTGACTTTCCTGCTGCTGAGATGCTGTCTGACAGTCTGTGCTTTTTCAGCTTCACATAAATTAGCATCACTTGGCTCTCGTTTCTCATTTCCTCTTGAGATTTTCTTTGGAGCTGGTCTAGATTTAATCCCTCTTTTTGGTACTGTCACTGCTTTTATTCAGGCTTGGCTGTTTGTTTCCTGAACATAAAGTGTTTGCTTTCTGTAATGCTTAAAATTTTTTTTTGTTCATTTGCGGGATGTGGGCGTCACTGGTTAGGCCAGCATTTATTGACCATCTCTAATTGCCCAGAGGGCAGTTTAGAGTTAACTACATTTTTGTGGGCCTGGAGTCACATGTAGGCCAGACCAGGTAAGGATGGCAGTTTCCATCCCTAAAGGACATCAGATAATTACCTGGGTCTCTGGATTAAGAGTCTGGATGCATATGTAAGGTTTAGGAAACAAGGAACGGAAAAGGCTCTAGAGGGATACACATTATCCAGGAAGGAGCTGAAGAAAGAGCTTAGAGCTAAAAGGGGGCATGAGAAAACCTTGGCAGGTAGGATCAAGGAAAACTCCAAGGCTTTTTACACTTACGTGAGGAATAAGAGAATGACCAGAGAAAGGGTAGGGCCGATCAAGGATTGTAAAGGGAATTTGTGCACAGAGCCTAAAGAGATAGGAGAGGTCCTTAATGAATACTTTTCTTTGGTATTCACAACTGAGAGGGACCTAGTTGTAGACGAGGACAGTGTGAAACAGGCTGGTAGGCTGGAGAAGGTCGATGTGAGTAAGGAAGATGTTCTAGGAATTTTGAGGAAGTTGAAGGTGGATAAATCCCCCGGGCCTGATGGATTTATCCAAGGATTTTATGGGAAGCGAGGGAAGAGATCTCAGGGCCTTTGATCTTTTCGTCCTCACTGTCCACGGGTATAGTGGGGGAGGATTGGAGAGAGGCAAACATCATTCCCTTGTTCAAAAAAGGGAATAGGGATAACCCTGGAAATTACAGGCCAGTTAGTCTTACATCAGTGGTGGGCAAATTATTGGAAGGGGCTCAGAGAGGATTTATGATCACTTGGAAAGGCACCGTTTGATTAGTGATAGTCAGCATGGATTTGAGGGGTAGATCATGCCTCACAAACCTGATTGATTGATTGAATTCTTAGAAGAGGTGACCAAACACGTGGATGAAGGTAGAGCAGTGGATGTGGTATACATGGATTGAAGTAAGGCGTTTGATAAGGTTCCCCATGGTAGGCTCATGCAGAAGGTAAGGAGGCATGGGATAGGGGGAAATGTGGCAGATTGGATTCAGAATTGGCTGACCTTAGAAGACAAAGGGTGGTAGTGGACGGAAAATATTCAACATGGTGCTCAGGTATGAGTGGTGTACCACAAGGATCTGTCCTGGGTCCTCTTCTATTTGTGATTTTTGTAAATGATTTGGATGAAGGACTGGAAGGGTGGATTAATAAGTTCGCGGATGATACGAAGGTGGGTCGTGTTGTCGACAGTGCAGAGGGCTGTTCTAGGTTACAAAGGGGCATTGATAGGATGCAGAGCTGGGCTGAGAAGTGGCATATGGAGTTTAACCCTGAAAAGCGTGAGGAGATTCATTTTGGAAGGACAAACTTGAAAGCAGAATACAAGGATAACGGAAAGATTCTTGGCAGTGTGGAGGAGCAGAGGGATCTTGGGGTTCATGTTCACAGTATCCTGAAAGCTGCCACCCAGGTGGATAGAGTTGTTAAGAAGGCGTATGGTGTGTTAGCTTTTATTAATAGAGGGATCGAGTTCAAGAGCCGTGAAGTTATGCTCCAGCTATACAAAAGCCTGGTTTGGCCACATTTGGAGTATTGTGTCCAGTTCTGGTTGCCTCATTACAGGAAAGATGTCGAGGCGTTGGAAAAGGTGCAGAGGAGATTTACCAGGATGTTGCCTGGAATGGAGGGAAGGCCTTACGATGAAAGGTTGAGAGCGCTACAGCTTTTCTCTTTAGAATGACGAAGGATGAGAGGTGACTTGATAGAGGTGTACAAAATGATCAGAGGTATGGATAGAGTGGACAGCCAGAGACTTTTTCCTAGGGTGGAGGTAGCTATTACGAGGGGGCATAGTTTTAAAGTGAGTGGAGGTAGATACAGGGGAGATGTCAGAGGTAGGTTCTTTACTCGGAGAGTGGTAGGGGCATGGAATGCATTGCCGGGTAGGGTAGTGGAGTCGGCTTCATTAGGAGCATTTAAGCGGCAATTAGATAGGCATATGGATGATAATATAAGGTAGGGGTGGAGGTTAGATAGACCTTAGGATTCGGGTAAAAGTTCGCCACAATATTGTGGGCCGAAGGGCCTGTACTGTGCTGTACTGTTCTATGCTCTATGTTCTAAAAGTCCAGCAATAATACCACTAGGCCGTCACTTGCCCCGCCGCAATCCAAGTGAAATGCAACTTTGTTCCTTAACCAGTGTTTCAAACTTGTCTAATGTTGTAGTTATGTGGAAATAATCTTGTGTAGCAGCTTCCAATTCATTAGACTTTACTGACGTTTGCATTATTAATAAAGCTTTAAGATATCTCTTAGATTCAACATACTTTGTCTACTGAAGATAATTGATCTGGTGTGCACTGTGTGTTTAATCCTTTTTTATATTTCTGCTTCCTCCTTTTTATAGTGTACTTGTAGGAAGGATATGGTGAAGATATCAATGGATGTATTTGTGCAGTTCCTTCAGCCTGATCGCTACGAGCTATGGAAAAACGGCAAAGACATTGTCACTATTGACCACAACAAGCCAACCGCTCTATCAAGTCCTGAGATGGATGACTGGCTGGAACGGAAAGCATCATTAAAGGCAAAAAGTATTAGAAGGTAATGGTTGTCCCTTGACTTCTTTTATATACTTTTAGAATTCGATGTGGTAAGGCAATAATTTTGCTCATTCTGTTTACCTCAAACAGATTTAATTTGAACTTCTTCACACCTCAGAGTTCATCCAATTGCTTTGGGCTCTGATGAAGTATTCAGGTAACTGTAGACTGATCTTCAATCCCTTAGCTTAAACAATCACAAGGATTGATGTTGGATTGAACAGCTCTCTGTAGTGTTACTGACACTACGTTCTAACATTTAAAAATTTATCACCAATTCTTATGTCAAACTTTGATCCTGACTTATAGGATATAATATGGCTTAGTCTTCCCAAATGAACCTTTTCCATTTTTACTCGCCATGAGTGAGGGACATCCATGAATCAATAGGGATGCTTGACTTCTTCAGGAATGCTTTAAGAAAATGTCTAAAGCCTTTCGGCTGTTTTCCTGGGAGGTTCCTGCCACAATCAGATTCTGAGGACAGACATTGCTTTGAAATCTGTTGTCAAGCATACAAATGGCATGGCCTTGGCTCGTCGGCCTGATATATTGCCTCAGTACCTGATTTGTTGGCTTGGGAGAGGACTCTGGTAAGGGGTAGGTTTCTCATTATTAGCTTAGAAGATCTAAAGTGAATTGGCAAGTTAGGCTAAAGGATAGGTCAGTTGAGATGCAGTGGCAGGCATTTAAGGCGGGTATTTCATAACACACTAATTACGTATATTCCCTAGAGTAAGAAAAATTATAAGGAACACACCGATCCCTGGTTAACTAGAAATGTTCAACTTTTCAAACATAAACAGAACCTGCAAAGACACATGGAAGTTCAGAAGATTAGACCATACAAATGACCAAAAAAAGAAGTGATGGAAGGAAAAGTTAAAGTACAAGAGAAAGCTAGCCAGCAGTATAAAAAGTGAACTTAAGTTTCCATATGTATTTAAAAGAAGTAGTAGTAACAACAAAATGAGTGTTTGTTCAAGAGCAGCTGTGCCTGGAGAATTACTAATGAATTACTAATAAAATATTGAGATGGTGGATGAACTGAGCAGATGTTTGACATTGTTTTTCACTGTAGAGAATACAAGTAATGCCCCAGAAATAGCAATGGATCACAAAATGGAAGGAAAGGAGGAATTCAGGAAAATTATAGTCATCAGATGTGCTACTGTGTAAATTTTTGGAGCTGTAGATTGACAAATGTCTAGGCCCTCAGGGTCCTCTTAAAATAAGTGGTTAATGAGATAGTTAATGCATTAGTTTTAATTTTCCAAAATTCCCTCTGTTTTGGAACATTCCATTAGATTGGAAGACAGCAAGCAGGAAACCATAGGACAGTTGGCTTAGCATCTTTCAAAGGGAAAATATTTGAAGATACTATTAAAGAAGTTATAGCAGTGTGCTTGGCTAAGTTCAAGCTAAAAAAGCAGTCAGTGTGGTTTTGTGAAAGGGAATTCACATTTAGCTAATACATTGCAGTTCTTTGAGGTGCTGTGGATTCACAACAGCCAGTGAATGTACTGTATTTAGATTTCCAAGACATTGGATAAGGTGGAATATCAAAGATTATTACAGAAAATAAATGTTCATTGTGTAGGGGACAGCCTATTGGCATGAAAAGACAATTGGCTGACTAACAGAAAGCCAATAGTAGGTATAAACAGTTCTTTTTTCAGGGTGTCAAGATGTAATAAATGGTGTCCCACAGGAATGGTTGCCTTGAATATAACTGTGTTTATAATCTGTACAATGAACTTGGGTGAAGAGTCGGAAGATACGTTTGCAAGATGACCGAACGAAATGTAGGAAAATGAGATGTGAAGAGGACATAATGAAGCTACAAAAAGACATCTTAAAAAAAAACGCAGGAGAATCTCAGGTCTAGCAACATCCGTGAAGAGAGAAACAGAGTTAAAGTTTTAAGTCCAATATGATTTCTTCAGAATTGAATTGGTGAAAGGCAGAGTCAGCACATGGCAGGCTTAATACATTTGCTGTTGCCATTGAAATAGTATGTTAATTCATGTTCACTGCATGGAGATCATATAGTACATTGGCCAAAAGACGCAAGATTGCTTAACTGCCATGTTTCTGCTAACATGATTTAGATCCACCAATAGGTGTACATAAGTAACATCAACCATTTAATGTATTTGCTTTGGTTCCTTCATGTTGTGGAAAGTTAGCTATCATCAATTTTTCTATAATAGCTATCAGCTATTCCAGTTATAAGGAAGAACTGTAGGAAAAGAGAGAGCCAGCCATGGATGTCTAACGAAATAAAGGAAAGTATCAGGTTGAAAAAAAAATACCAAAAAGCAATGAGTAGTGGGAAACTAGTAGACTGCGAAATCTTTAAAGGCCAACAGAAAGCCACAAAAAAGTTATAAAGAAAAGTAAGGTAGATTGAGAGTAAACTAGCTCAGACTATAAAAACAGGCATCAAAAGTTTCAACAAATATGTAAGTCGTAAAAGAGTGGCGAAGGTAAATATTGGTCCTTTAGAGGATGAGAGGGCTAATTTAATAACTGGGAATGAAGAAATAGCCGAGACATTAAACAGTTATTTTGTGTCGGTCTTCACAGTGGAAGACACAAATAACATGCTGAAAACTAATGGCAAGAAGGTTATAGCAGGTGAGGACCTAGAAACTATCATTATCACTAAGGAGGCAGTGCTAGGCAAGCTAATGGGGTTAAAGGTAGACAAGTCTCCTGGCCCTGACGAAATGTATCCCAGGGAACTGAAAGAGGTGATGGGGGAAATAGCAAATGCACTAGTAATTATTTACCAAAATTCACTGGACTCTGGGGTGGTTCCCGCAGATTGGAAAACAGCCAATGTGACGCCACTGTTTATAAAAATGGAAGTAGACAAAAAGCAGGTAACTATAGGCCAGTTAGCTTAACTTCGGTAATGGGGAAAATGCTTGAATCTATCATTAAGGAAGAAATAGCAAGACATCTGGATATAGATTGTCCCATTGGGAACACCCAGCATGGGCTCATGAAGGGTAGGTCATGTTTAACTAATTTAGTGGAATTCTTTGAGGACGTTACTTGCATGGTGGACAATGGGGAACCTGTGGATGTGGTATATCTGGATTTCCAGAAGGCATTTGTCAAGGTGCCACATCAAAGGCTGCTACATAAGATAAAGTTGCACGGTATTACAGGTCATGTATTGGCATGAATAGAGGATTGGTTGACCAGTAGAAAGCAAAGAGTAGGAGTAATTGGGTGTTTTTCTGGTTGGCGGTCAGTGGCTAGTGGTGTGCCTCAGGGATCAGTGTTGCGACCGCAATTGTTTACAATTTACACAGGTGATTTGGAGTTGGCGACTAAGTGTGGTGTGTCAAAATTTGCAGATGACGCTAAGCTGAGTGGTAGAGCAAAGTGTGCAGAAGATACTGAAAGCCTGCAGAGGGATATAGATAGTCTAAGTGAGTGGGCAAAGGCAGATGGACTACAATGTTGATAAGTGTGAGGTTATCCATTTTGGTAGGGATAACAGGAAAATGGACTATGTTTTAAATGGTAAAAAATTGCAGCACGCTGCTGTGCAGAGGGACTTGGGTGTCCTTGTGCATGAATCGCTAAAAGTAGGATTGCAGGTGCAGCAGGTAATTAAAAAGGCAAATGGAATTTTGTCTGTCATTGGCGGAGGGATGGAATGTAAAAACAGGGAGGCTATGCTGCAGCTGTATAGGGTCCTGGTGAGGCCACACCTGGAGTACTGTGTGCAGTCTTGGTCTCCTTACTTGAGAAGAGATATACTAGCACTGGAGGGGGTGCAGAGGAGATTCACTCGGTTGATTCCAGAGTTGAGAGGGTTGGATTATGGTGAGAGACTGAGTAGACTGGGATTATACTCACTGGAATTCAGAAGAATGAGGGGAGATTTTATAGAAACATATAAGATTATGAAGGGAATAGATAAGGTGGAGGCAGGGAGGTTGTTTCCGCTAGCAGGTGAAACTAGGACTAGAGGGCATTGCCTCAAAATAAAGGGAAGCAGATATAGGACTGAGGTCAGGAGGAACTTCTTCACCCAAAGGGTTGTGAATCTGTGGAATTCCCTGCCCAGTGAAGCGGTTGAAGCTACCTTGCTAAATGTTTTTAAGGCAAGGCTAGATAAATTTTTGAACAGTAAAGGAATTAAGGGTTATGGTGAGTGGGCGGGTAAGTGGAGCTGAGTCTCAAAAAGATCAGCCATGATCTTATTAAATGGCTGGGCAGGCTCGAGGGGCCAAATGGCCTACTCCTGCTCCTCGTTCTTATGTTCTTATCTGTCTACTCACGGGCCTGTATGGCAATAGTGTGGCTCAGATCATGTATTCATGTGGAGTATTGCAAGTATCGACTAGATTCCTGCAAGGTAGTGGAAGATTGTCAAGATGCTGTGCAAACACCCCTGCAGTCAATTCCAAAATTTTTTTTTAACATATTGACTATAACCCCAATATGACCTGCACTTGTATTTCATAGCACAGTTGCTTTTGCCGTCAAATTGAGTTTATTATCCTCAAGTTATTGGTTATAATTGATTGAGTGGCTAACTCAGATGAATTTGCAAAATAATTTTCCCTTTAACTACGGGTGAAAAATCCCATCTCGGTGAAAATAGATTTATTTCATTAGGATAACCAATTGAGCCATGCTTGTAAGAGATATTTCCTTATGTAAATTAGGTTTGCCTTTGGCTGAAATGTTGCTAGACTATCAATACATGCATCATACATTTAATGTAAGAAATCTTGAATAGCATTTACTGTAGTGGACAAGTAAACAACCTTTGCCCTCTCTATTAAGTCTCTTTTGACCTATTGCATTGGAAGCTGATGTCTGTTAGAGATCCCATCAGTGCAACTGCACAGCCTCTTAAACCCTTAAGCAACTCTTTCCCCTCAACCCCGTTGAGATTTAAGTATTGTTAATGAGGAATGCGACCTTAAAGGGAAGCATATTTTGGAATTTATATATTCAGTATCAAATCTGGTACAGAAAATGACGTAATTGAATTTAGAAGAAGGAGGCATGGAGTTTTAAACTATTCGAAATCTGAGCAGATAAAACTGCATAATTATAAAAGTTGATTTCATTTTCAGATCAAGTATTTTGAAGTAAGTGTGATTTATCGTGTTTTTTTAAAACATGTGCATAAACACATGCTGTACCTTTCTGTGGCAGTTTAGTCCATAACTACCATACAAGTACAGTAATTCATATTGTGCAATATATTTGAATGAGGTGCCAGAGAGTGAGTTGCTTTTATTGTGCATCTTTCGGATCAGTGGTACAGCATCTGAATTTTTATGAATAACTATGCATCTGTGAGCACTTGTAGTTAGAGTTTAATCTGCACGTAATAATAACTAGTAACATTAACTTAACCACTTTTACAATAAATTTTGGCCCAATATCTCCAGTAAAAGATATTCTACTAATTATGTGAAGCAGTGGAACATTATGATAGAAATTAGCACTTCTAAATATCAGATACGGTATTCAGACATTTCTTGAGCCTCGTATGCCTTCATGTAACATTAACAGTGGCCTTATTTGGTACCTGTCTTATTTGGTGAAAGAAATCTGTCAATAATATACTCCGAGAAGAGCTCACAGCAGAATGGTAGGTGCCATATCGTTGCAACTACACACTTAGACCATTTCAATTATGATGTGGTCAAGACTAAATCCAAAAAGTTACAGGTAGCAGCATGGATGTAATAATAGTTTGGGGTGCATGAAATAGACCCCATGGGACAATTGTTTTATGAGAAAATAATATTGGGGTGCAAGAATAGAATATAAATATGAATGTTCCATGTGGTGATGGATAGGTAATGAGTTCCTTATCTCACTGTACATCCTTAATGCAATGCAGCTGTACAGTGGGATAGATCATCTCTTGGAATCAACATTGTAGAGTGCAGCTTGCATTTATAAGTTATTTAAAATGAGTACTGCGTGTGAAGGAAGTGAAAAGGTTGTAAGTAGAGTCATAGATGCCTTTTTGTTCAGCTTCATTAATAAAGGTGCAACTTGAATTGTCATCAGAACAGACACGGGCTGTTACACCATCAAATTAAGCTGCTATTTGTCACGACCTGATTAATTTGGTCAATCCTGCTTCTCACTCCACTTCTCTTTAATTGCTTGGAAAAGAGGAATGTCATAGAACTAATTTTAAATGACTTACTTTGACAAGTTGATTTACTTGTGCTTTAATGAGAGTTTATCGCAATACTTTACACAATGTTCCCCGAACTTGTGAAGAATCTTTTTCTAGACTCCTGTTGTGTTCTTTTTGAGATTACTTCAACTTTGTGCCATCTCATTAAGCTTTCACGAGCCAGTGAAAATGTATTTATTGCTTTCTTTTACCATCATGATCCTTCCAAACCTTGAAGAGGTTCAGCAAGTGACTCTTCCATCGTGTGAACAGTACTGAAGAGAGACTTCTCAAATATCTTTTCAGTAAACCCAAAATTGTAAGTTGTATTATTGTATAAATGCTTAATTAGGGTGCTCTAGCTGTTCAGTGGAGACAGTTTCTTAATTTTGCTTTGTAATTTACTTCCCTATCCTCCCCCTTCCCTAAACATGTACTGCAGATCCCATCGGCGAAGAACCCAGACCAGGAGGCAGAAAACAGAAGACCAAAGAATACTGAGTGAACCAGCTGCTGAAGAAACTCCTGGAAAAGATGTGACAGAAGATGACACCAAAATCAAAGAGGAACACAAAAGAACAATGGACACAGAAGAGCACAGCAAACCCAGCAAAGTTACAATCTTGGAGCTAGACCAAGGTGACTTCACAGATGATTTATTTAATCACCATTTTTCAGGTATGTGTATGAGGCCGCTATTAGATGCTTGTATGTTAGTGAATTCACATGTTTTTCTCAGTAATGTTGTATGGAATGGAATAAGGCGCAGTGGTAGAGTTACCTGAAGAAAGGATATACCTATGATTTCAAAGTGCATATGTGCGCGTTTTGGTTCACTTTCCCCACCATCTACTTTCCCCTTACCAAAAAGATCTTGCTCCATTTTCAACTCTGCTACACTGAATCCTTAAGTACATCTCCCAGAGGAATTAATACACATTATAACTTGAAATCTAATAATGTCAAAACATAACATCATTGTTTTTCTTTTCTTCAGGAAAGCTTTTAGCCCGTCAACATGAAGAAGGTCAATGTTGTAGATTCAAATTTTTTTTTAAGCCATATGTCAGCAACTACCATTCTTGTGTTGAGTACACCTCAGATTATCTGCAAGATACTCTGCTATTCTTCAATAAAGGCTTCTCATTCCACTTGAGACCATTTCTACTAGACTCATACATCTTAATTTTTTTTCTGAATTTCCAGGAAATTTTGAATTAGCAGTAACTCAAAGGCAATCTTTGTGTTGTCTCAAGCATTATTAAATCTAGGTATTGGATTTGTGTACCTACTCATTTCACTTAGTGCCTAGTAATGATAGTCTTCAAAGCTTGTTTACCACCTACCAGGCACAAGTAAGGAGCGCAATGGAATACTCTTCACTTATCTGGATGAGTACAGCTCCACAGTGCTCAAGGTTATCCAGGAGAATAGCAGCCTGATAGATTGGTACCCCAACCACAAGTTTGAATATTCACTCCTTCCATCTTTGAACTTCACTGGTAGTCCTGTGCAGCATTAACCCTGTATGCTGCAGCAAAACATCAAGATTCCTTCGACAGTACTTTGCGTCTGGACATCTAGCATCTGGAATGAAAAAGGCAGCTGATCCTTGGGCTGAGCACCACCTGCAAGTTCCCTTCCGAGTATCATGATTAAAAATTACTGCCGCTGGGTTAAAATGCTGAAACTCCCTCCCTAACAATACTATGGGTGAAGCTGTAACAGTATGAAAACACTACCCACCATGCCTGTGCATGAGGAATTAGGAATGGGCAATATCTGCTTGTTTAGCCAGTGATGCCCACATCCCCTGACTAATAAATATTTTAAAAACATTTTACAAAAAGAGACTCTCACATTTTCATTCCTATCAGTTTGGGTTAAACTTAACCTAGTCTCAACTGTTCAGGCACTGGACAGCATATAACAAAATGTTCTTAAATTCTAAGCTTTAACAAACTTAAAAATGTGAAAGCTTTAAAGTAGGAAGTCTGCAATGCTGTCCATTTGGTGCATCAAAGAATTGTCAGATAATGTTTGAATCCAGCCCCCATTCCCAACTTCTAGATTCTCCTTAAAGCAAAGATTAAAGCAAAAAAGCCTCAGAAATCTGTTATTTGTTGTGTTTAGAAAGAAATCTCAAAGCATAGTTCAAAATTACACAGTTAACATTTTCAGCTTGGAATTTTATTAACATTCTTGTTTTTAGGTGCAATATAATTTGCACTTGAGTGTCTGTGGTCTGATATTTCTAGGCTTACTGAACTCAAATAATGTTATTCTAATATTTTGTCACATGTTCCAAACTCATTGGCATCTGGTAAACCACCTTGAAACTTGAATTCAGAGACTTGAGACAGCATTTACACCACCCTTATTTAAGGACATTGTCATGACATTAAGTAGAATTGTTCACTTTTTTCCAAGAAATATGATTTTAAATTGAGTGGCCTCTTGAGAACTGTTTCTAAGTATTAATGCCCCAACCATTAAATATGCCCTTCACAACGGTGGTTGAAGTCTGTCACTTGTTTATTTTATTGGATGCAGTGAGATGTAATGAATTGTAATAGATCTAAATGACCTTACCCTTAACGAGTAGGGTATTCTGATCAAAATACAGTGTAACCTTTATTACCTACACTTCAGTGCTAGAACTTTTTGGGACAAAGATCAATGACAATTTTTTCTTTCATATTATAAATAAACAAACAGCTATGTTGTTTCTTTTGCAGCTGCTGTAAATAGGACATTACTGTATAATGCGTGAGACGAAATCTGAGAAATGTTCATTTTCCAGTTGCATTCTTGGAGGGAAGTCTTGGATGTGTTATATCCAAGACCAGATTCTGCATTCCTGTTGTCATTGTCCCAAGCCCTAGGCCTGTTCGATGTCAGAGACCACAATTGGAAATATGCACTTTTTGATTCTAATTGATCTTGGACTGGCTCAGAATGTCATTTATTTGCCACATTATCTGATGGGTAATTTTCTTACTTATGTGCCTTTGCTCTTGAAAATTGATACCTACTTTCCCTTTCTGTAGGTTACTTCAGTCTCATTGCTTGAGCTTTCATAAATGTAACTCAACTGTAGGCATATAACTTACTGAACATAGAACACGGAACATTCTACTCCATTGAACAGCTGCATTAACTGTGTTTGTTCTTTGGAGTTGATGGACAGAGACTGTGCAACACTTTAGTAATCCTTCAATTGATAAACTTGCATGAGTGCGCTGGCAGTGAAAGAATTTTGAAGAAAATTCATTAAGTTGTTATGCCAGGAAAAAGTGTATCTGCGTTAATACGCATATAAACAAAGTGAAGTTATTTTTAATAGGTTTGCTGTTTCAAATTATTTGGCAAACCACCATTTGAGCACACTGTTCCATGGGTGAATGTTTTACTGCAGATTGCCAGGAAATTGTCAGGCATTAGAAATTCTCCTTTTGAAGTTGATTCATTATTGTAGATCTCTTGTCCCGTATTTTTAGTATCTCAATCGATATTTTTGAAAAATTCACATGGCTCAGCCTTTTTCTCTTCATCTGGAATTTCTTTCATGGTTCAGTTTCCCACAATTCTTGGTCAAGGACTTTGTCCACTGTACGCTTGTATATACTGAGCACTCGCATAGCTATCTGGAATTGGGTGATTGGAGAAAGTCTTACTGAGAAATTCCAGTGGGGATTGGAATGGTAGATTGATCTGGTAGAAAAGTTCCATATGACAATAATTAATACAAGAGTAATTACCTTACTTAAAACCACCTTATGCTATGAGATTTCTTTTTAAACCATTCAGCTGTACATATGGTAAGGCAAGTAAATTGTTAAATTTACACACTGCCTTTCATAACCTTAGGATATTCCAAGATGCTTTTTTGCCAGTATAAAAAATGCAGTTGCCAATTTACGGATTGTAATGACCAAATGCTATACTCAAATACTGGCTAGTAGTTCAGGCTGTCCTGTTCTCTTCATTAAAATAAGGGTTAAGCTCTTGTCATCTCAGTAGGATAGGAAAGCGAGGGCTGTTTTAACAGCTCGTTCAAAGAACAGAAGTTTTAACAATGCAGTATTCCTTCAATACAACACTGGAATGTTAGACTATAGATTTAGGTGCCTAATTCTCTAAAGTGTGACTTGAACCCGTGACCTTCTGTTCGTGTAATAGAGCCCTGACACTGAACAACAGCCAACCTCTAAGATAAATTGCTTGATTTTTCCTTCTCTGTAGAGCAATTTTGCATCAGCATATTTCTACTGTCTGTCATTTTTGATTGCATACTATTATAGAGACTATCCTACAAGGAGATCTTAGAAAGTCTGTTTCTTTTCTCTTTCTGTGAACAGCTAATGGCAAGCCACTGAAAACATATTCACGTTCCTCTAAATCCAAAAGTGACAAGAAAAAGAAACGTGTGGAAACAGACACCATAGCAGCAATCTCAACTGACGGTACTGAACCTACTGAACCATCCAAAGCAGAATCATCCCAGGCAGATTCTCCATCTGCATCAGCAAGTATGCAATCAGACAGTTTTACTGCTGAAGATGAATTTAAACCCAGAGCTAAAGCTACCATGATGTATGTGCTACCTAAATCAAAGAAGGTGGTGTTCGACAAGGAGCACATGTCCTGTCAGCAGGCTTTTGAGCAGTTTGCCACCAGGAACAAACTACCAATGTGGAAGGAATCAGAGATGAGCAATGACGGAGTAACCATGGAGGAGGAGGCGAGTGACCATGAAAGTGTGGATGTCAGTTTTGAAACTACTGAAGTGCAGGTACGGCATTGACAATGAATTTCTTTAATGGGTTTATATTCGATTATTCTACTGTGATAAGAAACATCTATACTACTCACAATAATAGCATGTATCCAGGCATTGTCAATCATTAAGAGGATGAAGTTCAATTTAATACCCTCCTAGCTATGAAAAACACAGACAAAACTCATAAGAATTTAAGAGAATGACTGACTACCATTTTTATTTGTATAGATGTGCTGCCAGACTGCCACTGTTTTTATATTCAGAGCTGTTGTGACTGTGTTCTATTTTTACACTGAATGTTGTTTTGAAGGCTGGAAATCTTCATTTTATCAAGGTAGAAACAATTAATCCTCTCAACACCGAAGTTTCTATAACAATTGATGCACTGCAAAGCTACCAAGGTGTCTCAGTAAGCGAATGTGTGAATCGTCTGTTTTTGAACAGTAATAAACCAGACGATTCTGGATAATACGACGAGGTCTTGAAGAAGGAAATGGTCATGAATAGCAGAGACAATATAATCTTGAACAAACTGTTTGAGTATGGGATTTTCTTTCCTAGTCATTTTGTTTTTTAAGCTGGACAAAACTATTGTGGTTTCAGTTTAGAACTGAGGGGTGTGCTGCAGTTTTTAACTGAATGTTTCTCCAGTTGTAGGTTTTAACTGAGACCTGTTTGCTCTGGTGGTTTGGATGGGCAGTGGTTAACCCTGTGACACTATGTACAAACACTGTGAGGAGCATTATATGTACCTAGACCAGCAAGGAGGCAATGCTGTGTTTCAGAGATAGTAGGAACTGCAGATGCTGGAGAATCTGACACAACAACAAGGTATATAGCTGGATGAACACAGCAGGCCAAGCAGCATCAGAGGAGCAGGAAAGCTGGCGTTTCGGGCCTAGACCCTTCTTCAGAAATGGGGGAGGGGAAGGGGGTTCTGAAATAAATAGGGAGAGAGGGGGAAGGCGGATAGAAGATGGATAGAGGAGAAGATAGGTGGAGAGGAAACAGACAGGTTAAAGAGGCGGGGATGGAGCCAATAAAGGTGAGTGTAGCTGGGGAGTTAGGGAGGGGATAGGTCAGTCCAGGGAGGACGGACAGGTCAAGGGGGCTAACTCCCCTCCTACACTCACCTTTACTGGCTCCATCCCTGCCTCTTTGACCTGCCTGTCTCCTCTCCACCTATCTTCTCCTCTATCCATCTTCTATCCGCCTCCCCCTGTCTCCCTATTTATTTCAGAACCCCCTTCCCCTCCCCCATTTCTGAAGAAGGGTCTAGGCCCGAAACGTCAGCTTTCCTGCTCCTCTGATGCTGCTTGGCCTGCTGTGTTCATCCAGCTGTACACCTTGTTATCTCCGGCAATTCTGTGTTCCTTCCCTTGTCTGAAGGAATCCAAAACTAATAAAGCAGCAGTCCCTCAACTCTCAATCCGTTATTCTAAAAACAAGACGCCTACCGACTGGACCAAACTAATGAGTATGGGGCTTGCTGTTTATTCATTTTCATCTGCCCTTAAAAAAAAAAATGCCAAAAGGATTACATAATCTGTCCCTTAACATATTCTCTCCCTTTGATTCACTGTTGCTGGCAAATCCTTTTACTGAATGAGTCCTCTTCCCTTAATCTTCCACATTTGACTTTTTTAAAGAAAAACCCAGACCTTTAAAACTCCTCACTCTGAACTTATGTCTATCCTTGCTGTTTTTACTTTATTTTGGTGTTTTTATACACACACACGCGCGCACATATTTCCTATTTAAATGAAAGTTACCTTCTACATGCCTCTTCTACAAAAACAAACCACAGCTACGTTGATGTCTGATTTATTTACTACTTTGAGTATAGTTTCAAAATCATGAGCAGTAATTTTAGGACTAATATCTGGAAACACATTCTCACACAGTATGAACATTGTAAAAAATAAATTTCAGGACAAACCACTGAAAAACCAATTACTAACTAGAATCAATCAAGAAACGCTTGAGTCTTGCTGTGGAGGAGTTTAGAATCATTCTGAACAGATGAGTGGCTGAATTGCCTTCCTCATTCATTGCTACTTTGTCATTTTTTCTGAAAGCTGATTTACCAAAACATACCTACAGTTATGGGTGTTTCAGAATAAAACTTCAATATAGATATGTAAACTTTTAAAATTTAAGATGTTAATCTGGGTATTTTTCCTAAATAAACCTAGCATGCTGTTTATTTTAAGTTAGGGCAGAAATAGTTGGATGCAAAATTGGTTCGGTGATAGTCCTCACGTTTCTTTGACTGAAAAGTTATTTTCAGAGGAATTCTACAGGGCTAAGCATGAGATCCCTTGCTGTTCATGTATCTCACAAGCTCCAAATTAAATATAGAGGGCATGATTAAGAAGCTTACAGATAATGTAGAAATTGCTGTGCCTGTAGACTGTAGGCAGATATGAGTGATTGCTCTGGTGAGAAGAAAAGTAGCAAATGGAATTCAGTTTGAAGAAGTGTGTAATGCATTGGGAAGGTGTATAAGGAAAGGGAATTCGTAGCAAATGAGAGAATACTGTGATGGCGTGCTGCAAAAAGCCTGTTTTTTTTTTATTATTTGGAATGTTTTTTCAAGAAAGTCGGAGTATTCTGAAGGAGGGTTCATTGGTTTTCCAATTACGACATCATTAGGTTTCAGGAAGTGCCCTTGTGACCTGAAGTTGCCATGGTGATGAACAGGCAAAAAGTGAAGAGTAAAACGAGAGCTAATTGCAGTGGTGTTATTTTCGGCCTGTTTCTGTAGCAGATGATTAACAATGCATTCAAAATTAATGTAAGGAGGAAGCAAACAAGGTCTCTGAATGGAACAATTTTCTGGTTGACAGTCTTTAAACAGATGCTGATGTTGAAGTACGTCTATGAAAATAAAGAAACTGTTATAGGTTTCATGCAGTTTGAAAGAGCAGATACCTGAAGACAGGAAGAACAAGGGATTGTGGGTTGGACAAGACCCATTGCAACTGTTTGTGTTGCCATAACCTACCAGAGTGTTTCGAGGTTAGAAAAGGAGTCTTTGGAGATTCTGTACTATCAGGACTACTGTGGTGTGAAAGAGGATTTGGAGATTTGTGTCTTGCGAGTAATAACCTTGGCTGGGACATTTGATAGGCTGCAGGTCAATGTTTGAATTTTATACATTTTAGTTTGTTTGCTGCAATAAAATTTTTAGAAGTGAAATGCTGTCCTGCAATTTTCTTTGTTGGGGTCATGGACATTCATTTGTTTTCTTTGGAAGAAAATTATCATACATTGTACTGTTCTAACAAGAAAAGGTTGTGTTCGGTGATGAAGAAGGATTACAGAATACTTTCTTTTGTTAGATGAGGCATAGAGTAAAGGAACCAGGGAATAAAATGGTTATAGCATAGGAGTTCAATCTTGCTAGCCAAGTTTGACCAAATTGATCACAGTCAACCAGCCTGGTTTAAAATTGAAATGAAACTTGGCAATTAGCTGATAATAATCTAAGTGATGACTTTACAATGATAATACCTTTACCAACAGAGTCTACTTGACAATCAGCACTCTTTCCTCTCCCCACGTCAAATACAGTATAAATGTGGTTTTCCTCTTATGTTGGTATTTTTTGTGAATTGTCCTGATGACTGCAAAACAAAATGCTTTGACAAAATGTGTCCTTGCTCAGCAATCTTTTTATTTATTCGTTTGCAGGATGTGGACATCATTGGCTAGGCCCCAGTGGTTCTTGAGAAGTTGTTAGTGAGCCACCACTTTGAATCACAGCAATCCATTTGGAATAGGTACACCTAGTGTGTTATTATGGAATGGGTTCTTGGATTTTTAACAAGCAACAATGAAAGGATGGTGATATCATTCAAATCAGAGGGGAAGCTTGCACATAGTGGTCCTTTTTCTACCAAGTGATCGAGTCTCAGGTTTTGATATGTATTGACAAAGGAATTTCTGGTCAACGATAAGCTCCCCACAATGTTGTTTGACAAAGTCAGGAATTGTAAGGCCGATTTAAATATCAAGAGGAGAGTGTTAGATTCTCTTTTTTTGGCGGTGGTCATTGCCTGGCACGTATGTGGCACATATTGTTTGCCATTTATCAGCCCAAACCGGAATTTTAGCCACATCACTGAAAGAAATTTGTGATCCAGGAAGCTTTTTATGACAACAGTTTCATGGTCACCATTACTGAAGCTAATCAATTCAAGACTTATTAATTGACTCCTAATTCCATCACCTGCCCGTGAGATTTGAGCCCCATGTCACCAGGACATGGATGAGCAGGTATTTGGTATCCCTTTTCACTATAGAGTAACATGTAACATCCCAGAAGCAACAATAAATTGTGAAATGAAAGAGAAGGAACTCGGAAAAATTGTGATCACCAGAGTAGTGATGCTGAGTAAGTTGTTGGAGCTGCGGGCTGTCAAGTGCCTATGCACTGATAGGCTTCATGCTAATATATTGAGGAAGTTACTAATATCTTGATTTGGGGATGGTTCCATTAGATTGGAAGATAGTGAATGTAACTCCTTTATTCAAAGAGGGAGGCGGACAGAAAGCAGGAAACTACAGGCCAGTTGGCTCAACATCTATCATAGGATAACTTTTAGGAGACATTATTAAAGATATTTTAGCAAAATACTTGGACAAGCTCAAGGTAATCGGGCAGAGTTAGCATGGCTTTGTGAAAGGGAAATAATGCTTGACCAATCTATTAGAGCTTTTTGAGATGATAATGTGTTGTAGCTTAAGGGGAATCATTGGAGATGCCACACTTGGATTTCCGGAAGGCATTTGACAAAGTGCCGCATTAAACATGATTGTAGAAAATAAGTGCTCATGGTGTAAGGTTTAGCACATTAGCTTAAGAATAAGATTGACTGGCTAATAAGAAACAGAGTAGGTGTAAAAGGGACTTTTTCAGGTTTGCAAGGTGGAACGAGTGGTGTGCCACAGGCATGTGTGTTGGGACAGCAACCGTTTACAATTTATATGATGATTTGGATGACTGAACAAAGGGGGTTACCAAATTTTCTGATGAGACAAAGATAAGTAAGAAAAGTTGTGAAGAGGTCACAAAATCATAAACTTGTATTGACAGCTTTAGTCAATGGGCAAAGATGAATGATGTAAGAACTGTGAAGTTGCCTATTTTTGCAGGAAGAATTTTTTTAAAAAGCATGTTATTTAAGTAGTGAGAGATTGCAGAGCTCTAAGATGCAGCAGGATCAGGGTAACCTTTTGCATGAATTGCAAAAGATTAGTATGCAGGTATGGCGAGTAATTAGGAAAGCTAATTTGAAACCATTCATCATCAAGGGAATTGAACACAAAAGTATGAAGGCCATGTTTCTGTTATACAGGGCACTGAAGAAACCACATTTGGCATACTGTACACAGTTATTGGTTACCTTCTTTAAGGAAAAACATAAATCCTTTGGAGGCAGCTCAGAAGGTTTATTAAACTAATATCTGGAATGGGCAGATTCTTTTGGCATTTAGATGAGTAAGAGTTGACTTTATTGGAACAAAATCCTGAAAGGTCTTGGTGCAGTAGATGTAGAGATGTGGATTATGAGAATCTAGGCCAAGGTGATTGTTAACATCAGGGTTTGTCCAGCTAAAACAGTAGTTAAGTGAAATCTTTTTTTCCTCTGAGGGTCATGAGTCTACGGAACTCTTTCCCTGTAAAGGTGGTGAAAGCTAAGTCCAGTAATATTTTTTATCACAGATGAATAGATGCTTAATAAGCAAACAGTTGAAAGGTTATCAGGCTAGGTGAGAATTGAAGTTATAATCAGATCAGCCATGATGGAATAGGCTCAAGGGGCTTCTGACTCACCTTGTCCATATATTGAGCATTAGCCTGGGCCTTTGGGTTACTTATCCACTGATGTTGCCACTTTGCTATCACCTCCCCCTTAATAACGAATGTAATCTAGGTAACTGAACTTCCTTATCCCTGGAATTTTTCTTGTCTGTCTGTTTTGCACCTCTCTAATGCCTTCATATTCTTCCGAAAATGTGCCCTGACGCAAGACTAATACTTTAAATTATTGTTTTATGTAAGTTTAGTATAATCTCTAGGTTTTTGTGCTCTAAATCTCTACTGATTAAACTCTGGATAATATATGCTTTATTAACCACACTCCTAACCTGATAGGTCACCTGTAATGATCTTTACACGTGCACTCAGGCCCTTCTGTTCCTACATGTCCTTTAGAACTGTTTCTTTTACTTTGTATTAACTTTCTGCATTCTGCCAAAATTAATCACTTCACACTTCTCTGACTAAATTTCATGTGCCACTTGTCCATCCCTTTTGTCACTTTCTAGTGATGTAACCTTCAGGCTATAGGCTAAGAGTTGATAAGTAGGACTACACTGGGTAGCATTTTTCAGCTGGTAGAGGATGGAACTTATTGCATCCTTTTATTTTCAAATTTGTTCACTGGGCATTGTTGACACGGCCAATATTAATTGCCTGTCCCTAATTTCCCGTGCTGGTAAGAGTCAATGACATTGCTGTGGGTCTGGAGTTACAAGTATGTGAGATCAGGTAAGAACAGCGGATTTTTATTCCTAAAAGGCATTTGTGAACTAGTATGGTTTGAAACTTGCCATAGTTGCCATTAAGCTAGTTTTATATTTGTATTTCTATCTCTGTTTAATGAATTCCAGATTCCATCAGCTGCAGTGGTAGGTTTCAAATCCTTGTCATAGGAATAGTAATCTGGGGTTCTAAATTGCTAATTGAGCGATATTGCCTCTATGTCACCACAAAACCGCATGCCACCCCCCACCCCCACCCACATGTTCGCTGTTGTAGGTATTTATGTCTCTGAAAGAATTCGATAGCATGATAAAGTTACAACCCTAGATCTTTGCTGTGCTTTCTAATATCCAGTACATGTTGTGCTGAACACACATTCCTGTTGTAAAATGAGGTGCAAGTTCAGTGGTCAATATCTATATAGGCATAATAAAAGCTGGAAATGCTGTAGTCTGGCAACATCTATGGAGAGAGAAGCAAATGTAATGTTTTAGATTGATGAGCATTCATCAGAACTGTCCTTTTGAAATGAAAATGTACGGCCGTAACCTTTCGGGATGAACTGAACCTGGTGCTTTCTAGTGACGTGCATAATCCTATTTGAATTCCAATTTATGGTGACCGGTTTAAGGTACAGAATAATCTAATGGTCTTTGGGACTGCACGTCACTATAATGACTGTGCTGTCTATTGTCTTCTGATTTTAACTTCTGTTTATAAGTTTTATCTTTTGTGCCTTACACACACGATTTATAATAATCAAAGTTTACACTTGTTTAGAAGCCTAAATTTCAATACTTTGTTCAGATGTATTTGTACTAGAAACGTAGTGGAATCAATCTATCTGGCATGGCTGAGTATGGCCTTGGGAAAAAGCAAAAACTGCAATACAACACTTGTCAGTTACTATTTTAGCAATAGTTTAAATTAAGACTTTTTGCATTAATACCAGTAAATGAAGGCCATTTATAAATATCAATGGATGTTTTAAATCGATCAACTTTGGAACTGATATTTGCATGAAAGAAAAGTGTTGAAGATCATTGGTTAACGTAGCTGCCAGAATAGCTCAGTGACTAAATACACAGCTTACTACGATAGTGACCAGAATGGTCCTGGATAAAGCTGCTGACATAAGTCAGTGCGTTTACAATCAGGTGCACAACATTCGGTTTTGGATCCCCATCCCACTTTTTGTTCAGGAAGCATTTGGGAAAATGAATGTATGAACACTGAGCTAAAAAAGGGCATGTGTTGTCAAATCATGTCACACTGTCTAGGTTCACATGAGAACGTCTGCCTCAATTGTATCTATCTTAATACAGCATATGACCTTTTACAGTGTGGCTCTGTGCTTTGTTACTTAGTTAACCATTGAGCAGAAATCTAGGCATTTTAATTGCCCCATATTCTGTAATTTTTCTGCCTGAGTTTGATTGTGTTTTACAGGTGCCCCCAGATTATCCAAAGTTGAAGAAGGAGATCACAAAGAGTCGGCGCCATCCCTTCAGCAAGCCCCCAGCTAGGTCTCCATTGTCTGTTGTCAAACTGGAAACATCCAGTGATGAGGGTAGGTGAATTGCTTCTGGCTCTCTTCCAAGGGAATAAGAATTTCAACACGAGCTTTTTAACATGCTGTACTCAATTAGAAAGTGTTACCATGAAACTGAAGCTTGCATGCTGTTTTATCTTGAAAACCCAAGGTAAATAACCATCGGCTATGGTGCAAAGCAATAGTAAAGCTAGTTCAGTAACAGAAAAACACAAGGTCATTTAGAGAGTGATTTTAAAAATTGGCAAAGATTGAAGTAGAGGAGGTGACTGTGTGAAGAGACTCAATAACATTTGATACATCTTCAGGGGATTTCAGTTTTTTCACAACCATTTAATTACTTTTGCAATACACATGCTGCTGTTTTTTAGATAAATGAAACTGCTAATTTGGGCACGGCTAGGTCCCAAAGCAGCAAATGAATGAAACAATTAATCTTTTATTGATGAAAATGCTTGAGGAAAGAATACAGAGGTGATAGGGACAAGTGTGCAGCAAATCGGCATCACTGGTGAAGCCGACTGGGAGAGTAGACTGATGTTTGTTGGAAGGGCAGTCGCAATGAACAATTAAAATCCAGCAGCGTGGAGCCCCTTCAGTCTGTTTCAACCTGTCAGAACCGAAGTGTGACATCACAGGAAGACAAGGATGTGATTGGGTATTTCTTTCATGTTTTTCTTGATTGGCTAAATGGCTTAAATCAGGAGACAATATTACAGTTGAAGACTGCATTTGGAAAATTATTTTTTAAGCTAGTTAACAGCCAATTAATTAATCAAATAGAATTGAGAGGCTAAGCAGGTGAAGTGATGCAGCTGTAATATGTAGGAACTGCTGGACACCAGTACAATCCAAGATGGCCACATCTGCAGCAAGTGTTAACAGCTTGAGGAACTATGGCTCAGAGCTGGTGAGCAGGAATCTGAGCTGTAGACCCTGTGACACATTAAAGAGGGGGAATGGTTACCTTGTCACTGTTTCAGGACACAACCACCCACTTAGATTAATTATATTAAATTTAATCACGGCCAGGGATAGGAAGATTTGTTTACGAGTGAGACAGATATTGGGATCCTGGGCTGTCTTTTGGAGGAGGCTAAGTCAATGTCCTTGTCCAAGAGACATGGAGTTCTTGCTCCTGATGTTGATGAGGATGCAAGCTGCAAGGAGGATGAGCAAACTGACCAAAGCACTGTGGTCCAATGGCAGGGGAGAGAAGAGAAATGTGGAAGTAATAGGGGATAGCAGACTTAGGGGATGGATTCTGTTCTCTGCAACAAAGTTAGAGTCGAAAGTTATATTTCCTGCCTGGTGCCAAATTAGAAACGTTTCTTCTGGACTGGACAAGAGCTTGAAGTGGAGGGGAAGGATCCATTATTGTGGTCCAAGTAGGTACCAATAATGTAGGTAGATTAAATTATGCAGGTGGTATTCTCAGGATTTTATTACAAAGTTGGTAGTCTCAGGATTTCTAATTGATCCATGTGCAAATTGTGTAGGCTAAGTAAGATTAAAGAACTAAATGCATGGCTCAGAGATAGTTATGCAGGAAATAGGAAGCCATGGGTCACTAGTACATGGGAAAGAGAGCTGTTCCATTGCGGCGGACTTCATTTGAGTCATGCTGGGACCTATGTCCTGACAAATCATATTACTAGGGTTGTAGATAGCACGTCAAACTGATTAATTGAGGTCAGAGGATTCATTTGAAGGAAGATTTTTTTAAAAAATAAGGCATGTGAGTGCAGAGGCCCAGGATAATGAAGGAGCAAACAAGTGTGACAGGAAGGGGGCAGGAAATATAAGCAAAAGAGTACAGCAGATGTTAGAACCACAGTAAGTAATACTGGTAAAATGTCAAAACTTAAGGCTGAAAACAAAATTGCTGGAAATCACAGCAGGTTAGGCAGCATCCATGGAGAGAGAGCAAGCTAACGTTTCAAGTCTTGATAACTCCTTTAGCTTTGAAACATTAGCTTGCTGTCTCTCCATGGATGCTGCCTGACCCACTGTGATTACCAACATTTTTTTTTTGTTTTCAGTACAGATTCCAGCATCTGCAGTAATTTGATCCTAAAACTTAAGGCTCTTTATCTGAATGCATGCAGTGATTATAACAAGATAGATGAGTTGATGGCAGAGGTAGAAATAAATTATTTGATAGCTATTATAGAGACTTGATTGTAGGATAATGAAGATGGCAAACTGAATATTCAAGGGTATTCAATGTTCTGAATAAATATACAAAAAGGAAAAGAAGGTGAAGTAACATTATTAATAAAGGAAGTTTCAGTGCAGTGGTGACTAATGAAATGGCTTGCAATGTGGAATTTGTTTGGGTGGAAACCAGGAATAGCATGGGAAAGAAGCCATGGCTGGGAGTTGTCTATAGTCCCACAGTGAGGCAACTTTTTTTGGGGACAAAAGCATAAAATGGGAAATAATGGAGGCATGTAATAAGGCCACTATAATTGGCATGGGTGATTTAATCTGCATATTGAGTGGATAAATCAGATGGGCAAGAGTAACTAGAAGTCAAATTTTCAGTGTATCTGGGATTGTTTCTTACTGCAGTAAGTTGTAGAACTCAACTGTGGACACTATTTTAGATCTAGTAATATGTAATAAAGTAAGATTATTAGGATATCTCATTTTTAAGGATCCTGTTGGGGATAGTGATCACAATATGGTAGGACGTCATTTTGAGTAGCAACTCTAGTCTTAAGCCAGTATCCTCAAATAAAGGCACTTTCAAGAAATGAGGAGTGCATTGTTGCAGGATGGAGATGCTGGGGAAATGGACTAAGGAGAAGGTTAATAGTTGAGCAGTGGCAGACATTTAAGCAGATGTGTCATACTCTCAGGAAAAATTATTGCAAACCAAAGCGAAGAACTCAATGAGATGGATGAATGACCTGTGGTTAACAGAGGTGCTTAAGGAGAGTATCCAATCAAAATCTAAGCCACAGCAACAGGTGAAAACTAATGATAAGCTGGAGGTTTGGGAAATATTCAAAACTAGCAGTGGATGACTAAAAAACGAATGGAAAGGGACAAAATTGATTCTGAAAGTAAATTGACAAGAAACAAAATCAACAAGAGATTTGATTGAAATATAAAAGCAAAGGAGCAGCTAAAGTGAGTTTGAGACCCATGGTAGATGTGACTGCGAAAATGACAGATAATTTAAATTAAAGTGCTAATGGGAAGGAAATTCTTAAAACAATCTCAGGAGACTAGGTATATGATAAATTAACGGGATTGAAGAGCAACAAGTCACCAAGATCCGTTGACCTGCATCCAAGGGTTTTAAAGAGTCTAGCTGTAATGATAATGGCAGCATTTGTCCAAATATTCCAGAATTTACTGGATTCCAGAAAGTTTCCATTGGATTGTTCAAGGAAATTATAGGCTAGTTAGGCTGACGTGTCAATAGAAAATTGCTGGAGTCCATTATTAAGGAAGAAATAGAAGGACATTTGGAAAAGATTGATGCAATCAAACAGAGTTGACATGGTTTTGTGGGTCTGATAGATGCAGTGCTTTTGAATTTCCAGAAGGCATGCAGAAAGGTGCTACATAAAAGGTATTTAGGTAAAGTATTAGCTTGGATTGAGGATTAGTTAACATTAATCCTCATAAGCCTTCCCACTCATTTTTGTATCATCAGCAAATCTGGATGCATTACACTCTGCCCTCTCCCCCAAAGTTATTAGTATAGGCAGTAAATAATCTAGGATTGATTGTTGTGGCACTTGACTCGTTACATCTTTCCAAACTGAAAAAGACCCATTAATCCTGCCTCTGCGTGTTAACTAGTCCTCAATCCAAGCTAATACTTTACCCAGATACCTTTTATGTAGCACCTTTCTGCATGCCTTCTGGAAATTCAAAAGCACTGCATCTATCAGAGATAACAGTGTAGAGCTGGAGGAACACAGCAGGTCTGGCAGCATCAGAGGAGCAGGAAAGCTGACGTTTCGGGTTGGGACCCTTCTTCAGAACATCTATCTGAAAATGTATCTATCAGCTTGTTTTTAACCAATTCTGCTTATGCCCTCAAAGAACTCGAAGCAAAGTCGTCAAACATGATTTCCTTTCCACAAAACCATGTCAATTCTGTTTGATTGCATCAATCTTTTCCAAATGTCCTTCTATTTCTTCCTTAATAATGGACTCCAGCAATTTTCTATTGACACGTCAGCCTAACTGGCCTATAATTTCCTTGAACAGAGGCATCACATTGGCAGTTTTCCAATCCAATGGAAACTTTCTGGAATCCAGTAAATTCTGGAATATTTGGGCGAATGCTGCCATTATCATTACAGCTTATGTTGAGGATGTAAGGAATCTGCAAGGGGATATAAATAGGTTAAGTAAGTGGACAGGAACCTGGCAGACAGAATTTAATGTAGGAAAGAGTGATGGCCTGCAGTTTGGTAGGAGTAATTAAAACTATTATTTAACTATTGTTGTTACTATAAGATTATTATTTAATTGGAGACACACCCCAAACAAGTGCAGCCCAGAGGGATGTGGGTGTTCTTGTTGGTGTTAGCGGGCAGGTGCAACCAGTAACTAAAAGGGCAAATAGCATTTTGGCCTTCACTGCAGGAGGGTTGGAGTTTTTAATACAGGGAAATCATGTAACAACTGCCAAGGGTGTTGGTGAGGGCATACCTAGTTTTGTTCCCTGTATTAAGAAAGGATACATTTGCTTTGGAGGCAGTTCAAAGGAGATTCATTAGGCTGGTGCCTGGGATGAGGGGGTTGACTTATCAAGAACGGCTAAACAGGTTCGATTTTATTCCTTAGGGTGAATAAAAATGAGGTGTGATCTTGTTGAAAAGCACAAGATTCTGCGAGGGCTTGACAGGGTGGATATTGAGAAGATATTTCCTCTAGTGGGGAAACGCCAACTAAGAGAAATTGTTACAAATAAGTGGGCACTCATTAAACCCGAGATGTGAAGGAATTTCCTCTCCCAGAAGTTAGTGAATGCGTAGAATTCTATACTGCAGAGTGTCATAGAATCCTTACAGGGTGAAGCAGGCCATTCAGCCCATCAAGTCCATACTGATCCTCTGAAGAGCATCCCACCATGATTCACCTCCTACCCTATCCCTGTAACCCTGCATTTCCCATGGCTAATCCACCCAACCTACACAACTGCTGGACACTATGGGTAATTAGTATAGCCAAACCATCTAACCTGCACATCTTTGGTCTGAGAGAGGAAACCTATGCAGACATGGGAAGAATGTGCAAACTCCACATAGACACTTTCCCAAGGGTGGAATGGAACCAGGTCCCTGATGCTAAAAGGCAGCAGTGCTAACTACTGAGCCATCATGACGCCCTAAGGAGGGTAGAATATTGCAAATATTTAAAGAAGAAGCAGATAGAATTTTGAAATTTCAAGGAGTTGAGGATTATGAGGAGCTGGCACAAAAAAGGAGTTGAGGCCTAAGGCAGGTGTCAGACATAATGTTATGGAATAGCCAGGCAGGCTCGAGGGGTTGAATGGCCTACTCCTATTTCGTATTTCTTATGAGAATGACTCCAAATGAACTGAAATGGCTTAAAAAAGAGAAATGAATGAAAAAGGAGAATCCATAAAACTAAATGGTTGAGGAATTGAAAGATACAAGACTGCATCAGATAGAAGAGATACTGGGGGAGGCATTGAAACAGAATTGGGAATGGGTCTCGTGAATGGGTGGGACTTTCCAGTGCTGTGATCCAGGTAGTTAAGTTTTGGCAAGTTAACATTAATGGAAAGTGGGAGACTGGTAAAGAAGCCATTGCAATGACAGAGGTATGGACAGTGGATTTGATAACCGAGGCAGCATAATGAACAAGAGAGTCTGTAAATAATGTGCTGGAATGGAATGAGTAAAAGGGAAGAGGTATAGTGATAGATCTGGGTCAGTGCATAGAAAGAAGAACATATAAAAGGTTTAGAAGCAACAAGAGGAAATAAAAATTCATGATTTCACTTGTATCAGTAAATGAAGTAAAATAAAATGTTTGCTGGAGGGAGAGTGAGTCAGGAATGAAAGTTGCAATTTGGTTATTCAGCATTTTGTTTGCAATCTGTTGGAGAAGTGGCAGAGCCTCATCACACGTGGAGTAATATTGATGTTTGGGTAGACAAGTGTTAGAATTCTGCTTGGATAATAAATATTTCATGCCAGAGAAAGCTGAGATTATTGTTTTTAAAGCAGTAGGTGTGATGTAGGGATTCTGTTTCAAACCAATGGCAGTAGTGATATGAAGTAGCAAAATGTAAATCTCCAAGTTTGCAGATGATACCAAGTTTGGTGAACTGATGAGGATGCCGAGATCCTTCAGTATGATCTTGACAGGTTGGGTGAGTGGGTAAATCAATGGTAGATGCAGTATAATTTGGATAAATGTGAGGTTATTCACTTTGGAAACAAAAACAAAAAGGCAGATTACTACCTGAATGGCTGTACGTTGGTGGAGGGAAGTGTGCAGCGGGACCTGGGTGTCCTTGTGCGCCAGTTGCTGAAGATAAGTATGCAGGTGGAGCAGGTGGTAAAGAAGGCAAATGGTATGTTGGCCTTCATTGCGAAAGGTTTCAAGTACAGGAGCAGGGATGTGTTGTTGCAGTTGTACAGGGCCTTGGTGAGGCCACACCCAGAATATTCTGTGCAGTTTTGGTCTCCTTTTCTGAGAAAGGATGCTCTTGCTCTCGAGGGAGTGCAGCGAAGATTTACCAGGTTGTTTCCAGGGATGGCAGTTCTGACGTATGAGGAGAGATTGACTAGGTTGGGATTGTTTTAGCTAGAGTTGAGATGAGTGAGGGGGGATCTCATTGAGACTTAAAATTCTAACAGGACTGGACAAGGTAGATGCAGAGAGGATATTCCCAATGGTGGGTGTGTCCAGAACCAGGGGTCACAGTATGAGGATGCGGGCAGACAACTTAGGATGGAGATGAGATATTTCTTCACCCAAAGAGTGGTGTACCTGTGGAATTCATTACCACAAGAAGTAGTTGATGGCAAAACATTGAATGTATTCAGGAGGTGATTAGATATAGCACTTGGGGTGAATGGGATAAAAGGTTTTGGGGAGAAAGCAGGATTAGGCTATTGAGTTGGATGATCAGCCGTGATCGTGAAGAATGGCGGAGTAGGCTCGAAGGACTGAATGGCCTTCTCCTGCTCCAATTTTCTATGTTTCTAAGTATTTTGATGAATGAAAGATGTTGAAAGCTGGAGGTATCAAAGGCAAGAGATAGTAGTTGTTAAAGTCGTAAAAATTCAAAAGAAATTGTGGGAATGTTATGATCTCACTGCTTTACTACTGGATAAGTCAGATCCCAGAATTAAATCTGGCTTGGTAGGGTTTCAAAAAAAAATTACTTGGCAGTCTTTCAAGGAAACATAGACATATGAAGCTGCCAACTTGGTTTTAACAATGAAGCAGAAGGAAATGACATGCAAAATGCAATAAAATAAAATAAAATAAAACAAACCAAAGGCTATGCACACATTGAAAGATTTAAAAACACAAGACAAAACAAAATTCCATCTACTCCCCTATTTGTAAACTTGCGTTCATTGCTTCTTTTTGGTCTGTCTTGAGAGCTGTGAAGACCTTTCCCTTGAACATACACACAACTGAGATCTTAAACCTTCTCGGTTTTGAATAATCTGCAGGTTCTATCCAAAAACATCAGGCCTGGAGTTTTCACAAGCTATAATCAATACACTGAGCTAACTTATTCCCTTAACTGAACAATCTTTTCTATGAGATACTATACTTGCATCTGATTTCGGTCAGTCTCCTTCAATCTAAACCAAAAAGCCTTTTTAACTAAATTATTTTAAAAACTTCCCCATCCTAGACCCTGCTATACTAATAACTTTTTTTTTCTCTCCTTTTATAAGACCCCACAATATAAATAAACTTTCAACAATACTCTTGGAATCCTTGCAGTAACCTATTCTCTCTGACATATAGAAGTTTTAAAGTTGTAGTTCTGGAAAGACCGACCTAACTAATTTCAACCACTTTTGTTTAAAATACCAACACCCAATTCCAAATTCGTTTTTTTTTAAAGAATAGCACCTATGAATCTCACACCTTTTATCTCACCAGTATCAACTGGAATGTGAATGCAGTTATACTTGCCTGACTTCGTTCAACTTAAGGGAAAAGAAAATTGAGCTATATACCATCCGTTTTATGTTCCTATCAAAGTTGAATTTCACGCTGTATCACTTGATGTAGTTAAGATTTTCAGTGGCCCAATGAAAGATGTACAAATCATGATTTCAAGAGGACTGAAATGTAGACACTGAGATTTGAATCTGAAGGAGACTAATGAATATAGCATTTAATCTGTAGCAAAAAAGTGGATGACAAAGTGCATCTGTGCAATCCCACAATTCGAATTGCCATACTGTGCTGCCATTCACAAACAACAGCACGTTAATGCTGTTCCCAGTATTCTGTTCAAATCTGTGCCCAATGTACTGGCTCCCTTATTCCTTCTGGTGCTGCACTTTGTACAGTTAAGTAGAGTATAGAAGGGAATTGTCATGAAAATTAATGTAAAGCATGTCCTGATTTCATCACAGGTGAACTGTTTAAATAATAAGGCTATTTAGGGTCTATGCAAAAGATTGAAAAATCCTAGTGTTATTCTTGGGAAACATTAATACTTGAACTAATGAGCCATAAACGCATAAATTAAACTGAATATGTCAGAACAGTATTGTTCCATTATAACATTAAGCTGTGCTTGATGGACAGTCTTTCATTTACAAAGCAATTAACATTTGAGATTCTTTACCTTTATAAACCCCAAAGTTGACATTGCATTATAGGAATTTGGAAGTATAAAGGTCTGTGTGCGAGTGATTGACTAATGAGTGCTTTATGCGGACATGTCAAAGTTTTTGCAGTGCACCCTCAGTGGTGTGATCTTATTATAAAGGAATTGGACACAACACTCTGGTTAATGGTGAGCTATAATTAGCGGAGTACAATTAAACTGATTAATTTCCTGAACTTCAAATATATCCCTAACACCATCTTCTTTCTTTTAAAAAAAAGTTTGTCAAAAATCAGGTTTATTGCCTCAATATTTGTCAAGTTATTGGTATCCTAGAAGAATTGTACAGGAGCCTTGAGCTAGTTTCTTCAGCCAGCAGCTGAAGTATATTAACTCAATAAAAAAGTTTCCCAGATAATCGCAGCATGATTACTAACTTTAGACATCATGCAATTTGTGATTCAATGGCATGTGTAGTGGAAATGTCAGCTTTCTCGTCTTCATCTGCCAATGCAAAGGAGAGGTTTTCCAGTAAGAGCTTTTTTTTCCCCCTTCTCAGTCAACAGGTTAGTAACCTTTTGCTTTAAAGCTTCACTATTGCCATGCTAAAGCTGACCTTTAGAAGAGGAGCACAGCTGTAGCAGCGTATATGTGTGCATTGGGGCATTATCTGCTGTTCATAAAGAAACTCATTTCTTTTTTCCTTTATTTTAATTTTGTCTTGCCTCATGTTTTCTTTTTCTTCCTATTTATCAGGTTCCTGGTTAGAATAGTTTACTGTTTGCCTTCCATTTGTCCTGTTGCTGATCATTCATTTTTCTTTTTAATTATTATTTAACTTATTTTTGAAGGATGTTAGCTTGCCACATTACTGCTCCCGTTGCAGCCTTGTAATGCTCTTTATGCAATAAAAATAGAAATTAGCAATATTCAAATAAATCCTTTTGAAACAGATGGACGGTATTTCTTAAAAAGTACAGCACTAAAGGAGACATTCAGACATTCCCATCATACCTATGACAAATGTTGAAAAAAAATTAATTCTACTCTTTCCTCATACATTTAAGTGTTCCCTTTAAAATCAAATGATTGATAATAGTATACTTACACTATGGTAAGTTTTCAAGCCATTTCTTAAATTTGATACTTACTTTTTGCACTCTTCCAGTGTTCTGCCTTAATCTTGATTAGAAACTGGCCCCAAATCTTTCGCTACCCCACAGACATAATTGTTCAACAGTTGCTGTGGTGGGATATTTTGCAGTATGCGCTGTTAGTTCACCTTCTGCAAGCAAACTACATTTTGAACATAATTCATTCTACAAATTGCAGAAAATGCAAACTGATCAAAGCACAATGAGGACAGTTGACCATTTGGGACCTCTTTGATAGAGTTAACATTGTCTCCATATTTAATCAACAAAAAGGATTGAGAACAGAGTTTGGATGGTGATGATTAAAAGGAATCAAATCTTTTATGAAAAGAGTAAGGGAAAGGAAGTTTAAATTGAGAGAAATAAAAGGATAGAAAGGAACAATAAGAAAAATGTAATTAAAACCAATTGTTTTAGCATCTGTAAGAACAATTTACTACATACAGGAGTAAGATTGAACAGTTTAAATTGTCTCCTGGGATGGAAAAATTGATTGGTTTTGCATTAATGATTGTCACATTGATTTATAAATTTGTTAATTATAAGTCCTAAAGTACTGTAGCAAATATGAGGGAAATCCAGTAAGTTCTCCAAATGAATGGGAAAGCTGAGATAAGGTGGTTTTTGTGTGAGGCAGAAGGCAGAAATTTGCAACCCTTGGGGCTGACTTTTATGGGCTGCTTGTGGATGGGAAAGAGCTGGGTAGACCCATATATTAGAGCATGTGGTGTTGGTACTCTCCCTGCTGCCAGCCTACCTACTCCCATCATAATTTTACAATTGCATTCTTATTGCTTGCCTACTGTCTAGCCAAGGCCTTAATACTTAAATAAGGATCTCTTCCTATTGCTGTTGTAATTTACTGAGTGTTGGGAGGAAACGTTGTCCAACCTGCAGTCTGTAGGCTGTTGTAGGGGGTGTGCCTTTTTCCGGTCATGGTCCAAGTTGAAGAGCCCTGCCCAAGGATTTTCTTCCTTACATCTACCTCCACCTCCACCATCCCATTCTCTTCCTCTTTGGGTCCATCCCAAATCCCCCCTCATCCCTTCACAGTTGCTCTTCAGCCTGGCCCCAATCAGATTTTAGGCGTACGCCATTTCCTTGGCCTACCCGCAGCACTGGCAGAGACCACCTGTCCTGTTGGCATCAACACAGCTGAATCAGTAAATATACTAATTTTTTTTTATTTGAAAGTTAAAAACACATTTTAAGAAGTTCCCTGATAATCACAGCACAATTATTCACTTTAGACATCATGCAGTTTGTGACACTTTGGCATATGTGATGGAAATGTCAACCTTATATTCATCTTCATTTGTAATTTACCGTTGCAAAGGTGAAGACTTTCAGTACAGGTTCTTTTTCCTTCTCCCTATGCAGCAGCCACTGATTTTCCACTGCATGCTAATTAAAGAGTTGTTGCATGAAAAATCAGTGGGCAAGCTGGCTGAGTGGAGGCAGGCTTACCACCAACAATGCAATATCGTCCTCAATGTAAATCCAGCTATGGTGTTTCTCTTCTTCCGAACTTCCTAGTCAACGTGCTCATAATTAATGGCATTTGGCATGCAGCTACCATTAATTTGTGAGGGAGACTTAGCCCAGAGAATTTGATGTGTGCACTGCTAAGGATAGAACATTATGCTCCCAGCTGATGTTAATACTGGACAAGTCAGATGCCAGACAGGAACCTGGCTTGATAGACCATAGTTTGTTTTGTTTTGTTTTGGTTTTAATGAAGAGGTCCCTTGCTGAAACAAAACCCAAACTGGCAGTAAATAATTTTTTAAAAATATGTATAAATCACAGTTTATATCACAAGAACAAATCTTATTTCCTTGGCATGATGTTTTAAAATCCATTACATGACCAGTCTTTTAAACAGTTTCTTCAATTCGTTCATATCAAATCAAAGTGCAAATGGAGACGTGGAAAAGCCAAGTGTAAGTGAGCCCAGTCTTGGTGTGAATGTTTAAACAAAACTTAGTAACTTTGTAGTTACTTAATTCTGTGTTCTTTTTCATTAAAATCCTTGGATCACTTTCCAGAACCAGGCAGTCATGCTTGTGTTAAGTGAAGTGACTTGCATAGCAAATTTGAGGAATGGGAAGAAAATTGAAAACAGCAACCCCTTATTTCTCTGTTTTAATTTACAGAAGTTTGTCCTTGAGTTCAGTATACCCCTCTCTTCAATTGAGTCATTTTGCAAGTGATAGCCTTTGAAATGGATAAAATTGGTACCTAAATAAATCACAAGTAACAAATAAGTAAAATTCACAGCTTATTACAGAATAAATCTTCAGTGCAACCCTAAAGGTTGAATCTACTTTATGTATTCCAACAGTAACAATAAAGGTCTTGCTGACATCTGAAAAGGTTCTGATGGAATGAACAGTAACAAAAAAAGTTTAATTTGAATTTAATGCATTCTGTTGTGACTGCTGCCCACCTAATGCAATAACAGTTCAGTTCTGTTTGCTTCACTTACTTGTCAGCTAACGGAGCCGTCCTTTCAGCTCCCTTGTGGTGTTTGTCAGTAATCTTGATGGATTTTTATACATGATCTAAAGAGATGACAGATGCCTCAAGGGAGCAATGGGTTCATTAAATCAGGAGTGTCAACTGCATACTCCTGGCTGGAATCCTGTATACAATGTCATTCTCTTCATTGAGGTTTATTTGTAACATTAAAAAAAGTATTGCTTGTGGAAAGCCACCTGTTTACTTCACACTCTTAAATTCACACGAGATTGTCGAAATGTCAATGAATGTATCTCACATTTCAAACTTTAATCCTCTCCCATGCTGAGCTTTAGCAGTGTATCCTTCCAACATTCTGAAACTTGTGATTCCTGGGTTGGTAGGACTGACATATAAAGAGAGACTGCATGGATTAGGCCTATGTTCACTGGAATTTAGAAGAATTGGGTGGGGAAAATCTATACATTTCTAACTGAACTAGACAGGGTAAATGCAGGCAGGATGTTCCAGATGACCAGGGATTCCAGAACCAGAGACCACAGCCTAAGGTACTGTGTAGTCCATTTAGGTCTGAGATGAGAAATTTCTTCACTCAGTGTGGGCTTCTCTGCCGCAGAAAGCAGTTGAGGCCAAAATGTTGAATATTTTCAATAAGGAACTAGATGTAGTTCTTTGGTCTAAAGAGATCAAAGGGTATAGGGTGAAAGTGGGAACAGGGTGCTGAGTTGAATAATGAATGGTGGAGCAGGCCATTTTTTATGTTTCTATCTAATACAGAATATTCCAGTTTACAGATTTACAAAAAAAAACACGAGAAGGTGGTGATGGTGTCGAGATTTCAAATCATCTTGGCAAACCACTGAAGCTATTCAGCTGCATCAGTTGTGTCAGAGCAAAACTACTTGTGTTTAACAGTGTCTTTCATATCCTTAGGATGGTGTAAAATGTCTTACTTTTGAACTCTAGTCAGTAGAGGTAGTGTGACAGCAAGCTCCCACAAAAAGAATACAATAAATGCCTTGATAATCCATTCTTAATGGTGATGCTTGAAGGATCAAAGTCAAAAGGACATGGAAGAAGTCACGTTTTACTTTGAATTGTGCTGTGGTATCTCTTATTTTACCTTATTCTTACATGGGATGTGGGCATCACTGATAAAGTCAGCACTTGTTGTCCACCCTTAATTGCCTCAAACTGAGTGGCTTGCTAGGCCATTTCAAAGGGCATTTAAAGTAATAATTTGATGATCTCCATCACTGAGACTAGCTTTCAATACCTGATCTTGTGCCCTTCTCAGAAGGGATATTGGGGTCTCTGTTTAATGTTTCACCTGAGAGATGTTGCACACGCCTATCATGTGAAGCTTGCAGCTTGAAACTACAACTTTCCTCAAAGGCATGAGTGTTACTATTGATCTGAGATAAGTGAACAGGCTTTTTACCCTATTTTAGTACAATCTCTAGCTGTCCATCACAGCATTCACCTGACTCCTAAATCTCCCTATTTACTGATGTCGTTTTGTATTTTACTTGTGTCATTGACTTGCTCATCAGTGACTGTTTCATGTTAAGATGGCCAGTCCAGTAATACTTCAAGATCTCTTGAATCACCATACAGTTAGTTAATTCTGGGAGTATTTATGCCGTCATCTTCTTTCAGTGTATCAGAGATTCAGTCTTCAACTGTCACATGTGGGATTAATTCTAAAATAATTTACTCATTGCAGTAGAGAAGCACCTATTGCCAGTGCTGCGTGTGGTGTGTTTGAACTGTGAGCTATGTAGATTTATCTGCCTGCTGCCATCGTTACCTGATTCAATCACTGACATTTTCTTTGTGGGAGCTACAGAGTACGCTGTCCCCACCTCCTGCGTATTAGTAATCTTCAGTATAATGCCAAACATGCAGAATATGACGTGGCCTAAAGCTGCTTCACAAGATAGTGTCACATAAGTGATAGTATTAGATACCGACAGCAAAGAATATTAGTCCACAGTGAAATAATTGACACCAAATGTTTTGCATGAGGAATTGAGATTTGAAATGAGTGCGTTGGTACTTTGAGTAGTTTCATGTAGGAATGATCACAAGGTGCGGTTCTCCTTTCAATATCTTTTCAGTCAGAGTTGAACTGTAGAAAGCCAAGGAGCAGAGAAGTCAATTATCTCCCCACACTTCAGGGAGGCATTATGATTGGCTGAAGGATCTGCTTAAAATATGCAGCAAACTCAGTAATTGGAATATTAAAGTTTAAACATTGTGTAAAAGTAGAAAAATATATGCATCATCTTAAAAATAATATAAAATTTACTGGGGTAGGAAATCACAGATTGAGAGATTTGCTGTCTCAATATGAAACTTAATAGGACGGCTGAAGAGTAAACTATTTAATATATTTATCTAAAGCTGGGTTGAGCTGAATGGTTCTATCTGGTAGTGCAAGCATAAAACAAATTTTACTGAAAATGACTGTGTTAGACACTTGAGTGCACATCTCAGATTTACTGTATGAATAAACTATTCTTTCAAGTGGGAATAAAATTGGGACTTAACTGTACGACAACCTGCTGTAGCAATTGCAGTAATCAGAGCAATCAGTGTGCTATCATTACTGGTTACCGTGATGTAGCATGTGGATCACGAGCTACAATACATCATTAAAGTAACTTGTGAAAAAGAAAGGCCAAAACACAGATTGCAATTTCTGACTATATGATTTGCAGCAGACTATAAAGTGTTCTCCTCATGACTACCTGATAGACAGGGCCACCTAAATGTTTCAGTGTTTTGTTGAATACATGAATATTTGTCTGTTTTTATTTTTAGGTAAGTGTTTATTTTCTGTTTGAGATATGAATGATTTTCCACTTTCATTTTGATTTGACAAACCAATTTCTTTTCATTACTGTCCATTATGTTGCATCATGTTGCTAATTGTAAGCAGTTTGCTCAAATGATGTTTTTCATCTGTCACTCTGCCTTCTCTCCATTCCTCCCCAATGTAGCTAGCCGTTTTCTTTCAATCAAAAGAGGGAATTCATCCTCAATTTAATGTGGCTCAGTTGTAGACGTTGCAGTGCAAAGGATGAAGCAGTGGATCCATCTTGGGATGTGGGTAGAGGGATAAAGAGGCAACAGGTGGATGGAAGGAAGAAACAGTACCTTTGTTGATAATTTGGGAATCACACTACTTTCAAACCTAAAAAGTATGATGGAGGCTGACTTATTTTTTGTCCAAACTGATAGGCTGTGAATCCATGTGGTATGATAATTATATAACAGTAACTCATCCATTGACAAAGCATCTTCTGTGCATTACAACAGTGAGCCAGTCAGCTACAGAAATATATCTTATCTATTAAGTTTCTGATCTATTGAGTAATGCAGGACTAGTGTTTAAACAGTGTGTCCATGTAAATTTCGGAACAGTAAAGTTTATCCAATAGAGCATTAGCTGACAAACTGTTATGTCTATTCTCATCAATGTATTAAGCTTTTGTCCATCAATTAGTATTCAGTATCACATTGCTGGTGTAAACAAATCCTAGTTACTGCTGTTTTTATCCCTTGCCCTTTTCCTGCCAGTGTTTTCACTGGTTTCAGTGGTGCTTGTCTATTGTCTGCAAGAAACTTATTTATTTTGCAATGCAACTTAAAGATCAAACAATGTTCCTACTGTGCTGCTAAATCACACAATGATGGCCGAGTGTTTTTTTCTCAGCTTCTTACTGGAGTAACTCCTAAAAGGAACAATGGATCATTTGAAATGTAAGCGGAAAATGAATGCCAGCAGGTTCGGCATAATTAGTGGACAGGGAAAGGTAGTGCTAAAATCTCAGCTCGATGAATTTACATCAGGAACATGTACAGTTAGTCTTATTGAAACCACTTGAATCTCTATTGGCAGGAAGTAAGGGAGCTACAATTGCTGTATTAGTGTGGAAATTTGTGTGGAATGTCAAGATTCTATACTAGAAGTCTGGGCTGAAATTTAGAATAATGAAGTATACCCAAGAGATGGATTTATAATTCGTTGATAACTAGAAAGGCAACATTATTCTTTTTTTATTGGCCCCTTTTCTTGATTTAATTCCAGTTGAGACTAAAACTCCAGTGTCATCCACTTCCAGGGAAGTTTGAAGTTGGGGGTAATGGTTTTGGGGGGGACAAGTGTTGCATGGAAAATGTTGCATGTATAAGTGAGAGGGGTAGAGCATGAGGCTTGTTGTGAGGAGGATGCAGTAGCACAGATTGCATGTGAACAAACAAAGATGATACTGGCACTTAACCTGGTGCAGTGGAGAAGGTCATTGACCTTTCTGCACTGCTGTCTGTTCCATCAGCTAAGACCGGGTGCCACTTCAAGCTCACAGTATCTCTTATTATGGCCTTTTCTGCCAGCCCTGGTGGAAGTGGAGGGCATCTCTCTGCAGCACACTGTGGACTAGAACTTCCCTGTTCCCAAAGTGGGGTGCTAATTTCCCATCTCTGTCACGCCTGGGGGAAATGTCATGAACCATGCAGGGTAGCTTCGGACTGTCAGTGTTTGATTTGATGTTTAACGGCCTTTTAAAGATGTCAGCACTGGGGTCCTAGGATATCCAGGCAGTGGTGAATATTTCTAGCTAAGGGGAATAGTGGAACTGAGTTCAGATTCACATTTGGGAAAACAAAGTGAGAAAGCTCAATAGAAACTTTCCAGGTAACTCGATGAAAATAACAATCTGACATAATATGGTAAGATTCAGCCCAATGTTTGTTGAGACAACACAAAGCCTCTTGACCAAATATGAGTCGAGACAAACATTGCAAGTTGCTGAGGGGGACTCCATTGGCAATCAAAGGAATTAAGGTTAATTTGGAAACACACTGTCGGTGTTGTAGTCAGGCTCCCTGTGGTTTTGCTTTCAATGACAGTTATTGATTTAAGGATCATGACTTCCAATTACCCACCTTCAAAGTCATTTTGAGCAGGTCAGCAGGAGCTGTCATTTGTAGCTTCTCAGATAACTGAAACTCTAATGTATCTCTAAGATGATTACCACCATGTGAGAGAAAGGGCTTCACATCAACCACATTTCTCTGACTTCAACTGGCAATTTGTCCAAGAATAGTCAGGAAAACATCCATTCCGAGACTGCAGTTGGCAGCTGTTCGGTGATTAAATATTGGACATGATGTGTATTCATTTAAATTTTTTACCATAATGTTTTTATCTGTTTACATCTTGACTCATGACCAGTTCTCCTATTCAGTTCATTTGTTAGAACAAGAAAAAAGCTGTCAGTATATTTCATACTGAGTAACAGACAGTTATCAATGAATTTAAGGTTGTAATTTAGTTTCTAGGTCAGTTCATGCAAAGCAAAAGCAATTGAACACCAGAAGCTTTAGATTATAGCCTTATCATGTGACTGCCAACTGTCATTTATAGAGAAAACTCAATAATACAAATAGACGCTTGAATATTTGGAAGGAATCGTACTGATGTAGTCAGCTCAGGCTGATCCTTTGTTGATTCACATTCATGCGCAGATTTTTCAAGAAAGTTTGGATCACGACCAGGAGTGGATACCCTGCTTGGTGTTAAAACATTTGTGATTTCTTGCTTTTTCTTTCTAACAGGACCTCTCTCTTGTCCACAGCTACAACTTCTTCTCTCTTCCATTACAGAGTCTTTTACACCTCTCTTCCTTCTTCCATGCCGTTTGTTTTTTCTTACCTCTGTTTTTTAGTTTTATCTCTCTCACTTCATTCTCAACGTCTTCCCCTCCTGTGCTATTGCACCAGCCTTTCATACATTTTTGCCATCGGCCACTCCTGTTAGCCTGTCCTTGTGTTCCCTCTTTCCCCACGGTCTATCACCCCGCGTGCTCTCTTTCTCTCACTATCCTGTGTTCATTTGCTTTTGCTTTGCATGAGCTGATCTAGAAACTAAATAACAAGCTTAAACTTGCTGATAACTGTACTCCGTATAAAATATATTGACAGCTTTTTTCTTACCCTTACAAGTTAACTTGTTATCTCTTCCCATGCTTGCTCTTTCACCTTGAACACTGTGTGCCTCTCTCTTTCATCCTGCTACTGCCTTGCACTGTCTCTCATTCTGTGTGTGCACTCTTATCTGTCTTGCCTGCACGTGCTTTCTCCAGCATGCCCCTGCCACCTACTGTGCTCAATCACCCTCTTCAGCCTGAGCTCTCCCTATCTCTTGCTTCCTCTCTCAGATCTTACACTTCAGAAGTACTTCATGACTGTAATCACTGTTGTAATTTAGGGACCACAGCTAATGTGCACACATCAAGGTCTCAAATAGTAATATAGATAAAGACCACATCATATGTTGTTTAAAAAAATTGTAATTATTGGAAATAAGAAATAAAAACTGAAAAACAACAAATACTCAGCAGGTCTTGCTGCATCTATGAAGATAGAAACAAAGTTGCCACTTCAGGTTTTTAACCAAATCTGTTTATTGATATTGGTTGAGGACAGGTGTTGTTAATAGCACTATGGAGAACTACCTCATTGCTTTTCAAAATTGTGTCATGTGATCTTTTATATCTGCGTGAGAGAAGAGGCTCCATTTAGTTTCTCATTCAAGGATGATAAGATGTGGTGTCGCCCTTTCATAGTATGTCACTGAACCATCAACCTAGATTTTGTGTTGGAATCTCTGGGGGGGACTTGAACCCACAATCAACTGAGTCATGGGTGATGTCATTAGATGATGATGAGGCAGTGGGTTCAAATTCTACCTTTCCTCCTTTAGCATCATTTCATGCTCATGGAAAAACTGTATTCATGCTTTTTATTGATGGCCATAAAGGATATGATGTGAAATGAGCTTAATGTGACACAAAGCTAACTATAATGCAGCATTAATTCTCACTTTTTTTAATCTGGGTGCATTTGGGAGTGATTCTTCCTAAAAGAAAAAATGAAAAGCATATTCACTTGAAGCATTGTTGAAGTCTTTCAATGCTGCTGGCTGTCAGTGACCACCAATCTCATTATTTTAAGTTTTTTTTCTAAATGCAAATATTAATTTCATATTTGGAGGTCTTTAATCATTTGTTTTGGTAGAAGTTTTTTTAAAGTAATACCAGTCCTTCTCTGAATGCTGAGTCTCTTGTCTGTTACGTAGTTAAGAGATCTGACCTTCTTCAGTCGCAAAATCACCCATCTCCGATATGTTACCCATTATATCTCAATTTGCCCCATCCAATCCATAAACCAAAATCCATAGTTTTATCACATGCAGGACCAACATCTAATCATTTCTGTAACTGCACTGCAAAAAAGCCTAACTCATCCAGAACTCTGACCCTCCAATACCATCCCCACCAAATCCTGCTTATCTATCACTTCAGCTATGTGAATATTGATAGTGGGTTGCCAAACAAGAGGTCTGCTTTGTCTTAAATTGCATCCAGGAGAATTTTTTTTAGCAACTTATGGAAAGCCTGGGAAGGGAGGTGGCGGTTCTAGGTATAATATTTAGAAACATGCCCAAACAGGTAAAGACAAATTGACAGGGGAGCATTTTGGAGATGGTGACCGTAACTCAGTTAGATTGAGGGTAGTCATGAAAAGCATAAAGGTGGGCTGAAAATAAATGTTCTAATCTGGGGAAAGGCCAATTTAGTTAAAACTGTGATACAATTTTTTCCAAGTATCTGCCGAGAGTAACCATTTGCACATTAAACTGTCAGAGCAGTGGGGACATAGGAGAACATAGCAAGAATACAGGGCAGATATATTCCTGTAATGACAAAGGGTGAAGGGAAAACTAGGAACACTGGGTGTCAAGAGATGTAAAGGTTGGGATTAAGACAAAAAGGGAACTCCGGGTTCAATACAGAGTCCCTCAGAGTATAAAAAGTGCCAGGGAGGAAGTTAAAAGAAGGAAAGCTGAGAGAGTGCATGAGAGATGATTCTTGTGGAGAGCAAATAGCAAGAGAATTACAAGTAATTCCCATTGGAGATTATCCAAGCAATCTGTATGTGGATCTGGAAGATATGTACACAGTCCTCTGTGAATACTTTGCGTTGGTTTTCACAATGGCAAAGAATGACACTGACATGGGGATCAGGGCAGAGGACTGTACGATATTGAAAGAAATAGGCATAGAGAGTTGAGGTTCTAGCAGGTTTAGCAGCTTAAAAAATGGATGAGATGTAACCCAGGCTGTTGAGGGAACCAAAAGTGGAGATATGAGTGCCCTGGCAGTAATTTTAAAATCGTTTCTGATCAGAGGTGAGATGACAGAGGACTAGATGATTGCTAACATTGTCCCATTTTTTTTTTCAGAAAAGTGATTGATCAAGAATTGTAAGCCAGTCAGTACCATCTCGGTGGTGGTGGTGTTAGAAAGACTTCTGAGGGACTGAATGTATCTGCACTTGGAAAGACACTGATTAATCAGCGATAGCAATGTGTATTTGTTAACAGAATCATTTTTGAGGAGGTAATCAGAAATGTCGATGAGGGCAATGCATTTATGTGGTCTACCTGGACTGTAACAAAATTTTTGATAAGAGCCCTCATAACAGACTGGCCAAGAAATTAAGAGCCCATTGCTGTGCGTGGCAATGTGGCACATTGAATCCAAATCGGCTGAGCGGAAGTGAAAGTTGATGATGGGGGATGTTTCTGTGATTGAAAGTCTATTTGCAGTGGGGTTCTGCGGTGCTTGGTGCTGGATCCCTTGCTGTTTGTGGTGTAGATTAATGATTTGCACTTCAGTGTAAGGGATATGATCGAGATGTTCACGGATGACAAAAATTGATAGAGTGGTAAATAGTGACTAGGAGAGCTACAGACTGCAAGTGGATATCAATGAACAGATTACAAACAGAAACTTGGGGATCCTACAGCCTTCAGAACTCAATACTGAGTTCAATAACTTTAGGCCATGAACGCTTCTTTCATGCCCTTTATCCACTCCCACGGTGCTGGCCCTTTCGTGACATGGGCTGCTTTCAGCATAGCCAACCATTTTTACCTATTGGTGGTCCCTAATAATCAGCTTTTCTTTCTCCTTGGCTCACCTTTTGTTCATCCCTTTGCCTCCCTAACTGCTGTTCTCTCTGGGCTCCATCTCCACTTATCCCGTACTTCTCCTTTTCCCCCAGTCTTTATCTGCAGCATATAAATTATCTGTTCCTAGCTACCGTCAGTTCTGAGAAAGGATCACTGGACCAGATATTAACTCTGCTTTGTCCCAGGTGCTGCCAGACCTGCTGCATTTCTCCAGTAATTTCTGTTCTTGTTGAACAACAGAGGAATCTTGGTCTGAAGATCTGCCGATCCCTGAATTTAGCAGGGCGGGTAGATTTGCGATATGGGATACGTGCCTTTATTATCGGCAGCGCAGATTACAAGGAAATAATGCTATAATTGTATAAAATACTGAATAGGCTGCAACTGGAGTTGAATTCCGTTCTTATTACCACATGAAGGAAATAATGTGATTGCACTAGAGATTATACAGAGGATAATTCCCAGGGTGCTACCTGGGCTGGAGGGCCTGAGCCATGAGGAAAATTGGATTGAGTGAGTTGTTTTCCTTGGAGCTATATAGATTGGGAGGTGACCTGTAAGAGTGCGTAAGATTATCGCAGCCACAAATAAGACCGATAAGGAGGCACATTTTACTCTGTAGAGGGGTCAGTAATCAAGACATAGATTTAAGATAGAAAGTGGTAGAAAGTTCAGAAGGGAAAGCCTTTCACCCAGACTGTGGTGGGAGTCTGGATTTCACTGCCTGAAAGGGTGGTTGAGTTAGAAACTCTTGCAACATTTGATCAGTGTTTAGATATTCACTTGCATTACCATATCCTCCAGGGCTTAAAACCAACAGCTGGAAAATGGCATTAGTGTTGTTGTATGTGTCTTCTGGAATATTGTGTCCAGGTCTGGTTGCCCAGTTATAGGAAGATATTATTAAGCTGGAGAAGGTTCAGAAGAGATTTACCAGGATGTTGCTGGGTGTGGAAGGTTTGAGTTATAAGCAAAGGCTGGGACCTTTTTTTCCACTGGAGTGTAAGAGGTTGAGAGGTGACCTTAGAAGTTTATAAAATAGTGGAGGGGTATAGATGGAGTTAATGGTAGTTGTCTTTTCCCTAGGATGGGGTTTTCAAGACTGGGGGCATATTTTTAATGTGAGAGGATAAAGATTTAAAAAAGACATGAGGGGCAAATGTTTTTACACCAAAGGTGGTTCACGTGTGGAATGAACTTCCTGAGGAAGCGGTGGATGTGGGTACAGTTAGTGTTTAAAAGACATTTGGATAAGTACATGGTTAGGAAATGTTTGGAGTGATATGGGTGAGGAACAGGCATGCGGGACTAATTTAGTTTGGGATTATGGTCAGCATGGACTTGTTAGACCAAAGGGTCTGTTTCCATGCTGTACAACTCCATGACTGGTGCGAACACAATGGGCGGAATGCACAGAAGGAAGACAGCAAGTGTCCATGAATTTGTATGCCTCGTTTAAGAAAGGATGTAAATGCATTGGAAGCAGCTCAGAGCTTGTTTACTAAGTTGAGACTTGGGATAAGCGGTTTGTCTTATGAGGATAGGTTGGACAGGCTGAGCTTGTTTCCACTGGAGTTTAGAAGAGTGAGGGGTGACTTGGTTCAAGTTAGAGAGTTATTTGCTGCAGAATTCCTAGCCTCTAACCTGCACAGTAATTTCAAGGCTGGTTCAGTTCCATTTCTGGCAATTGCAACTCTCCAGATGTTGATGTGGGCAGTTCTGCAATGACAATGCTAGTGAACATAAACATCACACTGAGCAAGAAAACCTATTGTGCATCAAAATGATGATTGATGATCAAGGAGACGAATGTGTGTGTTAGAGGCAGAAGAATATAAAGGGATTGCAAGATGTTTCCTTGGAGGAAAAAAGAGAAACAAGAGATCTAGGCACTTGTGTATTTGTTAAAGTGTGTTATGACAAAGAGATGATCAGTTAAACATCTCCAAAAAACATGCATAAAAAAGTGCTAAGTTAATTATAATATGGTATTATCTTCTGATTTTTCTGCCTAGCAGAACCTAAAAGGTTTACTAACATTTTGATAATGAATTATCATTGCATTTAAATCTGCATCTGACCTGGCCCACTTCTTCATTTATTAGAAGGATGAAAAGTATTTGAGTCCAACAAAAGGTGAAATAGGGTTGATATGATTATAGCTACCTACACTGTGTCAGTTATGTTGGCAGTGCACATGAATAAAGTTTTAAATGATCTAGCAAGTGTAGTAGAAGAAAACTAGAACATTTTCAAAATATTGTTTTGCAATATTTCTTGATGGATGTGTATGATAAGCCCCAGAGTGTCCACATTTGCTTTGGTTTTGAGTTATTTATAAAGCACAGTTATACTTTATCACTGTGTTGTCTTACAGCATATGAGAATGCTGCTTTCGTATGTTGATGAATTGTCATTATGTCGTTATCATATTGGAACCAAATGCTGCCAATGACGTACAAAACTGATGTGGTTTGTATGTTGGTGCTAATTTTGATATGCCTTTTGTCTCATAGAAATACCTTTTTTCTCCGGTGAAGAAGATCAGAGTGAACCAGAGGCCTGGAAGTCACCACTCACCCACCTTTGGCAAAGTCGATCATATAATTTCTTGGCCGAAAGGAAATTTAATGCATCTGCTGCACTAACTGAGCCCTACTGTGCAATCTGTACTCTCTTCTATCCCTATTACCAGGTAAGCAAAATCTTCTCTTGTGACTCCTGTTACTAATAAAATAAATGGTGCTGATCTGAGATAACAAGGTGTAGAGCTGGATGAACACAGCAGGCCAAACAGCCTCAAAGGAGCAGGAAAGCTGACGTATCGGGTCTGGACCCTTCAGAAACCCTTCTTCATTTCTGAAGAAGGGTGCAGACCCGAAACATCAGCTTTCCTGCTCCTCTGATGCTGCTTGGCCTGCTGTGTTCATCCAGCTCTACACCTTGTTATCTCAGATTCTCCAGCATCGGCAGTTCCTACTATCTCTGGTGCTGATCTGAATTCTGTTTACTTGGCGATATCCACAATATATCATTATATGTTACAACTTACATCTTACTCAGACAATGAAGTGTGTTGCCAGTTAGCACCTGTGCAATGCGTACAAAATCCGTAACAAATAACGAAGGTTGGTGGAGTTGTGGACAGCATGGATGGCTGTTGTAGGTTGCAAAGGGACATTGACAGGATGCAGAGCTGGGCAAAGAAATGGCAGATGGAATTCAACCCAGAAAAGTGTGCAGTGATTCATTTTGGAAGGTTGAATTTGAATGCAGAATATACAGGGTTAATGGCAGTGTTCTTGGCAGTGAGGAAGAACAGAGGTATCTTGGGGTCCACGTCCATAGATCCCTCAAAGTCCCTACAGAAGTTGATAGGGTTGTAAAGAAGGCGTATGGTGTGTTGGCTTTCATTGGCAGGGGAATTGAGTTTAAGAGCCACGAGGTTATGCTGCAGCTCTATAAAACCCTGGTTCAACCACATTTGGAATATTGTGTTCAGTTCTGGTCACCTCATTATAGGAAAGATGTGGAAGCTTTAGAGAGGGTGCAGAGGAGATTTACCAGGATGCTGCCTGGACTGGAGGGTGGGGTCTTATGAGGAAAGGTTGAGGGAGCGAGGGCTTTTTTCATTGGCGTGAAGGAGGATGAGAGGTGACTTGATAGAGGTGTACAAGATGATGACAGGCATAGATAGAGTGGATAGTCAGAGACTTTTTCCCTGGGTGGAAATGGCTATTACGAGGGGGCATAATTTTAAGGTGATTGGAGGAAGGTATAGGGGAGATGTCAGAGGTAGGCTCTTCACGCAGAGAGTGGTGGGCGTTGCGCTGCCGGCAGTGGTAGTGGAGTCAGATACGTTAGAGACTTCTAAGCGACTCTTGGATAGGCACATGGAGGATAGTAAAATGTAGGGTATGCAGGGTAGATTGATCTTAGTAGGATAATAGGTCAGCACAACATCATGGGTCGAAGGGCCTGTACTGTGCTGTACTGTTCTATGTTCTATGTTAAATGTTGACTGCCATAACATGCAATTCCCAAAACATGAACTTGGGCTAAACCAGGTTTCAATATCTAACTTTTTAGAGAAATCTAATGAAACAAAAGGCTCCAGTCTGAGTAGAGAAATTCAATGTCAACAGAGGTTTATCCCCTGTGAGATGAGCCCCATAATGCATGCTGCTCCATCAGAATAGCTCCCCTTGCTTTCCTTTGAACAATCGCCTACAGAGATGTGGGATTTTAGCACAAAATAAGAGTGACGGTGAAATATTGCACGTAGCGAGTTTCTCTTTGAAAGATAAAACTTTCACAGTGACACAAAGCATTTATTCAGTCAATAAAATTGACACTTCTAAATGCTGTTCCAAGAATTGAGTTAAATTATGCAAATGTAAAATCTGTCTAAAATTAGGGTTTGAATTAACTTAATGTGAGATGAATAAAAAGCAACCATGTGGAAATCATCCTGGCTATTGCCCAAAAGAAGGTATTTGTGCAGCTCAGTGATGTAGATGCACAGAAGCTTGATTAAAGAAATGCATTGCATTGAAGAGCTCGTGTTTTAATTGTTGTAATTAACCAATTATCCGCATCTGTGAAAACTGTCTATGTTTTATAAAGATTGGCACCAAAGGCTTCTCATTGCACGGACAAAACAAAGACCGTAGAGTAGAGATAAGATGGAATGTAATTCGGCTTTGCAAACGGCAGGCAATAATTCTTAATATGAATCTGATTTATGACAAACTGCTGTTATTCATTTGTCATCCTCCTGACACCAGTAAAATGTGGGGCACGGTATTTTGGACTCTGTAGTTCCAGGATAGTTGAACAAGGCATCAGTTGATGTTAGTCATGGCTACCACATGGTGATGAACATGACAGTACTAGTTGGGAGTCCATATTATTAGCAAGCGATGTACAAATAGAAGTGGCATTGATGGAAAAAGAGCAGGTCGAATAGTAGAGTGAAGATGTGGGTGGTGACTAAATTGTTGCACTTGGCCAATAAGTCTTTAGAACGATATATGTTAATATTTGTGATGGGGATAGTGTAATTTCAGTGGATGTCACCCACTCATCAATTATGGTGATTAGAGACATTTTCAAGATTATTTGTGTGCATAGATAGCAAGTATGTTTAGTGGCAATATAATCCAAAACTAGTGAAGGAAGGACACTTGAACAACAAAATATCAATTCACATTTAACATGAGACCAGGATGTTACACTTGATATTTGAATATGACAGGTTAGTCAGTGGACCTATTGAAGATAAATTGATTAGAAGCAATCAGGCTTTTCTGACCCCCTCATTTTTTTTTTACAGCACAATTTTACAGAACATCTTTTTCAGCACACAAAAAATCTTTTCAAGACAGAAAGTAAGTGGGTAAAGGCATGCGAATAAAAGGAAATAAAACAAAACTGCAAATGCCGTAAATCTGAAACATAAAATGCTGGACAAACTGAGCAGGTTTTTCAGGATCTGTAGAGAGAAAAACAGTTAACCTTTCAAACCTTTCAAATCCTGTGACTTTTTGTCAGAACTGAAAGCAACTGGGAAATAGTATTTATGCTGATGATGAAATTTCCATTTGAAGTGAAGGCTAACATTCCGTTTGCCTTCCTTATTACCCGCTGAACCTGAATGCTAGCTTTTTGAGTTTCATGTGCTAGGACTCCGAAACCAGCCTGCACCGGAGCTTTCCGCAGCTGTTCTCCATTTAAATAATATTCAACTCTTTTCTTGTTCTTCCTGCTAAAGTACGTAACCTCATATTTTCCCCTATTCTATACTATCTGCCCAGTTTTTGTCCATTTACTTAACCTGTTTAGATCCCTCTATAGAGTCTTTGTGTTGTCCTCAATGCTTGCCTACCCACCTGTTTTGTATGATCTGCAAACTTGGCTATAGTGCATTCACTTCAATCATCCAAATTATCAAAATATATTTTAAATAATTGTGGCCCCAGCATTGATCCCCGTGTCTCTTTACTAGTTACAGATTGTTATCCTAAAAATGCCACCTATATCCCAACTGTGTCTCTCCTATTAGTTAGCAGTCCTCTATCCATGCTAACGTATTAGCCTCAACACCTGGGGCTCTTGTCTTGAATAGCCTTTTGTATGGGACTTTATTAAATGCAATCTGGAAATTCAAATTTGTTGCATCCACTGGTTCCACTTCATCTAACCTACTTATTGCCTCCCTAAACAATGGTAGTAAAGTTTTCACTTGTGATTTCACCTTGCTGACTGTTTGTTTGTTTTTGATTGTATTAAGTGTTTCTAAATGCCCTGCCATTACATCCTTCATAATAAGTGCCAATGTTTTCCCAACGACAGATTTAAGTTAATTATGTAGAGGGCTGAGGGCAGGAGAGTGGGAGATGGATTGACATGGTTGATGGCCCTGTCTTGGAGATCTACAGCGCACAAAAGAGCCCGTTGGCCCATTATATCTGCACTAGTGAGGTCACCCATGCTGGAGGACAATCTAATTTGAAGTTATAAAGGAGAACACTTCAGAAATGCTCTGATGGAAGGTGGCATTGTCGGAAGAGATATGAGAGACAGGAATACTGGGAAAATTGAGTCTTTGGAAGAAGCGGGATGTGAGGAACTGTAATTGAGATAATAGAAGGAGTCTTCTATTCTGGGGGCTTTTTGTTTTGAAAAACTTGAGTTGCTCATGAGTACTTGGACTTGCATACCTCTGCTACAAAGATGCATGCCAGTAAAATATAAAGTTGAGAGGCATTGACACTGCCAACTGTGAGGCAGTTGCTGATGACTGTGACCCCTTGAACGGCTTTGGAAGGAGTGACACAAACAAAAGGCTCAGCAGGCCAAAACAGGATCCTTCAGAAAATAGAGGCCAGAGCATTGTGCACCTTATTAGACACTGTTGCCCTGTGCAGCAAATGCAGCAGAGTCTGCTAGAGTGGAGTGCCTCCTCAGGAGTTGCTTAATGTGCAGGTGAACACCACAATGCAAACCATTGTCTTGCAAGACTGAAGGCTACCACATTACTGGACGCCCTAAAATAAAAGCATGTTGGAGGAAATGACCATTTATGGCCCAACAATTGGATTTTCAAAGTAGTTGTCATCATCACTGGTGAGGATAGGGGAACATTTTTCCACTTCTATCACTACAGGTTTGTCACATGGTTAGATTCTGTGTAAAGTTCTGTATATCCTGTTTTACCAATACACCCCAAATCTTGGTAAGGTACCCTATGCTGCACTATTTTGTGTCAGTACATTTCCATCACATGCAATCCCTACGGTGTGGAAACAGGCCCTTCAGCCCAACATGTCCACACTGACCCTCAAAACATGCCACCCAGACCCATCCCCCCATAACCCATCTAATCTACACATCCCTGAACACTACGGGGTAATTTAGTATGGCCCATCCACCTAGCCTGCACATCTTTGGACTGTGGGAGGAAACCCATGCAGACAGAGGGAGAATGTGCAAACTCCTCATAGACAGTCACCCAAGGGTAGAATTGAACCCAGGTCCCTGGCACTGTGAGGCAGCAGTGCTAACCACTGAGCCACCATGCTGTGTGAATGAGATTGCCAGTTTAGTGCTAACTTCTGACAAATTGTTGGAAGGTTTTTGATGTTGACCTGGGCTTAATGGCAGTATGTTGAGACTGCATAAACTTATTTTTACTTAATATAATGTTTCACGATTTGAGTGTGTGCGTGTGTGTGGCGTGCAGGAAGAAAGCGTTTTTTCAATAGGCTGCAGATACCTTCAGCTTAAAACCCAAGTGCATAGAGGGATGATAAAATATGGGATTCTGTCATTGTTGTCAAATATAAGCTGAGAAAGATCTTTATTTTAAAGAAACCTCGGATATTAGCTTGAAAAGGAACAATAAAGGTTATGAAGATTGATGGATTGAACTGTGACTCTTGATGAAATTCTTGATAGTCTAAACAGTTTGTTTTAGTACTTTAACAATTATGAAAAGTTGAATCATTAGATTTGTTTTGGTTGCTGCTTCCACACCTTTTGTATGTTTCTTTTTTTTTGAGATCTCTGCTTTTCTCTTAAAAGCAATGATTGGGTGTTTGGTCAATTCCTTGGGCTGATTTCTTTCCCTCTAGCTCATAAACAGCCATATATAACAAATGACAGCATCTGTGCTTACCTCTTGTCAATGCAAAGCATACATTCCATCAAAAGTCACTGCATCATGGTTAGGAAGGGAACTCTGGCATTATTTTTGTGTACTTAACATGAGGAAGCAGAGGTTAGTTGGAACAGCACAAATGTTGGCCTGGGTTGAGATCAAGTAACTATGTAAATATGGACCAGGGAAGGCAACTTCAAATCTGTGCGCTAAGCAAAAATGCATTTATCCTCTGAGACATCAATTTTTTAATAAAAGATTTCCACAATTTTCTCAGGTATCAATTAGTGAGAAGGTTAGACTGTTGTGCTGCAGCAATTTGCAAGACATGCAGTTCCAATGACAGTAATTTAAATGCAACTGGTTGTCAGCCTAACAATGGAAAATAATTATTTGCAATATTCAAGTATATGTTGGTAGTGATTTCTGTATAAATATGCTGCAACCCAGGACAGGAATTATCACGAGGGCTTATTTGAATAACTTTGTATGCATTGTTTTTTAAGAAAGCACCAAAGTGATAACATAGAATTGCTAATCAACACCTATTCTGCCATTCAGTTTGATCATTGCAGTTCGATCACAGCTGACTTGCAACTCAAATTCATTTGCCTGCCTTTGATCCATATCCCTTGATAGCCTTTCTGGAAACTAAATGTATTGATTTTACTATAATAAATCTTTGGTAGTGCCTTATAATAGTAAATGAAACATTTAACGAATTTTATTTTTTTGCTTAACATTTATTTGTCTCTGGCAGTGTGTTAACAATTCCAAGCCAAAGATGTTTCATATCATGAAATTCTGGGTTCATTTAAAAGTTAGCAGCAAACTGTACCTGATTATACAATGTTCTGTGAATTAAATTTGTTATTCGAAAGATTTTGATTTAATTTGCTTTATTATTTCATGTACCAAGATACAGCGAAAAGTATTGTTTTGTGTGCTACCCTGGCAAATCATACCTTACATAAGTACGTCAGTTAAATAGAACAGAATGCAGAACAGCTGTAGAGAAGGTGCAGAGAAAGATCGGATTTTTGAACTGACCTCTTATTAGAATTGATAAGTGGGGAAGAAGCTGTTCTTGAATCTGTTCATACGTGTTTTCAAATTTTTGTATTGTCTGCCTGATGCAAGAAGGTGGAAGAGAGTATAACCGGAGTGGGAGGGGTTTTTGATGTTGGCAGGTACAGCAAGTATAGACTGAGTCACTGGATGGAAGGCTGGTTTGCGTCGTAGATTGGTGCTGAGGTGGAGATGGTCAAGAGCTCCCTATTCCTAGGAGTAAATATAACTAACAATCTGTCTTGATCCATCTACATCAACTCTATGGTTAAGAAACCACACCAATGTCTCTACTTCCTCAGAAGGCTAAGGAAATTTGACATGTCCACAATGATAGTTACCAATTCTTATAGATGCACCATAGAAAGCATCCTAACCGGATGCATCGAATCTTGGTATGGTAGCTATTGTATCCAAGACTGCAAGAAATTACAAAGTTGTAAATCTAAATTTCAGTGACTTATTGTATCAAATGCTTGGAATACAAGTCCCTTAATTTGGAAAGATTTTCTTAGATCACAGTGGAGAGTTGACAAAGTATTTAGGACTTGCCTTGTTTTTAGATTTCATAGTGCATGTTTAGACTACTACTTGACAAATAAGTCTACTCCCTGCTCAGTTAATAAATGCATGATTGCATGTGAATTAGGAGTTGGCTTCAGTTTTTGGGTACAGAAATACAGGGTTATACTTGGCTTCTGATTCAGGCCATGGGATTGAATGGATGATAAGGACCGTGTTGCCAAAAAAATGAGCAGAAGTTTGAGGCACAGCAGTCTGTATGTGGCGGTTGACAAAAAGAATATTTTCACATGTCAAAATAGTTACCAGCAACACCGTTTTGTATTTTTTACACTTTGTATAAATTGACCCCTGTTCCTTGAAGGAATTTTAAAAGCTTCAAAAGCCAACTTGTAAGCCATAATCTATGGTAAACGCACACTGGTTTCTTTTCAGAAAGTAGGAATATTCTAAATTCTTTAAACTTGCGTTATTTAATCAGTGCTTCTCGATTTGTCTTTGTCATACTTTCATACTTAATGTGGCCTTTTCATCTTCACGCACATTTCTTGGAAGGAAAGGGATATACGTCTATACAATTCATTTTGTTGTCTTTTTTTGTATCGATGCCTTCCTTTTCATGTTTAACTGTAGATTTTGCTGTTTGGTGGAATTTCAATCGTTCCTTTTTATGGTGGGAGAATGAGTATCATTCAAAATTTTAATTTCTAATATATTTCTGTCTAGGTTTGAGGAGTCTGAATCCTTAATAGATTTTACTTTTCTCTTGGGAAAGTGAATATCTTTTGAATTCCAGGAAAACTGAGTCAACACTGACCACTTGCCAGCGTATGTGGTTCCTTGGCAATGGTTGACTTTTGGTATTTGGAGAAGTGTCCTTTATTCTGTGTACACACCTCAACAAGAGACACATTTAGGCTCTGTAACTGGGATTTGGTCTGCATTTCCAATAAGAATTGCTGTACCAGCAATGAGTGGAAACCTATGGGAGTGCACCAAATGCACCATAGCTCAAATAGTCAATAAATGCAGATGTAGAATCTTGGCCTATATAGCTTAGAAGTGATACTTCATTTTTTCAGTTCTAAACAGTAGCAAAACAGCTGCTATGTTGAAAAAGAAAAGTGCATTCTTGTAAACAAAGAAAAATATCAACCAGTATCTTTAAGGAAGATGGTGTCCTTTGACTTTTTTGAAATGCTAGAATTGGCAGATCTGCCTCATCTATTGCTGTATCTATGGGGATGTCGTATTTAGTGGACAAACCTCACTTTCTTAGCAGCTCATCTGGGTTGTTGAAAAACAGCTGCAATTAAGTGTGTTGGGAATTTTTAATGATTTAAAATTGAAAAGTTACATAAGGGTGAATGTACAAAACTTGACAGGAACAAAACATTAACTAACCCCTCTCTAGCAAACATGTACTTTCAATAGCAGCCTGATCCACATCACCTGCTACTGGGCATATCAGGGGATCTTTGTGTGTACTAGGAGTCAGCAGCCACTCAATCAACAAAATATGATAGTGATCTTATCAAGTAATTTACATTGTATTTCTAAGATTTCTATCTTTTGATTCCTATAGATATGGTTAGTTTTGAGCTATTACTGATCATAACAAAGAATTAGCAATTAACCAACATTTTTAACCACATTCAAATGGATAAATGCCAAGGGAGTATTTGCTAGCGGATATGTGATTAGTGCGAGTTCATCTATTTGAACCTGACAATAGAGCTGCAGTTTTACCTTTAACCTTACAGAATTTCAGGCAAGGGTGATTTACAATTATTCATTGCTCTGTGTCTGGTGTTACAAACAGGTGATATATTGAGTCTGTCAGAAAATGCTGGAAGCCCTCAGTGGTTTGATGAGAGGTTTTCATGCGAAAAGCTAAATTCTCTTGTCTGTTTTTAGATGCTGATAAGCCAACTGTTAATTTCAAACATTTACAGTTTTTGTTTTTACCTTTGCAGTATAATCTCTACAATCCAATTTTGTTTACAAACTTCAGCATTAGGGCCAATATACTAAATTCTTGCTCAAATCCTGTATCTGTTGAACTTAAGTTGGGTTTTATAGCAATCCTAATTCAAATTGCTAGAGTTCTTATTTTGTAACCACTAAAAAATAACAACAAAAAATCTTTGAATATGTGCAGATTATAAAGGTTTTCAATACAAAAAAGCAAGCTATTAAAGAGAGAACGTGCAATATCATCAACTTCGATCTGGTTTGGAAGAATTCCTCATCCCAGTTGTGAGGGAACTGAATTAACAAACATAGTTGATATTACAAAAAAAGTCACTCGAACACCTCACATCAATGACTCTAGTGATAATTTAGTCTTGTTTAGTAATTCCTCTAAGTTAGTTTCCAGATGTCATGAGAATTCAATGTTCAAACAAAATGACTTTTAAATCTAGAAATTAAAATTAATTTATTTGTAGCTTTTAAATATTTCTGTATTAAAGCCTACTGTTCACTTTTTCATAATGGAACTGATGGTGTACCCTTCTATCCCTGGCCTTAAAAGTTGTTCTTACTGTAACTATGCAGTGAGTGGGAGGATTAACGGCAAATTAAAGCAAAGAGCATAAACGTTGTCATTTTAAACTATCAATTCACCTCCAACTCATCTCCAACCTTCATTATCAAGACCAGTGTGCTTTGCCTCCTGTAAAGACCACCTTCATCCAAGCTCTGTTATAGTACCCACCTCCCCCTGTACCACAGTCTGTCCTCTGCTACTGAAACTGTTTAATGGCACTAAATGCACCTAATTGAATGCTGTCCTGATTAGTCTCCCATCCAACCCCATTAAATCTCAGCTCACCCAAAACTCTGCTTCCATATTATCAACTACAGCAAATGCATTCATCTTTCCTCCTCACTGACCACATTAGCTTCTGGTTTGCTTGTACCTTGGATTTAATATTTTAAATTTAGGACACCCTGTGGCCTTGACCCTTGCCGTCTCTGCTGACCTGTTATTCATGTTAACTTCTCAGTTCTCCTTGTTCATACAATGTGCACATTACTCCCTTCATTTTGACCTACCCTGATGAGAACTTTCGACAAGTTATGCCTCACAAACTAGAATTTACTCTCCAAAGCCTGTCCTCTCTCCACACCTATTCCTTTTGAGATCTTCCTTTAAATCATCTCCAAGCAAACATTTGATCATCATTATAATTGTCAGCTTTATCCTTGTGCCTCTGCAAAGTGCCTAGGAATACTTGTTACTTTAAAGAATCTGTATAAATGCAAATTGTTGTTTGTAAATAGTCTTATCAGAAAAAAAAATCTTTGAGCCAAAAGCAAATGCAACCAGTGATCTGTTACCAAAAAATACGATAGAAGACAAATACATTCCCTAATTTAAAAATAAAGTCTTGAGGATGTAGTGGTGTTTGAAAGGAAAATGTAGAAAAAGTTAATAAATCTGACTTTCCAACACTTGTTTCTGGAGTTTAAGTCTATCTCCATTTTCACTTGTAGTTGGAAGTAGTAATGTCTAAGCACGAGTCTTTCTATAATTGATGGAAGAACATTTATTGTGTGCATGTAACATTCACAACAAACTTTGATTAAAGTGAGATTGGTTTTGAATTGAATTTTGTTCTACATTACCCAAAGACACAGAGTTTGACACCTTCAAATAATTGAAAATCATCTTGAAACCTGTTCGTATAACATTGACTTGATAAAATCTCATTGGAGAGGAGAGAGGCAAGACAAATGAAATATTTGCGCAATAGCATTAAGTACATGGAAATGCAGTTCATCTGAGTTTACAGCAATCCCACTAAATCACTTGAACGGATGCAGGGGAAAAAGAATGGCTGTTAGGTAGACATTTTTTAATCTTTGCAGTGAAAAGCCAATCCAGTAATGATATCAAGAAGAATTGACTCCCTTGTGGCTTGTTCACTCCCACGCTTATAAAAACTGTACAGTTCCAAAATATTTAACTTTTTGACTTGACTACTGCATCAGTGATTGCTGGATTGGATCTGCACAAATCCCATCTTTTACCACCAGCAACACTGGAGCCTCTTAGCTGGCTGACCTGTATGATAGCACAAGTAGAATCATAGCACTGAATTTCTTGCATTTAAGCTTGACCTCTGTGTAAGACATGTAACAGCTGCTTGGCTGCTTTCAAAATTACACATGCTTCCAAGGATGTACATACTATAAAGAGAACAATCTAATCTTCTGTTTTTTTCCTGTCTGTGTGCTATTTCTCCTTGTCTGAATATTTTGTCAGATGCAATATTGTCATTTGTGCGCACATCATTTATCAGACTAAACTGAAATAGCAAGCTTTAGACAATGGAACCATCCACTTTCAGTTGTTTTTTAATGCTCATACTAGGTTCACACTTTTGTGTGCTCTTTGGGTACAGCCAGTTTTATTTTCAAACATATTTTTGTTGTATGCAATCTAGTATCCAACTAATTTCGATGTCATCTATTTCAGCAAAGAAAGGAATACTTTTATTTTCATGATATTGTACTATTCAGTTGAAATATCTCAAAGCTTCATGCTGCAATTTACGTTTGGAGTATAGTGACTGTTGGTAAGAGGACAAATATGTTAGCATTTCCATACCAGTAACATCTCTGTCAGCCACGAGATGAAAAAATAGTTTTTAAAAAAATATATATTGAGGGAAAAACATTGGTCAGGACAGGAGAAGAACTCTCTGCTTCTCATGCATTTGTTACCTAGGATTGAAACATGTGAAAAGGGGACCTTAATTTAACTTCTCTCCTGGCAGACAGTACTTTAACCATGTAGTACTGTGCTACAGTATCAGCCTAGATTAAAAGAAGACTTCCTGGATATCTTAGGAAATAACTGTAAAATTATGTTATCATGAGACTTTGGAGTGCAAGTTCATAGTTCCTTGAAAGTGGAACCAGGTAGACAGGATAGTGAATAAGGCATTTGGTACACTTGCCTTTATTGGTCAGTGCATTGAGTATGGGAGTTGGGAGGTCATGCAGCAGCTGTACAGGACATTGGTTAGACCACGTTTGGAATACTGCATGCAGTCCTGGTCTCCTTGCCATAGGAAGGATGTTGTGAAACTTGAAAGATATACAAGAATGTTGCCAGGGTTTGGAGAGTTTGAGCTATAGGCTGCAGCTATTTTCCCCGAAACATCAGAGGCTGCGGGGTGACTTTATAGAAGTTTATAAAATCATGAGGGCCTGGATAGGGTAAATAGACAAGGCCTTTTCCTTAAGGTGGGGGAGTCCAAAACTAGCAGGTACAAGTTTAAGGTGAGGGGAATAGATTTAAAAGGGACCTAAGGAGGCAACTTTTTGACACAGAGGATGGTGCGTGTATGGAATGAGCTGCCAGAGGAAGTAGTGGAGGCTGGTTCAATTACAACATTTAAAAGGCATCTAGATGGCTATATGAATAGAAAGGGTTTAGAGGGAAATGGGCCAAACGGGGGCAAATAGGACTAGATTTCTTTAGGATATATGATTGGCATTGACGAGTTGGACAGAAGGGTCTGTTTAGGTGCTGTACATCTCTATAACTATATGATACTGTATCCTTTATTTAAATAAGAGGAAATGCAGAAAGCTCCTGTCATTGACCATAATGTTAAAAATACCATTGGAAAGAGGATGTGGTGAAATTGATTTAATGTGTTGTCCTTGGGATTTTTGAGGTATTAATTTTTCTAACAGGCAGGTTGTATGGGTCAGATACAGTTGTGTGGATAAATTATGTTCCATGCATTTTCTTCTATCCCTGGGCAGCAGTTGCTTTCCCATTCCTGCCTGTCAGTTTGATGGACACCCCTGAGAGCAACAACACAGGATGCGGACAATTTGTTCTGCTCTACTGGTCTCTGAGATCGCTCGTTTAATATTTTCCATGCATGTAGAAAAATCTTAGATTCAGTTGTACGTCATCTGCTGTGGGTTCTAATTGTAAAATAATGAAAAATTGAATGCTTTTGATTTATTTTTTTACAAAAGCTGTTTCTTTCTTTTGAAGCCTGAAAGAGATACTGTTCAGGACACTTTTGCAGCAGATGGAAATTCCTGGAAAATAACTGCTAAGGTTGGGCAAAAGACAAAGCCAATCATCCCAGAAATGTGTTTCACGTCAGGTGGAGAAAACACGGAGCCTTTACCAACAAATTCGTACATTGGTGATGATGGGACCAGCTTGCTCATTTCCTGTTCAAAATGCTGTCTTCAGGTGCATGCTAGTAAGTAGTTCCCAACTCAAACAAATATATCTTCAGAATGAATGGACCATCAGTCCTATCTTGAAAAATGTGCAATTTGTGTTAATCTGCATCACAAAGGGCATGGTAATAATATGTTTTGGAAGTGAATATTCTGTTTGAATATTAAAATTCTTGAATTCATTAAAAATATATGAATAGCAGAGTGATAAAATGCCATTGAAGCTGAGTCATCTGTCATGGGTTTCTGTCCAATTGCGCACTCTAACAACGTTAAAAACCTCATGAAAGTACAGAATATAAACCAGGATAGAATGAGGCATGCGAAATGAAACATTCAGCCTTTAAGTCTGCACCAAGCATCCTAGAGTCTCAGTACAGAAGAGGCCCTTTAGCCCATCAAGTATACATCAACACAAAAACCAGGTTATGTGCCAAAGGACACACAAGTTGTTCACAAGCAATATCCTGCTCTCCTGCTACATATTAATCGATTTAAAACCTTCTAACTGATTAAAGATTTAACAACATCCTCATCAGTGTGTGACCCTTTTGATCTTTTACTTGTAAATTCTGTGTGCTTCTTTCTCACTTCACCTGATGAAGGGGCTACAGTTCGAAACTTTGTGTTTTCAAACAAACCGTTTGGACTATAACCTGATGTCGTGTGATTTCTGACCTTATCCACCCCAGTCCAACACCAGCATCTCCACAAGATGTCAAGGGCTGTCATTCTCGCATCACTTCTGGAATTCAGCTCTTTTATCTATGTTTGAACCAAGGCTGTAATGAAGTCAGGAGCTGAGTGGCCCTGGCAGAACCCAAACTGGGCGTCACTGCACAATTTATTGCTGAGCAGGTGCTATTTGATAGCACTGTTGATGACTCCTTCCATCAGTTTACTAACGATCAAGAGTAAACTGATGGGATGGTGATTGGCCGGGTTGTATTTGTCTTGTTTTATATATACAGGATATACTCCGGCTATTTTCCACATTGTTGGGTAGATACCAGTGTTGTAACTGGACAGCTTGGCTAGGAGAGCAGCGAGTTCTGGAGCACAAATCTTCAATACTACTGCCTCAATGTTGTCTGGGCCTGTAGCCTTTGCAGTATCCAGTGTCTCTAACAGTTAACTTGATATCACGTGGAGTGAATTGAATTGGTAAAAGACTGGTATCTGTAATGCTGGGGACCACTGGAGGAACCGAGATGGATCATCCGCTCGGCACTTCTGGCTGAAGATTGCTACGAAAGCTTCAACCTTGTTTTTTGCACTGATGTGCTAGGCTCTTCCATCATTGAGGATGGGGGATATTTGTGGAGCCTTTTCTCCAGTGAGTTTTAATCGTCCGTCGCCATTCACGACTGGATGTGGCAGGACTGCTGAGCTTAGATCTGACCCGTTGGTTGTGGGATTGCTTAGCTCTGTCTATCACTTGCTGCTTATGCTATTTGGCAATCAGGTAGTCCTGTTTGGTGGCTTCACCAGGTTAACACCTCATCTTCAGTTATGCCTGGTGCTGCTCTTGGCATGCCCTCCTGCACTCTCCATTGAACATCCTAGAGAATCCCCTCTACACCCTCTCCAGTATAATCATGTTCTTCCTATAGTGTGATCACCAGAACTGCACATAATACTCCAGTTGTAGCCTAACCAACGTTTTGTGCAGCTCCAACATAACCTCCTTGCTCTTATAATTTATGCTACAACTGATAAAGGCAAGGATCCCCTATGGCTCCTTAACCCCTCTAATGACCTATCCTGTTGCTTTCGAGGATCTGTGAACAAGCAATCTTCCTGCACCTCCCCCCAGATGCACATACACAAAGCTCCCACCACTCCCAAACATGGATGCATACCCAAGCTCAAACCTAAATTCACCTTTGCTACCTGAGATTGCTCCCTGGATGTCGCCAACAATTTGGGGGGCAAGGGTGGTGTGAATTGGCATGGTTGGGGAATGGGAATGTGTGGGAAGTGTGTGAGGAGTGACAGCAAGAGGGCAGTGTTTTGTTTTGCTGCCATTAGTTCAAATGGATGAAGTGACAGAGCACCTCAGTTAGGTACCTAGTGAATCCCTCCAAACTACTTTCAAAGGTGCTGGGATTGCTTCCTATTAGCATCTTAATTCTCTGCACTCATTCCCTAGAACAAAAGTCCTGCATGTGCTTGTGCTTGCTCCCAAGGCACGAAAGCCAAGCCAGGAAATTTCAGGAATTCCACTACCTATGTCAGCTGAAAATCCAGCCTTTGATGCTGACCTGTTGACATCCTTTACCAATTAAAATTACCTCCAGTCAGAAATGAGAGTGTTAGCTTCTCCCCACAGTTTTCCAAAACAGTGAAGTGACAACCTGATGCTGTCAAATTCCTGCTGGCTCTGGTCGTGCACTTTATTGACCACAAACTCAACAGGATTAGCAGAGATCTGTTCGTGGGTCATGTCTCTGCCAGTTTAGACAGAGATCTTCCATAGAACATGAAAGAGGATTTGATATATAATGAATTGATTTTAAAGTAAAGCACTTTCACACCTTTTTGAATCAATATCTCTACCATTTAAGTGAATTGTAACTGTGAGGTCGTAATTGTTGCTTAACTTTTCAGTGCAAACAGAACCACAAGCAAACAACATCTTCCTTGAGAGATATCTTAAAGTCAGAATACTAGTGAAGAGGAGCCATCTTAGTACACTTGCTTCAAACCCTAGTCACAGTCAGTTACTTACACTTAAAGTAGTTCTTGCCATCGTTCCCTCAAAATCCTGTTAGCTGTGCATGGCCTGTTTGTGGGGTGCATGGTCCTTCTGAAATTGACATATAGCTGGGCATCTTAAAGAGAATATTGCTTGTGAACAACTTCTCTGTCCTTTGGCACATAAGCTGGTTATTCCATTGCCATGCACTCAGGCAGCACAGAGGGAGCTGGTTGGTTGCTGCTTTTATGTCAGCAAAAACAGCAAGGTCCCACAAACAGGGTAGCAGGAGAGAGCGCCTGATCAAACTCACTCCCACACTTCCTCTCACCCCCTCCCTCACCCTCACTCTCTCATCCCCCTCACTCTCCCATCTATTGGGCGAATTTGTATTTGCAGATACATTCTATTTTGTTCAAAAAGCACACACTTTATAGACAGTCATTCAATGTGGCATTTAAATGAGGGGGCATAATTTTAAGGTGAAGGGCAGGAGCTTTAGAAGGGATTTGGTAGTTCAACCAAGAGCAGAACTTTTGACAGTGCAGGACTCGAGTTGGTACAGCATAGTGGCTTTGTTATTGGACTAGTGATCCAGTTTATCAGACTAATCTGGAAACCTGGAGTTCAACTCCTCATGAGCATCAATTAAATCAATGGAATAAAAAGCTTGTGTTGGTAGTGATCACATAAAGATTACCGCATTGACATAAAAACCCATCCAGTTCACTAATGTTCTTTAGGGAAGGAAAGTTTCACCTTTGCCAGATCTGACTTGTGTGTGATTCCAATCTCCAAGCCAGTACACAGAGTATCAACCACCCTCTGAAATGGCTCAGTCAGCTACTCAGTTGTATTTGGAAGGTACCTTCCCAACCCTTCTCAAGGACAGTTTGGACGGTAAGTAAATGCTAACCCTAATCCTGTGAATGAATCAGCAAAACTCTCTCAGTTCTGCACTAGCATCTGTCTAGATTATCTGCAGCAACCTGTTGGAATTCCCAGTCAACTGACTCAGGGAAGAGTGCTCCCAATGAGCAAAGCTGACACTTGTACGAAGCATAATATACCCTGCTCTTATTTGTGAGTTAATTGTGATGATGAAAAAACCAAATATAAACTATTCTAACAACCAAGTTTCTAAATAAGTGATCTGTGAGACATTGAATTTAGATGCACAAATACAAAATTTTATGTACTGTCTGACTGAGAAAGGTCAAAAGTGAACTCCTGTATTTCAACTCATTCCGACAAATGTCACTGTATAAATTGAATTTCTAGAATAGGAGAAGTGGATATAAATTCGTACTCGTGTTTACACTGATTCATATAGCAGCAGCAGTTGGTTTTAGCTCCACAGATTGCCTGTTCCTCATGAGGTCTGTTAGACCATTGTTGATTACATATTTTCTCTCTCTTTATTTGTGCTCTGGGGATTTTTCTGTTGTTTTTTTTTGGCGTTCAAATTGAATCTATTTGCATTCGAACTGTAGTTTCTAGTGATTTCAGTTTTCCAGGTCAATCACAGAAGCTGCTCCTCAACCCAATGAACAAAGTAACTATGGAGTGGGATCACAGCATGTTCTAAACATCATAGCTCCTCATTTTTAAATTTTGATCCATTAGTTGTATATCTATTTTAAATATAGGGACAAATCATTAATGCTCTGGCGATTGGAAGAACCTGCCAGCAGTGAAAATGTGCAAGTCTGATCCCGAATTTATTATTTCAAGATAGTTTTGAAATCTGGAGTTGATAAGATTCTTCACCTCTTCACATACTCCCAAAAACAAAACTGACCTTCTCTTTGTCAGACACTTTGTTGCTTCCTCGTTTCATAAGGAAGATCAAACCTGCATTGAAGACACCGTTATTAAAGCGTCTTTGTAGTAAAATGATCATATCTATGTGTTTAATTGCCAACTCTGATTGTATTATGATCACGCTTGTGCCCATCCAACATCTGTTAAACATAGGCATAGAGTTTCAAATTCTGGAGGCAGTTAGGGTGGAAATTTGATTCTTCAAGATTGGCATACTGCAACCAGTAGATCCCACTGTGTCATCAGGGCAATTCAATTAAAATTCCTTTTTGCTATAGAGAGGCAAACATTGGCCTAAAACATTGGTTGTTCAAGAAACCAGTTATAAAATTGCTGACTTAATTATAGTTGGTTTTGTCCTATCTATTTGCCACAGTCTTACTAGGTTTAGAGGTGGTTCCACACACTTATCTTCCGTTTACACTTGATGCACTCAACAATGCTCTAAGACTTTCTGGTTGGGTATTTGGATCTAAGCTTATGCTTTGGGATAAGTAGAAATGCTGGTATTCAAATTGTATTATGATATTCTTACAGTTTTAAATGATAAAGGATCACATAAGCTTAATCCAGTGTTTTCAATAAACAAGCATTTAGTGTGGCTATGCTCTGCAGGTTTGAAACTACTAATTTTAGAGTTGCACAGGGAATCGTTTCAGCCTTGCTAAACAGTGAAGCCTAATCTTAAACTCAGCATGCTAGGGAGATGAAGATTAATTAGTAACACACTGGAACTGCTTTATTAAGATACTGATTTGGGGATAAATAAACACGTTTCTAACCAGCTGTTTTGCTTTTGGCAGGTTGTTATGGCATTCAACCAGATTTGGTCAAACACGGTTGGACTTGCTCACGATGTACAGCCAATGCCTGGACAGCAGTAAGTGTTTCACATCACACACTTTACAACTGTTTTGAACATGAGGTCTGAATTGCTGAGGTTAACAGGTTATTTTGATGTGTCAGTGAAGGGTGGTGGAGGAAAATGTGAGCTCGTATCCACAATTCTACCCCTGGCAGAATATTCAACCTATTCTGCAAAGTGGGATTTTCAAAAGAATGGGAACAAAAGTGAGTGTGTTGTAAAAATTCAAGCTTTCTTACCAGCCACTGACAGACCTAATCGATGTATTTGTTGAAAAACAAAACTTTATAGAATTAAGTTGATTCTGTCAAGTGTAATTTAACAGTTTCTTCATGTGCAGAACATTTATTAATAACTGAAAAACTTCACATTTTCAATTGGATCCAATAGAAACTGCCATCATCCCTGTTAAAAGAAAATAGTTGAAATTTTGCAGAAAGTGTTTTTGCAGTACACCCAGTATTGCCTTTCAATGAATCTGTATAAAATGTCCTTAGATGGTATTAAGACAGTTATAGAATCGGATTGAAATGGCAACTTGTCATCTTCACAGCAAATTATATCGTGTTGAGTTATCACTCATTCATTTAAAAGATGAGGGTTTTGCTGACGTAGCCAGCACATAGCCCAATCATAATTGTCCTCCAACTGACTGTTAATAGGACTGTTCAGAGTCAATTGCAGTTGCTGTGAGTCTAGAATTACATATGGCTAGGAAGCCTTTAACAATAACCACCATGCTATTGTTCCAATGTTTAAAGCTATGCAGTAATTTCTAGATTAGAATTTGAGTTAGAGACTTCTCAGATGACATTCAAATTCTAGTTCCACAAGTTATGAAATTGTTTTAATTCAGATTGCATGTTATTCAGAGGTATTACAACAGAAAACTCTCAAAAATAACTCAGCAGTTTAGGCTGCATTTGTGTAGAGAGAAAGGAACAGGGTTAACGTTTAAGGCCTGTGACTTTTCATCAGAACTGGGATAACTTAGGGATAATTTTAGGTTTTGAGCAAAGAATGATTGCGCCAAGTACAAATGAAATTCATGTGGATATGATGGTAGACAGGTGAGATTGAATCATAGAAAGATTAGTCCTCCAGTCTTGAAGGGAATAGAGATTAGGCAAGAAAAGAATCAAAGGATGTGCACAGCGCAGGTACACAGCTAACTGAAAGGAAAAGAAACCAAAACAAACAAAGAAAAAGGAACACACAGAAAACAGGATAATGTGAAATTGTTGACCTCATCATTGAGTTTGAGAGGCTGTGAATAGTCTAATTGAAAGTTTGGAGGACGTGTTATTAATTTCAATAAACGGTATATCAAAAAGCAATATGTTAATGGATTTGGTAATGCACAAAATAAATGTTCTTATTCCAAGAACTCCCTTCATCTCATTATTTCCCTCCAGTTGTTTGATAAACCATGTTTAAAATTGAAAATAAATTTCAGTAAAGTACATTTTATTAAGAATTACTCTATTAACATTTGGTCTCAGAGTAAGATGACAGATTTTGATGTTGGTAAAATAATTGACAAACTAAGGTTTCTACCAAGGCTTCAGGATGATAGTATCTCCAATCTTCAAGAAGAAATTATTTTAAATTATCTTTGCATAAGTTGAGTGTTTTGCAAGCCTTTGAACTGAGTGGTAAAAAGCACAAAGGATTTGTATTTATTAATACCTTTTAAAAAACAGTAAATAAATTGTTTTTGAAGTGTAATATTGTTGCATTTTAAAAATGTGGTAAGCATTTTGCCCATATCAAGTTGCCACAAACAGCAATGGTAATGACCAGAGATTCTTTTCATTATGTTGAACGAGGGGCAAATATTGACCAAGCCAAATGCTACCTTCCTGTTGCCATTGCTTTGTTAGGTGGTAATTATTTTGAGTTTAAAAGATGCATTCTAAGGAATTTTGGTAAATTTCTGCAGTGTATCTTATATGGAGTAGTGGTAGTGGAGGGGATGGATGGTAGTGGATGTGATGCCATTCAAGCAGGCTGCTTCGTCCTGGGTGGTATCAAGCTTCTTAGATATTTGAGCTCCACTCATCCAGGCAAGTGGGGAGTATTCCATCACACTTTTGACTAGTGACTTGTAGATGTTGGCCACGCTTTGGAGAGTCAGGAGTTGAGCTATTTGCTTCAGAATTTCCAGTATTTCAGCTTGTTTTATAGCCACTGTGTACATGTGGCTGGTCCGGTTAAGTTTCTGGTCAGAGCAACTCCCAAAATGTTCCTAGTATGGCAAATTCAAAAATTGTAATAACATTGAATGAGAAAGAAGGCAGTAAACCTTTTCTGATTGGACATGGTCACTGCCTTATTTTTTTAATATATATTCATTCATGGGATGAGAGCATCCCTGGCTAGACCAGCATTTATTGCCCAGAGGGCAGTTAAGAGTCAGCCACCTCACTTGAACATCTGGAGTCACATGTAGGCCAGACCGGTAAGGATGGCAGTTTCCTTCCTAAAGAATATTAGTGAACCAGATAGGTTTTTTCAACAATTGGCAATGGGTTCATTGTCATCATTAGACTCTTAATTCCAGATTTTTTATTTAATTGAATTCAAATTCCACTGTCTGCCATGGCAGGATTCGAACCTGGGTCTCTGGATTAACAGTCGAGCGATAATACCACTAGGCCATAGCTTCCCCTCTTGTGTGGCATGAATATTACCTGGCACTTGTTATCCCAAATCTGAGTGGTGGTCAGGACTTGTTAGCTGTTTCATTTTCTGCATTTTCGGTCCCATTCCCGTTATTTACGAAGCAGCAATACCCACTTCAGAGCTTATGATAGAGCAAATCAAGGTGTTTGGGCCCAGAGGATCAACCTGAAGAACTCCTGCACTGTGATTTTCCTTTGTGCTAGGTATGACTTCTGCTAGTGAATAGGGTTTTCCCCTTATTCACATTGATTTCAGCTTTAGCAGGGCTACTTACTCTCTACTTGAGGCTATACTTTGTCAAATGCTACCTTCCTGTTAATAGCCGTAACTTTCACTTCAACTTTTGAATTCATCTATTTTGTTGATGTTTGGATCAAGCTGTAATGAGTTCCCGAGTTGAGTGGTCCTTGCAGAGCCCAAAGTCAGCATCAATGTAATTGATGAGTAAGTGCCACTCCATAGTACTGTTAATGATACCTTCCATCACTTTGCCTCTGATTGAAAGTACAATGATAGAACAGATTGGATTTGTCCTGCTTTTTTATGGATGTTGTGTTGAAACAGCTTGGCTGGCAGCATGGCTGGTTCTTGAACAGAAGCCTTCAGCATTGCAACCAAAGCCTTTGTTGTGTCCAGTATGCTAAGCAATTTCTTTATAGTATGTGGAATGAATAGAATTGACTACACCCTGGATGCTAGGAAACCTCCGGAGGAAGCTGAAATGGATTGTCCACTTGGCACTTCTGGCTGAAGATAGTTGAAAACCCTTTAACCAAGGCCTTTTGAATTGGCACTGGGATTCACTATAATTGATGAATAAAATAAAACTAAGAACAGCGGATACTAGAGATCTAAAACAAGCAAAAACAAATTGTTGGAGAAACTCAACAGGTCTGTCAGCATCAGTTGAGAGAAAACAGTTAATGGTTTGATACCAGTGACCCTTCAGAACTGGAGACTGTCTGTGTGGAGTTTGCACATTCTCCCCGTGTCTGCGTGGGTTTCCTTCGGGTGCCCTGGTTTCCTCCCACAGTCCAAAGATGTGTAGGTTAGGTGGATTGGCCATGCTAAATTGCCCGTAGTGTTCAGGGAGGTGTAGATTAGGTGGGTTATAGGGGGATGGGTCTGGGTGGGATGCTCTGAGGTTCGGTGTGGACTTGTTGGACCGAAGGGCCTGTTTCCACACTGTAGGGATTCTGTGATTGATTCTATGAGCGTGTAGGCTGCGAGCTCCAAGAGCACGGCGTGGGGAACAGGCCGGCACAGCGTGTAGGCTGCGAGC
>NC_063360.1:6762108-6808045 GCF_021869965.1 Rhincodon typus
AGCGTGTAGGCTGCGAGCCCCAGAGCACGGCGTGGGGAACAGGCCGGTACAGCGTGGACAGCGAACCGTGGATGGGGAATCCCAAATCCCAGAGTAGTGCGAGGGTGGTGAATCCCAGTAAAACGCAACTTACCTTGTTGCTGCTGAGTGTCGGTGAGGAGCGGACTGGAGGCTGGTGTGATGCTGGACAATTGTTGGACTTGGGGCCTTGCGCCACGTGCTGAGCTGTTGCTGTTCGGTACTCTTATCGGACTGTAATGTAAATCTTTACCTTTCAGTCCTTTTTTTTACTCTAAGATTTGTGCCTCGGTACTTGTACCTAAGATGGAGCCATTAAAAAGCAGCCATTGTAAAATCTTTTCACTGTACTTCAGTGCTGGAGTACATGTGACAATAAAGGATATTCTATTATATTGATACATACCTTGAGAATGTTCTTTCTGGGAATCCTCCAGATGATGATAGTACCTGTACATACATCCAGAAAGCAAGTTATGCCCATGACTGACTCCATGATCATGTCTAGAAGCAGTAAGGCATTAGACTGAAGATGAAAATTAAACATGACCAAGCTATTGTCCTTACCACATGTTGTATGGTACTGTATCTAGGGCCTGCTGTAGGCTCTGCAGCAAAGCTGTAGAATGCTTCCACCATAGATACCTGAGGCACAGCATAAGTATTTGACCCCGTGGCCAAATCACAAACAACAAACTCCATTGTGTTGGTCTCAATAGCATAGAGACTGAAACTTCAACTTAGATGGGCAGGCCATGTGTCTTGCGTGGATGATTACAGAATCTCTAAGCAGATCTTCTATGGGGAAATGTCTCAGGACATATGACATCATGGTGGTCAGTAGGAATAGTACAAGGCCACATTTAAAAGCCTTAAAATGTTCTGTATTGCAAACCACCTCTGTTGGGAAGACACTTCAGCCAACTAGCCCATATGGACGCAAGCTCTGAAATCTGTTTTTCGAGGACCAGTTATGCCAAACTCGCAGCATCAACTATGTACCAAGGAAGGCCAGAGGTGCCACAGCTGTAAAAGTATCCCCTAACACCAGCAATGACAATATGAACTGCCCCTTCTGTGGAGGCCCACAACAGTATTGGATCGGGCTCCTCAGTCATGAGACGACCTAGAGAATAGTCAGAATTCACTTGCACCTTGGATATACTTGGATAACTAGGCGTCCACCATCATTCTGACGTTACAGCCTCACCAGGTTGGTACCTCATTTCTAATTATGCCTGATGCTGCTGATAAGAATGAGGTTATGGATTGTGGTTGAATATGATTCTCCAATTGCTAATGACGCACCATGTCTCATGGATCCTGAGTTTTAAGATGCTAAAATCTATCGTATTCAGCATGGTAGTAATACTGAACTCTATATGAATTGTGTACTCACAGTTAAGCCAGGACTTGGTCACTGCAATGACTGCAGTGTCACTCCTACCAATACTGTCATGTATCTGTGGTAGACTGATGAGAACAAAATGAAGAAGATTTTCCCTCTTCCTTACATTCAGCATATATAAGTAGAAAGTCCCTTACGCAGATTAGAACACTTTTAGGGCCATCACACTTACAAAACTAAGCCTGTAATGACGGAACAAATCTGGAGAAAAGACAAGTCTTGTCTAGGCACACACGTTATGGGACATTCCTGGGCAATCCATGATGCCTGATCATCCTACACCTGTAATTTTCCCACCACCTGCTCGGTCAAGCAAATAGGTAACTCCTGAAGGACATAACTGGTCAGAAGCAGTGCTACTGAATCAATCTTGTTATACAATGACATTCCCTATCGGAATACATTTTGTGTCCCTGCTGCCTTAGCACCTCTTCCAAATGCATTTTGATGTGGAGCCATGATTAACTGAAGCAGGGCAGTGGCTAGTGTGGACTGCAGTTCTCCTTGCCCCTGTTTTGCCTGATACATTGAGACTTAGTGGGGTCCAGGGTTACTGTTCAGAGCACCCAGGGCCACTCCATTCCACTTGTATATCGTTGTGTCAACTCTAGCTCTGCTGTCCCAGTGAACAGGATGTACCAAGCATAAGTGATAAAGGAGCCTAGGTCATTGGCTGCAGGACATGATTCTGCAACTTCTGCCTATGTCAGGCAGTTGCTTGGCGAGTCTGTTGGATAGCTCTCCCAGTATTGCTACCAATTCCCACATATTAGTGAAGTGGACTTCACCAGATCGACAGGGCATGATGTGATTTTGTCTTATCCAGTGCCAGTGTTGATGCGGAGTGGTTCATCTGGTTTTATTCTTGACAGACTTTTTATGTAGTGTTTGTTACAACGAAGTGGTTTTCTGAACCATTCCAGGGGCTAGGTAATAGTCAATCCCATTGCTGTGGGTCTGGAGTCACATGTAAACCAGACCATACAAGGTTTGTAGTTTTCCTTCGTCAAAGAAGAATGTTAAACTATGAAAATATGTTCATTTTACAGCCTAGACCTAATTTTAAGAATCCAACCTCTTGTTCTGGAGTAGTTTGGCTTATTGGAAGTGTTCATTAGCAATAATGAATTTCATGTTGTGGTGTTGAGAAGACAAAAATGTCAGTTCTAAAGATACGAAAAGTGTCTATGAGTCACTGCCAAATTAAATACTTGAATAACTACGACTATAAGTTTAGTACACAGCAATGAGTCAAGAGAAGACAACGGGTTCCAGAAGTTTTTTTTAATCCCCACTCATTGTATCCAGTAATCTGAGAAAAAAAAAATTCCTTAAATTCTGTTAGCTTGTTATGGAATGCTGACTGAGAATGAGGTGTGATTTCTCCCCTTTGAAACTTCCACATAAAGCCAAACATTAAATATTTTTTCTAATTGAAATCATATTTTTCAGGTTTTTCCCTTAGCGGCACAAAGATGGCCATTCATTCTGTTGTGCCTTGCACTCTATTTCAAAGAGCTAACTAATCATTTAGTGCAATTCCTTTGGTCTTCCCCAATCATTCTGAAAATCTTCCCACTTCAAATATATATCCAATTCTTTTTTAAAGTTATTATTAGATCTGTTTCCACCACCCTTTCAACTGGCATATTGCATGTCTTTGCAACTGGATATGTGAAAGTATTGCTCTTTGGGCTGCCTCTGGTGTTTTTTGTCAAAGGAGAGGTCAAAGAGGGCTGAGAGCAGCTAAGGTAGTAACATTATTCAAGAGGGGTAGCTAGGATAAACCAGGGAACTTTATACCAGGAGATTTAACATCAATGGTAGGGAGACTTCTGGAAAAAGTACCAAGGGACTGAATTAATCTCCTCTTGGAGAGACATGGATCCATCAAGGGTCATCATAATAGCTTTGTCAGGGAGAGATCATGTCTAATAAACTTGATTGAGTTTTTGAGGAGGTGATGAGGTGTTTAGGTGAAGGTGGTGCAGTTGATGTAGTCTTCATGGACTTCAGTAAGGCTTTCGGCGAAATGTTGCATGCAGACTGGTCCAAAAATTGGATCTAAAATTGGTTTTGTGGCAAGAGGCCAAGGGTACTGGTTTTCTGTTGTTTTTGTGCCTGGAAACCTCTGTTCAATGTCGTACCACTGGGTTCAATGCTCAGTCACTTACTGTTTGTAGTGTATGTTACTGATCTAGACATGAATGTAGGAGGTTTGATCAGTTAAGTATGTATGTGGCATGAAAATTGGTGTAATAAATAGGCGAGAGGATGTGATGGGCTGATCAGATAGTCAGAACAGTGATAAATTGAGTTTAATCTTGAAAACTGAGAGGTGATGCACTTTGTGTATTCCCCTGCCTTGTTAGACCTACCAATGAATGGTGGAACACTACAAAAAGCTGAGAATTAGAGGGACCTTGCTGCTTCTCTCCATAAACCCTTGAAGGCAACAGGGCAGGTGAAGAGGGCAGTTAAAGTACATGGGCTACTTGCCTTTATTAGTTAAGGTATTGAGTACAAGTGGAGTGAGTTGTATAAGAGATAGTAGGAACTGCAGATGCTGGAGAATCCGAGACAACAAGGTGCAGGGCTGGATGAACACAGCAGGCCAAGCAGCATGATCTTGTTTAGGCAACAGCTGGAGTACAGCGCTCAGTTCTGGTCACCATACTATAGGTGAGATATAATTGCATTGGAGAGGATGTAGAGGAGATTCACCAGGGCGTTGCCCAGGCTAGTATGTTTACCTGTGAAGGGAGACTACATAGGCTGGGGTTGTTTTCCTTGCCGTAGAGAAATGTGAGGGGTACCTGACTGAGGTCTAAAAATGATGAGCCACATAGATAGGGTGGTTAGAAAGGAACCTTTTCCCTTTGTGGAGGGGTCAGTATCCCAAAGAGCATTGATTTATGGTAAGAGGTAGGAAGTTTAGCAGGGATTTGAAGAAAACATTTCCTCCCAGAGAATGATAGGTGTTCGGACCTCGCTGTATGAAAGGGTGGTTGAGGCATGAGCCCTCACAGCATTGAAGAGAAGCACTTAAAAGAGCATACCATCCAAGGCTAAAGGCTATGCACTGGAAAGGGATTAGAGTAGATGGGTGTTCAGTGACCAGAGAGGACACAATGAACTGCAATCCCTCTATTTGTGCTGTACTTTGTGACTCTGTGACTATAATTCTAATAACATTTTAAACATGTTTCTTCTGGCTACGGACTCTCCTGGTGCTTTAAAACTGTTTTATTCATTTACTCTACTCTACCAATTTTTTTTCGCTCATTTTCTGCTGTGAGCTCTGCTTTGTAACTGCATGGTCTAAACTGAACCTTTGCCAGCATTTGAGAGTTGTTCTGTTGGAGGAAAAAATGTTGAGGGAGATGGTCAAAGAGATATTTTACAAGTTTCACTAATTGGAACCACATTAGTTTCCCTTTCAGCATGCTTCTGCTTAAGATTTCTTGTTTTTCCCTTACTCTGTTACTCCCTCCATTCGCCTCTGTTGTTCCAGTGATCCCTTCCAGTGCTTAATTGGTAAAAGCCATGCAGATCCTAAAGTCACTAATTTTTTGTAGAAGGGTCTCTTGCATGCCAATGCCCCACCCAAAACCCACACCTCATATGACAGTCTGTCAGCCACATATAATTTTAGTGTTCTCATGTTCCCTCTGCCTATTGGTATATGACTCAGGAAATAATTTAGATTATTATCTTTGAGATTCTGTCCTTCAGTTTGCTGTTTAGCACCTTGTGCTGTCCAAACGGAGCCTGTTTCCTAACCGTATCTATAACAGATCATGCCAACTGGATCCTTCCCCTCCCACCCCAAGTTTCTGGTAACCCTGAGCAGTTACCTAAATCCTGACACGAGATAGGCAACATAACCTTCTCGACTCTCACTCGTTGATTTTCGGATCAGTGTCTAACCCCTCGCTTCTACCTCCATTACATTCATTTTAACTCTCACTGCTTGAAAGGCATTCTGAGGCAAAGCACCCTGGTCAATCCACTTATCCTCCCTTCAAACCTTGCTTTCATCCACATAAGTAAGCACCTCAAACTTGTTAGATAACTGTAATGGCTGAAGCTGTTATACTACAGTATTGTAGTATGTCCCCTTACTCTGTCCCATTACCTGCCTCACTCATGGTCACACCCTCCTGTCCTTTTCTACAAATGGAATTGGAGTGCCCTATCCTAAGGGGTGCAACTGCCTTCTGGGACAAGTATCTCCCCCTGCCCCTGACATATCGCAGTGTCTTCACCTCACGCTCCAATTCCATAACTCTGAGTTGAACTTCCTGTAGTTGAAGTTGCTGCTACAGATATATTTGCCTTGGATTTCTTCTGGGTCTAGAAGCTACCACGCTCCTCAGCTGTAACACAATGCCTCTTCCCCCAGTTGCAGGTGTGCTAATTCATTAAATGTAATTTTGTTAATTTAATCAGTCATCTAAAATGAACTGCTTCTTTTAATCACGATATTGCTGTATTATTAAATATTGATACCACTTGCAATTGAATGATATATATATACTCCTTAATTAAACAAATAATTATTGATAACTATATTGAAATGTTACTGCTTTCTACTTACAGACCTTCCCTAAGTCTTGGCTCCTTAACTAGGCTATTTACATACAAAGTCCCTATACTAAGCACACAGCAATGGATCAGCTTACCAGACTTCTGTGATGTTTTTCATTTTTCTTCAAACTGGGCGCACTGGATCCCTAGCATCTGAGCTTGTCTGCTTCAATTAGGTTAGGAAAAGCAAAGGTACACTTCCTTCTCCCACCACACTGAGCTTGTACATTTCTCAAGCTCCCAAGGTCCACTCTGTACCAGATGTGCTCAATGTACAAATAGTAATAGCCAGTTTATTTAATTTTAAATGAAACGTTTGACCATTTTGTTTCATTGTTTTAGGTTCTGTCATGTGAATTCAGATTAAGGTCTGCCTGTTATTATTTAATTTCCATTTCTTAACCTTAAATTTTGTTTCTTATTTCAGGATTGTTGTTTGTGCAATTTGAGAGGTGGGGCACTGAAAAGCACCACAGATAAAAGGTAAAGTAATACTTGTTGTTTGAGACATACTTTGAAATACTCCTAGAATTTTAGATTGACTAAACAATACTGGATCAATGACAGACAGGACTGTCACTTGATAGTAAAACTTCTAAATTGCTACAACAGCATTCAATCAACCTTGACTAATTAGGTCATAGTTTGCGTTCATTGTGTTATTTTCTTGTGATTACAGAATGGCAACAGTGCAGAAGGAGACTATTCAGCCCAAGGCTTCTGTGCCAGCTCTCTGCAAGAGCAATGTACCTGATTCCAATCCCTAATCTTTAGGAAATTGTTTACACTCAAACACCCTGTCACTGCTCCACTGAGCTGTCAGGCTGAGAATGAAATTGATCTGTCAGAATAATGGGGTGCAGCCCTGGGGTCAGTCTGTCTTGTCCCAGAGGGTGAGCCACCCAATAGAAGACACTCTTGGATAAATTCATTCTGTGAAGTTGAAGTGAAACTGTTCTTTACCTTGGTTCCATAATCCGTATACCCTTGATACCCTTAGTAAATGGAAATCTATCTGTCTCTATTTTTCTGAGCAAGAGTTTGTTTTCCCACTATTGTTTGTGTTGTATATTTTATGATGTTAAAGATGCTGTATAAATACAAATTGTCATTGTTGAAATGTATCTGGACAACAGCCCTTAATGACTGTACACTAATTTTAAGTTTGTGCTCTTTTGTTCTGAACTCCCCCGACAGAGGAAACAAGTTCTCTATAGCTACCTTACCAAACTCATGTATCAAATTAAACACCTCAGTTAGATCATCCCTTAATATTCTTATTCAAGGGAATAAAACCTTGTTTATGTAACCTGTCCTCACAAGTTAGCCCTTTTGATCCACTACTGTTCTGGTGAATCTGTGCTGCACCTTTGTCTATGGCTGATTTATCTCTCCTGAGGTTTATAAAGCCTCAGAACCTTTTGGGATCATTTTATTCAGTGTCTAACGAGAAGCCACATGTCTTCATTCTTATATTGTAATGCCATAATAACCTATCTGTTTTAATACATTTGTGGGATGTGACATTACGAGCAAAGCCAACTTCTTTTGCCCATTCTAATTGCCTTGGAGAATTAAGGTGGTGATGGTGAGCTGTCTTTTTGAATGGCTGCAGTTTGAGTAGTACAAAACAGGCCCTGATACTTGATTGTTAAGTACTAGTAGTTAAGCCTTGCAGACGTCCAGGATCATTCCTCTAATTTCTAATTGACAGTTAACATTGGAGTTTGCAATTAATAGATGCTAACTTGGTTTAAGTGGTCCAAAGACAAATATTCAATTATTTGTAAATTATTCAATTAATGCAGGGTTTGGGTGTTATTTGTTATCAAATCCAATGCCTTTCTAATTTGTTGCTTGCACTTACCTATCTGTTTAGATGGGTCCATGTGATCTGTGCAATAGCAGTCCCAGAGGTGAAGTTTTTGAATGTGTTGGAACGGAATCCAGTTGATGTCTCTGGGATTCCAGAACAAAGACGAAAATTGGTAAGTGTTATAGGGATCATCACCAATTCTGTTATTCTTCCTGGTTCCTTCAAAGTAAGGGAAGTAAAGGGAATATGCTAGTCATATAAAAGAAAGGGACACTTTGAACTTCTAATTTTGTTGGCTACATGGTCAAACTTTTCACATTTGGCTGTTTTTGCTGCTCATATTTGTGTATGCCAATCATAGTCTACTGTTAAGGAAGAATTATTCCAACTTTCTTCCCCACCTCTCAAAGCAGCTTAAACCAAAAAAATCCTCAAGTATAAGACTTGGTATTTGCTGATCCCACTGAAGTTGGAGACAGTATAATTAGCCTGTGTCATTAGGCTTCTAATGACTAATCGGCATAATTCCTGCTCCTAACTATAAAGCAGTGAACTCTGTTCATAAGTGCTGACATTTCAGTGAAATGCATCTTGGCATGGTTTACTCAATGGTTAAACAATCTAACTGCAATGACTAAGATAACAAGGTGTAGAGCTGGATGAACTCAGCAGGTCAAGCAGCATCAGAGGAGCAGGAAAAATGGCATTTTTCTGAAGAAGGGTCCAGACCCAAAACGTCAGCTTTCCTGCTCCTCTGATGCTGCTTGGCCTGTTGTGTTCATCCAGCTCTACACCTTGTTATCTCAGATTCTCCAGCATCGGCAGTACCTACTATCTCTAACTACAATGTCTGATGTGAACAATGACAATTTGGACCAGCACTTTTGGAAGGAAAATGGAATTTTAAACAAGTGTTATTTCATAAATTTAGTGAGGAGCTGTTTTCTGTTTTGTTTGATTGACAAAACTGGTTGTTTAAGTAGAGAGAATATGTGTGCACAATATAACTCGATCCATTACTAACATTCCTACTCTAGGCCTGGTCCTAATCAGGTACTGGTATATTTCCACCCCAACCTGAGCTGAAAAAGAGTACTTACTGAGCACAGTCTTGCTGCATGAATTCATTGTATCTGCTCCCCTGGTGATAGTTTGCTAATAAGATAAAATTTATTAAATCAGACACAGTTTGGCCTTTTCCAGCCTTCCTATGCCCAGAGTTCATAAGTACTGGTCTCTGTGATCTTCCAGGGTGTATCGGTATATACTGGAGTTCGTGAGTTAGTGCCTCTTTTTTTAAGAGATACCTAGAAATAAGAATGGCAAAAACAAAGGGTTAGAGTCCCCTGGAAATGTGTTCTATAGAAATTATCTATACAGAGAAGCTCAAAAAATCATAACTGTAAGTTTATGTGCTATTACCATCTCAGCACTTCATTGGCAACTTTGCCAATTCTTTTTACTGGTATTACCTTCTATGGCGAGGTGATAGCTTAGTGGTATTATTGCTAGACTATTAGTTTAGAGACCCAAGTAATGTTCTGGGGACCTGGGTTTGATCCCACCCATGGCAGATGGTGGAATTTGAATTCAATAAAAATCTGGAATTAAAAGTCTAATGATAACCAGGAAAGCATTATTAATTGTCAGGAAAACTCACCTTGTTCACTAATATCCTTTAGAGAAGGAAACTGCCTCCTTCCCTGATCTGGCCTACATGTGATTCTAGACCCATGGCAATGGTGGTTGACTCCCAGCCAGCAATGCCCACATCCTTTCGATGAATAAAGAAGAGAAACTATTGCCCTGTTACTTTAAAATTGGATAGAGTCATACAGCATGGAAACAGATCTTCGGCCCAACTCGTCCATTGCCAACCAGGTTTCCTGCACTGGCCCGTATTCCTCTAAACGTTTCGTATCCATGTACCAATCCAAATGTCTTTTAAATATTGTAATTGTACTTGCCTCTACCACTTCCTCTGGCAGCTCGTTTCATACACGCACCCCCCTCTGTGTGGAAAAAGTTGCCCCTCCGGCCCCTTTTACATCTTACCCCTCTCACATTAAACATATGCCCTCTAGTTTTGGACTCCCCTACCCCAGGGAAACGACCTTGGCTATTCATCTTATCTATGGCTCTCATGATTTTATGAACCTCTAAATGGTCACCCCTCAGCCTCCTGTGCTCTTGGGAAAAAATGTCCCAGTCTATCTAGCCTCTCCTTTATAACTCAAACCTTTCAGTCTTGGTAACATCCTTGTAAATCTTTTTTGCATCCTTTCCAGTTTAGTAACATTCTTCCTATAGCAGGGTGACTAGAATGGTACACAGTACTCCAAATGTGGCCTTAACAATTCTTGCACAGCTGTAACATGACATCCCACCTCCTGTACTCAGTGTTCTGACCGACCAAAGCAAGCACGCCAAGTGCTGGCTTCACTACCCTGTCCATCTGTGATGTTTCTTTCAAGGAGCTACATACCCCTAGGTCTTTGTTTGACAACACTCTTCAGGGCCCTACCATTAACTATAAGTCTTGTCTGATTTGTCTTACCAAGGTGCAACACCTCGCATTTCATCTTAATTAAATTCCATCTGCCATTCCTTGGTCCACTAGCCCAGTTGATCAAGATCCCCGTTTTACTCTTAGATAACCCCCTTTACTGTCCACTACATCACCAATATTGGTGTCATCTGCAAGCTTACTAACCATGCCTCCTATGTTCTCATCCAAATCGATCATATAAAGGACAAATAGCAGTGGACACAGCACCAATCCTTGTGGCACACTGCTGGTCATAGGCCTCCAGTCTGAACAGCAACCCTGTATCACCACCCTCTGTCTCCTACCATCAAGCCAATTTTGTATCCACTTGACTAGCTATCCTGGATCCCATGCAATCTAACCTTACAAACCAGTCTACCATGCAGAACCCTGACGAAGGCCTTGCTAAGGTCCATGTAGACAACATCTACTGCGCTGCCCTGTCTTCTCGGTCACCTCTTCAGAAATCGCAATCAAATTTGTAAGACACAATTTCTCGTGCACAAAGCTATGCTGATTATCCCTAATTAGTCCTTGCCTTTTAAAATGCATGGAGATCCTGTCTCTCAGAACCCCCTCCAACAACATACCCACCATTGATGTTAGGCTCACCAATCTGTAGTTCCCTGGCTTTTCCTTGCAGCTTTCCTTCAATAATGGCACAACATTTGCCATCTCTAGTGTTCCAGCATCTCACCTGTGACTGTCAGTGATACAAATGTTTCTGCTAGGGGCCATGCAGTTTCTCCCGAGCTTCCCACAATGCCCTGGGATACACTTGATCAGGTCCTGGGGACTCTCTTTATCTTGCATTTGAAAGCTCCCCACTTGCAAGACATCCCTTTACCTGTGAACAGCCACAAGACTCCTGTTTACCTCTCCTGGTGATTACCCATCTACCTGATTGAACCTGTGATGTGACCACCTCCCTGAAGCTACTATCTATATCAACCTCTGCCTCCTCTGTGATCCTCAGTGCTTCCAACTGACCCATGCAGTCTGGCTACAGCCAGACACACTTCCTCCAGATAAAGTCACCAGGGACACTTGACTGCTCCCTGATTTCCCACACTTAACAGAAGGAGCGTCCCACTCCACTGACTGCCACCTCTGCCCCTTTAACAACTAGCCGACTTGGAGGTAAAATGAAGGTCTTACCTTGTTGCTGCTCACCCTCCTCAACGAAGCCTGGTATTTACCTAGGCCTGCTCTTAGAACTAACTGGCAGTGCATCAGTCAGAAAGCAGCACTCTGCAAAAATGCCTGGAATAAGACACAAGACTGCAATGCCTCCCTACCCCACTTGCTTAAACTCCCACACGTACTCAGCTCCCAGCGTTTTCACTCTATTGCAGTCGCACTCCAATATTGTTATTTTTACTGATTTACCATTCATTGCAACGCTTCGTCTTTACATAGGGTAAGCAACACCAGACGTAAAAGTGAACAAATTTGCTTATACTAACATTATCTCTTCATGTATTGTTCACTTGAGTTTTTAACTGAAAAAAGCTCTTTCTTTTAATTAATCATCTTTGTCTATGAAAATCTTGCTATAAATGTCAGATTTTAATTTTACTAGTTTTTGTTTTGTAATGATGGGTTTATTATATGAAACATATACTTCAGCTTAAAAAGGAGTTTCTCAGGACTCAGCAAGTTTTCCTAATGATTTGTTGTAATTTGCTAACCTGTAAAAACCAAAAATGTCCCAGATTAGATTCCCAGACTGTACAGAATTAGCAGTGGTAGATGCTGTATGACAGCCTTTGGGGCTCTGCGTGAGAAAGGGGAAGGAAATCAGCGAGAAATCTCACTTCCAATCTACTTTCAGCAATCATTGATGGGAATAGGCTGGTATTATTGTCAGATGAGGGCATGCTTGCTGATCAACTGTCCAGTTAACAATGAAGACCAAAACCCTCAGGTATATAATTGTCACCAGGATGTGCTTTGGCTCGCTCGGTAAGCTGGATGGCTGATTTGTGATGCTGAGTGATGTCAACAGCACAAGTTCAGTTCCCATACAGTCTGAAGTTACCGTGAAGGTCCCATTTTCTCAAGCTTGGCTTTCGCCTGACGTTAACCTCCCCACCAGTCGTTTCTCTTTAGTAAAAGTGAATAATTTGGACCTCTGGCAGTATGATGACGTTCACTTTCGCTGTTGGTACATGACTGATCCACATGAAAACAGAAAAGGAGCTGACGTCTTTAAGCGATGAAGGGAAAATTTGGCCAAAACAAACCCCGGATGACTGCTTAATATTCACAGTTTAAAGCACTTAAAGTTCAATATTCTCAATCAATTTGGTTAAATATGGGCACTTCGGATTCCAGAAAAACAATCAAGTATGACATTTGCATGTACAAAGTAGCCTCATTGTTATGCACAGTAAATGTGCTCGTGAGACTAACCTTTTTACCAAAGGTGAAGTCAGCAAAATGGATTTGTTATTTAAGAGTCATTCAAAACCCATATGGCCATGTTTCTGTGGCAACCGTTGATTAAGGACCCTCCATTTCTGCCTGTAAATTTGCCTTCGATTCAGTCTGTAAAAATGGAAAAGAAATGGGGCCAAAACTGATAGTTCATGTACTGTGTGGATATTAGACATGATATTTCGGCAAATCAATACCTTGAAAACTATTAATTATTTAGTTTCCAAGTTCAGTCCATGAAGCAGTATTTTCCTGAAGTTTAATTGTTGCAAGTCTGTGGTTTTGAGGCATGCCTATTGCAGAGCTCAATAACATGTCCCCCTGTACTGACAGAACATAAAAAATTGACTGAAACCGACTGATATAGCAGTAATGGGATAACCAATAAATTGTTCTCCCTTTGTGGGCAAAATGTAATTGTGTTAACATGGTAGTTATTTGAATGTCTTTAACTTAAAGTGTTATAATCTTGTTGCAATGATATATTCAATTCCCTTGCGTCACTGAAGTTTTGTTGTGGAATTTATGTTCAGTTTGCACTTGCAGGAAAATTGATATAAAATGGTGCGTTTAGAAATTTTCCAAAGCACTTCATATAAACAGAATTATTTTGAAGTGCAGTGGTTGATGTTTTACAACCATATTTAACAGCTGTTTTGTGCATAACAAGGTCCCACAAATTGCAATGTAATGAGTAACCTGTCTTGACTCTTATAATACTGTCATAGCAAGAACCTCCATCTTCTCCTTCTCCCCGCCACCCGCCCCCCCCAAAAAAAAACACACATCCTCAATCACCCTAAACTTTGCTGCCTGGATTTCATCCCATACCAAACTCATGATTTAAATTGAAAATAGAGAGTTTAGCCAACTAACTGTTGGGTGTTGTAATTTTTCGCCACGTACTGCATGTGTGCTTGAAATAATGTTTCCGTGTACACTGTGTGTACAGCTCTACACTGTGTTATCTCTGACTCCAGCATCTGCAGTTCTTGCTATCTCTTAGGGTGTTATGAATGGATGAAAAACTGAGAAAGCCATTCAGTGGCCTCTGTTTATAGGATCTTCTGAAATGATTCTTGTGCTAATCAGAATTCTGCTTCTCAGTCTTCCTTCCTTCTCTTAGATGCCTCCATTGGTTTTCAACATGACTCCCACTTTTTCAGTCTCTGAATTATTAATTAAAAATCACAGCTAAAAGCAACTGCTGGAGGACAAATAATCTGGTTTTCTTCAGGCATAAGATGGCTTTTACTACAGAAAACAGAGAGCCCTTGAGCTGCTATAGGTCTAAAACATTACCTGAGAACCAGTCACATATTGACAGGCAGAAGGTCCAAGTCATTAATACTGAACAACCAGCTATGTGATGCCAACCAAACCTCCATTTGTATACAACACTTTGGCTCCAGCTCATTTGTGACCGAAATTGCAACTCCTGCTGAAAGCAGCAGCTGTGTAAACAAGTGTTTACAATGAGTGTCAGGTTACTGGCTTTCAAAAACGATCAGCAATCCACATTTTTAAAACCATTCTTCTCTATTTTCAGTCCACGATTAAAAATGCAAAAAAAAAACGTTCTTTATAATGGCAACTTTGTGTCACTACATGAGCACATCTCTTTAACTATCTACACATCGTGTATAAGGATTCTTACTTCATATAAAATTTTCATCAGCAGCCACAATTAGTAAAGGCTCCCAAGAACCGTGCAGTAGCGTGTGTCAGACAGTTTTCTGTTTGTTCTTCCCATTTTTAAAATAAACACTCTTCTTCTCATTACCAACTTTGTAAATTTGAATATGTCTGTTTACAACCTGTTAAAACAAGCTAGTAAAGGGGCTTACGAGCAAGTGAATTGGGGGCATGTGGATTGCCATCTTCTCCACTCCAACCTGCGTTTAAAAAGTTCCAGTACATCATAGACACTAGAAGACTGTACCATCTAAGTGTGCTGCTTTCTGACCATGCCTGCTCATGGGTGACGGTAAATCCTGTGTATTAGCTTTCTTTATATTTTCAGTTTGTGGCCTGACCTGCTGAGCTCAAAACTCCTGAAAACCAGTATTTTGTTTGTTTTAATGAGTAAGCCCTTATTTTCCTGCTATTAAAATGAGGTCTTTATCTCCAAAAATGTGTTAGGAGACTGGACAGCCAATTCTAATGAATTTCCAAGAGTTGAGAAGTGGGCATCTTGGGAGTATTTGGTATTCTAGACCCATCCACTGGAACCTGGATTCAGACAGAGGTCAGATGAGGAAACTACCATGCCCCTGTTCAAGAATAAACACTAACAGGGTCACAGTGGTGACCTTGACTATCAGTCTTTTCTCTGCAGTAGTTCAGTCATCATCCATACTAACACTAGTCCTATTAAAGATCCTGTAAATGATTCAGGCTATCAAAATCGAGTGGTTCGTGTGTGGAATGAACTTCCAGAGGAAGTGGTGGAGGCGGCTACAATTACAACATTTAAAAGACATAAGGATAAGTACATGAAAAAGAAATGTTTGGAGGGATATGAGCCAAGCACAGGCAGGTGGGACTAGGTTAGTTTGAGATTATGGTCAGCATGGACTGGTTGAAATGAAGGATCTGTTTCCATGCTGCATGATTCTAAGACTATAACTCTGTCTAGTTTATTCAGTTCTTCAGATCCCCCAAGGATGTTACAGGAAAGCTAAAGAAAGCATGCAGGACTTATAAATGCTAATAACTGTTGTAAGTTGAATTGAGGTACATTGAGAGAGTAAATTTGACATATTTCATCCTTCCTGCCTCTGAATCATTACCTGATTCTGGCTTTGGCTGCAAATGAGATCACAAATTAAATATTAAGCACATAAAAATATATGTTTTAATGCTGTTTTCTAAAGAATAATATTGGTAAAGTTTGTAGAAATTATTTTGCTTTAAGACCAAATGCAGTGCCAGGTTGTGCTGTATCACCAGTAATAATTGACAATTATGCACACGGTGAAAGGCTTCTCTCACTGGAACCTTGATAACAGTTGCAGTTCACTTTCCTTCAGTCATTCTTGTGAGAGAGAGAAAATCAGGTATATATTTGTTACACCAAATTCTTCTTCACATTTCAGTTCCATTTTTCAGAACAGTATTCAATCCAAGGAGGAAATTGCTTGTCATGCTAGAAATCGGGTTACGTAAAAAAATGGGTACAATGGAAGAAGAGAAACATGAACCTAACTTTGAAAATGATGACAAACATCATGTGAAATTGTCTGCAAGCTTAGAATCTACGTTCTATTTGAGAACAAGAAATGTTTTACTTTGAAGAGCGTTTGATTAGTAAATTTGACCAAAATTGATATTGTCAGAATTAATTATAGCTAAATGTAATTATTACTTTGATTGCTAGCTAATTTGCACAATGAGCGATCTGTCACGTTACGGCTGTGAATCCTGCAAGAAGTTACTTGTCAATTAGTAACATTCTGCGTGGTAGATTCTACATTAGATGGACATTTGACGAGCCATCTTGGCATCTTCCATTTTAAAATTAGTTTTGTAGGATGTCTAATTTTATGTATGTTTTGAAATCTCGTTGAAACTTACAGAATACTGAGAGGCAGGGATAGAGTGGTGGTAGTTAAGATTTTTCCACTAGTAGGAGAGACTAGAACCCGAGGGCCCAGCGTCAGAGTGCAGGGATGATCCTTTAGAACTGAGATTGGGAAGAATTCCTTCAGACGGGTGTGGTGAATCTTTGGAACTCACTGCTGCAGAAGGCTGTGGAGGCATTGCATGGATTTAAGACAGATAGGCCCTTGATTAATAAGGGAATCAGAGGCTACAGGGAGAAGGCAGGAGAATGGGTTTGAGAAACTTATCAGCCATGATCGAATAGTGGAGCAGATTCGTTGAGCTGAATGACTTAATTCTGATCCTATATCTTAACGTCTTATGGTCATTTAAGGGAAACTACACAGAAGAGAATAAATTGTTAGGTAATGGTAGATTGAAACAAGCAAATCTGGAAGGAGGCATGAATTGAGCATTAACACCAGATTAAATGTTTAGCTAGGCCAGATAGCCTATTTCTGTGCTATAAATGCTGTGTCTTCCTGTTTACTAGTTAAAGCCTCAAGATTTCATTTTTGTTGCTATTGATCACAGCAGTGCCTGTTCACATACTCTTGCTTCATACAAGTTTGGATTGAAAAATGTATTGTATGATGTGTGCAGTGCAGTGCAGTTACGGTCTGCTTATGAGCATGTTTAACACCTTTGTTCTACTTTTCAAAGCTGAATTAGTGACCGTGCTTAATGTGCATCCCTCTGCTTGATGGACCAGGGCCGCACTAGACCTCCTGTAAGCAAATTATGTTCTCCAAACTGTGTGCATGACCCCACATGTACCCAAGTTACTGCTTATGGCTAAATTAATGCTGATTCATTCACCATCTAGAAAACCTTTTTACAACATATGCACCATTGGAGACTTTTCTCATAAGTAAAGTTTGTAACACATTTTTGTTTCAATTCCACACTCTCAATTTATAAATGCTTTTTGGAAGAATAGCAAAAACATTTGTCGGCCCATAATACCCAATGGTCTGAACGGAGTGCTGTCTTTTCATTCTTTTGGTAATTCTCAGGAATGAAATGTAACCACTCTACAACACATCATAAGAAGATGAGAAACAAGATCAGGTGTAGGCCTAGTTCCCGTCAATTCAAGATCATGGTTGAACTATTAGATCAACTCCACTTTACTGCATTATTCCCAAGGGATAAATCTTGTATTATTTTGGCTCAATCCAAATTGCATCAATTTATTTTTTTGGAAGTTTTTGTTGTAAGACTCTGAATTTTCTTGCCCTATCTTACCAAGCTCACTGAATTAATGACCTATCCTGCCCCATGCAACCAATTTTGTCCAATCTTACCACATGCCATTCTCGCATCTTTGACATTTAGTGGATTTCCAGCAAAATACTAGCATACCTTGCACCTGTGCCATGTTTTAAAGCACGTCAGACCAACACTGACATTCCAAAACGAAAATCTGTACCGTGCTAGGTCAAGGATGGAGTCTGAACATGTCAGAGCTGGGGAAAATGGCACCGTGGTTCTCTGACAGAAGTCAGGATGTACTGATGGATGGGTTGGTGCAGAGGAGGGGTTCCCCCTTCTCAGCAGACACTGTGCCACCAGATCTTGCCAGCCTTGTCTGAGGTTGCCATCTGGGTCATTGCCGTCTCGAAGGACGCAGAAGAATGGCTAGCAATGCAGAAAAAAAGGTCAGTGACCTCTGTACCAGTTTAAGTGCCACACACTTCTCTCTGTCACCTCAGTCCATCTCTAATGCTGTCCCCATTTCCCAACAACGGTCATGTTCTGCCAATCTCACTATTACGTACAGCATCACCCCTCATTCACTTCCAAACCCCTGTCCCACAGCCTCCCATATCGCTAATCCTTTATGCCTATACCACGTCCAACACCCTCAGGAGCTGCTGGAGAGGCAAACATACCTGCACTCCATCACCTAGCGATTGTTTTCCAGGACTCAAGGTGTGACAGCAGAAGGGGCCAGGTACCTTGACCCCAGTCTAGGTGCTGCCTCCTGACAAAGAGACAGGACAGTGCTAGGAGGTATCACACCCAGGCTCCTCTGCACTCTCTATGACCATGCCAGGTGTGGTCATTCATGACACATCTGCACACATAACCACAGCCCCACACACCGGCACACCCAACTCCTGATGCCCTTAATCACAATAGTCCTTACCCAACACGTGCAGTCCCTAGTCCCATAAGACCACAAGAAATAGGAGCAGGAGTACATGCTGTCAACCTGTTAAGCCTGCACCATCGTTCAGCAGGACCATGGGAGATCCGACACCCCTCACGTTCAATTTCCTGCCCATTCCCCTACTGATCTTGCCCCCGCCCCAAAATAAAATTCTGTCCTATTTTAAACAAAAAGTAGTTGTATACATTTTTTTTCAAACCCCTGAGTTCTCCATGATGAATACTCTGGAAGTAAGTTCACACTGTTTTACATAGTTCAAATAGGAATTTCACAATATTTATCATAATGAGCCTGGAAATAAATTGTGTCTATATGCAAAGGAAATTCCTGCCATGAGGAACTCGCAAAAATTGTGACTGCAGAGGATACACAATCTTGATCTCAACTCAGATGAACTGCCAAGTAAAGCTGTGGATAGAAGTGTGATCCTGGAAGGATTAAACAGCGAGCACATTCTGCAATGTGAAACAAGATAACATGGCTATTTCTGCCTGTACACCTATTATTGCTTTAATGTGAAATTTTCAGAAAACATGGTTGTTGGGTTAAAATATTCAGTGTTTTATGTTTTGTTTTAAGCTTAAGGACTGCATATCAATTAGGAGTTTTCACTGTGAGATGTTGCCAACTTGAACATTACAGCTAATTATTATCCTACCAAACAGACGGATGTTGTGACTGATCTTGCTTATTTCTAGCTTGATCTTTCCGAAACCATCTTGACATTTCTTTTCCATTCTGTCATCACAATAATGATTTTAAAAGCCTATTATCAGAGCCTAAGCTAATAATTCTTAATGGCTTTAGTGCATAGCATGGGTGGGGAGTGGAAAGACATTTCAGTCCATAAATACTGGAATAACTTCACTGTCAATGGTTCAACATTAGATTTTTTTTTTCTGTTTCTGACGAAACCTTTTGAAGTAATCTTGCACATCTTTTTAAAAGATGTATGGTTTAACTTCAGTCAAATGCAAAGTTTTTTAGAAGCTGAAGTTGGTAAGTGGCTTGGATCAACTGATACAAAAGGGAACTTTTACCCAATGGGGAATTCATTTGCAGGGCCTGTGTGACAAATCAGTCCATTTTTATCTGGCAGAGCTAGGAGAGAAATGCTTTTTTATTTTTAAGCAGTTGCTGATGAATATTGTATTCTAATATCCCAGCTGGCTTGTGTATTGCATAGATATTGTACTTTATATCCCAGTTAGTAATGGGATAGGATGTTGAGTTTGAACATTGTTGTGTATGTAGTATTTCTGTCAACAAAAGTTTGATTTCAATTGCAACTTCTCCCCAGACTAGAGGAGACTACAGATACATTTGCTGGGATATTTAGGTCAGTGCACATTCTTAATCAAAAGTGTTTCCACACAGAGTTCCCCTTCACTGGCCTGTTTGCCAGTTCATCACCACGATCCTGACCCAAAGCTATTTATAATGGGTGTGGCACAGGTTGGCTTAGCTACCTGTTGGAGAGTGACTGTCAGCCAATTATTAGTAATTATGGACAAAAACAAAGTCGCCGGAAAAGCTGAGCAGGTCTGGCAGCATCTGTGAGGGAAAACACAGAGTTAACATTTCAGATCTGGTGACCCTTCCTCAGAAGGGTAATTATAGGGCTATTAAGCTGCCAACTCCACAAGGACTAATCTTTCCATTTTGGCAAAGCAGATGGCATGCATCAGAGCCAGGTGAGGGCAGTGGGCTCAGGATAGGATGTGTCTGTCTGTGTGTGTGTGTGTGTGTAGGAGGGGAGCTGGAATGAATCTCAAAGGATGTGCACACAAACCTCTCCCGCTCTCCAAATCTGCATAATCCCATTGTGGTTTCTAGGACATAACTGTGGCCACTGCCCATCCTATGGGAAGCTTACCCTTCCACAATCTAATCTGGACAGCTCTAGTTGCTTAATTTTCTAAAAAAACTGACCTCTTCTTCAGAGAGCATCTCACCCTCCTACCACAAATCTGCAGCTCCCAAATTGGACAGTGGGATTACCAATGTAACAATGTTGGCTTCCAATTGATCCTCCACCCTTGGGAGGATCATCGTTTTTAATTGGACAATGAGCCCACTTCCCATGTATCCTACTAAATTGGCCTGGCCCTTTTGAGATCACTGTGGGCAGTTGGGAGAGTACTATATAGGGTCAGGACTCAGAATTGAAATAGTGGCCTGGTTGTCTAATTTTAATTTCTTTTGACATGAAATTCTTGTACTGAGCTGGTACCAGAATGTGCCAAAAACTTGCTTCCGAAACTAAATTGGGATGGTTAAATTTCAGCATCTATTATGTACTATATTGCCCCTGTCAGCCTGTCTCAATGAGTGTACAGTTAAAACATGCTGAGCAGAATGTACTGGGTTAGGTATCTCATCTCAGTTAGAAAAATGATGACAGTTTGTCAATTTGTTCCACGAAGTGGAGAAGAGAAAATGAAATGGGTTCTTGTTCTTAGCCTTTCCAGTGATCTTTAGCGGATAGTGGATGGCAAGTGAAGATCGGAAGTGTCTTGGTATGAGGTCTTCTGTGATGGAGTAGCATATCGAATTAAAATGTAGAAAAATGTGAAGATTTTCATTTTTTGGAAGGGACAATGAAAGAATGGTATTGCTCAAATGGAGAGAAACTGCAGAAAGCTGCAACACAAAAGGACACTAGGTGCTTGTATACGAAACATAAAACTAGCACGCTGGTGCAGCAGGTAATCGGGAAGGCTAATGGAATGTTGGCACTTATTTCAAGGGAATTGGAGTACAAGAGTAGGGAAGTCTTATTGCAACTGGATAAGGTGCTGATCAGACACATCTGGAGCATTGTGAGCAGTTTTTGCCTCCTTATTTAATGGATACTGGCCCAATCTGTCCTAACTTTACCAATAAGAATAGCCCCTTCATCCCAGGAATAAGTCGTGAACTCTTTTTGAACTGTCTGTCTTGAGAAGAGATATGGGAGCATTGAGACAGTCCTATCGCTGTGGTCTCAATAATGCCCGAGTAAAACTTCCCTACTTTTATATTCCATTCCCTTTGCAATAAATGACAATAGCTCATTTGTATTCCTAATTACTTGCTAAACCTGCGCTTTAACTTTTTGTGATTTATGCACTAGGATGCCCCTGGATCCCTCTATCCACAGAATTTTGTAAATTGCCTCCATTTAAATGATGTACTTCTGGCAAAATCGATAAATTTCCATTTTTCTCATATTCTACTCCATCTGTCACTTTTTTTGTCCACTCACTTAACCTATTTAAATTCCTTTGCAGACTCTTTGTTGACTCTACCTCTTAATTTATTTTTCTGCTTATCTTTATGTCATCAAAAAAAATTTAACAATCTTACATTTGGTCTCTTCATCCATCATATATGCTGCTTGTAAATAGTTGAGGCTCCAGCACAAAACCCAGAGGCACTTCGTTGTTTACAGTTTGCCAATCTGAAACAACATTACAAAGAGATCCATGCACTGTATGTGACATAATCCTGTGGGACCCCTAATCTTAGGCGATACAAATACATTGTTTCTGTATATGCTACACACCTCCCTGGCTCAGATATTGATGGCCATCTCACTCACAGCAACATTTTTGGACACTGAGGCCAGGGATAAATTAAGGATGTTTTGGGATGAGGAGCAATGTGTCAGCATAATCTATTGCCCTATATCTGCCTTGATCATCTTGCTTTCACAGGCTGCAATGGGCTTTCAGCATAGACATTGATCCCTGGTACAGCCTATATGGATATAGATGTAAGGTACATTCAAGGCTACGTAGAGACTCAAATAAATAGATCTAATGCAAATAAATAGACGTAAAGCAAATTTATACAAACCTGAGACAGGCAATGTCACCCATGCCAGCAAAATGGCCTGATAGGTTTTCCTGTTTCTCTCCTTCCCATTAAGTGTCAGCACACTCAGTGGTTCCACAACTGAGCGGGAGGGCTTCTTCTTAGCAGTGGAGCCTGTTTGCCCTGGAGGTTTGGTAAGGTGATTGTGGGTGATTATGGCTGGTGGACCAGACAGTCTGAAAATATTCTTGCCAGAGGCAAGTGGGCCCTCTTCAGCTTCAACTTCCAAGGGTTGGAGGGGACAGGCAAGTTGAAGTGCTTAGGCTACTTCAGAATTATCCTGAGAGGAGACTTCTGATAGTTCCTCCGTCAGTTGGGTGCCACCTGGCATTGCTCAGTCACCATGTCTTTAGTCTTGAGGACTAGTGGTGAGGGGTTGGAGTGCAGATGTATGCTCCTTTCCAGCAGATCCTGAGGATTCTGGACGTGGCTTTCCATGGCAGCCAGTAACCAGAATATGAAGAGGTGGGAGTTGATTTTTTTTCGTGCAATTTAAAAAAAAAAGAAAAACTGTGCTTCTGCCTAGCAATAAGACTCAAAGAACACACAGAAAAATTTGGATACAGTCAGTATGTGTGTCAGAGAATGGAAGTAAAAGGGTTATATCTCCAGTAAGAATCCTGTAATATTGCTAAAAGCTAAGTATAGGGAACTCGTGTTTACTCTGAAGTTAAAGTATTAGTGCGTTAAGTTTGCAATTTGTTTTAAATGTCTTGATGAAAGAATCCAAATAAAGAAAAACACAAAGGCACAGAAATTTGTTGGAAGGAAACAGTTGCAGTTGGGCCAGCCTGAGCAAGAGGCCTTTATAGTGTAAAGATACTGTTAAATCTTTGCAAGGTTTGGTGTATGTAGCATATTGCTGAGATAAAAAGAATAGCGAGTTTGAATCTTTTTACTAGTGTTTGTACTGAAATCTTTCCAAACTTTTTGTCTAGGCAAATATGCCCTGTTTTTCTTGGCTAATAATCACTGTTCTTTGTATTAGAAGTACACTTGCAGACTCTTGTGAATATGTTCAGTGACTGACCTGCACATTTTAGGGTTTATCAAGCTCGATTTCAATCTGAGATCTAACTTCTTCAGTATTAATGTCAACTGAGTAGAAATATGAATTTGTAGTGGTGTATCACATAGATTTCACTAAGGAAATTGGATATAGTACTTGGGGCTGAAGGGATCAAAGGAAATGGAGGGAAAGCAGGAACAGGCTATTGAGTTGGATGATCAGCCATGATCATAATGAATGGTGGCACAGGCTTGAAGGGTTACTTGTGCTCCTATTTGTTTGTTTCTACAGGCGTCAAAAACTTGACAACAGGCAATATATTTTTGAGATAAATGTGAATCTTGCAAATTTTTTTTTTAACAAATAAAAGAATCATTTTATACAGAAGGAAGATAGCTGATTCATTGTGACTGTATTGGCTCTTTAAAAGGGCTTATTGATGATAATGCAGCAATATTTTGATTGCTTCCTCATCAACAACTTCTTAAGGTGGACACCTTGTGGCTAGGAGTATGTTGCTTTTCTAGTGGAACAATACTGTCCCCCTCACCCTCGTATTTCCCCAACAACTTAATGTATAGTTAGGGTAAAGGAGTAAGATGGAATGCTGCTCTCCTTGTTGGATCTGACTGCCTCAAAGTTTAATGTGAAAGGAACCACAATTGCACATATTCCAACTTTGTGGGGGAAGCTGAGGTACAATGTCAAAATTATTTCCAAGTAGTTTAGTGCTTGAAATTCTGTCATGGGCACCTTTAATAGATTGATGAGGGCGTGTTATAATTTTATGTTACATAGTTTATCATATGTATAAATTATTTATAACATTAAAGTTCCAAATAGATGCCAAATCTTGGTTATGGAAGTGAATTGCACTGATCTCTTAGTTGACAGGCAAGTGCTCAGATTACACACTAAGCATCATCTTTTCATCTATTCCAGTGACACTATTCATTCCTTGAAGAATGCCATATAAGGTCTAAGTTATGTTCAGTAAATAAATGAGAAGTGACGAAGCTCTAATTTCTCAATCAGATGGTCTCGAAGATCTTTGAATGCCTCAAGGACCTCTCTATCCCCTGTAGTTAGGTATCACCCCAAACAATGGCACAAATAAATTATTTTCAGTCCCCACTACTTTATTTTACATCATCTAATTATTTAGAATTAAAATGAGTTTGAACAGAAAGTGACAGCTTGGAGTGTTCTTAGTGGAGGCTGCATTTAGGAGAAAGTGCTAGAAATAGGTTTAGAACAGAAAACACTTAAGAATCTTTAAAACAGCTTCACACAACTTTGATGCCTTCCTACTGATGACTACTTTTCAGCTCAGAGTAAGTAATTCATTGTATAGAGAGAATTTACTCAAGTTAGAATCTTTGAAACCTTCCATTCATGTACAGCAGTGCCTAATATTTGCTCCTGTCTCTAAACTCTGACGTTATGTAGATTAGGTGAAGATATTCTTCAAATGAAATACAAAATAATGGAGAACTCACAGAAAGTATGTATCCTCAAGTTACATTTAAGTTCATTTTAAACAGTTCCTGTTAGAAATACATGATTGATACCATAGCTGTATTATTAAAAGTCCACCTCAAAAATCATGAACGCTTATTAAAGTGAAATTGGTGTTCCACAAGCCTCAATTTTTGTTGGCGGAAGCGACTATAATTATCTGTTTCCTTTTCGTCTGTTGATCTTACTTTCAAACATCTTGTTTTACCTGGACTCGGTCCTTAAGCTGACCCATGTTGGATTATTGTTTTCCTCCTTCAACACACATTTAAATTTGCCAGTAGTTTCTAATTTTTTGTTGACTTTACAAGCTTAAACAATGCATATGTTTATGTTTAATGGAGTATGCCTGTCTCCATTGACTTTAAACACAAAGTTCTTTGATTTCTCCTATTTCTGTCTTTTGTGCTGAGCTTTCAGCCATTATATTTTTTTATATAGAATTCCTACAGTGTGGGAACAGGCCCTTCAGCCCAACAAGTCCACACCGACCCTCGGAGCATCCCACCCAGCCCCATTCCCCAAACTCAGTTAACCTACGTATCCCTGAACACTACGGGCAATGTGGCATGGCCAATCCACCTAGCCTGCACATCTTTGGACTGTAGGAGGAAACCGGAGGGTACCCACGCAGACACTGGGAAAACGTGCAAACTCCACACAAACAGTTGCCTGAGGGGGAATAGAACCCAGGCTCCTGGTGCTGTGAGGAAGCAGTGCTAACCACTGAGCCACTGTGCTGCCTTGCTTGCACTTAAGAATTTTCTACTAATTCCCTTGGTCCTGCTAGAGTTTTACTTTATAAACTGTCCGTCTTGCTTTCTTCCTCACCAACTTCAGCAGTATCTTCAAAATTCAGCCCCTTTGCACATCCTGCCAATTCCTTCTCACTTCTGCCTCCCAGGAAAGAGTCTGTGGTCTGCATGATGCCTGAAATACCCCTGAAAAATTCAAGATAGTGAAGCTGTATCTGCAGCTGTTCCCATGGCTATTTCTCATTCTCCTGAGATTGAAGAGAGATTCTATCTTAAAGGGCACAAACATGATAGGGTAAACAGTCAACTTGCTGTCTTCAGAAGCAACGTGGTCAGGGGTGGAATAGGAACGTATATGTCAGTTACTTAGTGATGAACATTGACAGTGAAGCAGATTTGTTTGTTTTTGTCTTGAAAGATTTTGTTTGGAGGACACTCTTCAAGAATAACAACAAAATCTGATTGTTCATGTTTAAACATATCACCATTTTATATGATCGACAGAACACTTAAGAGAAGACAGATTTACTTGTGAAATGTGCACAGCTTAGGTGAAATGTAATCATTTTACATTACTTCCTAAACATTATCTGCAAGGATCCATCCAGTGAGCCACAAAGGTGATCTGGTGTTTATCTGTACTCCTCGAAGATTATGTGTACTGAAACTCAATTCAAGTTCAAGGCAGAGTTGGACTTGATTCAAATGTTCTGAAATTCAAGAAGTTTCCAGAAGATGCAGAGAAGTGTCATTTGCTTGCAGCATAATTTTAAAGCTTTTGTTCTGTTGACTGATGATTCTTGGTGATTCCGTCAAAATATCTTTTGTGCACTCTGGATTTACATTGTCGAAACCTCAATGAGTTCAGCTACTAGGTATGATATCCAGGTGACTTGGCATTCTCTCGATAGTGCAACACTGCAGTTTTTATTCGTTACTTTTTAATGAGGAGTTTTTATTTCACACACACTTTTTTTTAAAGCAAATTTTCAATTACTTTGGTTGCTTTGTTCCTCAATTCCAGCTGCACGTGGATAAATCTAACTGAATTGTTATTTCTGTTTCTGAAATCAGCTCTGTTCATGCTTTTCCTGAGAAGACATTCAACACTAATACACCTGCCATTGTCATTCCGTTGGAGCTTTAATGTAAAGTTTCAATCATGTTGATGCATGTTATAGATGATAACTTTAAATAATTGATCTTGTGGTTTGCAATTTCTCTCCCTGTACCCCCCATTCCCCTGACCCACCCACCCACACCCCCACCCCCAACTCTCTTCCAAACCCCCCTCCCCCACCCATATGCTCTTAGTAAACAACTAATTTTGACCCCACCGAAATTGGCACCAAATTATGGGTTGTACTATGCCATGCATTGATGAGCATCTGCTTTAAGCTACCTTGAACTTAGTGCATTTTAGTCCTGTCAGAGAAAGGAGATGCCGTGAAGTCAAGGCTCTGAGGTTAACAATTGCCGTGTGCCCTAGTTACAAGATGATGGGTGAGCAATAAAAGTGTATATAAGCAGGAAATTCATGCTATATTGATCCTCAATGCGGATTGTCTGCAAACAGTTACTTGAAAATGTTGACATCGCCATCTAATCTGGCTTCACATTGATAGAACTGCTTTCAAATGTCTTTTCAGTAAAACTTGTATTAAAGAAAGAAAAAGCTTTGGAGGTCCTCTCCAGAGGAGTAAACCACATACCCATTTTTATCAAAGTAACAATCACGTCATGGTTTAGGTGTAGATTGCCATTTGCATTATCTGTAAAGAACAATGCTAAAGATTATTTTTCTACACTCCTCTCCCTACACCGTATTGCAGTATTCAACAGTTTCCTAACTAAGGTTTTCGTGGTCTGTATTTTCCCAAATTTGTCCAAATGCTGATCAATCTTTTAACGAATAACCAGCCTAAAGCTTGCTAAATGCCACTTTGAAACTGCTTTCCTATTCCTGCTTGATAATTTCATGGTTTATTTTTGAAGTGCACTCTGGATTTACTTTGTTGAAATTTGAAAGAAGTCAGCTGCCAGGTGGATCATTTCAATGACATTTTCCCTGTAAAACAACACTGCAGTTTTTTTTAACTCATTACTTTTTAGTAATCAGCAGCATCTTATTTCTGAGTCAGAAGGTTGTGTATTCATCTGAAATGCCATTTATGTTTGCTATAAGGAATTGAGCACTTAATCAAGGATGACACTTAAGTATTACTAAAGAGGAGCAACATCTATTCGAATGAGACCTAGAATCAAGGTCTCAGGAGGACAAAATGTTTCAAAGGGGCTCTTGGGAGAACACCAGGACAACCCCAACATGACACCAGGTTGACTTGTCATTGATCTTCTGGTTACGAGCAAGTTTACCAGAATGTTTACCTGTTGAACGTGTGACTTTGCCAATATGTAGATCATGAATTACTCCATGTCCTTTCAAGTTGGGGGGAGAAAAAACAAATCACTTGTTTTCTGCCTTTTTCTCTTTCAATTTCACATTTTCACTTTTCCTCTTCGCCCTTTTTAATACTTTGTAAAAGTTAGTCAAAGTTTTCTCTTGTAGTAGTATAAAAGTGGGTTTTGCATCTAGCTTTTCATAGCTGTATCTTCGAATCAGGCAATCCTGTGAACAACAGTCCATTCTGTTTTAGAGGTACAGCAATAAAATCACTGAGTTTTGAGATACAATAGATTCAAAAATTACCTGATCTCTCTTTCTTTCTTTCTCTCTTTCTTTCTTTCTCTCTTTCTTTCTTTCTCTCTTTCTTTCTTTCTCTCTTTTCGACACCCACCTCACCTTCGTGCCTATGTTCCCAGTCCTGCCTCATTCTCTTACTCAATCTGTAATTAAGAGTATTTAAGAGTCGAGTCAAGTCAAGTCAATGCACGGACTAATGGCACTTGTCTCAAAATCTGCAAACAACTCAGGGTGGTGTATTCAACTTCAGGCTGAAACTTTGTTTAAACTATTGGCTGGCTGGATTCTAACTACGGTCATACGTTCTGGACTTGAATTTGTCTAACAGTTTGTGTTATTTTAGAAGGGATGGAGGGAGGGGAGAGTGCAGAATGTTGCATACACTGATTTTCTACAGATAAATTACTGGGCGTGACGCTATGTGTTTCAAAGGGAAGCCCAGCTCAATTTTGGAAGAAGGTACTCGTAAATGTTTTATGCTGTTTCACTAAGTGTTCAGCTATTTAAAGTAATATTCTGTTCAGCTAATATAAGTGAATTTGGCATTAATGTACATAAAATTACTGATGGAAGTAAGGTTTTAAAACCTGTTCAGCAAATGATTCTTTAAATAGAAAATTTGGAATATATCCAGTCATTTGGGTTTGGTCCTTTTGATCAGTCACAATTACTGGACATGATGAAAGACCCCAAAAGTTGTGTCAACGTGGCTAGTGACGTATACCTGAATACATGAATCTATTCATAGTAGTTACATTGGAACTATAAGCAAAACAATTTAAGAAACAGATGGGAACACGTTTTCATTCCCATTATAGATATTAGGACCATCGCACACTTATAGTCATAATCCTTTTGGTGCCTCTTCCTCATGTACAGTAACAGCGTTGAAACTTTGCCAAAGTTATCCTCTTGAGACCCTACTCTATAGTCCATCTTTTTCAGTTTAAATTTGCTTCATGGTAATATTTACTCCTCTTAACATGCTCAATGAAACATACTTAAATGAAGCAATGAAATGTCTTGCTACTTACAAGCTAGTAAAAATAAAACTAAAAGATATATTCTTGTTTTCCTCTCTTGTCTTTATCAGAAATGTGTGTACTGCAGAAAAAAAGTGAAGAGCTTCTCAGGGGCCTGTATCCAGTGTTCCTATGAACATTGTTCTACGTCATTTCATGTGACATGTGCTCATGCTGCAGGGGTTGTAATGGAACCAGACGACTGGCCGTATGTTGTGTCTATCATCTGTTTCAAGCACAAAACAACCACTCAGAATGTAAGTATAAGCATCAATTACACTGGGCCAGTCATGGCAGACGATCAGTTACATTGAGCTGGTAACTTGCAAAATAAAAAACGAAAGAACTGCAGATGCTGTAAATCAGGAACAAAAACAACGTTGCTGGAAAAGCTCAGCAGGTCTGGCAGCATTTGTGAAGGAAAGAAATCTATGTGGGGTAACTTGCAAAGTCTAGCATACTCGCAATATTGTTAGATCTGCTCAGGGACTGTTTAATAAGCCCTAGTATCTAATTTTAACCCATAGAACTGTGCTGCAGATTTACTTTTAAATAAAACAAACCTTATTGTATATTTTTAAAAAAACACAAGGACTATTACCTTATAACTGCATATGTTATGCATTCTGGTTTACTTTTTAAATCTTCCAAGAGTTCTCTTGTAAGACACAACAGTCTTAAAGTTAAATGTTATTTACTTATCGAAACATATCAAGGGCCACTGATAAGTATGCCACGGTCCTCTGGAGATTTTTTCTAAGCTGCACCTATTCTCAGAGGTAAAACTTTCATTTACCCTTTCTTGACCATAGATGTCTTCATCCCTCATTTTGGTTGCTCTTCCAATACTTTAAAGCTTCTTTGCTACTTTCGTTTGCAGTTAGACACCGTGAGGCTAACTGTAGATTCTCCCACTGACTTCAGACTATGAAATTTTCCAGTTTCTGTTGTTCATAAAATTCAAACTGAGCTTAAGCCTTTTCCACTGTCTACTTTGTCAATGATAGTGTTTTGTTCTGCTAGACTGTAATTCTTCCTTAATTGTTATTTATTTTGGCTAACTTCTCTTAGTGAGCCACACACGTAAGTTTCAAACTGCAACTAAAAATTGTCCCGCAAACATCCAGATAAATTGAAACCGGGGAGACTTCCAAAGCTCCATTCATCTGCATGATTATGTAGTCTGCTTTGGATTGACCATTAAATTAATTATCTCTAATTAAAAATTTATTCTTTGATCAGATGAAATAAATGGATTTACAGGATTTACTGAATGCTTTTAAGTCATTTATCTCCAAATCCCAAAATAAAATTATCCCTCTGGACTGCATTTATTGCAAGGATGGTAGACAACCAGCTGTTTAGCTAATTAAACCCACTTTTCCTTTGATCTTATCCTTCTACCTATTAACCTCTTAAAACAACATGGCCCAAATCATTTACATGTAATACACTCCATGCTGCTTAATTGCATTTATCTCATTTTCTACAGTAAATTTTATTTTCTAAAACTAAACATTGCATGCTGTAATATAATCCCAGATGATATTAATACTGGACGAGTATGATCCAAGAGTGAAATCTGGCTTGATAGACCACAAGTTTATTTTTTGCAGTCGGTTACTGTAGTGGTCAGTCACTGAGGATATTGACATGACGTTCCAATTGTTCTTTAACAAAATAACCCAAGTTTATTACACTAAAGCAAAATAAATTATTATAATGTGACAATACAATAAAGTTCTTAACATAAACAGCAAAACAAAGTTTCAGTCTGTTTCCCACTAATATCTTTGTACAGATACTCAATCCCAGTGAAGTATTTTCTATCACAGCTCTATAATTTATTTCTTAACTGACTCTTTCCAGTTGTTCTTGCACTGCTGAAATAATTTTATGACTTCCCAGTCCTGCTGGCCTGATCCTGTTTTCGGTTCTGCTGGTCTACACATCTTATCAGTTCTGACAACTTAAACTACTATACAAACTCATACAGCTTGGAGATTTCACAAACTAAAACCCTTCTGCTAAGATGACTGAACTGAAAGCTTGTTTTTCTGCTATAAGGAAACTGTTCTCCTGAATGGCTGACTCTTCTGATCTGTAGCCAAAGCTAAACTAGTATCCCTGTTCTGTTTTCTCTGTCTGTCATAAGTTCAGCTGTTAAAAACATTTCATCAAAAATAGCACAGGTATCTGGCTAGGCACTTACAGTCATATAGCTGAGAAACAGATCCTTCGGTCTAACTCTTTCATGCTGACCAAGTTTTCCAAACTGAACTAGTCCCACTTGCCTGTGTTTGGCCCTTTCCTATTCATGTACCGGTCCAAATGTTTCTTCATCATTCTGACTGTATCTGAATCAACCACTTCCTCTGTCAATTCATTCCACATACAAACCATCCTCTGTGTGAAAAATTTGCCCCACAGGTTCCTTTAATTGTTTCTCCTCTCACCTTAAAAAATACTCAACAACAAAAACAGAAGTTGCTGGAAAAGTTCAGCAGGTCTGGCAGCATCTGTGAAGAATAGATCAGAGTTAACGTTTCGGGTCCAGTGACCCTTCCTCAGAAATACTCCCTCTGGGTTTGAATTCCCCCACCCTAGGGAAAAGATCTTTGCTATTCATCTTATCTATGCCCTTCTTGGTTTTGTAAACCTCTAAGTTCACCCTGAGTCTCCTAGGCTAGGACTTCTTTCATTAGAGCATATCTAGCCTCTCCTTATAACTCAAACCTCCAGTCCCAGCAACATCCTGGTAAATCTTTTCTGAGCCATCTCCAATTTAATAACATCTTTCCTGTAGCTGGATGACCAGAACTGTACAAAGTACTCCAAAAGTGGCCTCCCCAATGTTCTATACAACCTTAACGTAACGTTCCAACTCCTATACTCCATGATCTGAGCAACGAAGTCAAGCGTGCTTAAACACCTTAACCACCCTGTCTACCTGTGACGCAACTTTCAAAGAACTATGTACCCGAACCCCTAGGTCTCTCTGTTTGACAACACTACCCAGTGACCTAACATTAACTGTATAAGTCCTGCCCTTGCTTGTTTTACCAAAATGCAATATCTCACATTTATCCGAATTAAACTCTATCTGCCACTCCTCAGCCCATAGGCCCAGTTGATCAATATCACTTTGTAATCTTAGACCACCTTCTTCACTGACGACTGTATGACCAATTTTGGTGTCGTCCACAAACTTACTAACTTCTCAAACTGTAAAGTTTCTTATATACTATCGAGTGGCTGTGACAGTGACATATATGTAATGCTTTAACTGTGATTTCACCAGTCTGTGGAAAACCTGTTTAGTCTGCTGTTTTTATTCTAGAACTGTCAGTTACATCTTTAAAACAAAATTGTTGCTAATTTCTGCCTGTTCTCTTGTGCCATTTTGAATACTATGGTATCTAGAAAATTAATGTTTTCCTTCTTTGAGGTTTCAAGTTTAATGGAACGGTGACATTATTAGGGATATTGATGAATTCTAGTTCTGCTATTGTGCGAGTCCAAATTGCCTATTTCTCTGTACAAATACATAACATTGTCATTAAATGAGTGCATCACATAATGAAGGAGATAGTGAGACTGACAAAGAAGCCACCAAAAATCATAAAGTAGACCTTGAGAAATCTCAGGAGGAATGTTTTAAAAAGAAGTTGTTTTGAGCCCTGCACGAAATTGCAGGTATTTAAAAGCCTGCCATTCTGACTCTTGTAGTACACAACCTGCTATTTGACAAGTGGGGTTTCTTTCAAGGGACTTGTTAGTAATGTTAACTCTGAATTTAAAAAAATCATGATTTTTCTAAACTTCAGCTATTTTATACAATTGTCACCTTATCCAACACGAAGTTAAATTTGAATTTATTTTTCACATTGACCTTTCTGTGCCACTTAATAACTTTGTCTCTGAGATAATCACTCAATGTATATACCAGTTTTTATCTGTTCCTTAAAGGTTTATAATTTTAAATTTCTCTGAAAGACCTGTTAGAACATGTTCCAATTTTGATGCTCAAACACCTGATCTATTCAGTTCATATCCAATTCGGGTAGCCCCCTACATACTGGTGGTTGGCCTGTCTCCTTAGATGATGCACAAGCAGTGGGGACTCGTTGCAAGTGAGGGTTAAAAACAAAATCTGTTTATCCTACGAAAGAAAGCAAGTGTAGCAAATCAGCCAAGTCTCCTTTGGCTGTATTGTACATATATTATCAAAGAGAGAGCTCATAATACATAGAGATCAAATGAGTTGCTAACTGTGCTTGTATATACAAACCTAAATTTATTTGTGCCAGTGCACGTTCATGCTCTCATTAGTTCTCTCAACTGAGTATGAAAGAACCAATTGCCTTCAAAATTAATGTACAGCACCTCTAACTCTTATTAAAGTCTTAGATCCTAGTAAGTGGAGTAAATTATTGATATTTGATTTTCTGACAATTTCATTGAGCGTTAATATACAGTTGGTAGTACTATAGTAGAGTATTTAATCCACTGGTTACAGCTGTCTTAAGTTAAGCTAATTACATCCAATTCTCATCTTATATTCCTCATGTTTTCTTCCTCAAAAGTCACTTTGAAACCACAACATGAACTGGGCAAAGCCTAAGTAATTAACTCTCCTTTTTTTTTTTTAATAAGGATTGATCGGTAAAATATTTGTTTATTGTATCTTAATTCACTTGTAGGCCCTCTACAAATCTGGGGAGTGCGTGTTCCTGTCGCTCATGTAGTGAGTCTATTTTGAGGAAAACAGTGTGTTTCACTGAATATTGTGCATGAATAGATTATCATATCAAACACTACCCAGGTGAACAGACAAAATGAGAGGTTGTGGAATTTAAACTGAGGGATGACTGATAACACAGGATGAAAATTATAGGTTTATTTCAGCTCATGTTGTGCAATCAGAATATGAAAGTAGTTTTTTAAAATTTCTTTTAAAGTGCAGAAGTATTTGACATGCCATACATGGAATATTGTGCTTAAAGTTGAGAGAAGGGATCTTTTGGATGTAAGCTGTGTGTAGAGCAAAGATGACATTTGAGTCCAGTGCTTGGCTTTGGACTGCTGGCAACTACGCAGTACATTTTAGCCTCAGCATTTGTTGTTTCTTCAGCCTGCTTTTGAATTTGTTCAGGGGATGTGGACATCACTGGCTGAGCCACCATTTATTGCCCATTCCTAGTTGCCCTTGAGAAGGTGGAGGTGAGCTACTGTCTTGAACCACTGCAGCCCATAGGGGATAAGGAAACCTGCTAGGAAGGGAGCTGATTTGACTAATACTGCATTTGATCAATCTTAGGACATGCACACCAAACATCTAAAGTCATAGAGCTGTACAGCATAGAAACAGACCATGCTGTCCAAATATCCTAAATTAATCTAGTCCCATTTGCCAGCATTTGGCCCATATCCCTTTTAACCCTTCCTATACATATACCCATCCAGATGCCTTTTAAATGTTGTAATTGTACCACCTAAACCTATGCCCTCTAGTTTTGGACTCCCTCATCCTGGGGGAAAGACCTTGTCTATTCACCCCATCCATGCCCCTCACGATTGTATGAACTTCTGTAAGGTCACCCCTCAGCCAATGACTATGTGAAGACATTTGCTCATCAACCTGTTCAGAGATTACACACCTCTGGAGCAAGTGGGACTTGAACCCAGGAATCTTGGTCCAGACATGTGGACACTACCACTACACCACTGGAGTATTCCTGATGTGGAATTCAGCCTGGTTTCGAAATCAAGACCAGTAACTGAAGTTCAGGCTATTAATTCTATTTCTCTCACTACCATTGCTACCTTTCCTGCTTGTATGTGAAGCATTCTGTTTTGTATTGGGGAATTAGAATCATTAATTCAAATAAAATTTCAGGAAGAATTAAGTTGAAATGAAGAATACCACAGGCTCTGTCATGCAACTGGGAATATTTAACAAATCAAGCTGTGGAGTGAAAGTTGATGTTGGGACTTGTAGGCAAATTAGGGGGATGTGTTTAACTGTGGAAGGTTTCAATGATCCAAAATATAGAGCAAGATAGGGAAACTGTTAAGAAGAGGAAGTTACTATTTCCAGTATGTTAAGGATTTAATTTTTTGTTTGTTTGTTCAGAGTAAAAATAAATTAAGAAAATGTTAGGAACCTTGGTTTTGGATAATGAGGTGGAACATGTAGGGAAACATTTGGGATGCAGTGACCACAGCATAATTCAATTTAGTTGAAGAATAAGGAGAGAAAAAGAACAGTTGAGAGCAAGAAAGCATGACTAGATAAAAGCAAGTCATAGTGAAATTGAAAGGAGCATGGTCTGCATTTAAATAGAAGGAAGACATATCAGGTAGAATAACAGTGGGAAAGAATTAAACAGGAGATTGCGATCAACTACATGCCAGGCAGAAACGAGGGAGTTCATTGAAGGTTCGTATTTCATTGAATTGAGCAATAGAATCAAAATTGAAACTAAAAAAAATAACATTTATTGCTTATGGTGCAAATAATAAAACTGATCAAACAGAATAGATATATAGAATATGTGTATAAAAGCTAACAAAAAGGAATCGGATAGTTTTGCGCTGTAAGGCAGTTTTGGAATCGAGAATGAAGGATAGCAGAAGGTTATGGAAAATAACTTATTTATTATTTCTGATGTGCTTATTCAGATTGCAGAACTACTGGAGATAGATATCAAACTGTTAGCAGGGATGACCTTTCAAAAAGAAATGATATTTTATGATTCCCGTGAGGAAGCTGTGATCCAAAATAACCAAACTTACTGACTAACCCCAAAACCGGAAATTGCCAATTAGAGTTCACTTTTTGTAACTTGAATCTGAACTAATACAAATTAAATATGGCATAAGAGGGAAATGGTACTTCAAATGAAAAAAAAACACTCTAAGTAGTTGATTTAGCAAAAATCCAGATTACATAATCACAAATCACTCCCGCACATGTACACTTGTTAAATTCTTGTTGAATTCGGACTCCTTTTAGGATCTCGCCTTTTTCCACTTGATTGATTCAGTCTGTCCATGAGTCACGTTCCCTGGCAGCTGTATTCAATTTTAGCTCTTATGGCATAGTGGTAATGCCCCTAGCTCTTAGCTAGGAGACCTGGGTTCAAGTCACAACTGCTTCAGTATTGTGTAATAACATTTCTGAACAGATTGATTAGAAAATATCTATATTTAACACTGATTGCATATCTACGACCCCTCTCATTCTGGTCATGTCAACCCTGATGGCATAACTTATTAAAATTCCTTGCCAACTGACCAATCAACAATACCGGGTTTGATTATCTGTTACTCTGATACAAACACTTTTGCGTAACTGAGCTAATCACATCCTTTTATTTTAAGAATCACTCCCTTTTAGATTGCTGGTACAGAGCACCCTCCAAGTGTTTCTGAATTCTATTTTTCTTCTTACTGTTAAAACTAAACTTCTAATCGTGGAGACTTTAGTTGGCTTCTCCACATTCAAGTTCTGTGTTCCTCATCTGTCTCGGTCTGCTTTCCCTTTATCTGCACCTTTGTGCCAATCACCTTCACCTTTCAACTTTCATGTCTTGCAGCTATTCTTTGTGTCTGTCTATGCATTTCCTGTGTCTTCCTTTTGTTAGTGTGTTCAGGTCAAGAGTAGCCACGTCACATGAATCATGTATTTATTCTTGTCCGAAATTTACAATGATCTCTTCGCAAGTTATAAACTCTTAGAAACCCTTTACAAACATTTTAAAAACAATTGCAGATTCTCCAAACTTTCAGATCAAGAGAGAGTCACATATTAAAGAAATTACTCAAAATCAACATATAAAAGAAGTCTGGGCCCAAATATTTCCCTCTAAGAGGATGTGAAGGGAAGAAATTATTAAGACATGAACTATAATTTTCAAAATCATTTGGCATAGAAACAACAATAAAGAGAAGACCTAGACTTTGTGGTAAGATTTGACCTGGAGAGAGAAAGTATTTGAGCATGCAGATACATACAAAAGATGACAATGCACATATAAATATCCACATGAAAAGCAAGCCAATCTTTGCTTTTGTACTCTGCCAATATGTATTTTAAGCAAAACTTACTTTGAACTCATTCTGACCTGCTGTTGGAAAATGTGTGCAGTCTTGGATACCCAATTGCAGAAAAGGTGTAATATGATGTTAAAGACACAGGGTGGTCCTTAACATGTTTGTGATGACAGACTTCAGATTTCAGGGCTGAAGCTGAAAAGGTTAAGAATTCAGCTGCTAAAGTTCTGAAAATAAAGAGCAATGGTGAAGTAAACGGCATTGAATTGTTATCCACTTCTACCGTGAGAGTATACAAGTTAAAATGATCAGAAAAAATTGAAAAGGGAAGTTAAAAGAAAGTTTATTACACAGGATGATTACAATGTAGAACTTTACCCACAAAATGGTTCTTGAGGCAGAGTTCTTCGGTGTTTCAGAAAGGAGTTAGTTGCTGAATGGTATTAGAATATTAAAGGATGTGTGGAGCAAGTAGCCGAGTTACATTAGACTTGTGACTCTCAAAGGAAAAGATCAGCATAATTTTGTTAAGCTGAGCAGCTTAATCCTATTCTTGGACGGTTCTTTGATTTCATGATGCCTATTTTCTGTTTGATTGTTGCTTTACAGTTGACACCATTCATCATCTTTTCCTTTGTGATGTAATCTGATATCTGTTTGTGGAGTGATGGAAATATGTTACTGCAGTTAAGAAAGCTATCTCCACATCTGATCTAGAATGTCTGTATGCTCTAAAGTAAAAGCAGAAGAGCCATTTTGACTTTCATTTTCCACCAACCTTTCATATGCCACCTGTCTTGCTATTTATGTAACATGTATCCTGAGTTTTCACCATTTTAGGTGCCTTTCTGAACAGAAGGATTTTTAAAAGTATTCTTTCATAAGTTGTGGTTGTTGATGGCCATGCCAGTGTTTGTTGACAATCTTTAATTTGACTGGTGCTTGCTTAGCCATTTCAGAGGGCAGTTTAGAGTGAGCCACATTGTTGTGAATCTGGCATAAGATATAGGCCATACTGGACGAGATGGTAAACTTGTTCCGGAAAGAAAATTACTGTTCAGATAGATTTTTCTGACAGTCCATGGTAGTTGTCATGGCCGTTATTACTGAGACAAGATTTCAGTTTGAGATTTATTAATTCAGCTGCTGAGCTGGTGTTGCCAGAGCATTAGCCTGAGATTCCTGATTACTAGTCAGGTGATGTTACCTCTATAATCGGTGACATGAGAGCTTTACAAAAACTGAATCTGTATGGTAAGTGTTCCTGGACTCCAATTGAGATGTTGTGCTCCTTGGTTCTCCATGAGGAATTCAGTCCAAGAAAGATAACATCTGGCACAATTTGCACGAGGGACATTGCAATAACTGTGATATATTGATATGAGGGAGCACGTAATTCACAAATCATGATAAATGTGAGAGAAGAACAATATGGGAAATGTCACTATAGTGTACATTCTTCACGTTGATAAAGGGAATTACACAGCAGGAAAAATTATGGTGTAAATAGACTTTATTGGAAGGAAGGGTGAAGTAATTTTTTATCATAAAGAAAAGCATAGATGGTCACCAGGGAGACAGTTGCTTTTGTACAGTTCGGAAATAAGTGGTGCATGTCTTGGAGGTGTGATTTTAGTTGTATAAGCATGAAGAAGGAGTGGTGTTTACCATTGTGTTGCATTTTCTGGAAAATATTCCCAGCATTTCAAGAAATTTCAGCCTGTGACTACACAGGCACAGTGGGCTGCAAGAGTGCATCACAAATGAATAATTATTCACAGTCATACAGCATAGAGACAGGCTGTACGGCCCACCATGTATATGCTGACCAACAGACACCAAACTACATTAATCCCATTTCCGTGCACTGGCTCCATAGCCTACAATGCCCCGCTATTTTAAGTATTCATCCAGATGCTGCTTAAATGTTATGAGAATACCTGCCTCCACCACTTTCTCAGGTAGCACGTTACATTTATCTGCCATTCTGTGGGTAAAATAAATCTTCCCCAGATCGCCTGTAAGCCATTTGCTCCTCACCATAAACTTAACCCTTCTGGTCTTAAACACATCTGCCATGGGGAATGGATTCTCACGATCTGTTCTGTCTATTCCTCTCAATTTTGTTAGACCTCTCAAAATACATCACGTTGCCCTTATTGGGATTAAATTCCACCTGCTACTGCTCTGCCCAATTTACCAGCTGATGACTATCACATTGTAGCCTGAGACCATCCTCCTCACTATCAACAACAATCCAATTTTCATGTCATCTGCAAACTTACTCATTATATTCATATCCAAGTTATTAATGTACATAACAAGCAGCAAGGATCCCAGCACTGATTGCTCTGGTACACTGTTAGTCACAGGCTTCCAATTCCAACATGTCTCCATCCCCTTTGCCTCCTATTTGCAAGCCAATTTTGGATTGACTTTGCCAAATTGCCTTGGATCTTAAAGGACCTTTTGGACCTTCTACATGCCCTTGTCAAAAGCCTTTCTTAAGTCCTTGTAAACCATATCAACTGCACTACCCTCAATATTTTTAGTCACTTTTTCAAAAAAAAAGTTAGACAAGATCTCCCTGTAACAAATCCATTCTGACTATCCCTGATTAATCTGTCCATCCAAATATTGATTAATCCTAACCTTCAGAGTTTTTTCCAGTAATTTTTCTACCACAGACATAATTAGCTATCTTCCAGTCAACTGGCACTTTACCTGTGGCCAGTGAAATATTATATATATAATGTCTGCCAGGCCCTCAACATCTCCTTCCTTGCCTCCCACAGCAGTGTGGGCTATATCTCATCAGGCCCTGTGGATTTATGCACCTGTATGCCTGTTTAAACATCAAATACCCGCTCCTTATTAATCTTAACTTCTTCATCCCAACTAATATCTTCTGCTAAATGTCTTTCTTCTCTGTGAATATAAATGAGAAGTGTTCATTTAAGGCTTCAACCACATCCATTGGCTCCATGCGCAGGTTGCCCCTTTTGTCTCTAATAGGTCCCGTTTCTTCCATGGCAATCCTCTTTCTTGTGATATACATATTAAAAGTGTTAGGTTTTTTCTTAATTCCATCTGCCAAAGATATTTTGTCTCTTTTTTGCCCTCCTAATTACCTTTTTAAGCAGCCTCCTAGACGCTATCCTTTTGAAGGGCCTCCCCCATTTTTTACGACACTGTGCCTGACACATGTTTCATTTTTATTCTTATCAAACGCATGATAACCCTTGATATCAAGGGTTCCCTTGCCCTTCACTCTTGGAGGAACATGCTGCCCTGAATTCTCACTATACTACTTTTAAAAACTCCCATTTTCCAAATGTACATTTACCAGCAAGTAGCTGCTCCCAGTCCATATTTGCCGGATCCTGCCTAACGATATTGAAATAGGCCTTCCCCGATTTTAGACACTTAGCTTCTGCATACCCTTGTCCTTTTTCATAATGACTTTGAAACTTAGACTTATGGTCACTGTCCCCAAAATGCTCACCCACTGAAACTTCAACCACTTGACGGGCTTCGTTCCCTGGGATTAGTCTAGCACTAATCCAGCTCTATTAGGACTATCTATATACTGGCGCAAAAAGCCATTCTGGATGCACTTTAAAAATTCCACCCCATGTAATCCTGTCATAATAATCTGATCCCAGTTAATGTTAGCAAAGTTGCAGTCTACAACAACTATAACCCTGGTTCTGTCTCACCTTCCTGTGATTTGCCTACATATCTGCTTCTCTATCCCCTTCTGACTGTTGGGAAGCCTGTAGTATAATCCCAGCAAAGTGATTACCCCTCTTTTTTTAAAACTTCTAAGCCGTACTAAAATGTCTCATTTGAAGACCCTTGTGAATGTCGTTCCTCAATACTGCAGTAATTTTCCCCACCTCCCTTACTTGCTGTCCCCCATCGTGCTTGAAACTTCTATATCCTGCAATATTGAGCTGCCAGTCCCGTCATTCTTGACCCATGTCTCAATGATTACAACAATATCATATTCCCATCTGCTGATCAATGCTCTAAGTTCATCTGTTTTAGCAGTCAATCTCCTTGCATTAAAATGAAACAATTTAGCTTGCTAGACCTCACATTGTCATTATCTAATCCACATCATCTCTGCCTACTGGACTGTCCTAGCATTCCTTCTATATCTGATTGGACCGTGCTCCTAAATTTACATCTACTATGTGCCCCAGCCCCCTGCCAAATCAGTTTAAGACCTCCCCTGAGCACGAGCAGACCTCCCAGAAAGGATATTGGACCCATTCCAGTCCAGGTGCAACCCATCTAGCTTGTACAGGTCCCATTCATCCCAGAAGTTGTCCCAGTGATAGTCTAGTGATATCATGTACTTCTCCTTCAATAATCTGTGAATGTTTGATCAAACAACCCATGAGTCATCCTATAAATCACGTGACCAAAGCAAATTGTTTCCTAGTTATATAAATCACAGTTTATTTGAATGTGTGCAATGAATGTAAAACAGTCTTTGATTATGGAGGAGTGCAAAATTAGACCATGAATAAGTCTTTAGGTGGACTGTAGGGATATTATCAGTCAGGTTGTCACTCTACGGCCTGTGACCTACTTGTGGTTGCTTTAGGCCTAGCAAGTGGCTGTCAACCAGCAATTAATCTGCTCTATTTGCACTTAACCCTCATAAATTAGTTATGTTTAAACTGGGTCAAAAGGTATGGAAAGGAAATAATCTCACCATGTAGTTAAGAAAACGTAAATAGACTCATGGATTTAGACTTTAGATGTGGCCCAGAACCCAGATGTGGCCCTTTGGTTTGTATCTTTGAACTCCATTTGGACAAAAAAATTGAACACTTCTGGATTAAAGACCAATAGGTAGAGATAAGGCCTCTGAACATTCACGGTCCAGGATGATCAAATGGAGACCATGGAAGTGGAGGAAAATTAAGAACATCCTATTGGAACTGACCATATTAGAAGAGAACAGCTCATTATAATGTGAGCTGGAAAACTTTTATTAGAGTTAGCGCATTCACCAGTACAATATAATTCATGTATTAAGTTTACTATCTATTAATTTTTTTTAAAGATTTTTAAATATATTTACTGAATTGTTTCTCTTTTAACCCCTCACCACAACCTTTAGCAAAGCCAAGATCATTGGCTCATCTCAGTAGGTCAGACAGTCATCGCAAAAAATCGAAATGGACTTTACTACAAGTGCAAAGTGATTGGAACTTCTGCGCAGACCTTTTATGAAATTAATTTTGAAGATGGATCTTACAGTGACAATGTATACCCAGAAAATGTTGTTGTAAGTTGCCACTGACATTTTCTACTGTTTTTTCCCTACTGACATTTTTTTAATTGTTTGGAATGTTTTTACTGGTTAATGTAAAAGTCCTGACCACGCCTTTACAAGAGTCCTCTGACTAAGAGTATTTTTGAAGGAGAGGTCATAGATCTCCTAGATCTCAAGTGATCCTAACAAAACTACTTAGTAATGTGGTACATTGAAGTAAGAAAATAATGGGATATTCATATGAAAGTATAGATCATTGTCAAATTTCTTAACGAATAATAAATGGTTGGTTTAAAGTTTTTGAGGAGATTTGTAGCATAGGATGTGGATGGGACTGTTGATTTGTTCGCCAAACTGGAAGGTTAGCTTGCAGACATTTCGTCACCATACTAGGTAACATCATCAGTGCGCCTCCAACGAAGTGTTGTTGGTCTGTCCCGCTTGTTATTTATATGGGTTCGGTTTGATGTGGTGGTTGGCCTCATTTCCGCTTCTACTTCGTAGTGGTTGGTATATGGGGTCTATTTCCACATGTTTGTTGATGGAGTACCGGGTTGAGTACCAGCCCTCTAGGAAATCCCATGTATGTCTTTGGTTGGCTTGTTCTTGGATGGTTACTTTGTCCCAGTCAAATTAGTGGCCACCTTCTTCCGAGTGTATGGAAACGAGTGATATTTGGTTGTGTCTCTTGGTAGCTAGTCGATGCTCATTTGCCCTGATAGCTAGCTATTCCCGGTCTGTCCAGTCTAGTGTTTGTGGCAGTCCTTACATGGGATTTTATATATAACATTGGTCCTGTTAGTTGTGGGTATGGGATCTTTGTTCTTGTCAGTAGTTGTTGTAGTTTAGCTGTGCGTTTGTGTGTTACCATGATTTCTAGTGGTCAGAGTAGTCTGGTAGTCATCTCTGACATGTTCAGTTGTTCAGCGGCGGAAGAGAGCGCGAGGGCAGCCTGGGAAGATAAGCTTTAGTTATAAAAGTCTTACCTCGTGTGACTGCAGCCTTCAGTTGTTCAGCGGAGGAGGAGTCCCAGAGCGGGTGCGAGTAGTCGGCTGGGTAACGGTTATCTTTCACCCAATAAATTTGGGAAGTAACTAGGAAATTAGGAATAGCAGGGAGAAGAAGTCACTGATAGGTGTGGTCTGTAGGCCACCAAATAATGACATCGTGGTGGGGCGGGCAATAAACATAAAAATAGCTAATGCATGTAACAATGGTACAGCAATTATCATGGGCGATTTTAATCTACATATCGATTGGTCAAACCAGGTCGGTCATGGCAGCCTTGAGGAGGGGTTCATAGAATGCATCCGCGATAATTTCCTTGAACAATATGCAATGGAACCTCCGAGGGAGCAAGCTATACTAGATCTAGTCCTGTGTAATGAGACAGGAATAACTAATAATCTCACAGTTAGGGATCCTCTCAGAAGGAGCGATCACAGTATGGTCGAATTTAAAATACAGATGGAGCGTGAGAAGGTTAAATCCAGTACCAATGTCCTGTGCTTAAACAAAGGAGACTATGATGGGATGAGGGAGGAGTTAGGTAAGGTAAAATGGGAGCAAAAACTTTATGGTGGGTCAATTGAGGAACAGTGGTGGACTTTCAAAACGATTTTTCACAGTGCTCAGCAGAAGTATATTCCAGTGATAAGGAAGAACTGTAGGAAAAGAAATAGTCAGCCATGGATGTCTAAGGAAATAAAGGAAAGCATCAGATTAAAAAAAAACATACGAAAAGCAAAGATTAGTGGGAAATCTTTAAAGGCCAACAGAAAGCCACAAGAAAAGTTATAAAGAAAAGTAAGATAGATTATGAGAGTAAACTAGCTCAAAATATAAAAACAGGCTGCAAAAGTTTCTATAAATATATAAATCGTAAAAGAGTGGCGAAGGTAAACATTGGTCCTTTAGAGGATGAGAAGGCCAATTTAATAACTGGGAATGAAGAAATAGCCGAGGCATTAAACATTTATTTTGTGTCGGTCTTCACAGTGGAAGACACAAATAACATCCTGAAAACTGATGGCAAGAAGGTTATAGCAGGTGAGGACCTAGAAACTATCAGTATCACTAAGGAGGCAGTGCTGGGCAAGCTAATGGGGTTAAAGGTAGACAAATCTCCTGGCGCTGATGAAATGCATCCCAGGGAACTAAAAGAGGTGATGGGGGAAATAGCATATGCACTAGTAATTATGTACCAAAATTCACTGGACTCTGGGGTGGTTCCCGCAGATTGGAAAACAGCCAATGTGCTGCCACTGTTTAAAAATGGAAGTAGACAAAAAGCAAGTAACTATAGGCCAGTTAGCTTAACTTCGGTAGTGGGAAAATGCTTGAATCTGTCATTAAGGAAGAAACAACAAGGTATCTGGATATAAGTTCTCCCATTGGGAACACCCAGCATGGGTTCATGAAGGGTAGGTCATGTTTAACTAATTTGGTGGAGTTCTTTGAGGACATTACTTGCATGGTAGACAATGGGGAACCTGTGGATGTGGTGTATCTGGATTTCCAGAAGGCATTTGTCAAGGTGCCACACCAAAGGCTGCTACATAAGATAAAGTTGCACGGTATTACAGGTAATGTATTGGCATGGATAAAGGATTGGTTGACCAGTAGAAAGCAAAGAGTAGGGTTAAATGAGTGTTTTTCAGGTTAGCGGTCAGTGGCTAATGGTGTGTCTCAGGGATCAGTGTTGTGACCGCAATGGTTTACAATTTACATAGATGGTTTGGAGTTGAGAACTAAGTGTGGTGTGTCAAAATTTGCAGATGACACTAAACTGAGTGGTAGAGCAAAGTGTGCAGAAGACACTGAAAGTCTGCAGAGGGATATAGATAGCCTAAGTGAGTGGGCAACGGTCTGGCAGATGGATTACAATGTTGATAAGTGTGAGGTTATCCATTTTGGTAGAAATAACAGCAAAATGGACTATGTTTTAAATGGTAAAAAATTGCAGCACGCTGCTGTGCAGAAGGACTTGGGTGTCCTTGTGCATGAATCGCTAAAAGTAGGATTGCAGGTGCAGCAGGTAATTAAAAAGGTAAATGGAATTTTGTCTGTCATTGGTAGAGGGATGGAGTGTAAAAACAGGGAGGCTATGCTGCAGCTGTATA
>NC_063360.1:6828045-6853988 GCF_021869965.1 Rhincodon typus
CTCTCTTTCTCTCCCTCTCCCTCTCTCTTTCTCTCCCTCTCCCTCTCTCTTTCTCTCCCTCTCTCCCTCTCTCTTTCTCTCCCTCTCTCCCTCTCTCTTTCTCTCACACACAAACACACACTGAAAATGAGATTGGGCAGCAGTCCAGGATAGCTTTTTTTCAAACAGTCATTGCAGGTGGTCCAATGCATTCAATGAGGAAACAGTCAATAGAGTTCATAGACCTGAGATCTCAAGGTGCTGTTCTGCGTGCATGGCAATGTGCTGTTTTTATGGTATTGTATGAGATGAGCCCTTGTTCTGGGATCTTCAAAACATTAACCTGTCTAGCTGGACCTCAAAACAACGCACCCACAGTGATTGGTGATCGATTCCCTAGTGTTCTGCTTGAGTACTTTTTGGGGTGAATGGCCTCATGAGTGGAAATAAATACAAGTTAACTTATCAGTGGCCAATGATCAATCAGGTGTATCTTGCCAGTACAAAACCCCAAAAATTAGCAGCAAGATAATGAAAAGTTTGAAATAAAAATACTGGAAATATTCAACAAGTAAGGCAGCATCTGTGAAGACAGTTAACATTTTGAGTCAATGCTGATTCTTCATCAGAACGGTGCTGATGATCGACCTTAAATATTAACTCTGTTCCTTCTTCCACAGATTCCTAAGCTGCTGAGGTATTTCCAATATTGTCTGGTTTATTTCAGACTTCCAGCATCTGCAATATTTTGCTTTTGTGCAGTTTGAAACTTTGTCGCTGGTGCCAGGGACAGTGGACTATCTCCTCTCCGTGATATTGTTGATTAGTATTGATAAGTCTGTGACTGTGACAACAATTCTGTTTTCCCCCTACTTAATTCCCCCTACCCCCCCAATCCTTTTTCTCCTTAATATTTATATTACATCAATGAACTTAATCATTAAAATGTAATGTTTTCTGGTATTGTACAGTTAAAATGTATTTGATTTTAAAAATTTGCTGGCATTACCTACTGATTTATTATGACTGTGGGTTGCAGCAAAGGAAGGGGAGGAACTGATTTGCTTCATTTGTTGTTTGAAAATACTGTACATTTTTTAATAAATTTGTAACTGTATGATTTAATGGAATTAGATTTGTTAGTTTTCAGTGTTCTTGTGCTTATGCTTTCCTATTGGTTTGCCCTGGGTTGATGAAATAAAAGTGAAATGGCATTGCAGATCAAGTGTCCCAGCACAGTCTCTAACATGGCTTTTAAATTATGAAATTTTCATGTGATTTATGCAGCTAATTTTCAGTAGATATTTGTGTTATTCTCTTCATCTAACCCTATCAATTTATCTTTCTACTCATTTCTCTTTGCTCCCCCACCCAATTTATTGATCTTCCTCTTAAAGGCAAAAGTACTATTCACCACAAGTGCTGCTTGTAGTACTGAGTTAATCCCATGATCTCGCCAGTGTCTCACTGAAGGAGTATCTTTTGAATTCTGCATTGGATTTATTAGCACCTGATATGGCCTGTAGTTCTGATTGCCCCGGGTCTTACCCAGATGAGAATATGTCATATCTATCCTTAAAACCTTTCATTAAAACCTCTATCAGGTCACCCTCAATCTTTCTAATGAAAAGTGCCTTAGGCTATATAGTCTGTCCTGATAGATGTAGCCTCTGGTATTATGATCTCATGGTAGAAGGCTGTCAATAACTTAGTCCCAAACCTGGTTGGTTCAAGGAAAATGGATAGAGGTTGCTGGTGATTCTTGCATCAATGATGAAATTTCAATAATTTCAATTAATTACCATCAAATTAGAGCAGATAGTGTTAGCAACATTAAGACATACCTTGAACAGATAACCTAAACCATTAATGAACACTCACTTTTAAGATTTATTAAATGATTTCAAAACTTACAGGTATTTTGTGCCATTTTCAACAGAACAGGAGAAAAAAATCGGAATTTGCCCTCAAAATATATGCAAATTCATATTACAAGTATATTTGGTGCTTCATTTAATTCATATAAATATAAAAATAAAATTCAAAAAAGTGATTGTGCTGCATCAGAAGTCAAACCCAAAATTAGGGTTTTGAGGATTGGTTATAATTTATTAGGATGGATTGAGGTTTGATTTAATAGACAAAGCCGCAAAAAAAATTCACCAGACAAGTGCCAGACAATGACCAACTCCAACAAGAGTATAATCATCTCCCCTAGATGTTCAACAACACTACTATTGCTGATTCTCCCACCATCGACATCCTGAAGCTCATAATTGACCAGAAACTTACTGGATCAATCATGTAAAACAGTGGCTACAGTGTAAGATCTGCTGTACATAACTCACATTCTAAGACTAGAACCTGTACATCATCTACAAAGCATAGGTCAAAAGGAATTGTCCCTGCTTGCCTGGTTGAGTACTACTACAACAATACTTGGCCTTGATGTCATCCAAAACAAAGCAGCCTGCTTGCTCAGAACCCTAATCACCACTGATGCACAACAGCAGTAGTGTGTACCATCTACAAAATGCACTGTAACAATTTGCCAGAGTTCCTTTGACAGTACCTTCCAACCTACTATGTTCTACCAGAAGATCAGGGCAGCAAACATATGGGAACACCATCCACAATTTCCCTTCTGAGGCACTCATCGACCTCCCCTGGAACTATATCGCTCTTTCTTCTCTGTCACTGAGCCAAATCCTAAAACTCCCTCTTTTATAGTGCTGTGGATGCACGTACGTCAACTGCAACAGTTCAAGAAGGCAGTGGCCTGGCTAATGTCCAAAAATTGAAATTTTACAAAAAAAAAAAAGGATCTGTATTCCTTGGAGTTTTGAAGAATGAAAGGTGATTCTGGAAAAAGTATTTCCCTTGGCTGTAAATCAAGAATTAGGCATCACAACCTCCAAGCAGGGAGTTGGTCATTAGAACTGAGAAAAGTGAAATTTTCTTCACTAAAGTATTGTGAAAATTTTCAATTCTCTACCCCTGTGGATGTTTATACATTCAGTTTATTCAAGGCAGAGATCTCTAGGTTTTTGGAGTACTGCGGGGAATCAAAAGATATAGAAACAGTTCAGGAAGATAGCTCCAAGACCTACTGTTAACACATGACAGAGCAGCATCTGAAGTTGAATAGTTTAGTGCTGCTCCAAAAATTATTAAAATTCAAAGGAACAATCAATGGGCTTGATCTTATTTGTTTTAAGTGACAATGCCCAAATACTCCCTTTTTTTTGGGAGGCATTTCTATAAAGATTTTGCAAATGTCCACACAACTAAACACAGGAACAGAGGCAACAAGGAACTTGCCTATTTCATTGTAACTATAGCAAAATCAATTGATCTTAAGCAAGTGGTTTACTTTATATCAGGATAATGTCTGACATGTACACCGACCTTTAGCAGAGGGAAGCAAAAACTGAGAAAAGCAGAGGTGAACACTGTGATTTGTGTGCCTGGTCATCATTGTGGTAGTGAATACAAAATAAAAGTGCAAAAATAAACTTGCCTGGCACTAGACTGAAACCTATCCCCTCATAAAGAAATAACTTGCATTTATGTCGTGGCGTTCATATCTGCAGAGTGCCTCAATGAGAATGAAATGTCCTTGAATTGTAGGTACCATGTAACTTGGGAAATCTACAGTCAATTTGATCAAAGCCAGGCCTCGCAAACAGCAATAGAATAAATGACCAATCAGTGATGAAAGATTTAGCCATATTTTGGGTTTCATCGCACGATGGCTCATCCAGAACCCCACCAGTCAATTGAAAGGCCTTATCCCCAACCTCCCAACACGAGCATAATTATAACTAACAAACAGAATGTTCAATGAGAATCTAAAACATACAATAATTTTTCACGATCTATAATTTTTCTCTTGGTTGCTGTTTACATTAAATGTTTTTCATTCTTTCTTGAGATGTGGATGTCACTACAAGGTTGGCATTTCTTATTCATTTCTAATTGCCCTTGAAATGAATAGCTGTCTCGGTCATTTCAGATGGTGGTCATGAGTAATTGCACTTGGTCTGGAGTCACACGTTGGCCTGACTGGGTGAGGACAGCAGATTTTCTTCCCTGAAGGACATTAGCGAACTAATTGGGGTGTTATGATAATCAACAGTGGTTACATAGTTGCCATTAGACTTTTTTTTTTCAAATTATAGGTTTTATTGAATTCAAATTTTATGACTTGCTACAGTGAGATTCAAGCAATACCATTACCGTATTCCTGAAGACTCCATAACAATTCTGGAGAATTGTTAACCCTCACCTGGTCTCTGTTTAATGCCTCACTTGAAAGGCAGTACCTCTGAGAGAGCAATACTTCCTCATTATACTGCAATGCAGCATCAGGCTAGTACAAAAATCATAGAATCATTATAGTCTAGAAGTAGACCATTTGGCCTTCCCTGCCTATACTGATTCTATTCTCCAAGTGCCAATATCCTGCCTTTTTCCTATATCCCGGCACACTATTACTATCCAAATAATCATCAACTGCCCTCTTGAATGCCTTAATTGAACCTGCCTCAATCATATTTCCAGGCAATGTATTCCAGACCCTAACCGTTGTGCGGAAAAGTTTTTTTTTGCACGTTACTCTTACTTTGCACATCACTATAAATCTACACCCTTTTTCTGATTCCCGGAACCATTCTTGTAAGTCACTTCTGCACTCTCTCCAATGCATTCACATATTTCCTATACTGTTGCATCTGTGGCTATACACGCTACTCCAGCTGAGGTCTAACAGGTGTCATGTACAATTCAACATCACCTCCCTGCTCTTGAACTCTATCAATGAAGCCAAGAACACTATGCTTTTCTAACTGCTCTTTCCACCAGTCCAGACACCTTTAATGATCTGTTCTCATATACCCCTAGGTTCTTCTTCACCTGATGGGGTCCATCATCATCTCCCAAGACTATATTATAGTTTAAATCTAGTATGTTTCCTTGGAAATTTTGATTTTCATCACAGTGCTTCTTAGGGACTGTTTTTACTAATTTTGTTCAAGTTGCTTATTTAAGGTGAGGTTGAATCTGAAGGGACTTGCGATAAAATAGTTACGTTCCCATCCTGTGGGTTAGATCATCTGCATTCAAATCCTATTTCAGAATGTGGCAATCATAGAGGTCTGTTGTAACACAACCAAACAGCCTAGTTATGATTTTTGTATTGTCTTTTTACAAGGCATGTCCATTAAACGGGTAGAGCTGGGGTTATCAACTAAGAGAACGGTTGACTGTACAGACTGACAGTGTTGTGGGGGTAGGTGCTAAGTGCTTTAAAGCAAGGGAAACATTATCATACAAATACTAGAAGGTCTAAAATGATAAAATTACATTTAATTAAATAAGGGATATCAATGTTAAAGAAACCAAAGTGCTCTAAATCTGACATGTATAAAGAATTAAAGAATAAATGGGAGTATGGGAATATTGCCTTAAAATACACAATATAACATCTGTAACTTTATTTAAAGTAGACAGACATTTAAGTAAAACGATGGAGTGGATGAGGTTATATTACCTATGATCCCTGAACATTGTGGAAACTCTAGAAAGCTTAATGAGTCCCAGATAATGATGCCTGCAGTAAGTTTTGCTTGATGTTTGACTTGAGCTCAGGGTTTAAAGAGTTCAGCGTTTCAGCTGTAACTGAGTCCATAAAGGGGCCTAGAGGAGGTTGAGGGTTTCCACATTTCAGGAGGTAGTTCACCCATGGCTACAGGAGTAGAGTGAGCGGGTGGGTGGCTGTTGGCAGCGTATGGAGAGATGGGCAGAGCAATAATCCTTGGGTGGAAATTGGGTGGGGTAAGCCAGGCCAGGCCCAGAGCAGATCCACAGCCCTGTGGGCCAAATAAGTGGCCATAGGGCTTGGGAAGGGGAGGGCACAGAAAAGTGTCAAAATGTAGTGGTTAATTGTACAAAATGGGTTTTCTGAAAATGCCAATGTGAGTCTTGCATAGAGTGTTACCTCGCTGGTGCTAGGGTAAATTACAATACTAAGAAGATACTGACCATTTTAAGAGGGGGATGAAGAGGAGCAAAAACTTATGATCCTGGTGGGAAATAGTGACATAGGAAAGGAAAAGACTGTGTCCCTGCTCTCAGAACATCAGCACTTAGGGAGGGACCTAAAAGGTTAGATGCTCCGGATTACTCCCAATGCCATACACGAGTGAATATAGGGACAGTGAAGTAAAGTAGATTAACACCTGGCTGGAGTAATTGTTTCAGAGAAAGTCTTCAAATTCCGGGTAATTTTGGAGGGACCTGTTTAAGATTTGCATCTCCACAATGTGGGGAGATGGTGGTTTTTGAGGTAATTTTTTTTGTTTATTCATCCACGGGATGTGGGCGTCGCTGGCTAGGCAGCATTTATTGCCCGTCCCTGATTGTCCAGAGGGCAGTTCAGAGTCGCGTTGCTGTGGGTCTGGAGTCACGTGTAGGCCAGACCAGGTAAGGATAACAGTTTCCTTCCCTAAAGGACATTAGTGAACCAGGTGGGTTTTTCCAACAATCGACAATGGATTCACGGTCATCGTTAGACTCATAATTCCAGATATTTATGGAGTTCAAATTCCACCATCTGCCATGGCGGGATTCAGACCCGGGTCCCCAGAATATTGTCTGGGTCTCTGGATTAACAGTCTAGCGATAATGCCACTAGGCCATCACCTCCCCCGTAATGTTACTGCCCTAGTAATCCAAAGCCCCAGGCTAATATTGTGGGGTTCAATTCCCACTATCCCAAATGATAAAGCTGGAATTCAATATAATCTGGCATTAAAAGCTACCCTGACTTAGAAATTCTGAAATGTAGAGTCATGAATGCAAAACTGGTTAGTGGTAAGTGGTAGTTTTTTAATTGTGAAGGATATATGTAGTAGTGCTCTCCAACAGTTGATATTTATCAAGATAATTATCTAGTATAATTCAGATCTTCAGAAGATATCTATAGACTTGTATCAGTGATAATAAAAGGAATTGCAGCATTAAGTTTCCTAATTATAGCGGGCCTCCAACAATAGATAGCAATAGTAGGGGAGAGCACACCATTTCTTCCATTCCCCCCCTGAAGTAAGTTATGTCTTTGCCAAACTGGGAGAGGTGGAGATAGAGACCAAGAAGAGGAGACAACACAAGAAGGAGCAGAGAGCCAAGATTTGTGAGTAGAAAGATTGGTGGCCAGAGAGCCAGCAAGGGGAATTGGAGCAGACATGCAACTGCTGGATATGTAACCAGCACCACTGAGCTGGAGAACCTCATGGACAGAGGTGGGCAGCGGCCTGGTGTTGGAGCAGTGGGTCCAAATTGAAGACCAGAGCCGTGAATAATGCAGACCATGTTCACTGACAGTGGAGAGAAAGCTGGGAGTGGAGTGAGCTAACATCTGCAGGAGACCTGGGTGGGCCATCTGGGCAAAGCCCCTTTGTGGGCAGCATGGTGGCTCAGTGGTTAGCACTGCTGCCTCACAGTGCCAGGGACCCAGGTTTGATTCCACCCTTGGGTGACTGTCTGTGTGGAGTTTGCACATTCTCCCTGTATCTGCGTAGGTTTCCTCCCACAGTCCAAAGATGTGCAGGGTAGGTGGATTGACCGTGCTAAATTGCCCATAGTGTTCAGGGTGTCGATTAGGTGGGTTATAGCGGGGGGAGGTCTGGGTGGGATGCTCTGAGGGTCGGTGTGTAGTTGTTGGACTGAAGGGCCTGTTTCCACACTGTAGATATTCTATGATTCAACGAATCTGAGAGACCATGAGGAGATAGAGATCTCCTTTATATCTGGGAGAGCAGGTAATTGGTGTTACATGTCACAGGAAGTTGATCGTAGGAGTTCCCATTACCTGGCTGATTAGAGATTGGGAGTTAAGCTCAACAGCAATATCCTGATGGATCTGCACCATTAGACCAATATCCTTTGTAAATAATTCAAACCTCAAAGCTATGTGTTCTCATTAACGTTTATAGAGATTTGTTGCCAGTGGAATAAAGAATCCCTCTTTTATAATCTGTGCAGTACTTGTATATAAATCATCTGTTACATAATATTTAGCTTTCACCCTGGACAAGTTTGTAATGTCTGGTGGCACAGGACAGATTTGATGTTTAAAATGGGGAGATGGATGTATAGAATGATGTATATCTCAAAGCTCTGGGAGTAACATTAAAAACAGTTTTGCAACAGGCACCAACCCTTATCCTCCAAAAAAAGCCACAAAGCAGAACCCCAAATTTCATAAAGTTATTAATCACTGCAGTGCTAAAACTGGTAAGTACCTTCTGCGATCACTGAGTTGCTTGGCAACACAACAGAGTTCAATTGCTGCTAACTGTCACATCCTTACACTTAAGAATTTGACATTGATTAGTTGAGAGCACGAGACCTGAACAGTTTGTTCTGGGCTGCCATTGGCAAGCAGCAGCTCTTCCATCGTCTAATGTATGCTCCGATGGATCTGGTTCAGTCTGTGATGGATAACTCAGTATTTGAATGTGTGTAGATAAGGCAGTACATTCCACAGCTGGAGAAGCATTCTGTGAAGCATTGCTGCTAATAATTGATCACTGTACAAACTCGGATAGATGCAGCAAGCTTTATATTATGGATAGAAGCAACACTCCTGTGTCTCGCCAGTCATTCCTTCAAAGAATGGCAAACTTCATCTTTAAAATCCAACTCTCACAGTGAACTAGCAGACAAACATTATTTATTGTACGGCCCTATCATGAACTAGAGATAGTAGGAACTGCAGATGCTGGAGAATCCGAGACAACAAGGTGCAGGGCTGGATGAACACAGCAGGCCAAGCAGCATCATAGGAGCAGAGAGGCTGACGTTTCGGGCCTAGACCCTTCATCAGAAAAGGGGGAGGGGAAGGGGGTTTTGAAATAAATAGGGAGAGAGTGGCTATCATGAACTATGTAGCTTATCTATCTCGCCTTCCAGTTCTAAATCTAAAACCCTTTGTATCTTTAGTTACTTTTCTGTCATTTTCTTTTGTTCTCCATTTTGTGGTAGTTTCTCAGGTAACTCTTGCGGTATTTGCCCTCTCTACCAATGTGAGGAATTGGGTGTTTGGGGTAAATCCTTGCCACCAATCCTTGGCTTCACTTCATTTGTCTTGGTTGAATACAATTGCCTTGTTGAATGTGGCATATCACTGCCACCACCTGCCCCTACCCCCCGAAATCTGCTTCTAATCCGATTACAGTTTTTATGAGCCATTGCCGATCACTTTTACATGTACCACAAATCGTAATACCTTTGTTGTTTGGTTACAGTTTCCTGTCATCTTCCCCATCATCTTGAGGCCCTTTATCTGTAAAACAGAGCCATATTTCATATGATATTATGCCCGTGTGAGTTGAGAGTCTGATTTTATTACAAGTCCGTTAGTCATTACCCAGGTTTATTTTGTCATGTTTATGTTATTAATGTCTTAGGCCTATCTGGTGATTGGTGGTTGAGGATACACCACCATACAGTATCGTCAGAAGAGGACGGTTCTCAGGTAACAAGAGGGTTCATTGCAGGACAGTAGTAAGTACAACTACATTTGGTCAGGCACAATTACAAGACCTTAGGGAGTCAGTACAGATCCATCTGCTCCCTCTGAAAGTTAGAACTCCTTCTCTCCTCAATCTCAGACTGTGTGGCATCAGTTGAATAGGTGGAGCCAACGTAACATGAATATTAATGCCTACAGAACCATCTTACACAACATGCTCTGTCTGCTCTGTCTGTTTTCCCTCCTTCATTGGTAGTTTAATTTCAGTTTAACATCCCTCTCTCTTTCTCTAAGTTGATCTGTTATTCTCCTTATTCCATCTCTTTTGTGTCTTGGTCTACTTTGGCTGTGCCTATACTTTGCCAAATTCATGGTGGCATTGTGGTTGTGTTGCTGGACTAGTTATGCAGAGACATGAAGTCAGATCCAGCCATGGCAGCTGAGAAGCTCAATTAATAAATAAATCTAAGGTGGTGACCCAGAAACTACTGGATTGTTGCAAAGATTTTTCACTAATGATTATGAGGTAAGGAAATATGGTATCCTAACTTAGTCTGGATTGCACCTGACAACAACATAATTGACTTTTAACTACCTTGTGAAATGGCTAGGCAAAGTAATCATTTGTATTTGAGAAGATGGCTACCCACCACCTTTTCAATGTGTGGGCAAATTGGGATGGACAGTAAATGCTGGCATTACCAGCACTAACCATAACATGTGAAGGCATGATTTCGAAAAAGATTTTGCCAGACCTGGTGGGTCATGACAAGACATGACCACAATGGGTTTTCCATTGACCAAGTGGAAGGCAAAATGTGCTTATCATAGAATCCCTACAGTGTGGAAGCAGGCCATTTTGTCCATTGAGTCCACACTGACCCTCTGAAGAGCATCCCACCCAGAACCAGACCAGAACCAGGGCAGCACAATGGCTCAGTGGTTAGCACTGTAGCCTCACAATGCCAGGGACCTGGGTTCAATTCCAGCCTTGGGCGACTGTCTGTGCAGAGTTTGCACATCTCCCCGTGTCTGCGTGGGTTTCCTCTGGGTGCTCCAGTTTCCTCTGGGTGCTCCAGTTTCCTCCCACAGTCCAAAGATGTGCAGGCTAGGTGGATTGGCCATGCTAAATTGCCCGTAGTATTCAGGGTGTGTGGGTTATAGGAGGATGGGTCTGGGTGGGATTCTCCAAGGGTCGGTGTGGACTTGTTGGGCCGAAGGGCCTGTTTCCACACTGTAGGGATTCTATGATTCTTAACCTATCCCTGGAACATTACATTTCCCATTGCTAATACACCTAGCTTGCACATTATGGGCAATTTCCCATGGCCAATCCACCTAACTTGCACATCTTTGGACTGTGGGAGGAAACCAAAGCACCCAGAGGAAGCCCATGCAGACACAGGGAGAATATCCACACAGACAATAACCCAAGGGTGGAATCAAACCTGGGTCTGTGGCACTGTGAAGCACCAGCGCTAACCACTGAATCACTGTGCTGCTTACTTCATAAGTACACAAGCTTCAGTGTCTCAACGTAGTCTGTGCCCTTCTTTGAGAACAAAATGGTATCTATTTGAATAACTTTACCTCCCAGTAAATCTCCTTGAATGTTACTCATGCCACAGTCATAGAATATCAGCAGCAAAAGACCACTGAGTGCTTTGAGAACATTATCCATCTTACCCTTCCACAGTTGGTAAAAGTTTACCTCTCTTCAGGAGATACTAATTGTGAATATCAAATAATGCCAGACTGCGTCTGTGAAAATACATTCACACTGCAGCTATGTGCCTTAAACAGGTTGTCCTGCATATGTTCCACGCAGCCAGAACCATCTTTATCTTCCTTAGCTCAAACCAGACTTGAATTTGAAATACAGCAAATTCATCTATTAGTGTTTTTAAATATTTTATTCTGGTCATAAATGCTAGAATACAGAACTTCTGAAAATTGGTCTGAAATGTATACTACATAGCACAAGGGTGCTATTTACTCTCCTTTATCTTTTCAATGCTGACCCACTGATTCGATTCATAAAGTATATAAACGATCGTCAAACACTTTTTAGCTTGGTCAAGCCCCCATCCTCGGCTAATGTACCATCGTATTTACAGTGGCAAAGGCATGTGTTGTTAGTGAAAATTCCCAAGAGTAAGACATTTAGTAATCAACAATTAAACCTAAGTGCAGGGAAAAGCATTTTCAATATATTTTTAGAGTCAATTTAAAACACACAAAATATTCAAAACCTTCCTATCTGCATCAACATCTTGTACTAAACTTATTTATTTTTGTCTTGTTTCTGTCACAGTTTTGTGAAAACTGCTTATATTAAAAACACAAATCTTTAGTTTCAGAACAGGAACTGCCAATATGTAAATATGCTACACTGGGATACACACTACACAGTTTTGCATCTCACATACTCAGTCTGTACAGCAGACAAACCTCGATGAGAATGAAATAAAATAGAGCAGGAGTCAACCATTTGGCTTTTTGAGCCATCTCCTCCATTCAATGCAATCATAATTGGTTTTCTGTCTTAATTGCACTTTCCTAGATTCTCAGAGATAGAATATCTGCTTCTCCCTCCTGGAATATGTTCAATGAGGAAGCATCTGCAAGCCTATGGGGTAAGAATTCCAAAGATTCCCAATCCTCTACTTAAAGAAATTTCTCCTTCTCACCTCAGTGTTAAATTATTGACCCAGTTATCCAGAGACTGCACCCCTGTGTGATAGATTTCCATCTCAGTGATCTCCCAGTGTCTATTCTGCCCCAGCCTCTTGTATTTTTCGGTGATTTCGCCTCCCGTTCTTCTAATCACTCACTGTTTCGTCATAGAAAAACCTTCTCATCCCTAGAGCCGAACTGGTGAACCTTCGCTGTAGCTTTTCTGAAGGAAATCCATCCTTCCTTACAAATAGAGGTCAAAGCCACCCACAGTTGCGTGATCTTACCAAAGCACTATACAACTGTGGCAAGATTTTCTTGTATTACAACTCTCCTTCAATAAAAAAAATTAAAATTTTCACACTTTTTAGAAAACTATTCTGGTCTTCTTTCTTTATTACTGAATTGAATTCCCTGACATTTCCTTACATTAAATGTCTTGTTTTTTAACCTCTTTGCCAACTTTTTGTGCCCTAATATTTTGCATTCCCATCTAGCTTTGTACCACCAGCAAACGAGGATACATTATACTCAGTTGCTTCAATCTAAGTCATCATGTAAATTGTAAATAGCTGAGGCCCCAGCACTAATCTTTGTGACACTCCATTAGTCACATCGTTTCAATTTGTAAATACCACATTTATCCTTAATTTCTTCTTCCTGAGTTAGTGAATCCTCCATTCATGCTAATATATTGTCCCAAATCCATGAGACCATATCTTTCGTATTCACCTTTTGTGTTGCACCTTTTCAAACGCCTTTTGGATATCCAAGTATATCATAACTCCTGCTTTCCCCTTTATCCTCTTGTTACATTGACAAAACAACCATGATTTCCCTTTTGTAAAAGTGTATTTACTCTGATCATACCATGCTTTTCTAAGCCTGTTGTTAAGATTTCCTTCATAATAAGTTCTAATATTTCCTATAATTGATACTAGAACAACCAACTTTTTCAACATTATGTCTCTGTCTCCCAAATTGCCATTGCTTTTAGTGTAAAATTTCTATCATAAAATTACTTTCATACGTGGGACCATACTTCACTGAAAACTCATTATAAATATCTGCAATACCTGTCATACCAATAGGTGCCGCTGTGACAGAACTTTTCAATGTCAATTGGGTCAAGCCAGTATGATCTAGAGTCACTGTTATATAATGAACATGCATCATACTGGTCACTGATGTCTCACAGCTTATGCATCCTGAAATCTAACTTGGCTGATATTTTTGCACAGCACTGGAAAGTTTTTAATGTCCAAAATGAGGTTTTGAAAAGAATGTTAAACTAAAAAATTCAGAATCACAAAAGAGTGGAGGGTTTCTTTTTGGTCTGGAGTCCTGTTATCAGCGGTGAGCCACAAGGATCGGTGTTGGGTCCATTGCTTCTAGTCATTTATATAAATGATTTGGATGAGAATATAGGAGGTGTGGTTAGTAAGTTTGCAGATGGCACCAAAATTGATGGTGTAGTGGACAGCAAAGAAGGTTACCTCAGAGTACAAGAGGACATTGATCAGATGGGTCAATGGGTAAGGAGTGGCAGATGGAGCTTAATTTAGATAAATGAGAGGTGCTGCATTTTGGAAAGGCAAATCAGTGCAGGATGTATCTATTTAATGGCAAGATGTTGGGGACTGTTACCAAACAAAGAGACCTTGGAGTGCAGGTTTATAGTTCCTTCAAAGTGGAGTTGCAAGTAGACAGGGTAGTGAAGAAGGCGTTTGGTATGTTTGCCTTTATTGGTCAGTGCATTGAGCGTAGGAGTTGGGAGGCCATGTTGTAGCTGTATAGGATAATGGTTAGGCCACTTTTGGAATACTGCATTCAGTTCTGGTCTCCCAGCTATAGGAAGGATGTTGTGAAACTTGAAAGGGTGTAGAAAAGATTTACAGGAATGTTGCCAGGGTTGAGGGTTTGAACTACAGGGAGAGACTGAATAGGCTGGGACTTTTTTCCATGGAGCGGTGGAGACTGAGGGGTGACCTAACAGAAGTTTATAAAATCATGAGGGGCATGGATAGGATAAATAGACAAGGTCTTTTCCCCAGGATCGGGGTGGGGGGGAGGGAGGAGGAGGAGGAGGAGTCCAAAACTAGAAGGCATCGGTTTAAGGCGAGAGGAGAAAGATTTGAAAGGGCCCTAAGGGTCAACTTTTTCACGCAGAGTGTGGTGTGTATATGGAATGAGCTGACAGAAGAAGTAGCGGAGGCTGGTACAACTACAACTTTTAAAAGGCATCTGTATGGTATATGAGTAGGAAGGGTTAAGAGGGATATGGGCCAAAGGCTGGCAAATGGGACTAGATTAATTTGGGATAGCTGGTCGGCATGGATGGGTTGGACTGAAGGATCTGTTTCCGAGTTGTACACCTCTATGACTCTGAGTTAACATACAGAAGGAGGTCTTTTGGCCCATCGTACCTTCACCAGTCCTTCAAAACAACATCATTGCCGAGTGCCAGTCTCCTGTTTTCTCCCCCATACCCTTATACTTTACTTTTATCCAAATAATCATGCAATGCCTTCTTGAATGCCTCAAAGAGAATGTTTTGAACTTTCACTACATACTTTCTTTGGGAGCGTTCAGGCATTCGAGGTTTGAGAGATTTTAGGTACTGCAGAGAAGAAAGATTTTTTAGAATCCCTACAGTGTGGAAACAGGCCCTTCGGCCCAACAACTACACACCGACCCTCAAAGCATCCCACCCAGACCCATCCCCCATAACCCACCTAATCCACACATCCCTGGACACTATGGGCAATTCCCCATGGCCAATCCACCCTAACCTGCACATCTTTGGACTGTGGGAGTAAACCGGAGCACCCGGAGGAAACCCACACAGACACGGGGAGAACGTGCAAACTCCACACAGACAGTCACCCAAGGGTGGAATCGAACCCGGGTCCCTGGTGCTGTGAGGCAGCAGTGCTAACCACTGTATCACTATGTAACTTTGAATAGTTACATTTATCCTTTTCTTGTATTTATTGATTTTGCATCTGATCTGATCCAGTCTGCTGTAACATAGGGCTGTGGGAAGGTTTTCGTTCCTTGTCACCCATAGTACAACGTAGCTGGAGATATCCTCATGATCTAGTGGGAGCGGTGTTCATGTCCCAGGTTTCCCTATCTGAGCCCTCTCCAGGATGTGTTCTTAAGGAATGTTAGTTCCTGCTTCTTGTAGGTTGACATAGCAACAGGAATTGCCCTGTACTAGTGGTACAGTACCATGGTTAACCTGTATCCTAACCTGCAGCTGACTGTCTTGGCTTCATATCCCTCAATGACTTTTGCTTGCAATCATCTACTGAACACAGATTTAATCATTATTATTAGCCGGTATTTTGTTTTTTAGTGAGAAAGACTTTCACACTTACCATCCTTTGGGCAGAACCTTATTGAGATGATGGGGGTCTTGCCAACAGTGAGAGTGAAATATATGTAATCTCTTTTTGAGAAGGTATCATGTGCCAATCAGGCACTTAACAGGTCACCTATGACCTTTCCTGCTCCTTCCTCTCTCCCCCCCAAAATCTGGGATGAAGGGAACTAGGGGCTGCTAGGAACTACCAGCCAATCAGAGGCTGCACTGAACAGCACCACCAGGGAAGCAGTAGCTGCTACATCCCCTTGAGGCCTTGGATCAGGGAACCAGGCCCAGATGAGCAATGGTGGGAAGGGGTTCAAGAGCTAGAGTTGTAGGGAGGAGATGGGAGTTCAGCAGCAAGTACAAGAGGGTGTGTTTCAGTGGTCTCCTCCCCTTCCTCATGCCAGGGCCCCTTGATCATGTGCTGAGTGCTGAGTGCTGAGTGCTGAGGAGCCCACAAACACATCAGTGTTTGCTATCATAATGAACCTACTGTCCACTACTGGGTTAGCGACAAAACCAGAAATTGCTGGAAAACCTCTGCAGGTCTGGCAGCATCCATGGAGAGAAAGCAGAGTTAACATTTGGGGTCGAGTGACCCTTCTTCAGAAGTATGTTGGCACATTGGTGACAGCAAGAGATCGGAGTGGAATTGGCCAGATGGCTGGATCTCCCCCTTCCACACAACTAAATGCCTCACTGTCAACAAATGTTGTGATGGGAGTGTGGTAGGCTGAAACTGTGAAGAAGATTTTGTTAACATCGCTTCAGGGTGGCCTGACTTTGTTATCTTCCCTTGTTAAAGACTGCCCCACCATTCCTTCCTCTTTACTCTATAACTAGCTTTGAACAAGTGAATGACAAAGTTCAATTCCTAGCCAGTCATTCCTCTGCGTCCCTAGTTTTTCCAGAGACCAGAACTGTCAGTTTGGCAATTTTTTATTAGTAAAGAAACCAAGATCTGAATAACAAAGTGTGGGGGGGAGGGGGAGAAGATGGGGTGGGGTGGGGCGGGGCGGTGGGTGGTGATGGTTGCGGGGTGGGGGGTGGTTGGGGAGGCTGAGATCTGAATGACATAGCGGGGGAGGGGGGGGCTGTGGGGGGGGGTGGGGTTTGGAGGAAAGGGGGGGGGGGGGGGGGGCTGTGGGGGAGGGATGGGTTTGGAGGGTGGTGGGGAGAGGTGAAAAGGATAGGATAGGTTAAAATAGGACCAAGTGAAATCATTTTGATGTGGTGCTTATGCGATGACAAATTTGATTTTAATATTCTGCAGATTGGAAGAGAAAAGGATACAATAGATATTGAGTCTATGAAAAATAATACAATACGATCATAGGAACAAGAAGAGGCCATTCAGTCTAACCAGTCAGTTATGCCATTCAATTAAATGATGGCTGAATCATATCCTAACTCTATCTACACACCTTAGTTGCTCAATACCATTGCCTAGCAAAAGCCAATCAATCATAGTTTTGAAATTTTCAATTGAACTCCAGTCTGAACAGATTTCCTGGGAAAGAGCAGGAAAAAAGTGTCAACATTTCCATGCCATTTCAGGCTGAAGGAACAAAATATCGGTTGAAGTATTTAAAGCTCAAGAAAAGTGAAAGAGAGAGAGAGACAGACAATCAAAAGAACAGTCCTCCCAAATCACTTTTAACAAGCCCCTCAGTTGGATGTAAGCTGCTACAGAAAGTTGGATGAGAATTAAACTGCAGGCCATTCAACATTGACATCGGCTGCAGACACAACAAAGGTTTGACTTGCCCCAGTTGACACTGCAAAGTCCTCCTCATTAAAATTATGTCAAAATTTGGAGTCATCCCACAGATTAGTTAAGCAACTGCCTGTTATAATCATACTCAATGAATGCCCATCCTGGGATTTAACCTGCCTCACTGGACACTCTAGAGGTGGTGGCACACAGTTTGGGGGGAGGCCTGGCCCTGAACATTGGATCCAGTCCCCATGAAGTCTCAGGTTGAAGAGGGTCGAGGAAATCTCCTGCTGATTACCTACGTTCCTCTGTCAGCTGGTGACTCCGTACTCCACACCATTTGGAAACAGCATCGACAGCAATAAGTCCAAGAGTCAGAGTTCTGGAACTCACCTTCTAATAGCACCACATGTGGATGTATCAATGGCACAACCACTTCACTGATTTAAGACAGTGTCTCCCTCCAGCGCGCTCTTGAGTGCAATTAAGGATGGCCAATAAACATTGGTCTTACCAGCATCAAACACAGGTACTTGAATAAATAAAACTAAAAAGGGATGAACCAGTATTGTTAATGGGATACAGTGAGAGAAAAGAGCTGCTAGATAGACAGTGAGACACCATGAGAGAGAAAACAAAGAACAGTACAGCACAGGAACAGGCCCTTCAACCCACCAAGCCTGCGCCAATACATGATGCCTTCCTAAACTAAAAACCTCTTAAATGTAGCTATGGATCCACATATACCACCTCCTCTGGCATTGGATTCCAGGCACTTACCACCTTCTGTGTAAAATACTCACCTGTCACATCTCTTTTAAACATAACCCTTTCACCTTAAACCTATGTAATTGATTTTTTTGCCCTGGGAAAAGACTTTATCCATCCACCCTATCATTGCCTCTCATTATTTTGTAAACTTCTATCAGTGCACCCCCCCATCCCTCAACATTCAAGTGAAAACAAATCGTGTTTGTCCAACCTCTCCTTGTAGCTAATATCTTTCCAAACCAGGCAACATCCTGGGTAAACCTTTTCCATACCCTCTCCAGAAATGTACACAATAGTCCAAATGTGGCTGAACTAAAGTTATATCTGCAACATGACTTGCCAATTTTTATACTCTGTGCCCTGACTGATGAAGACAAGTATGCCATATGCCTTTGGTTCAGTGGTTAGGACTGCTGCCTCACAGCGCCAGAGACCCAGGTTCAATTCCACTCTTGGACGACTATCTGTGTGATGTTTGCACATTCTCCCCGTGTCTGCGTGGGTTTCCTCTGGGTGCTCCAGTTTCCTCCCACAGTCCAAAGATGTGCAGGCTAAGTGGATTGGCCATGCCAAATTGCCCGTAATATTCAGGGATGTGTCGCTTAGGTGGGTTATGGGTTATGGGTCATGGGTTATGGGGGACGGGGGTTCTGGGTGGGATGCTGTGAGGGTCAGTGTGGATGTGTTGGGCCGAAGGGCCTGTTTCCACACTGTAGGGATTCTATGATTTATCTACTTGTGCTGTCACTTTCAGGGAACTGTGGACCTGTATGCCTAAGTCCTTCTGTATATTGATGCTATTGATGGTTCCGCCATTTACTGTATACTTCCCTCCTGAATTAAATCTTCCAAAATACATCACTTCAAATTTGTCCGGATTAAATTCCATCTGCCAGTTCTCTGTTGAAGTTTTCAGCCCACTATATCCTGCCGTATCCTCTGACAATTCTCCTCACTATCCGTAGCTCCTCCAATCTTTGTGTCATCCACAAACTTATTAATCAGGTCACCTACATTCTTCTCCAAATCATTTATTTGTATTACAAACAACAAGGATCCCAGCACTGATCCCTGTGGAACACCACTGGTCGTAAATCTCTAGTCAGAAGATCTCCACTAATCTCTGTCTTCTATGACCAAGCCAGTTCTGTATCCAACTTACCAGCTCACTGTGGATCCCAGGTGACTTCATCTTCTGTGTCAGCCTGCCATGAGGGACCTTGTCAAAGGCCTTGCTAAATTCCACATAGACAACATCCACTGCAGTGCCCTCATCAATCATCTGTGTCACTTCCTCAAAAAACTCAATCAAATTTGTGTGATATGATCTTCCCCACGCAAAACCATGCTGCCTATCACTAATAATTCCACATTTTTTCAAATGTGAGGAAATCCTGTCCTTGAGAAATTTCTCCCACTGATTTAAAGTTCACCAGCCTGTAATTTCCCAGATTATCGCATTTGCCCTTCGTAAACAAAGGAAAAATGTTGGCTATTCTCCAGACCTCTGGATCCTCTCCCTTGACTAAAGTTGATGTAAAGATTTCATACAAGGCCCCAGCAATTTCCTGCCTCCCTCAGCATTCTGGGATAGATCCCATTAGATCCTGGGGACTTTTCTATCTTAATGCTTTTCAAAACACCACCTCCTCCGTTTTTAGATTGACATGCCCTAGAATATCACACCCAGAGATATAAAGAAATTGAGTCATAGGGACTTACAGCAGAGAAGAGGCCTTTCGGCCCATAGAGTGTGTGCCAACCCGAAAGCTAGAAATGGTAGCCCTTGAGACAACAGCATTTTCTTGTGTTAGGGTCATAGCTGCAGGTCTTTTTTGTGAATGGCACAGTCTGAGTTAACAGGTGCAGTCCAAAACATGAAAGAAGCATTTTTTTTTACAGTAAAGCCAAATATTGCTGCCAATTTATAAAGTCTCCTTGGGAATGTGACTCTTTCACTCTCACTGCACAGAAGTGGCTTCCAGAAAAACAATTCACTGAATTTTCCTTTTTGTTTCTTAGCTGGAAGATAGTTTTATAAAAATCAAAGAAATATTAATGATTACAACTTGGGGACCAGGGAGCAATTCCTTTAAACCCCACTGTAAATATTTTCATTGAAGTGTTCAGATGTGATAAGATCCTTTGGGAGCATGTAGGACTTGAACTCAGCTCCTCTGGCTCAAAGCTGGGTCATTACCACTTCAACACAAGTCCATTAAACCCCCATTGTAGACTTGGTAAATATTACTATCAATATTGAAAAAGGCAATACATTTAACTTCTCATCGGTGATCTCCTTGCCAGGTGCTATCAAGAACAAATTCCTTATTTTTCTGACCTACTCCTGTTTATATATTTTTTAAGTATATGTTTTTTCCAATCTCCCTCCTTCACTGTCTTCTGATCTCTGGAAGAATGTGTGAGGTTAACTCAGCACCCATTGTGCATGTGAATAATTGCTGACAGCGTTCCATTCAGGCAGGGTGTCATTAGGAGGGAGAATGACTGATGGTCTGTGGAATATGGAAATAAACTGTCGACAGATTAGAGCTTTTCAGAGGAAGATTACACTTTACCACTCAGTGAACAGACAGTGACAAAGGGCTCCCCAGGCACCTTCATGCAAACTAGCTAATAAACTCTTCGTCTGATTATAGCTAAAGGAGACCTCCGATTTGTAACAGGATTCTTTTTTCCCCCTTTTTTTGACTTGGATGTGCTTGTAATATAAGACGGTAATAACACACAAACTGAGCTACTCACATATGCTTTGCTATTTTAATTGGTTGATTTACATTCATTTTATTAACAAAGTTAACTCAGACGACCGCTACATCAAAGTATAAAACTCTTTCTCAAAATCCACAAGGTTAGGCTCGTACAAGTCCCATTTAACAATATATGCTGATTTTAGTTGGGTGATGTGAGGGATTTGTGAGTTATAATGTTCTAGAGCATAGAAACAGACCCTTCGGCCCAACTCGTCCACACCAACCTGAACTGAACTAGCCACGTCTGCCAGCATTTGGTCCATATCCCTCTAAACCCTTCCTACTCACGTACCAACCCAGATGCCTTTTAAATGTTGTAATTGTACCCACCTCTACCACTTCCTCTGGCAGCTCATTCCCTACAAATAGTCGCAAAGTCATAGAGTCATACAGCATGGAAACAGACCGTTCGGTCCAGATGACATAATCCCAAACTAAACTAGTCCCACCTGCCTACTCCTGGCCCATATCCCTCCAAACCAATCCTATTCATGTACTTATCCAAATCAAGATCCCTTTGTAATCTTAGAAAACCTTCCTCACTGTCCCCTGTGCCACCAATTTCAGTGTCATCTGTAAACTTACTAACTATGCCTTCTATATTCTCATCCAAATCATTTATATAAATAACAAACAAAAGAGAACCCAGAACAACACCGCTGGTCACAGGCCTCCAGTCCAAAAAGAAACCCTCCTCCACCACTCTCTGTCTCCTGCCTTCAAGCCAATTATGGCTTAGTCAATAGCCAATAGCTAATTGCCAATTAGCAAGATCACCCTGAATCCCCTGTGACCTAACTTTACTAATTAGTCTACCCTGTGGAACCTGTTGAAGACTTTACTGAAGTCCAAGTAAACAATGTTTACCGCTCTGCTATCATCAATTGTCTTGGTAATTTCCTCAAAAATCTCGAGTTTGTGAGACACGATTTTCCTTGCACAAAACCATGCTATCGCTAAGCAATTTTTGCCTCTCTAAATGTCCATAAATCCTATCTTTTAAAATCACCTCCAATAATTTACCTGCAGCACCCTCTATGTGAAAAAGTTGCCCCTCTCACCTTAAACCTACGCTCTCTAGTTTTGGACTCCCCTACCCTGGTTTAGTCACCTTCCCCGCTCCTTTTCTAAACAATGCCATGGGAACTTTTCAATCCACCTGAGAGAGTAGATGAGAACTCAATTTGCCATTGTATTTCATGGACACTGCCTCTGACAGCACAGTATTCCCTCAGCGGTGTAACAGGCTGTGCTTGAAACCCCTAACTCTGAGGTGAGAGTGTGACCCACGAGCCAAAAGTTGGTGACACCTGAGGACAAAACTGGTCTCAAATGTGATATCTCTCGCATTCAGATCACTGACTAACACCAGCTGCCAAACCTCACTACTTGGTAAAGGTTTTGGAAGTCAATCTCTGCTTACAGAGTCATGTAGGAAATCCAAATGGTCCCTGATGGGGTCAGAAACTGAAGGAAGACAACGGAAAGTTTACCAAATGGCCGACCATCACCGTAGTAACAGCCAGGTTATCCATAGATTCAATTATCACATGGACTGAAAATAGAGGCACTAAAATCACAGCTGGCAAACAGAACCCTGTCAGATCTTACCTGTGAATTCACCCACTGTGACACAATGATAATTGTACACTGACAGTCCCCAATTTATGAACGCCCGAATTACAGACACTTGTACTTACAAGCAAGATTGTGTATTGATATTAATTTTAAGGGTCGGACATGTGAACATTTGCATGTACTTACAAATGCCATCTTTTTACTGTACTGTGTTGTGTTCTGACTTATGTAGAAATTGACTTACAAAAGTACTCAAGAACAGATCCATTTGTAACCCAGGGACTGCATGTAAATTATGATGATGTAATTGATCACATGGCTGTGCTATCAGTAAAGGAAGACTCCAGTTTAGAGTGAGTGTGTGAATAAAGAGGTCTTAGACACTGCACCAGAGAGCTGTATTCAATAGCCTGCTGTGCACAGGTGTTACAGTACATAAGGAGATGACAAACCTTACTTAGTGATAGGGAGCAAGCAGCCTCAGAGTAGTTTTTATGCAAGTACTGACAGCATGAGATACACCAGTTCTTGGGGTATCTCAAAGTGAAGGGGGCAGTATTTGTTATTTTATTGTGGGAGGTTTTATGTTAGACTGAGTTGACAGTCGAGGGGGTGTGGTGACAGCAGCTGGGTGGTGGGGGTGGAGGTGGGAAGTGCTGTGCCTCTTGATGCTTTCACTGACTGATGTAGGTTGCTAACACAAACTTGGCATTTTCCAAGAGGCGATATCACATCAGTTGGCAGTTCATGCACCCTTTTTTGTAATATTTTTCGAATTAAAGTATTCACTTAAAATGAGAAAAGAAGCATATTTTACTTGAATACCTCTGTGATTTTATTGTCTGCATAACATGCAGCAGGATTGAGGAGATGAACATTGGAGACTCTCGGAACAGTCGTCCTGAGTTGGGTGCTGCAATATCCTGTGGATTAAAGCAATGATTCCAGCAGCTTGAGGAACATGAGCCCACAGTCTCCCAGCCTGAGTCGAAGACTCCAGGGTACATGTTGCAGTCTGCCAAACTAGACAGGCCAAGCTGTGTTTATACAACACTAGGGTCTTCAAGATCTCAGCAAACAGGTCTTTACTGATGATGTTATAGAAGGAAGTGGGCCTCTGCGGTTTGGAGCATTTCTGTATTTCTACACTTTATTTATTGCTAATAAAGTCATGTAATAAATTCAGTGATTTATGCCCTTTATAACTGTGTGCATTGGAGACTGAAGATTTATCACCCATCTGCTGTGTTTTATACAGAGTGCTCTCGTTTTACTAAATTAACATAGCCGCAGTTCAGGGTGATCAGCCAGCCCTGGAATTGTCCAACTCTGCAGTGTGAGCAATGCAGAGAAGGTGGAGAATGAGCAGGTATCAGGGAGCCTGTCATAGTGTCCCTGAGCTCCCTCTTTATGTTTTCAGGTAGATCTCCTTTGTCACTGGCTTTGTTCGTACATTTGAGATGCCTGTGTTAGTTTTAACTAACTTAGCATGAAGATGTTTTTGAGACATCCATTTTGTAATTCTCTGTGGGGCTTGGCCAATGTTTAGGTCAGGTCGCTTCTGCACTCAGTACCTTGTCTTAATTAAAGGCGTTTTCTTCTAAATGTAAGTATCAAATATTAAATCAGTCGATGGAACAAGTATTAATAGTCTGTATGTGACAACTTCATGACAGCACTAAACTGAGGTATATTCTTCACCACTGAATGCTGGACTGAATGTTACACATAGGCACTACCAATTCTAAAATTCTCTTCGGAAAGGGCAAGCAATGAAAACTGGTGATTAAGACAATACTGATCTGACACATCTTGTACACTTCAAAATGGAGTTCCAGTACATTCAGTTCCAAGTTTGCATTGCTAATGGTATTCCCTATTTTTCAATTTGCCTAACGCTATCTCCGCAGCCTCCCAGATCTCTCCAACCCATTGCCCCTCTGAGCTGCGTGGCTGTGTAGAAATGTAGCAATCCATAACCAAATCTTGCACAGAACAAACACCGTGTTCCTGAGTATGAGCAGCCCCATGGTGCAGCAGACAGGCCAATCACTACCAATACCTGTAACAATAGCTCATTGAGTGGCTCACGGTCAAATGTTGTTTTTATATTCCTGTGAAGCATCTTGGGAAAAGAGTTGTCAACTTGGTTTCATTTATTCAAACTGCCCTGCTTCATGCAGTCTATACTCTATCCCTACAGTCTATACACTGCTCCAAGAATTTACACCCTGCCCCTACAGTCCATACCCTGTCCCTACAGTCTATACCCTGTCCCTACAGTCTATACCCTGTCCCTACAGTCTATACCCTGCTTGTACAGTCGACACCCTGCCCTTACAGTCTATACCCTGCTCTTAGTGTCTACTCCCTGCCCCTACAGTCTACATGCCTCCAATAAAATTTGCATCCTGCCATTATAATCTATACAGTGCCCCTTTACTCTACACAGTGTTTCTATAATCTACAGCCCTCCACTACAGTCAATAATCCTCCTACAGTTACCCCCCCACTAAAGTCTGCACTCTTTCTAGATTTTGCATCCTGCCCGTACAGTCTATACCTAGCACCTACAGTTTATACCATGTCCCTTTCTAAACCTACCCCTACAGTATACACCACCACAATCTACACACTGCTTCTACAGTAACATCCCTCCACTAGGTCTACAACCTGCCCCTCAGACTAGCCCTTGCTTCTACAGTACACACTGTCCCTAGAGTCTACATCCTGCTTCTACAGTTACACAGCACTCCTACAGTCTACATCCAGCCCCTACAGTCTACATCCTGTCTCTAGAATCTGCAGACTGCCCCTATAGTCTACACCCTGTCCTTACAGTCTACACCTGGCCCCTCAAAACTACATTTTGCCTGTACAGTCTACATCCTTCAGTCTAAACCCAGCCCCTACAATCTACACACTGCTCCTACAGACTACACCCTGTCTCTACAATGTACACATCTCTTCAAAGACTACCTCCGGCCCTACAGTCTGCATGCTGGTCCTACAGTCTTGCTATTGGTCAATCTTTTGTCCATGTCTAATTGGAAATGGGATAGATTCTTTGGTCCACTGTAATGAGTGTTCTTGAAACAGCCTTTCCCTGACATTTTCATAACTAGTGAATACCTGTGTTCAAGGGAAATAGAAGAAAAATTTAAAACCTCTTGGGTCATTTGCAGAAGTATCCTAAAGATTAATCTTCAATTTCTGCAGCCTCGGATTGGCGATCTACTTGGCACATTACAGGTGCTGAATAAATCCAAAGTTGTGCCTGTTGTAAATGATGCTCTGGCTGTTCAATAGAGCCCCAGGTTATATTATGCACAATTTAATGTAGTATACTTCATTACATTGTTTTGTTATCTTGGGTTTATACCCCCATGAAGCTGATGCCACACTGTTGCTAATTAGCATCCTAATCTCCTCTCCATCTCAGAGATAGTAGGAACTGCAGATGCTGGAGAATCCGAGACATCAAGGTGCAGGGCTGGATGAACACAGCAGGCCAAGCAGCATCATAGGAGCAGAGAGGCT
>NC_063360.1:6854388-6914543 GCF_021869965.1 Rhincodon typus
GTTGTCTCCTCTCCATCTCAGTTTTGCCTGACTGTTGTTGCTATTTATTTTTCTTATTTCTGTGTTTCTCATTCTTGACATGTTACCGTTCTGCTTAAAGTCTCCAATGTTAGGAATGTGGGTCTCCTTGAGACTAGTCTCTTTCCTAAGTATTAGAAAGATTCACCTGTTTGCTCCCTATCATTTTACAATTTCCGTATTCTCTGCCTTCGAGTTTCCCAATAACATTGGGTTCATTCCCCTCCCCTCACTCTTCCCCCATCATCCCTGATTCCATATTCACCCTACAATTAAAATACTCCACCAAAGTGACTGTAGCGAGGTCAGCCAGGTGGACCTCATAGAATACGAGTTCCTGATTAGACCGGATTAACAGCCCTAATCAGGGAGCCCTGGCTTACAGATAAAGACAGAAGTGTCAGAGGTTCTGTTCACTCTGACAGCTGGCTCTGAGGAAGCTGGGCCAGTGTCAAATACAATGCACATGTAAATAAAAGGTGACTTGGTGACTGGAGACTGGCCTTTGTGGAATTATTTCAAGAGCAAAGATGCTTTCTCCTATCTATTTGGGCCATTTTAAAATATCCAAACAGGAATGTTTTGGTTTATAAAAATCAATCCATGTTGAACAGCTGTTCTGACTCTAAATGCTCTGCATGGATATATTACTGTTTCTTGCCAAGAACATTAGCTGACCAATGATCTTTTCCTGTCCTCTGGTTAATGACCCTTCAGTAACTGGATGCAATCTTACCTAACTTATTCTATTAAAACGTCACATCATTTCAAACTATTCTGTTCTGAGGAAAAGAACTTCATCTTCTTCATGCAACTGAAGTTTCTCATGCCTGGTATAGTTGAAGTAAATCTCCTCTGTATCTGACTGGAGGTCTGAAGATAACATTTTGATGTCCATTCTGTATTAGGGTACCCAATTTCAGCAGCTCAGTGCAACAGTGTCTGCAACAACACTGTCTCAGACAATTCGAGCACTTGGGAGAGAAGGGAGGGGGAGAACCAGCCCAAATTACCACTCCTTAATACCCTATGGAAGAAAGCGAAGGTTGTTGTGAACATCAGATCTTGTGGATTAGTGCCCAGTTAAAACTTTCTGTCTAAGTACATACTTCGAGATGTCAGAGGGCTGTTGTTTTTGAAGGATCTATATTGTGGGACTAATCCATAACATCAGGGCAAAAGGAGGTGAAAAGAATGGGACTGATTAGTTGTGTAACTCCTGCTATGTCTCTGTATGACATTTATCGTGGAAGCCATTTTATGTATTCAAGGATGAACAATTTGGTTGAACAAGGTCAGACCTGGATTCGTTTCTGGCTGAGAAATCAATGACAACCATCAACACTCATAGTGCAAGATACGGCCAGGATTGTAAATTAAATGGATGTGATTGAATGACACCAGACATGGGTTTTAGAAGTCTTCAATGTTGGATATGGAAAGAATGATTGAGGGAAAAGATGAAAAGTACCTACAATTTGGAAAACTTTGGATTGGGATTTTTAATGAAAGGTTAGGAATTCCAAATTAGAATGAGCAGTGTTTCATGCATTTACAGCAAATGTCTGTTTATTTGGTTTAAATCCATCTCATCTACATCCAGACACGAAAATTATTTAGCATATGTCGCTGTGAATTAATTAGCCAATTTTAATATTATATTTGCCTCAGAGGTTCAGGTAATGGCCTTTTAGAGCATGCTTTACAGTCTAACGGCAAAATGAACAATTTGGAAATGACATTTGTTAAACACTTCCACAGATGACTCAGTTGTTCAATGCCCTGTGAATTCTGGTTGTGAGCTCTACTCACTACAAGGCTCCTGGCTGATTTCTTGTCTATTCTGTGTTAGCTATGCCCATGGTGGCAGGCTATAATGGCTCTCGGAAAGGAGAAAAGCAGCCTTCTGATTCTGAAAATGATCCAGTATTGCTATTTGAGATGTTAGACAAGAGCTAGAGGATTGAGGAGACAACTATGCCATAATCTCTCCACTCCTGCTTTTTGAAATAGTCTATTGCTCTCATTGTGTCAGGTCACAATTCAAAAGTATCATTGATAATAGTGAGGTGTCATCAAATTAGTGCCAAATGTGGAACTTATTCATATTTGTTCATTAGATGTGACCATTACTGGCCAAATCCATGTCTTGCTCACCTCTTGAGAAGGTCATTGGTGAGCTCCCTTCTTGACAAACCAAAAGACATATTTGGTCATTTCAGAATCAACCACTTGCTCCTAGAGTCTAAAGGATATTCAGGAACAGGATGGATTTTTAGGATAATCCAGTTGTTTCACAGTCATCATTATTGATACTAACTTTTCTCTAATTACAATTTTATTTAATTAATTGAATTTGAACTCCCCAGCTCCTGTGGTGAGATCTGAATTAAAATCTAAACTCATTAGATCCAGCATTTAGATTATTAGTCCAATAATAAAATCATTGAGCTACTGTTGCCAGTTACAGAAAAAATTCTAATGTAGTGTTCAGGACATTTGTGAGGCCTTTACGGGAGTACTGTATCCAGTTCTGGTTGCCCAATTATAGGAAGGATATTATTAAGCTAGAGAGGATTCAGAAGAGATTTTCCAGTTGTTGCCAGGCTTGAATCATAAAGAAAGCCTGGATAGGCTGGGACTTATTTCACTGGGGCATGGGAGGTTGAGAGGTGATCTTATAGAAGTTTATAAAGTCATGAGTTGTATAGATGGGGTTAATGATAGCTGTTGTTTCCCTAGGGTGGGGAATTTCAAGATGAGGGGCATATTTTTAAGGTATGAGGAGAGAGATTTACAAAAGACAGGAGGGGCACATTTTTTACACAAAGGGTGGTCCGTGTGCGGAATGAACTTCCTGAGGAAGTGGTGGATGTGGGCACAGTTAAAATTTTAAAAGACACTTGGATAAGTACATAAGTAGGAAGGTTTGGAGGGATATGGGCCAGGAGCAGGCAGGTCGAACTAGTTTAGTTTGGGACTATGTTTGGCATGGACTGGTAGGACCGAGGGGTCTGTTTCTGTGTTGTATGACTCTATGTGCCATATACAGAATGGAAAATGAACTTTCATTGCCAGTTTCCATACAATAAGGCAGTTTATAACACAGGCAAACATTGACTGAAGTTTAAGATGGTCGAAACTAATTGGCACCAGATGAAGAGAGAGAAAAAAAACATTTTGTAATTAACTTGTTCAGATATGTTAGTACACAGCTCTGGACCTGCTGGGACACCAACCTGGACCTCCTGGCTTCAAGGTAGTGACACTATGATTGCACCACAAGAGGCGATATACATTGAACAGGGCTACTTTTCACAGTTGGCTTCATTGAAAGGCATTACTGAGATCAGACGAAGAGAAGCTGAGTAATTTCCTTTTAGAATACAAAACCGAAATAGAGCGAGATCATGTCATTCAGTTCGGTGTGTGCAGGTGACTACTGGATTTGAACTTGCAAACAGAAAATCGATAACAGCCTTACCCTTGCTACATCTCACTCTGAAACCTTTCTCAAAGCCTTGAACCTTATTTTATGGCTTGAAAACCACTCAGAGAACCTCCCTGATTCAAACAGGGAATTTTGAAGGAAGATTCCAACCCAGTAGCAGTGATTCTGGGAGTAGGTTATAGACTAGCCATGACCATAAAACAGCAGTGAGAACCAGAACATCTGGACACAATCAATGAATTTTTATTGACTTCAATTCTTGATTTTTGTTTTGTTTTATTTAAAGTTTGATGGTGTGGAAATTCATATATCTTGACATGCTTGGGGGTTATGCATTCATTAGTGAAAAGTGGGACAGGAGATTTTCAGCAATAAAAATCTCTTTACTTGCTTAACTTCATAATACCTACCTGGCTTGTTTCTTACAAAGTGCACCCTGTCAAGTACATACTGAATAGGCAGCCCATTGTCCTTTTTAAAAAATTCAAAATATCCCATCGCAGTCAAACAAGGAGTGGAGAAAAGCACAAGCTAATCTCCTTCTTACCTGGTTGTAACAATGTCATAAACATTATAGTAGATTGTAGGCCCTGTCCCTATCTCTGGATCAGGAAGTTCAGGTTCAAGTCCCAGCTGCTCCAGAGGTATGCAGTAACATCTGTGAACAAGTTGATTAGAAAATAGCAGATTGCGGCAGGATCAAGTGGTGCAGTGGTAGTGTCCCTGCATCTGGGCCAGGAGGCCTAGGTACAAGTCCCACCTCTTCCAGGTGTGGGTAATAACATCTTTTAGAATAGGTGGCTTAGACTATATGTCTCGCAGACATGCTTTTACTAGATGATAACTGATATACAATAATTATACAAACGCAAAAGAAACTATATCAAATTGTGAGGGGCTCTTGTGGCACAGGGCATTGTCCCTACCTCTGAGCTAGGAGACCCTTGTTCAACTGCCAACCTTTCCAGAAGTGTGTAATAACATCTCTGGTTAACATTAGATGATAGCTACTGCAGGTTATGGGAGTTGATTTACCTCATGTAAATGTAAAATTCCCTCTGGTCCACCAACCTAATACTCACTATTCAATCCCTCTGCCCTATATAAGTTTGTGATCTCTGCTCCCCATCATAATGGCTGCAATGCATGATAAATAAGCCCAGAGTTGGACATTGGGTTGAAATTACCATAGGGATGCAGCAGTCCTATTCATCTTGTAATATATTCATTCACAGGATGTGGGCATTGCTGGCTAGGCCAACATTTATTGCCCATCCCTAATTGCCCAGAGGGCGGTTAAGAGTCAACCACATTGCTGTGTGTCTGGAGTCACATGTAGGCCAGACCAGGTAAGGATGGCCGTTTCCTTCCCCAAAGGACATTAGTGAACCAGATGGGTTTTTCTGACAATTGGCAATGGTCTGATGGTCATTGTCACACTCTTAATTCCAGATTTTCTTTCTTGAATTCAAATTCCACCATCTGCCGTGGCGGGATTTGAACCAGAGTCCCCAGAAGATTATCTGGGTCTCTGGATTAACAATCCAGCAGTAATACCACTAGGTCATTGCCTCCCATCATTACATGGTGGGGAAGAGGTCAGCAGGGATGTCAGCTGGTTACAGAGATTTGAGTACCATATCTACTGCAGTGTGGTCCAGAGGTTCTGCCACAGATGCCATCTTTTGGATGGGACATCAAAAACTGATGTGACTAAGCTTAAATGTTCCATAGTAACTATTTCAAAGATCAGTTGGGGAGTTCCGTCTGGTGTCCAAGTCTGTATCCATCTGTCAACTAACATGACTTGAACCATCTTAAACCACTTTAACCTCTCGCAGTTTGTGGGATTTTGTTATATTAAAACCTGTTGGTAGATTACAACACTGATGGCTTAATTCAGAAGGTACTTCATTGGGAAGTGGTTTGAGAAGAGGAGATGATCACGGAATCACAATGTTGTCACACAGAAGGTGGCCATTCAGTCCATTGTGCTTGTACTGGCTCTTCAAACGGGCAGCATTACCTAATGCCAATCTCGGGCTTTCTCCCCACAACCTTGCACATTAGGCCTATCCAAATCATCTAATGCCCCCTTGAATACCTCAACTGAACCTGCCTCCACTTCTAGGCAATGCGTTCCGTACCCTAACTACCGGCTGTGTGATAAAGTATTTTCCTCACTTCACCCTTGCTTCTTTTGTAGATCACTTAGGTTATGAAATGGGTTATATAAATACAGGGCTTTCACTTTGTGCTCTCACACAATGCGTATTCCTTGTGTGATCTGCTTGAATTGTGTGGAAATACATTACCTTATAGTGCAATAGCTTCAGCAGAGCATCTTATCTGCTTTCCCTTTCTCTGCTCAGCTCTGAATGGCGGAGCACTCGGCTGGGTCAGCACTCAGCTCCTGCAGGAGCCCTTTAATGAGACTGAATATAGGTTGTCAGGCCTCGTCAGTCTGAATTCTCCTAATGCAGCTCTCTCACCACTGCAATCATATCAGTGATGGCCACATGACACTTCACCATTAACTGTAACTGTCATAATGACAGGCGACGGATGAGATGGAATCGCTGCTTATGAATCTGCCTCGCAGTGATACTGACAAACAGTTAAAGCAGGAAGTAACTCTCTGGAGGACATGTGACAAAATGGTCTTTCTGAAGGAGAAAGCCAATTAATTCTTTGTTCTCCCATCTAATGACTGACAAAATCAATGAGGGAGGCAGAAATATTTAAAAATGGAATCGCTAGAAATCTGAAATGTAAAAGAAGAGAAAGGTGTCCACGCACACATATGCATATCTATGTAACAAACACAGCCATAGATCCCATACAATCAATGTGCATCCCAGTGTTTAATAGGAAAATAGCATGGGTTTGATAGCACATTTCTGCCTTCAAACGTGACCATTTATTTCAAATGCAATCTCCTGCCTCTATAGAAGCTGCCTAAGACTAGAGCAGAGTGACAGCTAAGTCAGCAATCAGTACTCTTCTGTTCCTGATGATGAGATTTTATATTAATTTCACACAGCACCTCCAACAGCGCAGTGCTCCCTCAGAATCTGCACTGCATGTCAGTCTGGGCTATGTGCTCAGGTCTCTGAAGAGGAGGCTTAAACCACAGACTTCGGGAAATAACTCCACAGAGTTACCACCAAGTCACCCCTTATTTATGTGTGCATAGTACTGGACACTGCTCCAGCTTCCTCAGAGCCAGCTCTCAGAATGAACAGAATCTCTGACACTCCTATTTATATCTGTCAGCCAGGGCTCCCTGATTGGACCAGGTTAACAGCCCCAGTCAGAGAACTCCTATTCTATGAGATCCATCTGGTTGACCTCATTGCAATCATTACAGTTCTGACTCACAGTATAACATGCCTCTACCTGCATCACAGCTGTCCGTGTAAGCTCGAAATCAATGGTCCAGCAGACTAAGGAAGTAGGTGTCCCAGTACACTCTGCTCCTTTTTTATCAATGTCTAGATTATTAATGCAGGCCAGACCTTCCTTTTACTACTGATAATTCTGCCTGCACATTTTAATTTTACTGCATCTAGATATTGTACGTATACACATTTTAAAAAATCATCTTTCCTTACAGGCATCCCCTCTGCACTGGTTGCTAAGCAAGGATTCTTCTCATTATTCATTTCATAAAACTGAATCTGGAGACAGCAGTCTTCGTTGTCTTAAAATGCCAATTATTAATCTTTCACTTCTTCTCCTCTTGCATACCCAGTAGCATGTGAAGTAGCCTATTTTTCTACATCTTTAACATCCACTCAATTGTTTTCTGCCTTGGTTCTGTAGCTGCTCACACAGACACATCTTTAAACTGACTGTGGAAATTGGTTAGATGTAATGTAGGATTTGATTGTCCATTCCTGTGGATTAGGGTATGGGTTAATGTTGGGGTCACAGCAGTCATAGATGGGTCATACAGCCATAATCGTACAGCATGGAAACAGACCCTTAGGTTCACACTGACCATGTTCCCAAACTAAATTAGTCCCACTTGCCTGTGTTTGGCCTATATCCCTCCAAACCTTTTCTAGTCATGTACTTATCCAAATGTCTTTCAAATGTTGTAACTGTACCCGCATCTATCACTTCCTCTGCCAGTTCATTCCACACCTGAACTGCACGTTGTGTAAAAAAGTTGCCCCTCGTGTTCTTTTAAATCTTTCTCCTCTCGCCTCAAAAATCTGCCCCTCTGGTTTTGAAATGCCCCTTCCTTTAAGGAAAAGACCTTTGCTATTCACCTTGTCATACTCAAGGTCAGAGAGTGTAGAGTCGAGCTGGGCATTATTGCGTTGGTGTTGGGAGCAGACGGAAGATCAGGGAAGGGGATTGAGCTTCAGTCTAGACGTGGTGGTGACAGTATGGGGTTTGTGCTGATCACGGAGAAGCAGATAAAAGGAAGTCTTACTCTCATGTGGTGCTTTGCACAATGACTGGTAGAGAACTTCCACACAGCAAGCTCCCACAAACAGCAATGAGATAATCATCAGACAACCTGCTTTTTGTGATGTTGATTCAAGGATAGCTCCCTAATCTTTGTTTAAAGATTTCCATTGATTGGGGGCTGACAAGTCCTCAATTTACTGTCCTTTCCAAAAGACAGGCTTGTTAGCCTTTGTCCTCAGAGTTTAAATGGGACTTAAACCCTAGTTACTAATAGGGACAACTCACGGCTGATCTGAGATGGATGGCAAAGGTGTAGAAAGTGGTTGGAATTGGTGGTAATGGAGAAGGAGACATAACCATGTCTTTTTTGTTACCTCTAGTCTGGTCTATCCCAATATAGTCCTGGCTGGTTTCACCCATTGCACTCGATATAAACTTGAGATCATCTGCAACTCGGTTGCCCATTTCTAAACTCACACAAAGACCTTTCCACCCATCACCCCTGGGTTTATAGACAGGCAAGCAATGCCTGAATTTTAAAATTCTCACCCTCGTTTTCAAATCCCTCCATGAGTCATTCTCCCTATCTTACTAATCTCCTCCAAACATAGAAACCGCCAAGATCTCTTTCTCTCTCCAATTCTGGCCTCTTGGTGCATCCTTTATTGATATGGTTCTACCTTTGGTTCTGCAGCACTACAAATCTTCCTTTCTTTATTGAAGGCCCTCCTTTGATCCTATATCTTCAGCTACACGTTTGGTCATCTGCCCTAAAATGTATATTCCTGTGAATTGCCTTTAAACACTTCCATTAAAGGAGTTAAATAATTTTTTTGACATACAATTCTTTGAAATGGCTGTTGTCTTCGATGAGACCTTTGGCATGCATGCCATCACATTTGACCCACAACAGGGCTGTGTTTGTAATGGTATTCTCCAGATGAGACCATGTCCTGTGCGTTTTATACTGTGAATCAGAGTGAGAGCAAAAAAAAGCTTGTTATTTCTTGTTGACGTCATTGAAGAAGGCCACCCAGTTAGTCCTTCCAGCTCTATCCCTGTAACTGTAAAACATTTTTTCCCTTTTCATTTCCAGAGAGAAACGATGGTGTCGTGATAATTTCACTGGGCTAATAATCCAGAAGCTCAAGCTATTGTTCTGGGGACCTGGATTCAAATCCCACCACAGTAACTAGTGGCATTTAGAATCAATTAATACAAATCTCAAATTGAAAAGTAGTCTCAGCAATAGTAACCATGACATCATCCTCAATTGCAGGATTCTACTTCTCAATCTCTCCCCCTGACTGAGGAGTGGTGACCCCCAGGTTAAACCATCACTGGTTGTCTCTCTCTAATGAGAGAGTAGCCCCGGTGGGACTACGGTGACTTTGCCTCTTAGTGCTCTGATGTCCTTTAAGGACGGACATCTGCTGTGCTCACTGGTCTGGCCTACTTATGACTGCAGATCAATAATCATGTGATTGACTGGTGGATGTGGGCACAGTTAGAACATTGAAAAGACACTTAGATAAGTACATAAATAGGAAAGGTTTGGAAGGATATGGGCCAGGTGGGACTAGTTTAGTTTTGGATTATATTTGGCATGGACTGGTTGAACCGAGCAGTCTGTTTCTGTGCCGTATACCTCAATGACTCTTAACCGCCCTCTGAAATACCTTATTAAGCACATTTAGGGATGGGCAACAATTGTCAGCTTTGCCATGGGACACTCAGATCCCATAAAAGAATAAATGAGAGAAAAAAAAATTATTTCATCCTCTATCAAAAGTTGTTAGCTAAATCTGCTTCCACCTCAAGCTGTCCAGCTCATGATAAGTTGCTCCACAGAAAACATTCTCCTTATCACCCTTTCAGTTTACTGGCCAATTATCTTATGTCTAGGTCCTCTGGTACATGGGACTCTCCTGTCAGTAAAACAGTTCATTATTACCACACTTTTTATTAACTTGTGTTCTCTGCTTTCTCCATTCATAATGATAAGAGGTCATTGACCTGAAATGTTAATTCTGTTTCTCCCAGATGCTGTTGAGTGTTTCCTGCATTTTCTGTTTCTAAGCACGCACCGAAAGGGCAACACTGCACTGACAAGCTGTCACATTCACAGAAGCAGGCAGGAAATTGGATGACATTTCACATGTCTCCTGTGGTAGAATGAAGGAGGCCAATGGCTAAAAATTGTGAAGACTGTTATCCTCAATAGCCAATGACAGGGCTCTACTGAGACAAACAAAAAAAACAAAGAACTGCAGATGCAGGAAATCAGAAACAAAAACTGAAATCAGTAAAGAAACTCAGCAAATCTGGCAGCTTCTGTGGAGAGAAAGCAGAGTTAACATTTTGGGTCCAGTGATCCTTCTTCAGAACTGATTGTAGCTAGGAACAGGTTGGTATATATGCCGAAGATGGGGTACAGGTGAACGACTAAATGATAGGTGGAGATGGAGCCCAGACAGAGAGACAGAGAGAGAGAGAGAGAGAACAGCAGTTGGGGAGACAAAGGAATGGGTGAAGGTCAGCCTGGGTGGATCAATAGCTGCTAATGGAATAGACCAGAGAGTCCTGGATGGACTGGTCCCCATGAAAGATTATAATTGATGTACTGGAGAAAAGAGTTGTGGATTGGAACAAGGCATGTCCAATATACTCACAGAGACAAACCCACTGACTTCCACAGTTACCTGGACTCTTTGTCCTCACTCAACACGAATATGTTCCCCCTTGTCCTCACTTACCATCCCACCAAGTGTCCATTTCCAAAGGATCATTAGCTGCCATTTCCACCACCTCCAGCAGTGTGCCACCATCAGACACATTTTCCCCTTCCCTCCCTTGTCAGCATTCCACAGAGACCGTTCCCTCTGGTCTATTCTAGTCCACTCCTCCTTCACCTACACATCCCCCCCGCCCTCCTGCTGCCCCCCGCCACAGCCCCACAGAACCTTCCCATGCAATCGCAGAAGGTGTAACAGCAACGCGTTTACTTCCTCTCTCTTCCCTATTCAAGTCCCCAAACACACCTTCCAGGTGAAGCAGTGATTTATTTGCACTTCACTCAATCTAGTCTACTGTATTAGCTGCTCACAATGTGGTCTCCACTATATTAGAGAAACGAAGTGCAGATTGGGCAGCTGCTCTGCAGGATACCCACGTTCTATCTGCGAAAAAGACCCTGAACATTCAGTTGCCTGCCAATTTAACACACTGACGTGACCCCTGGCCAACATCTCTGTTTTAGGCTTGCTGCAGTGCTCCAGTGAAGCTTAGCATATACCAGAAGAACAGCACCTCATTTTCTGCTTGGGAACCCTGCAGCTGTCGGGACTCAATATTGAGTTCAATAATTTTAGGACTTGAGGCACCTTTTCCCATGTCTTTATCCTAACTCCACACACCAGGCCTGGTTATCACATGAACTGCTACCACACACAACCCATTGTCAGCTACTAACAGTCCCCATTAGCAGCTAATCATTCTCCCAGGCTGATCTTTACCCATTTTTCTCTCTCTCTCTGGGCTCCATATCCACCCATCATTTACTCCTCTCCCCTCCTCCAACCTTATATGCTGCATAAAACCAACCTTTTCCTAGCTACAATCAGTTCTGAAGAACTGTCACTGAACCCGAAGCTAATTCTGCTTTCTTACCACAGATGCTGCCAGACTCTCCAGTAATTTCTGTTTCTGTATCTACTGATATTACATTCCCCCATGAAGGAAACAGCTCATTTCTGTCTCAACTTCCTTGCAAAACTTTGGCCTTATTCTCCACTGTCATTCTTTATTGTTACAGGTAAATGTGGCGGTGAGAGAGACATGCTTTGGAGGAGAGTGGCAAGACTTGATGGAACATTACAAACAATCACTTGCCCTGGTCTTGGTAGCCCCTGTTGTACGAGTAATCCTCAATGCTGTTCACTGTATTGTATGTGGCTGTCAGCACTGCTCCTCACAATGGGATCAGGTTTGGCGTCACCACCTCTTTTGGGGAGGGAACTACAGGGTCAAGGGTTGTCGAGGGAAACCACTTGTTGGCTAACAAGAAGTGGCTCTTGGCTGAAACAAGATGTAGTTTATTGTGTATCACCAACTAAGTACAAGTTCCACTGAAATGATATAGAGACTATAAGCAGGACCTGGATGGCAAGACATACTCCTTTGAGATCCTCACTTGTTCTCCCTACCATGACACACATGAGCATTAACCCTTTCACACTCTCATACATGATCTCCCCCACAAGATGTTTTTCGCCTATTTTTATTTTTATAATACATTTGTGTAAAATACTACATTTACTATGACCCTATTTACCCCAAGTGTCTGACAAGGGTCTGGAGGTTTCACTAATCTACTAGAGATATTCATTTTGGATTTGGGTTGACGATTGTTGACTTTGACTCTGTTCCTGACAGCGTGAAGACTGAAAAATCCCTTCGTCTAATGGTCCTTGTTGGGTTCATTCCAACAAATGGTGCTGAATGATTGATCCACAGTGTGATGAAGTTCCCGTGATAGCAGAAGTTCCTGGGCACTGCTCCTGTCCAGGTGGTTTCCTTGCTTTACAGCACTGACAAGAACCTTTAGTATCTTATACCTCTCTACTTGTTCTACTGGCATCTCACATGTCTTTTCTGGTTTGAACCTTAAGAATACAATGGATTCTTTGAATCAACTGTGATAAGATCAATCGCAGTTCTTCCTTTTAGGATTGAACAGTGTTGTTTCTAAACTTCTGCTTTACTCTGAATGGCTTTATCTAGAGTCAGTTCACTTTTTGCTGTTCACAAATTTGACTTAGATTCATCAGCAATTCCAACAACAACACTGTCTCTTCTGAATTCTGACTTCAAATCGCCTTTCTTATATTTCTTCATTAATCTGTAGGAGATCAATCATGAAATTATCTATGGATTCTGCTGGATGCCAAGTAATAGAGACTTAGTTTAATTCCCAGTTGATAGGTTTATCTGTGATAAATATGTTATGTTTGGGTTTATTGAAAAAATCTTTTGTCCTAGCTATCAGTAAAAAGGAAAAAAAAGGTTGACTGTTTTTGTGATTGAATAAGACGCATACACTTTTGTTCTGGATTGTGGAGTAGTGTTGATTTCTACCATACTCCTACTAGAGATGTAACACTTACTCTTTCAAGAATTTTAGTTGCAAAGGCTTTCAGTACTTTTTCAAAAGTATTTATTGTTTATTTTACAGTTGAACAATAATGTTATCAGTTATAGTCCCAGATGTATATATAGAGTGTATTAACTTGTTCAACTACTGACAGTTTTAATTTGGAAGCTTTTCAGTAGCTTAAGAGTTGATTTCTCCAAAGTATCCAATTTGTATTTGTTTGCGCATCTCTGAAAGTAAATCTTCTTGGCAATATTATTTCTGATAATTATTTGCTTTCCTTGTTTAAAAGGCTTTCAATTTTGTAGTAATAGCAGAACTGCAGTTGTATGCACTTATGGAATCGTAGAGTCATACAGCACTGAAACAAACCCTTTGGCCTTATGGGGGCGGTTTTCCCACGATTTTTCAGTCAAGATGGAGGAATGTACCTTCTGAAGCTAAAACTAAGGATTTCCCTTTTATGGGTAAAATGAAGGATGCCTATCTTTCCCATGCCTTCCCTGGATGAATGCTGCTATATGCAGCCAAATAAATGATTCCCATTTGCTGAACAGTTTTACTGAATGAAACTTCCTGCGTGCAGCTTCAATAGCAACACTCACTTTATTCACAATTGTTTTCTGGTCAATTCCCATTGTCAGTGGTTGTACTAATAATCTTCATTTGTTTCACGGCTTTTTCTATATGATTCCTACTGGCTGCAGTTTCAATAAAAGTTTTCCTCCTTTACTGCAGCCTTAGTAAAGTCTTCTAACTGTATTATTCTATCAAATATTTCTGTTTGGCTTTTAAGAATGCACACTTATCACTTTAATTCTGGCTTCACATCATCCCTGGGTCTGCAAACTCCATTTGAATTGCTTCTGTGACCTTTGATTTCCATTACTGAAGTCATACTGCACATTGCCTGCTTGCTTTAGTGGTGACACACAATCTGAACTATGAGTATTCTCTTTACTCCTAGCTCTCCCAATCTCCAATGCTGGATCATATTTTAAAAGTTAGAGTTAGGGTTAAGGTTAGGGTTAGAGTTAGGGTTAGGGTTAGGGTGAGGGTCAGGGATTTTAACTTTAATCATGGAGCCTCTAATGTCCATTTCTTCTCCGACTGAACTCTGACTCAGATCTGCTTCTACAGACTGTGCAATCTGTAACTGCCTTGGAATGACAAAAATTCCGACTCAAGGGAGTTCTTAGCTATCCTGCTGCAGAGTGTCTCGAAATACTTTTACCATTGACTTTAGATTCTTTCTCATTGAACCCCATTAAGATTTCTTCTGTAAGTTTCTTGAACGTTCAGCTCTTCCTGCTGTTGACTGCACAAGCAGGATTCTTAAAACCGAAGAAATTTTCAAACCTCCACTCCTATCAGCATGTAGCGGGCAGCTAAATATAGTCCACACCACTGCCACCATGTTAAATGCTCGCCATGTTATATGAAACTGTCTGCATTATTGCTCACTGTGCAGTAGGTACGGTGCCACCGTCCATTTTTAGGGTAAGGATCCACACAGCTCATTTTCTCTGGTGTGGTAGAGGAAAGCCGTTTGCTCATTTAACAAGAAAAGGCTCTTGTCTGAAACAGGATGTAGTTTATCGTGCACCAGCAACGCAGTGCAAGACACACTGATATGATAGACATTGTTACACTAGCTAAGATGAGGATCTTGATGATAGTTCTCAGTCTTTGAGATCCTAATCTGTTCTCCCACCAACACCATAATGGGTGGTGCTTAAGGCACTCCTCTCCTCAGTATTAACTCCTTAAACCCTTATACAATAATTCTTCTTCTTCTTAATTCTTCTTAACCCCGTCCAATGCTAGTGGAACATTGAAATCAGACACAAATACACAAATTGTAAACAATATTGCTACCTGCTCACCTTTACTTGAAGACTCCAACTTTATAGTGCAGCCCTCCATTAAATCCTGTTCCATATGGTTAGACCAGGATATTGTATCAGCAGTACTGAGCAGAGATCCTTTAAGTACCAATTACACGCATCCATTGCTGTTTCCCCATGGTTTGAGTACGTCAATGTTCATACTTCATTTTCTATTTTAGTGTCATGTCACACAGTCAGGGATCTCAGATTGAGCACACTGCTGCTATTTAACAGTTGTGGCTGGCTTAAAGTTTAAGATCCACACTAACCTTCAATCTTATATTCCTTCATTCTCTGTGTAATTGGTTGAAAATTTCATCCAAACCCATCATAGGTGTACTTGTCAATGAATGAGCCATAAGGCTAAAGAATTGTTGGTTCATACAATAGCATGGCACAATGCCGCTATATATTCAGTGTGCTTGTGCCAATGATGGCAGTTTGGGCTGCATTTGTCGCATGTAGAGTTAATATCTGGAGCCATAACCCTCTAGGTATTTGCTGAGGGGAATCCTATAAAAAGGGACTGTACTTACTCATGCGTGTTCAGCTTTAGAAAGTTTCACTTTCTATAGAACTGACAAACATTGTATCCTTGTCGCCTAATGATGTAGTATCAACATCACATTGAGGACAGAAATAGCACTAGCCGAGTTAATTTCTTTAAATGTTATCACTGCAATGGTACTATATCCGACCTTGCTCATTCCCCTTAATGTGGAACCTGGAACTGATTTACTCTGCAACCAGCCTAATGCTGTGTGTTCCTTCAAATGGGAGAAGCGTGTGGGGTGGTTGACTTTGACACACTTGTGCTGGGTTCTTGGAATTAAAGAGGACACTTGGTCATGACTCTTGGGCCTGTGATGTCCCACAGGGTGCACCATTTCAGTAGTTGTGGAGGTAACCCAGTCTCCTGCTGACAATCTCAGCTCCTTAGAACCATCAGAGGAAGATGGTTACAAGATCCAGGTACAGCCATAGAGTTTTACAACATGAAAACAGACTCTGCGGTTCACCTTGTCCATGCCGATCAGATTCCCAAACTGATAGAGTCCCATTTGCCAGCATTTTGTCCATATTCCTCTTAAACCCTTCCTATTCATGTACCCATCCAGATGCCTTTTAAGTGTTGTAATTGTACCAGCCTCCACCACTTTGTCTGGCAGCTTATTCCATACACTCACCAACCTCTGTGTGAAAATGTTGCCCTTCGGGTACCTTTTATATCTGTCCCCTCTCACCTTAAACTTATGCCCTCTAGTTTTAGACTTCCCTACCCTGGGGAAAAGACCTTGGCTATTTACTCTGTCCATGCCCCTCATGATCCTTCAGCCTCTGATGCTCCAGGGAGAAACGTCCCAGCTTATTCAGCCTCTCCCTATAGCTCAAACTCTCAAACATCTTCGTAAATCTTTTCTGAACCCTCTGAAGTAAACAACATCCTTCCCGTAGCAGGAAGACCAAAGTCCTGTCATCCTAAGAGAGAGAGAGAGAGGGAGAGGGAGACATATCATTATCATCTGTGTCTACCGTTACTGAGCAGCCTAACATTCGATGATATAAAATTGTTACAGCCTGAGTCAATGTCTCACTTTATGTGACTGCCAAACAAATTATGGTGAAATGGGGGACTTGTGCACATTGGAACCAAGATCCGCAAGTAACATTCACAGACCAGCAAAGATGCTTCATGAAATTCAGGAAGAACTGTTTGTGTTCACCAACAAGGCTTTGTGTCTTTGAAGAGATGGTGGAGATACTCTCAAGTATTTAACAGGTTGGCAGGGCACCACATGCTCAAAGTTCCCAATCTGATTGCCATGGTTGCTAGCCATTTTCATGCTTAGATCAGTTAGACTGCAAAGCTCAGACACGGTGCTGACTTGTCGATGGGGTATGGGAAATATTGCAGTCCATCTGGAAGGGAAGTTTTTCATCATTGCCTTAAGATGGGTTTGGAGTCAGCTCGTGGTAGGGAGGGTGTGAGTGCCCTGCAGCAAGACAGAACATTTCTGTTGGGCAATGGTGTTGTTGGGGGTGGGGGTGGGGGTGGCACTCAGGGCAAATGTCTTTGTGGATATTATCATTGTCAGGTCCATTGTGGACCCTTTAAAGATAATGCTGCTGTACCTTTAGCCCCAAGGGTGGAGACTGCCTACCACACACTTACCCATGAGGTACTAAGACATTGCTTTGATTCTGATTTGAGTATTTGAATAAGCCTGTTCGAAGGTTTGAGTTCAATCGGCACAAAGATAGCAGATAACCCAATGGGAATGATATCACAATGGGGCAGCATGTAGCTGGGGATGGGGAAGATGTCAAAGATTGACCCATGGGGGTCTCCAAATGTCTGCATGAGGAAGAAGGGTATTTTCTGCAGATGTTGTGCCCATGTTGGCTAGGTAATAGAGGAATCAAACAAGGGCGTTCATACTGAGCTTGTGTCAATGGAGGATAATGTGGTGGAGTGATTGAGGGATGTGAAGAGGGCGTGGCATGTGATTCTAATCAGCGCCATTTTCATGCTGTGGGTGCGAAAAAAGTCTGATCGGAGTTGGACTTTAGAGACAAATGGGAGACTTGAGATGGCGTGGTTTGCAAGGATAAAGGAGTTAAGTGTGAGAACTTTCAGAATGGCAGGTGCTAATGACCATTTTGAAACACTGGAGTACAATACGCAAAGAGAGGTGACCACTTAAAACTAACATGGAGGCAAGGAAGAGAAATTGGATGGTCAGCACATGAATGGGCATGGGGCCAGAGGAAAAAATGTGGGTCTCACACACAAGATAAACTTGGACACATTGTGTGAGGAGATGAGGTGAAATCACAGAAAGGTAAGGTTGGCACAGGGAAAGACTTGGGCAATCATTAGCTCGAATGGAAAGGGGAAGCATTGGGAATTGTCAGAGGCAGCTGAATTGAGGCTTTAAAACACAGTGACAGAAGATGCCCAGGAGCTCCTGACCTTATAGGTGAAGGGATCAGGAGGAAGGGGATGAAGAAGGTTAGTTAGACATGAAAATAAACTGGGGATATCTTTAGGCTGCAGAGTAGATTTGAGTAGTGATTGTGTTGGCAGAGGAAAGCAAGGCTTGATTTCCTTTGACATTTAGAGCAAAAAGAAACACGAGGAGAGAAAATTTGACAGTTAAGAAAAAACACTGGAAGAAAATTATACAGTGGAAACATTTTAAGCAGACTTAGTGGGTGTGAGGGGGTGAGTGCAAAGACTTTTCCCTGTACAATCCTGACAGTGTTGACAGCTGTGGACAACCCTGAACAATGGTGGCACACTCATTGTCAAAACTATTGGCTTCGGGCTGACTAAACTATGATTGTAACTATGGCAACAAAAGATTTCCACTTGATATAGTTGGACGTTCTACCTGAGATTTTTATCTCAGCATTGGCGAAATGTCAAATGTTCATTGCCCGAACATAGAGTATCAGATCCAGCTTTTGTTTTATTTTGAGCTTGATCCCAATCGCAGTGACATCTCAGTCCAATAAACTGTGTGTGATATGACTTTATCTTGTCTGTTTTTCTTTTCACTTTTCTTTTAGAGTTTTGGGTAAATTCCCTTTCCTTTCAACTTTATTAACACCCAAATTATTTCATCCCCTACAATTTCTCTCTGCCTTGACCTTTCTGCAGTCGAGCAACTTATGCGTGGCCTTTGTCCAAGCAAAATACTGTGGGTACTGGAAATCTGCAACAAAAACAGAAAGTGCTGGAGAAACTCAGCAGGTCTGGTAGCATCTGTGGAGAGAGCAAAGCAATAACTGGTTTGAGTCCAATATGACACTCCTTCAGAACTAGGAGTCATACTGGACTCAAAGCGTCAACTGATTCTCCAGCATCTGCAGTTCGTACTATCTCTGAAACAACCTGTCCATCTTCTCTCTCACCTATCCGCCCCTCCCATCCCACTGACCAATCCCCACCACTGCCTACCTGCACTCACCTATTACCATCCCACCTACCTTCTCCAGCCCCATCCCTTCTCTCTCTATTTATTTTTGAGCTCCCTTCCCCACACCTCCCAATTCTAAAGAAGGGTCCTGACCCAAAATGTCAGCTTTCCTGCTCCTCTGATGCTGCCTGGCCTGCTGTGTTTGTCCATCTCCACATTGTGTTGTGTCAAACCTGCTGAGTTTCTCCAGCACTTCATGTTTTTATTTCTGGCTTTTGTCCAGTGGTGTCTTTATTTGGCAGACTGCCTACATGAAGAACTCTCCTCACATTAGTTTCTCCTCCAATTTTCCTTCCTCTCTTTTTGGGAGCTGAAACAGTTTCAGTTCTGCACTTGATTCCCACTTGATTCCCGGTGAAAGATTTTGAACTAATGCCCGCTCCCAACAGTCTCATTGAGCATTAACACTGCTTGCTTGGTGCCTTGCACCACCCTCTAACATTCACTGAAATGGAGACTTTAATATCCAATAAACTAGACAGTGTGACCAAAATAGAGATAGTAAGAACTGCCGATGCTGGAGTCAGACACAACACAGTGTGGACATGGACAAACAGATGGAGAAGGTAGGTGGGATGGTGATAGGTGAATGCAGGTAGGCAGTGGTGGGGATTGGTCAGTGGGATGGGAGGGGCGGATAGGTGAGAGAGAAGATGGACAGGTTGTTTCAGAGATAGTAGGAACTGCAGATGCTGGAGAATCTGAGATAACAATGTGTAGAGCTGGATGAACACAGCAGGCCAAGCAAGATCAGAGGAGCAGGAAGGGTCTAGGCCCGAAACATCAGCCTTCCTGTTCCTCTGATGCTGCTTGGCCTGCTGTGTTCATCTAGCTCTACACCTTGTTATCTCAGATGGACAGGTTGTGTCAGGTTAAGGAGGCAGGGATGAGAGGCAGGGTTGGACATGGGATGAGGCCACGGGTGGGGAGATTTTAAAAATGGTAAAATCAATGCTTAGGCCATCAGGCTGTAGGCTCCCAGGGTGGAATATGAGGCATTGCTCCTCCAGTTTGCAGGTGGTGTCATTGTGGCACTGGAGGAGGCCCAGGATGGACATGTCAACCAGGGAGTGGGAGGGGGAATTGAAATGGTTCGCAACCAGAAGGTGTTGTCGTTTGTCGCTTACAGAGCGCAGGTGCTCTACAAAACCATCTCCGAGTCTCCGCTTGGTCTCACCGATATACAGGAGGCCACATCGGGAGTAGTGGATGCAGTAGACCAAGTTGACGGATGTGCAGAAGAACCCCTGTCTGATGTGAAAGGTTTGTTTTGTGCCTTGAATGGAGGTGAGGGGGGAGGTGTAGGGGCAGGTGTAGCACTTCCTGTGGTTGCAGGGAAAGGTGCTGAGGGTAGTGGGGCTACTGGGGAGTGTGGAGTGAACGAGGAAGTCACAGAGAGAGCGGTCCCTGCAAAAGGCAGATAGGGGTGGGGAGGGTTGTGGGGTCGGATTGTAGGTGGCAGAAGTGGCAGAGAATGATACGTTGGATGCGGAGTTTAGTGGGGTGATATGTGAGGACAAGGGGGATTCTGTCTTTATTTTTGTTGGGGGGAGGGGATGTGAATGCAGAGGTGCGGGAAACACAAGAGATGCCGTTGAGGGCATTTTTGATCACCAAAGGGGGATAGTTACGGTCCTTGAAATAGGAGGAAATCTGAGATCTGCGGGAGTGGAAATCCCCATCTTGGGAGCAGACGTGGCTGGTGACCATCTCAAAACTGACATCTATTTCAAACCCACTGACTCCCATAGCTACCTGAACTACACCTCCTCTCACCCACCTTTCTGCAAGAATGCAATCCCATACTCCAAATTCCTCCCCCTCCACCAGCTCCATTCTGTAACCAACATACTCCATATCAGAAATGCACTTTTGGTCACATCAGCAAAGGCTGAAACTTAGGCGCCTGATAACCTAAAACAGTTGTTAGGCCTTTTGCAGATCTAAGTGGTGGGTTAGTACTTGTTTCAAGTGATCCCTTTCCAATGTCAATGGATTACTCTTGAAGCGTGGTTTCTGTTGTGATGCTGGAAGTGTAGCATCCCATTTGTACATAACATTTATATTAGCAGTTTGTACAGAGCTTTTCATGATCACTGGACATCCCAAAGTGCTTCACAGTCAATGAAGAACCTCTGAAGAGCAGTCACCATTATAATTTCGGAAATAAAATGATGAATTTGCACTCAACAAACTCTCAAAAAAGTCAATGCAATAATGACTAGATAATCTTTTGTCTTGTGATGTTGGTTAGAGGACAGATATTGATGCAGACCCTGTCAAAAATGCCTGTGCTCTCTTTCAAAAAGGTGTCATGAGATCTTGTACAACCATTCAAACAGGTGAGGGGACTTCAGTTTAACATCTGAGCTGAAAGGCGGTAATGAAATAATGAGCAGATATTGGAGTTAAGCGATGTTAGATGGCAGGTGGGAGAAATAAGTATTAACCAGGACGCTAACAATAATTGCCTTTCTCTTGTTTGAGAAGCAGTGTTATAAAAATCTGTCAGGTCCATCTCTGACACTGCTGCACTCCATCTGTACTGTCTTGGAGTGCTTTCCTAGGTTGAGTGTTTCATCCTCTTGAATGAGACTTTAGTCCAAAACCTTCCCCTCCAGTGAAAGCACCGATTGAGTTAAGATGTCAAAGAAAAACAAGAATTCTCTGAATGGTGAAAAACAAAGATAAAACTGGATTGAACAGAGAAACTCACCATAACATTAAAATACAAACCCACCATAATATTAAAAGAATATTTAGCACCATTTCCAAATATACCTTATTGTACTTAGAAAGAAGCTAACTAACTGGTTTTACTTAAAGAAATGATACATTCACTAGCTCGATAGATTGCTGTGTTAATAAAATGAAGAGGCAGCTTGTAGGAGCTTGTGGTTGCAGCTTCAATAGAGAAGCCAAGTCCATTAGCAGTGGGAAGTGTAATTACCATTGTAAATCCCACACGTTCCATGCTTCTGATTAACAGATGTGAGGTTTTAACCGATGATAGTGAGTTGTAGGATATACGTAAGTTAACAGTGGCACGGATCGAATTGTGACTAAGAGCGCTGCTACTAAGATCCAGCAAAGTGCGATGGAGGGGGCATAACATTGTTGCACCATGTCCATTTATGCTTCTATTATAAAGCCTGGTTATGTTTGGAGAGAGTATGTTGGTCTGTATAATATTAGAAGGGTCATCGACCCAAAACATTAACTCTGCTTGAATAATAACCAAACGAACTGCGGATGCTGTAAATCAGGAACAAAAACAGAAGTTGCTGGAAGTTCAGCAGGTCTGGCAGCATCTGTGAAGAAAAAATCGGAGTTAACGTTTTGGGTCCGGTGACCCTTCCTCAGAACTTAACTTTGCTTTTTCTCCACAGATGCTGCCAGACCTGCTGAGCTTTTCCAGCAATTCATATGATGAAATGTGTTGGCTTAAGCACTTTTTATACAGAATAATACTATTGATGCTTGGGGATGGCAGTGAGTTAACCTTTATAATTGCAATGTGCAGCACAGTTTGTACAGTTTTACATTGCAGGCTCTGATGGTAGGAATAGTACTGAATTACAAATGGTTTTATTCCGTTGCTTCAAGCCCATGAGGGTGTGAAACTGGCCCAGAAATATATAGTAGCAAAGACTAGATTTTGCTTCTGTCATGGGACATGGGCATTGCTGGCTGGGCCAGCATTTATTGCCAATCTATAGTTGCCCTTGAGAAAGTGGTGGTGAGCTGCCTTCTTGAACTGCTGTAGGTAGACCCATGATGTCATTTGGGAGGTAATTCCAGGAATACTAAATGGGGAATAGGCTGAATGGCCTCCTCCTTCTCTCTTTTGAGGTAGAGGAAGGCGGCAGAAATTCGAATAATTGTTAGGATTAGCCCCTGAGAGGAATTAACTCCCTTCCTGCCACCTCACTTTCTAGGTGAGAAGATCCATGGGAGACTTTCTCAACTCCCACAACTGAGGCCTTGAATTGTCAATTAAAGGTGGCTTAAGGGTCAACATGCCACTCGGCCAATTACTGGCCTTCCCATCAGTTGAGAAAGTGTCTAGGAAAACTTGGCTCCTGGGTTAGGGGATACTTCCATTGAACCCAATCTGTGGGCAACAAGGACAGGGTTGGGAGAGTAGCTACTGAAAGCCAGTCTCTGTCTCTTGCTATTGACTCCTCTTCCCATTGGCTCCCACTCCCTGAATGACAACCATCCCAAAAACACTGACCTGTACAGTTCTACTGCTTGACCCTCCACAATGCTCTTTGTGGGGGCTAGGGGCTTCAGTGATGAGACTCCTGATTGAATGAACAAATCACCAGTTAACACTTTATGTACCTATTTGGTGCTTGATCTGGCGAGCTGTCTCACTGGTGGGCCTGGGGAGTTCTTCACTCTTGTTGTTATGCCCCCAACAATTTATACACAGAACACTGAATCCTGGCCAATGTTCCTAGATTGAAGTTAAGCATGAAGGACTGGGACAGAAATAGAATTGCCAGAATGGAAAAGCAAAGGCTTCATGGCAGAAAATCACTTGAAGAGGTTTTTCCAAAGCAGAAGAAGAAGCTGGCAAGAAGGACGGAGCAGGCGAAGAGAATTCCTGAGGGCAGGAGTTCCATTCCTGAACAGCTAGCTGCTGCTGAAGTGGAAGGGTGTTTTGTGGGGCATTGTAAACATAATTACCCCAGAGGGCTGTGGAATCTTAGTCTTTGAGTGAACTTGAGGTAGATTTTGATACATTTCTGACTACCAATTGTGTAAAAGGTTATGGGGATTATGTGGATAAAAGGAATTGGAAGTGTTTGATCAGCCATGATCATAATAAAAAGCAGAGCAGGCTCAATGAGCTGAATGGCCCTCTCCTGCTCTTATGTTCCTCACTTTGTACCTGGACCCAACAAGATCAGGCATACCTCCTGACTGACTCCCATCTACAGAGAGTCAAAAACAAAATGTTTCAACAGGCTTCAACAGAACAAACCTATTTCCACCCAAAATAGTCAATTGTTTTACCCTATTCCTGCTTGTCTAAATTTTAATTAGTTTTCAGATAGATTATAATCTTCAGAGATATTAGAAGGGTTTGACTGAAACGCTTCAGTAAATATTCCCCCACCAAAAGGGATTAGGAATTGGGCTTCATTGAATATTTTAGTACAGAAAACTAAATGAGATAGTTTAATCTTTCCATATGCAAATTGATTATAATGAAAAAGCATACAATTTGGTGGTTATATGAAAAAATGAGTTGCAAAGCTAAATAGATCTTGAAGAGAAAAGATAGGTTGTTAGTTTTTCTGTGACAGCATCCAAATTTCAAACTTGTTACCGATAGTAAGATCAAAGTAAGTTGTCCAACATCCCAAGCGTGTGAAACTTGTTCGGTTCAGAACAAATCTGACATGAATCTAAATGGATCCAAGTTGTGTTGATATACTTACAAAGAATATTTGGTGTTGCATAATGGTTTGTTACGTTGATGTTAATTTGATCTATAATGGAACACCACCTATCATAATCTCATTTTTGTTATAAGGGCTACGTATGATAGCGGTGCCCATTCACTTATAAGAAATCTTATTTTGAATTGATTTTTAAATCTGGAGTTAGAGCTCAGTTTGCTTAAGTCAAGGTACAGCAACCAGCAAAACAATCAGACTCAGGGCCAATGTTCCTTTATCTGATTGCGGTTTTGCTTATCAGCGCTAGCTTGTACACATACGTGCTAGTGCAATGAGTAAACTGGAAACCGAATTATTTCCTGGTCTCCTTGGCCGCAGCGCAATCTGCTTCTTGTTTCTGATAGCGCTGTCTGTTGGCATAAGTGGAGAATCATTAGATCTACCATTAGAAGGAGCAAACTAGCCCATGCTGATAGACGGCCATTAAGGGTACTACACTTGAAATGAACTTGAGCTTGGTAATGACTTCTGCTGATTGTGTAAGCAGAGTCCTGTGGATCCAACTGATACAATGCAGGCGCCTCCGTGTGAAAGCAGTCTTTCCAAATAACTAATAAGTGCCTGCTATTTCTGGCAATTTCCAGAAGAACTAGCTGTGCTTGAGTGGTTGTTTTGACATGAACAGGTCATTGAATGTTGGAGTAACATTGAAAGCAAGTTAAAAAAATATAATACAGACATCCAGGCAAACTCTGGCTGCCCTTTCATCGAAAAACAGTCCACAAAGTACTGAATCAAATGGAGAATTGTTCCGTATATAAGTTAAAAGGAGCGTTGTTAGTAATATGTTCACTCTGACGACATTTACCCTGTAACTGCTGACTGATTCTAATGGGGACACATAAGAGCAAGAGTTGTGTTTCGGGCTGAGAATGCCACTTCACCTGTGTGATTTTTCAACAACAGTTACACTTCTTCAGGTACTGCCTTTCCAATGCTCAGACATTGCCTCAGAAGTTGGGGACAACCAACACTTATACAGCCCTTGTGAGGTAGAAAATACCACAAGGCAGAATCTTAAGGAAAAATCAGCCATCAAGCTAAACCCTCAATTGAAGGATTGAAGAGATGGGTCTTAAGGAGAATCTGAAAGGAGAAGGCAGAGGAATTTAGGATTCCAGATTATGGGGCCCAGGTGGCTGAAGTTCACCATTGATTATCCAAAAGGAAGGTCCTGGCATCAGAGGAATGCAGAGGTGGATCTGGGTGTTACTGGAATAGGCTATAGAGGAGGCCAAAGACAATGAACTATTTAAATGCAAGGATGATTCTAACGATTATGTTTAGAACGTTCTGAATTGAGGAGCGAATCCTGGTCTAAATATTAAAAGGAGACATTGGTCCTTGGAATTAAAAACACTTGCAAATGATCTGGATCTGGTCACTAAAATGTGGGACATTTTTAGATTACCCTGAATATTCTTGATTGACCGGACTGAAATTTGCCCAGAGGTGCTGGTAAGTAGAGACCTTGTTGGAGTAGGAGGAAGACCATGGTCTTTCTGTTGATTTTTAACTCACCCAACGGCCAAAGACGTTATCCCCAATTCTGTTTCACTTGCACATCGTCTTGTGTTGCCATCTCCCTGGTTTTCCTAGGCCCTAACTTATTTCTCTGATCCTTCAACTATGTTAACTATCTCACCGCAACCCCTCTGCAACCTTCTCCATCTCTCCTTAAGTGCCAATACAGCTCTTCTGTCCATCTGTCCCCTGTCTGCAACTTTACCTCTAGAACTCAATCTTCAAAGTTTCTATCTTCCTGTTACCTCCCTCTGCCACCTTTCAAAATGTCCTCAGAAAAAAATACCACACTCTCTCCAACCAAGACTTTGATCGCCTTTGCAAATTCTTCTGCTGTCATGACTTGGTGTCAAATTTCCTTCTTCCTGTGAAGCATCATGGGACATCAATATTGTCAAAAGATTTACATTGCTTTTTCTGTTCTTCCTCATCTTTTGTCTTCAGCTTCCTTTTTCTCTGAATGACTTCTTTTGTACCTTTAGGGAATTGCATCAAACACCCTGTTGACAGGATTATCTGTGCTAAAGTTATAGAAGGTGTATCCACTCACTAACAGGTTTAAAATGAGTCCTGAAGTGAGCAATTGAGTAGTGAGGCAGATATTCCCCGACCGTGTGTTTAGAAACTGATAGGGGTCTCCCTTTAGATTTCTTCCTCAAGGCTTGTTAAATTGAATAAACTGTTCATTTAAAAAAAAGTAAATGAAATCACAGCTTCTCATTTAATAATTTCAGGAACAGAAAATGTTCTCGAGCACTGAATGTCTTTTCTTTTTATCACTGGAGGCTGTTGCGAATTTTCTTTGCTAGTAATTTGTCACTGACAACTATAAAGTGTAGTTGCAGTACCTGGGCTGGGAGATATGTCTTGTCAAGAAGAATTTACCAATTTTAGAGACATCCGCTGGTGATGATATGCCTCAGTGGCAGGTCCAGAATGCTTCCTTGCACTGATGCTCTGTGAGTAACACTCCATTGGGATGACACATAAGAGAGTGCAAAACATGAAGAAGTTCCCCAGTTGCCTTCTCCCACAGTCTCACTGTATTTGCTGTAGACATTTCATTTTAACCTTCTTGCCAGTCCATAAGGAGAAGCTTGTATTTCCCTTTTGAAAGCATAATGGAGAACGATGAAGCTTGCTCAGTGGAAAGATGGGCTAGCTGAGAAAGGCACAGATATCAATTTTGTGTAATTTTGTGGGAAAAGGAGTATGAGAGATAAAGAATTCCATAGTTTGGAGTTAAAGATCCTTTTGTGTCTGGATTTGGATTTAACTCTAGCCCAGAATGATGGGCTGAATGTTTTCACACAGAAACAGAACAGATGAATGACGTAATTAAGTTCAATTTGACAAATGTCTTTGTTAGTGTGGATAGGATACTGCAACAAATTCCCAGATGGATAGAGCAGCAGACTGTTTTGCCTTTTCTATAAGCTTAACTGTCAAAAAGGATGATCCGAACAGTCCCATTCAACATGCCGCCCACCTGATGCTCACAATTGAGCACCCTATGTTCTTGCTGAAAGCTTCTTCTGATTATTGATTACTCTTTGTCAGAAGAAATTCTTTCTGAAGGAAGTGCTGAATTTGGCCATTTAACCCATTGTCATCTTTCCAGTAGGTGTTCTGCCCTTTCCTATCCCTGAATAACAAGGGTTCAGTTTCATTGCCCTCTCTCGCTAATTGTAAACATAACAAAAAGATAGAAAGGACAAGTCTGCGCTATGTTCATGATGGGTGAGGAATCATGACTGCAGACTTTCTACCACTCATCATCTCTCCATGTCTCTCATTGCTCGCTTTCTTTTCCCCACAGCCATCATCCCCTGGGATACACAATAAACTAGAGAAAAGCCCAGTGTTAATGAGGAAAGAAAATAATATGGATTTTTTTTCTCTTCAAGCTCCTAAGCTAATTGAAATGAGCCTTGGGTATGAAGTGCACCAAGCTTTGTTGGTGAAGTGCTGGAAAGTGTTGTATACTGGTAATATTTTCAGACCAGGAATAAGAACGAAAGGAATAAGGAGCTAGAGAAGAACATACAACTCATGGATCCTACTCTGCCCTTCAGTACAATCATGGATAAACTGGGGCTTAACTCCCTTTTCTCATCTGCTCTCTATATCCCTTGACTGCCGGAGACCAAAGATCTGTCCATCACAGTTGTAAACATATTCAACAACGAGGCATCCATGAATGTCTGAGGTAGAGAATTCAAAAGATTCACAATCTTTTGAATGAAGTAATTTTGCCTCTTCTCAATCCTAAATGATTGACCAAAACATTCCCCCTTGTTCTAGATTCTCCAGCCTTGTCTGTCCTTGGACATCTTTGATTGTCTCTTGTCACCTTTGTCAGTTCCCATGCTTTAACACACCTTATGACTGGGAGTACATAGCCAGGGATCTATGTTAAAGATTCAAATGGGGCTTTTGTGGTGTAGTGGTATTATCCCTACCTTTGACACAAGAGTCCTGGGTTCAAGTCTCACCTGTTCCAGAGGTGTGCAATAATATCTCTCAACAAGTTGATTAGAAAGTAGTTTTCAAAGCAAATCATTCAGGACAGAGGTGAGGAGGTATTTATTCAGTGGAGAGTGATGTGCCTGTAGAATTCTCTGCCTCAGAAAGTGATAGAGGTCAAAACACTAAATATTTTCAAGAAGGAGTTAGACATAGTTCTTAGGGCTAAATGGATCAAAAGGTATGGGGAGAAAACGAGAGCAGAATACTGAGTTGGATGATCAGCCATGATCATTTGAATAGCAGGAGCCAAATGGCCAACTCCTGTTGCTATTTTCAATGCTTCTACTCTTGCAAAGGATACCCTGACTATCCAAATCAATCAAAAAAGTGTAGACCTGATCCTATCAGTCTAATTTGCACACGTTGAGTCTCAGACACATACCTCACCAAAATCACACATCAATGGAGGCTGCTATGTTTTGTCGGTGCAGTTGTCCCGGGAATCCAGGAAATGCAGTCAGAACCCACCTCTACTGAAACCCCCAGCGAAAACAGCAGTGGCCGGGTTCAGGGATTGGAACTTCAGTTTTTTGAGCTCACGCAGCATTTTTCACACAGACATGTCTTTGCAAAACTTCGGATCTCTCCCAATCTGGTGTTGTGATTGATTTTGAAGGAGATGCCTGCTCTGTCACAGGTTATCATGAACACATGGCCCATGAATGTGATAGAAAAGTTAAATGAATGCAGAGAGGTGGCAGGTTTGTTAGCAGCTTGGAGGAAGCTGGAACCCAGCCAGAAGGAGGAAAACGTTGCAAGGAAAAAGGACCTCCACTTTTGGGTCAACGATTAATCAATGTCCATTTTCCTAGCCAGCAATATCCATTAAAGTGCAATATCGACCGATTGTCTACAAAATTGGTTATAACTGCTATGGTATTGTATCTTTAAATTGGTATAAATTAAAAGCTGTTGTCACATGTTTTGATTTTTGTCATTAACTCAATTTTATCTTTTATTGCAACCTCTTTATTCATTGTTCCTTATTTTAGATTCAAAAGTAGGAATGCCAGATTTATGCATGTGAAAGATGTGTCAAATATATGATTGCAGTATTGGAAAATGCATCAGTTTCTGGCTGCTGGTTTCACATGGTGGAAATTTCACTGCATGTCCCAGAGCCTATGCTGGATGTCACCACTGACATGGCATCATCTCTAACATCAGACAGTTGTGTAGCTCCACAAGATTCCTAATGTCTCCAAACCTTCTCCTGACAATGGGCTCAGTCAGCTTGACCAGCTTCCAGCTATCAGTCTCCACTGATTCCAGCCAGACACTGGGCAAATTCAACATAATCTCAGATGTACCCACATTATCTCACTCAGACTTCAAAATGAGTTTTCCTTTTCCACAAATGTTCGAGTCATCCCCAAGTGCATACTTAAAGCTGCATAGATAGCTACCTTAAATAAACCTAACTAAAGGCAGAAGATTAACATTAATTAGCCAATAGTTCATCAGATTGCAGTGTCCCATCCAAAGAAAAACCTTAATCTCTCAAACTATAAAGATGCCAGCTTGTTAATGGCTGGCTTTTAGATGATCAGTGTTGTTCAAATTTCATTTCTCATAAAGTTATGGAGATGCTATTTTGTTTGAGATGTTAGGAGAGAAATTTACTTTATTCAGACAATAATTTTTCTCCAGAAGAAATGCATTACAATTATTCCAAACTGGACTTCTTTTTAAATTCATTCACAGGATGGGGGCATCACTGGCAAGGCAGCATTTATTGCCCATTCCTAATGGCCCAGAGGGCAGTTAAGAGTCAACCACATTGCTGTGGATCTGGAAACACATGTAGGCCAGACCAGGTAAGGATGGCAGTGGTCTTCCCTAAAGAACATTAGTGAATCAAATGGGCTTATCCTGACAATTGACAAGGGATTTGTGGTCATCATCAGATTTGTTTTTTAATTGAATCCCACCATCTGCTGTGGCAGGATTTGAACCCTGGTTCCCTGAATATTATCTGGGTCTCTGGATTAACAGTCTGGAGATAATACCACAATGCCATCGCCTCCCCATTATATTATTATATTGTTATGTCAATGAATGAAACTGGGTGGATATCTGGTTGTTGACTTGCTCGGCGAGCTGGTTTGTTTTTGTTCAGCCAATTCCAAGTGGAGTAGAATAATATTGCTTCATCAGAGGCTCCACTGATGATGTCACCTAGCATGGTGACGAAACGTCTCAACAAAAACAAGCCAGCTCAGTGAGCAAGTCAACAACCTCATCCACAACCCGAGCTACAGATCTTTGGGTGGATATCTACACATAGCCTTGTGCTGTGTGTAAATGACAGGATGCTGACACTGCAGTGTAAGAGATATAGGAAGAAATAGAGTGAGCACTGAAAGACAGTTACAGTCAGAGACAGGGGCACGCACAACTGGAGAGAGACAAATGGAGAGAGGGAGAGAGAGCGCAAAAGAGGGATAATTAAATATAGGACTACTGCATACTGGAAGGAAAAGAAATCACATAAAACAAAGATTTCTGCAAAGACAGCTGGATTCGCTACTGGACTCTTAGGGAAAGAAAGTTATTGTTTAAAAACATTAGAATTTTACCTGAAACCTGTGAAGCTAGGAAATAATAGCAGGGTGGAGGTTATTTTGTCTGTACTTGCATTTCCTATCTCCCCTCACGTGAGATACCCTCAGTGGGAGAGGGACAGGCTGGAACTTTGTTCAAGCTAGCAAAATTTGTTGCACGGGCCCTGTGAATAACTGGAATGCTAAGGTCCCAAACTTTTCCTTCTTTGAGCCAAGTATCTGTTACTGATTTTGTATATGATGGCACCATCCATTACAATGATGTTATACAGTCAGTCACATGGATAGTGACAAAGAGACACAATCAGATTGAAACAGTCAAAGAGAGATGTGTGAAGTTATTGCACAATGGAGCAACACAATAAACATCTTACCATTAACTAAAATCCTTATCAGCTAGATAGAAAGGACAGATAACTTCCATCCTGTAGAAAGCATGCTAGGCAGGCAATAGTGATCACAATGTGGTGACAATGACAGCTATTGAAAGGATGGTAGTTTCTTCCCCCTAAAAGTCATTGGTGAGCCAGATGGGTTTTTCCCAACAATTGACCATAAGCACATTTTCTTTGGTCACCATTTGGGCTCTTAATTCCAGATTTTTACTGAATCCAATTTCACCATCTGCTATGGCAGGATTTGAATCTGGGTCACTAGAACATTACCTGGGTCTACTGGATTAGTAGTCCAGTGATAATACTACTAAGCCAACTCCTCCCCTAAGAACCACAAGAGATCGGAAATCCTTACCAACATTATGGAACCAAATGACCTCATAGGTGTGAACAGTGTTCAGCAATTAAAAGGTAATGGTATCATTGCAAGAAAATTATATAGAAGCAGAGGACTCACACTGAAAAGGCACAAAAACAAACTCTTCATACACAAAACTATCATCAAAATAGAACAATCTTCACTGGAAGTTAAAACCAAAGCCTTTCTTTGTAAGATCAATGATCCTGACCAAACATTTTGACACACAAGCAATTATATCAATGGGCATCAAATAAGTTTTGAGTTAGACAATGAAGCAACTATAATAGTCCTTATGGTCAGAGAACATTGCTAGTAAACCACTGTTGATAACCGACAGAAATTCAGCTACATGGTCTACGAGGAACTAAATGAAACATCAAATGCATGCTACAAGCTATTCTCCAATGCAGGGGAGAAATCAGACAATAGAGAATTTATATGTCTTACAGAATCAAGAATTTTCATTTATGAGCAGAAGTACTTGCATTGAACTGAATCTTATTCAGAACGCTGAAGAAGGACTTGAAAAGGACTACTCAAAAGTGTTCAAAGATCTAGGAAGACGGAAGACTAACTGCAGTATATACTTGAGAATTGACGCTAAATCAATATGTCTTTACACTTCCCTAAAAGTATCACACCTATTAATGAAGCAACTGGAGAGTCAACTGAAAGGGATGACAGGAAAGGAAGTAATTTCTCCGATCATGCAAGTAACAGAGCGGTGCTCAGGCTTGGTCATATTGTCAAAACCCAATAGTACTGTTCATATTCGTGCTGCTCTAACAACTCAAGAAGGCGGTAGTAAGGGAACTTCACATTGTCCACAGCAGATGAAAGTTTAATTAAATTGAATACAAGCAAAATACTCACGAAATCCGATGCAAATAGTGGCTTTTGACAGGTTCCATTAGGTGAGCAACTAAGGCTGCTAGTGACTTTCATAACCCCATTTAGAAGATTTAACTTCAATTGTTTACGATTCGGCATTGCCTCAGTACCAGAGATCTTCTAAAGGAAAATACTGAAAAAGTTTTAAGGTTTTAGTGATGCTATCTGCTGCATAGATGGCACTTGAATTCACGAGGGATTAGCTAAAGAGGATGATCTGAGACTAAGTGCAGTTTTGAATAGTTTATAGGAAGAAAGCCTCACATGTCATGATAAGTGTGAATTCTCCAAGACATCCATTTGTTTCTTGAGATGTATTATCAATAATGGCTGATCTATAAAAGACAAAAAAGCATTAAAGAATCTCCAACTTCAAAATTGGTCAAAATCTTCAAGGATTTCCAGGAATGATCAATCAGGTTGCAAAATCTTTACCTAATGTAGTAACTCTCACTGAACCTTTGCAAAAACTACAAAAGGCACAAACATGATGCCAGACTCTTCATCAAGAACAGGCATTTAGGGTTATACTAATTTCCGCAGATGTCTTGGCAATTTACAATTGTTAATTTCTGACTACGATAGTAGCAGATGCTTCAACAACAGTCTGAAGAGTAATACTTATTCAGGAATCATTAGACGGTGTTGAAGACCAATTTATTATTCATCTTGAGCACTATCAGATACAGAGAGGAGGTATGCAGTTACAGAGAACAAAACACTCTCAGTTAAATGGGCATGCAAGCAATTCTCACACTATACTTTGATCAACCTCTGGTCTCCTTGTTCGAAGAGAAGGAACTCAAAACAATATCTCCACCCATGTATGCAAAGATGTTGATTGAGATTGATAATATTTACTTCTGGAACATGTGATATGCAAGGAAAACTGTAAGCAACAGCAGATGGATTTCTAGAGCAATTGCTGACAGACTTACACAATGCGAAGATAATTCCAGTGAAGAAATTGAGCTGTACATCCAGTCTACCGTGGTGCCAGGGCAGCAAATCAGAATGGACTCAATCAGCATCATCAAATTCATCAGGAACAGATGCAAGTTTTGAAATTCATCAATATTATATACAGACTTGATCAAGTCAACAACCAAAGGGATAGTCATGAACTAACTTTAAATATAGAAAGTAGTTCCCCTTTGTTTGAAATGCTAGTCTATGATGGGAGAGGTGTTATTCCAACCTCACTCAGAGAAGAGATCTGTGGGATGCCATATTGAGGTCATTTGGGCATTATTAAATGTTGAGCATGGATCAGTCATCAGTGTGGTAGCCCTGTATTTCAAAGGATATTGAAGAAGTGATTTATAATTGCCAAATGTGGGGAATATCTCAACTAGGAACATTGATAGCAACTAAATTTTCAACCAGGCCATTGGAAAGGCTATAAATAGCTCTATTTGTCTTTAATAGCAAGCGTATTTGACTGTTACCAACCATTTTTTGAGATGGATTGAAGTTTTAAAGCTGTACAATATGACTATAGAAATAGTCATCAGAGCATTGGAAGAGATTTTTTTGCAAGTTTTGGAATTTTAGACATAGTTATTTATAGCAATGGGCCTAGGAAGAGACATGGAAGCTCATGTGTAACTTGTATAGAGAGCTGTGGTGCAATAAAACACAAATTCTGAACTTTACCTGATTCTTGAAGTTGTTCCCATCCACCAGAGACCACTCCAGTCTGGCAGTAGTGATCTCTATAATTGTCACAATAACATAGTTACATGTGGTTACTTGTTCATGCAGTTCTAAATTTATTAACCAAGTTATGTGCATTTACATACATTCTCACCTTAATAATTTTGCACTCACCTGGTTTACTTTTGAATTATCCTTCATACTCGTGCTATTAGTCTCTCCCAGTACTTTTTGATTAACAATGTGGATTGATTAAAGTCAGGAATGCTCAAGAAGCAGGTCTGAATCAACAGCGGGGCTTGAAGGTTGTAGTGTTGAAAGTGGTAACAGAGATGGGGATGATTTATAATGTTTGTCATAAATACAACTTCACTGTAACTTAATAATTCTGTACATTTTAGTTTGCCTAGTGGAAAAACAGCAATGAAAAACAATAATAATAATGAGGCTATTGCTGTTCCACTGATTGTTGGGTAGGCGAATTGGTTCAGTGGCTTTCAGTTTAATTAATGAGAGTGTTCACTTCAGAGAATGTTTGCTAGAGGTACAGAAGAATGATGATAGACAGAAGAATAAGAATTAGTCAAAAAGTCAAACAAGGTATTATAGAAATTAATCATTTTGATGAATTAATTGTTTTTCTTCGTTTTTAATTACCCTGTTCCACTGCAGTTCAGTGGATCATCTCCTCGCTGGCCCACATTGGCTGATTACATATCTCCTGATCCTGCCCTGTATTTGCAATGCAGGACCTCCTCCTCACAGTGAAAGTAAAAGCTGATCAGTCTGCTACCCTCTCTGCCCTACTCTATGTCACTCAACATCTCAAGTTTTTGACCAGCCTCCCACTTTGCTCCCTGCATTAAAATTCTGCTGCCCTGATTCTACCGGGTCTCATCCATCCATCGTTCTGATCCTCTGATCTGCATTGGATCCTGGTTTTAAAATTCTCATCATATTTCTAATTTTCTCCTTGGCCTGGCCCGTCCCCACCTCCAGCCCTAAAATGCTCCAGGTATCTACACTTCTGTGATGTTGACGTTCTGAGAATCTCCAATTTTCATCGATGGCTGTTTCTTCAGCAATGAACATTCTAATTCCCTCCCTGCGCTTCTCTATCTAATCTCCTTTAAAATCATCCTTCAAATCTATGTCTTTGACTAAGCTTTTCACCAAACTGTCTTCATATTTTCTTTCATGAAGTGGTATCCAGTGAGGCATATTGTGACTTTTTTTTTTCGCATTCAAGGTGCCCTATGAATGTAGATTGATTCTACAGTTGTTATATTCTTACCCCTTCTCTCTGATCCCCTGGCTTTAACTGTGTATATAGTCCCAGCCTTCCAATCCTTACAACCAAGGATGAACCATCTCAGCCCATCTAGAAGTCTCTACTTAAAGCTTTCCACCTGTCTATCATGAAAAACATTCTCAAAACTCAGTACTCAACTCAGCTTTCGTTACCTCCCCCAGTGTAGGCTTTCCCCCCAACCTTTGAGTGTTTCTCTAACTCTGCTATGTAAACACAACTTATTACTAAAATAAGTTGAACATAAGTTGACATCAACATGAAGGCAATCTTGTGGGATATTTACAATACTAAGAAGATATGAAACTCTGGTTAGACCACACTTGGAATATTGTGTTCAGTTCTGGTCGCCTCATTATAGGAAAGATGTGGAAGCTTTAGAGAGGGTGCAGAGGAGATTTACCAGGATGCTGCCTGGACTGAAGGGCAGGTGTTATGAGGAAAGGTTGAGGGAGCTAGGGCTTTTCTCATTGGAGCAAAGAAGGATGAGAGGTGACTTGATAGAGGTGTAAAAGATGATGAGAGGCATAAGAGATAGAGTACATAGTCAGAGACTTTTTCCCGGGGCGGAAATGACTATTACAAGGAGGCACAATTTTACGGTGATTGGAGGAAGGTATAGGGGAGATGTCAGAGGTAGGTTCCTCACACAGAGAGTGGTGGGTGTGTGGAATGCGCTGCCAGCAGTGGTAGTGAAGTCAGATACTTTAGAGACTTTTAGGCGACTCTTGGATAGGCACATGGAGGATAGTAAAATGTAGGGTATGCAGGGTAGATTGATCTTAGTAGGATAATAGGTCAGCACAATATCGTACTGTTCTATGTTCTATGTTAAGATAGGCATTTTTTGTTGAATATCCATTGGCAATGAAACCAGTTCAAATAACTGCCCTGTTTCAACTGAATCCAGCTACATTGAGGTGAACTGAGAGTCCTCAGGAGCAGATACGAATGGAATGAAGCTGAAAATATGATAAACTTGATGATTCTATTTGACATGATATCTCCATCTTTTATTGAGATAGACACGATGGGAGATCCTTCAACAGAAAATATATCTGTTATGTCCTGGACTTTGGAAATTTCAGTCCATGGACCATGTGAATCCAGAACATCAGGTATCTACCACATGAACCCTGTATCTCATGGCCCTCCTTTCACATATTGAGGAAGACAGTGGGACCACCATCTCATTTATTGCAATGCATAGTTTAATGACTAATGAGATCTACTTTTGCTCAGAATGAGTGCAATAAATTGGAACATAATAACATAGGGCAAGATTGTCACTCCACCCCTTCATTTTTATAAAAGGATACAGCTCTATGTTTCTGAGAAGAGATTCCAATTGTAAGGTGGGGCAAAAATCCCCATTGGTTTATGGATATACCCTGGACTAAAACCCTCCGAAGATGTAACTTTGTGGAAATTACATTGGACCTAAAATTCACTGAACTTTTGGACTTAAGATACCATGGCTGCAACCGAACCAGGAAAAGGCTGGTTGGGACAGACTGGGTAATATGCAAACCCAGGGGGCAGATGTCTGGAACCAGGGTTAGCTCACAAAACTAAAGAAAGAAGCCCATTCACGCACCAGCTTAAACAATGGAAGCCAGACTGCAGGAAACAAAGAACTTCAGACATTCTGGAGACTGCAGAAGCACAAAGCCATTCAATTTCCAATGAGTTCTCAGGCACAGAAATACCGAACCTTCCACACCATTGTGCTACATGTAAACCTGTTTCACCTTTGGATGTTAGAACATTCACACTACTCGTCAAACCTTAACAAACACCCATCCAAGGGAAATACAGGACATTCCAAACCATCAAAACCATTCACCTTAATCGAAAAGCCATTCACACATCCTCCGGTGATCAGGAAACTCATTCAGTCTGGAGAGGAGGAACAATAGCTTGGCAGCCAAAACCTGATTTGGCAGGAGATAAGGGGGCTGCAGTTGGGTACAACTGGGGGCCATGATCCTAGCAATGTGGGCCATGAGCAGTGGTCACTGTGAGACCCGCAATGCACCCCAATTCCAACTCGGTGTGTGCTCTGAGGTGGGCTCTGTGTGTGCCCGGTGTGAACAGCTCGCGAGAGGTGTTCGAGGGTCCGAACAAGAAGCAGGCCCCGAACGCGAAGAAGTCCTTCAGCCAAAGCCGCGAAGAAGGGGAAGGAGATCAGTCAGAGTTACTGATTGAGAGAAAAGTTCCTGCAGAAGCCTCCAAGTCAAGGACTTCGCGAACCCTCCACACAGAGAGCGACCCTCACAACCACCAAACACCATCAACCAACCATGAACTTCCACGTCTGGAGGCAACCGAGAGCATCCAGAGACACAAGACACCGACCGGGGCAACGCCAGCAACATCCACCACTGAGACAACAACCCACTCACAACGACCGCCATGAAAAAAAGAAACCCAAGGTACTCACCTGTCAGGTCTAATGTGCCTAACCGCATCAGTGGACACAACCAGACTGACAGGCATCAGCATTCGCGGCCCTATGTGGAGACCCAGCTACGGCAAGATACTATGGACAAGAGCCAATCAAAATCATGTTCCACTTCAGGAGCGAGCCTAAGGTCACTGAGACCCTCTAACTCAGCTTGGCTGGTCTTTAACAGGGGAAGGTGGGGTTCGGGGGCTAACGGTGTAAGGCAGCCCTAAGGAATGGAAGTGGGGTAGGATTTTGGGGTTAGCAGGTAATCTCGCTCTCTCTCCTTTCCCTGTTAGCATAGGTAACAGCTACCCACTGTATCTAGTTACCCATCATATCAAGTCTTGACTGTAAGGCTTAACTGTGGGGTCAAGTTAACTGGGAGATAGGTCTCAGTCAGTAATAGTCGGATTTGATATTCACTTTCTTGTTTTCCTGTAAAAAAATCAATTTGCTTGCCTTTCAATAAAATCAGAGTTTTCTTTGCCTCGGAAGTATCTGCCTCCTATTTTTTACCACGACACCACATTCCACTATATCAGGCCAGTATCAGAACCAAGGAGCTGGTGAAAAATAAGCCAGGCAGCACTCCCTACACAATCAGTGTTGCTTCAGAAAAGTGGAGCCAGATTTGCATTCTGACATGTATCTGGTAGTGAAGGATGGTCAGGTGAAGGAAGGGACATTTAAAAGCTCAGACTCATAGACAGTCACTTTCATCCTGCTGTCAAATGGTAAGAATATAAGTTATGTGTAAGAATAGGATGCCAGGAAGGTAGAGTGTCAGATGGGTAGAGTCATAGAGTCATAGAGGTATACAACACAGAGCCAGACTCTTCGGCCCAACCTGTCCATGCTGACCAGCTATCCTAAATTAATCTAGGCCCATTTGTCACCATTTGGCCCATATCCCTCTATACGCTTCCTGTTTGTATATCCATCCAGATGTCTCTTAAATGTTGTAATAGTACCAGCCTCCACCACTTCTTCTGGCAGTTTATTCCATACATGCACCACCCTCTGTGTGAAAAAAGGTACCCCTTAAGTCCCTTTTAAATCTTTCCCCTCTCATCTTAAACCTATGCCTCTAGTTTTAGACTCCCCTGGGGAAAAACAACCTTGACTTTTCACCCTCTCCATGCCCCTCATGATTTTATAAATTTCTGTAGCTTCTGACGCTCCAGTGAAAATAGCCCCAGTCTATTCAACCTCTTGCTTTAGCTCAAACCCTCCAATGCTGACAACATCGAGAGTAGGGTACCAAATAAATAGGGAATTGAATGAGTAGGGACTCAAGTGCCAGGGGTACAAAGTGGCAAGGGGGCCAGGTAAATGATATAGTTTTTAGGGTAGTTCAGGGTGGATGGGAGAAATTGGATCTATCATGGGTTGGAGGTGGGTGGGTGTCAGACTGGGGGAAGAGGACTTTGACTTTTGGCAGTGGGATTGAGTTCAGTTTGGGGGATGGGAGCCAGTCCAGAATATGAGAAAAGGGTTATTGGGGTGGGGGCTGCGTGTAGAGAAGGAGCATGGGCCAGAGCATGTGAATGGGGTGGGGTTTGATCTCATTTGGAGCAGGGAATTCACCTGGGGGAATGGATTCTGAGCCAGGGAATGGTGCGTCAGACTCTATAGCAGGGGATGGTGAATTGAGTATGATGGCGAGAGGGAGAGGTGGGAACAGATTGTGGAGTGAGGCAGGAGATGGGGTGTCAGGTTCCAGGAGAAAAGAGAAGGGTGTCAGGTCAGGGTCTGGGAGAGGTGTAGTTGGAGGTGTGTGAGGCAAGTATGTGGTATTTGAATAGTTACACAGGAGGTAGCATTTCTTGAGTAACTATTTTCTTAATTTCATTAGAACACTCCAAATTCCTTGATTTAAATTGATACTTTTAGAAGATTCCAAATGTGGAGGAATTGCCCAGTGGAATCTTCAATGTCCCAGCCAGTTCCTTCAGAGTTCACTCAGATGGGGTTTCTGCAAGGTCCCTAGGCGCAATTCACACCACTGATGGAATAACGACTTTCTGACTGGAAAATCTGAGCCTTAATATTTCGAAACAGGAGAAGACCGCACAGCGTGTTAAACTTGCTCTGCCACTCAATACCATCTTGGTTGATTTTTGGCCTGAGTTGCACTCTCCTACATATTTCCCATATCCCATGGTTACTGGTGGGTAGGTTGTTGGAGAGGATATATGAGACAGGATCTACATGCATTTGGAAAGGCAAGGCCTGATTAGGGATGGTGAGCATGGCTTTGTGCATGAGAAATCATGTTTTACAAAATAGATTGAGTTTTTTGAAGAGGTGACCAAGAAGATAGATGAAGGCAGAACAGTAGACTTTGTCTACATGGTCTTCATCAAGGCCTTCAACAAAGTTCTGCATGGTAGACTGGTTTGAAAGGTTAGATCACATGCGATCCAGGGAAAGCTAGTAGAGGGTTGTTGTTCAGATTGGAGGCCTGTGACCAGTGGTGAATCACCAGGATTGGAGCTGGGTCCACTGTTGTTCATCATTTATGTAAACAATTGGGATGTGAATATAGGAGGCATGTTTAGTAAGTTTGCAGATGGCACTGAAATTGGTGGTATATTAGACAATGAAGATTATCTAAGAGTACAATGGGATCTTAATCAACTAGGCCAGTGGGCCGAGGAATGACAGATGGAGTTTAATTCAGATCAATGTGAAGTGTTGCATTTTAGTAAGCCAAATGAGGGCAGGACTTACACAGTTAATAATAGGCCTCTGAGAATGTTGCCCAACAAAGTGACCTAGACGTGCAGGCACACAGTCCATTGAAAATGGCATCAGAGATAGGCAGTGTACTGAAGAAGATGCTTCGCACACTTGCCTTCATTGATCAGAGCATTGAGTACAGGAATTGGGATGTCATGTTACAGCATTGGTAAGGCCACATTTGGAGAACTGTGTAAAATTCTTGTCACCCTGTGATAAGAAGGATGTTATTAAACTGGAAAGAGTGCAAAAAAGATTTATAAGGATGTTACTGAGACTGAAGGGTTCGAGCTATAGGGAGAGCATGGATAGGCTGGGACATTTTTTACTGGAGCGTAGGAGGTTGATGGGCGACCTTACAATGGTTTATAAAATCATGAGGGGCATAGATAAGGTGAATAGCCAAGGTCTTTTCCCAAGGGTAGGGGAGTCCAAAACTGGAGTACATAGGTTTAAGTTGAAAAGGGAAAGATTTAAAAGGGACCTGAGGGGCACCTTTTTCACACAGAGGGCTTCTGTGTGTTTACAGAACGAGCTGCTAGAGGAAGTGGTAGAGGCATGTACAACGACAGCAATTTAAGAGACGTTTGGACAGGTACATGAATAGGAAAGGTTTAGAGGGATATGGGCCAAATGCAGGCAATTGGGATAACACAGTGTGGAGCTGGAGGAGCATAGTAGGCCAGGTAACATCAGAGGAGCAGGAAAGTTGACATTTCGGGTCGTGACCCTGCTGTGCTCCTCCAGCCCCACACTGTGCTATCTCTGACTCCAGTGTTGACATTCTTACTATCTCTGAGCAGGCAAATGGGGCTATTGAGTTTAGGAAACCTGGTCAGCATGGATGAGTTGGGCCAAAAGCCTGTTTCTGTCCCATATGTCTCTATGACCTGAAAAACCAAAGATCCATCTATCTCAACCTTATGTTTTTTAAAGATGCTGCATTTATAATTCTCTGTGGTAAAGAATTCCTTCCAATGACAAAAATGCCACAGTATCTTAGTCCCAAAATTTTATTCTAATTCCCTTGCAATAAAGGCCAATGAGCTGCTTGCTTTCCTAATTGCTTGCTAACTGTGCTCCTTGGATGAATATACCAAATTCTTTCTGAGCATCAGGGTTTACAAGTTTCAAGTCTTTATGACCAAAGTGAATAACCTCACCCTTCTCCCTGTTATATCGTCTGCCACTTTATTGTCCACTCACTTTACCTGTGCAGTAACAACAGTCTCTGAAAAGGTGACATATTGGATTCACAATCTTAACTCTGTTTCTTTCTTCATAGATATTACCAGATCTGCTGCGTTTCTCCAGTATTTTCTCTTTTTATTTCAGATTTCCAGCATCCACTGTATTTTGCTTCTATATATTTGTATTTTGGCAGTTTTGTATCACCCTCATATTCTGAGCAGCTTTTTATCATTGACAAACTTAGGTGCATTAATCAAGCTGGGGAAAGGAGCCCCTTCCTGTAAATCTTTAATGTTGCTTGTAAATAGCTGGCGCCCCAGCATTGATTCTTGCGGCAATCCATTAGCCCAACTTGAAAATGTGTCATTTATGCCTACTATCTGCTTCCTGTCTGTTAACCAATTCTTCATCATATTAATATATTACCCTACTTCTATTAATCCTTATCTTGTATATCAACCTTTTGTGTCACATCTAATTGTATTGCTTTGGAAATCCAAACATACTACATCGACTGATTCTCCTTTATCTACTCTGCCAGTTATATACTGAAAAAAATTACATTTGTGAAACACAAATTCCCTTTCATAAAACTTGTCTTCACTTATTTTAATCATTCAGTACTTTTCTAAGTATACTGATAATAGATTCCAGCACTGTTCTTTTTTGATTTAATTTGATTCGTTATTGTCACGTACCGAGATACAGCGAAAAGTATTGTTTTGTGTGCTATTCAGACAAACCACACCTTACATAAGTACATCAGGGTAATAGAACAGAATGCAGAATATAGTGTTACAGCTGCGGAGAAGATGCAGAGAAAGATCAACACTAATATATGAGGGGTCCATCTATAAGTCTGATAATAACAGGGAAGAAGATGTTCTTGAATTGTTGGTATGTATTTTCAAACTTTTGTATCTTCTGCCCTATGGAAGAGGGTGGAAGAGATTATAACCAGGGTGGGAGGGGTCATTGATTATGGTGGCTGCTTTCCTGAAGCATCAGGAAGTGTAGACAGCATCAATAGAAGGAAGGCTGGTTTGCATGATGGACTGGGCTGCATTCACAACTCCCTGTCATTTCTTGCCATACTGAGCTGTGATGCATCCAGATAGGTTGCTTTCTATGGTGCATGTATAAAAATTGGTAAGAGTCATTGCGGACGTGCTGTATTTCTTTAGCCTTCTGAGGAAGTAGAGTTGTTAGTGCGCTTTCTTGACTGTAGTGTTGACATAGATGGAGAAGGATAGATTGTTGGTGATCATCACTCCCCAGAACTTGATGCTCTCAACCATCTCCACTTCAACACCATTGATACAGACAGGGATGTGTCCCCCACTCCACTTCCTGAAGTGGATGACCAGCTCCTTTGTTTTGCTGACATTGAGGGAGAGATTGATGTCTTTACATCGTGCCGCTAAGTTCTCTATCTCTTTCCTGTACTCTGTCACGTTGTTGTTTGAGATACGACCTGCTATGGTGGTGTCATCAGCAAATTTGTAAACGGAGTTAGAGCTGAATTTGGCCACACAGTCATGAGTGTATAATGACAATAATAAGGGGCTGAGTAGTCAGCCTTGTGTGGCACCGAGGTTGACGATTATCATGGAGGAGATATTGTCACCTATTCTTACTAATTGCAGTCTGTAGGTCAGGTTAGCCCAACTGGCCTGTAGCTTCCCACTTCTTTTTCCTTCCTCTTGATGGTGTTGTTACTTTGCTAACTTCCAGTTTGCAGAAACCTTCCAGCATCTAGGGAAGCTTGAAATACCATATCCAGCATATCGGCCATCTCTGCTGCTAAATCTTTTAGCATTCTAGGATGTGGGCCATCAGCTCCTGGGGATTTGTTGGATTGCACGCTTTGGATTTCTATAGTGCTTTTTCATTGCTGACGTTAATTAGCTTAATTTGCTCATGCTTATTAGCATCTAGGTTACCTTCTATTTCTAGAGTGTAACTTAGGTCTTCTCCTGTGGAGAAAGGCACAAAAAGTTTATTGTGTAATTTCCCCGTACCCCAAGATTAATTCCCTTGTCCCATCTTCTAAGGAGCCAACATTCACTTGCTCTCTTCTTTTTAATCTAGTTGTAAAAGTTCGAGCAAACTATTCAAATATTCCTGGCTAGTTTACTCTCATATTCCGTTTCTCTTATTTTATCAACTCTTTGCTTGCCACTTGCTAGTTTCTAAACAAACTCCCAATCCTCAGCCTACTACTATTCTTTGCAACATTATAAACCACTTTTTTTTAATCTAATACAATCCTTCACAAGTCACAGATGGATTTTTCTTTCTGAGTGTTTGCTTTTCAAAGGAATGTGCTGAATATTATTGTTTTTGGTTTGAATGATTTTGACATGCTGCCTTCTAGACACCTTCTGCTGAAAAAGCACATCTCTGTGTAAGTCAGGGAGGCAGAACATCAGAGGGGAATGTGATACTTCCTTTCAGTGAAGATCGAAATAAGTGTCCAACTAAACTCCAATTTGGACAAGAGATTGAGGACTTGTACATGGTGATTAGACATCGGGCCAAACTCCAACCTGAATTACTATCTTCAAGATTGAAGGATGAAAAGAGGCAGAACATTTCTTCAGGGGATTTTTGTATGAATGAGAGGAAGAGGCTGCCAGACATGTTTTGGATCCAGGTCACAGTGTTCCAGCACAGAAAGGCACTGATGTTTGGACAAATTAGCCCAATTTCATTATTAGCGAAAGTGCACTTTCCACATCTTTTCTTGGCAGACTAATTAAAACAAGTGAACGTTCACTTTATAGATACACTTCATCAATGTTAATTTTCGAAGCAAGAAAATCTTATTAAAGTTCCCAGTCGTCCGTAATGTAAATTAATTAAAGTAGCTTTTGGGCAATAACAAACCTTCTGCACAAGATTATGAATTATGTCAGTTCTACATAATTAAAGACAAAATGCCAGCACATAAGTCTTAATTAACTTCTCATCTGATAAGACAGCAACAAGGTAAAGCATCTTTACAAAATCAGTTCTTCCTTTGTCAGTCTGATTAATACACTCCATCACAAGAAGCCAATTAGTTTTTATACATTTAGAAATAAGAAAGTGTAAAAGAGCCTTTCTAATGATGCTTTATATTATGACTTATAAAAATGTTGCTCAGAATAGAGAATTTTGTGAAACTGCTTAATTTCTCTCAGTGGAGATAGTCCATCGCTGCTTCTGGAACTTGCAGGGATCAAGGTAGTCCTGTTCAAACTTTTTCCACTTCCCATATTGTTTCCATACCTACACTCCCTTCCTCCCAGTATTGATTGAATGGAATAGGGAGTATGTTGAACACCATTCAATACTTCACTGCTTTTCTCCTTTCCCATTATGGATGGTACAATTCACATTTGTGGAGCACTTTTAACATGGCAGAATAGCCCAAGACATTTAGCTAGAGTATTATCAATACAAATGTTGACACCAAGCCACAAATGGATATAATAGGATAAGTGAAACTAGCAGGGTCAAAGTAGTGAATTCTAAGGGGTATTATAAAGGAGCAGGGAGAAATAGAGAGTTATGCTCACTCTGAACAGCGAGTGTGTGGCTGGAAAGTGTCACACAGGTTATTCCCAAGATGTTCCTTTCAAGTTACTGCTCACCCAACCATTTAAAACAATGGGTGGCGTGATGGCTTAGTGGTTAGCACTGCTGCCTCACAGTGCCAGAGACCTGGGTTCAATTCTACCCTTAGGTGACTGTCATGAGTTTGCAAGTTCTCCTTGTGTCTGTGTGTGTTTCTACCAGGTGCTCTGGGTTCCTCCCACAGTTCAAAGAAGTGCAGGTTAGGTGGATTGGCCATGCTAAATTGTCTATTGTGTTGAGAGAAGTGCAGGTGAGGTAGATTAGCCATGGGGAATGTGGGTCACAGACATACAGTGGGATGCCCTTCAGAAATTTGGTGCAGACTTGACAGGCCAAATAGCCTCTTTCTGCACTGTAAGGATTTTATGAAAACACAAAGGCACATGTGTTTAATTAAAAATGAGAAACAAGCCAGACAGAACAAAAGAGGGGACAATGGTAGAGATTTACAGAGGTATATACCTAGATATATGAAGGCATGGTTGCCAGTTGTGAAATTATTAAAATCAGCTGTGGATAAGCTGTCAGAATAGGTTCTGGTGGGAATTACAGTGACAGGGAGAGATGAGGCTAAAAGGGAACTTGAAAACAAGTGTAAAGAATTTTAAAATTGGGCCATGTTAGAGTGGGAAATGGCAGTCAAGGACGAGAATGATGAATGGAGTGGAATGGAGAATTAAGAGCAGGAAAGAATGAGATTGGGTGAAAATAATAGGGAATTGGGTTTGAATGGAATGAATGGGAGTTAAGTGGGGCAAGAGAGTTGCTTGCGGTAGGAGTTGGGGGAGGATGAGAGTGGACTGGGTATGGTGTGGTGTCCAGAATTTTCAGTAAATTAGGAGCAATAGCAGCAATGTTGTGAGTAAGACCATTATTGAGAGAGGAGCTGAAAGTGAAGGGATGAGTAAAAGCTGGCGACCTTATGTTTTATATGTTGAAGGATAAAAGTGGACCTAATCTTTATATACGTTTATATTTATTTACAGCATTACACACTACAAGCATGCATTTCGTAACTCAACTACAACAGTTTTAGTCTGACTTTTTAAATTTGTCATGAATGAATTCCCAGTTAATGCTCACCACCTATAAACTAATATATCTAAATCTCTTTTTTGGTAGTCAATGAAATAATATTTCTGCCAGTGGCTGAATAGGAATCAAAGAAATGGAGACTGAAGGTGCTTACCAGAGAAACCTAGAGAGATGTTAAAAGGAAAGTTTTGAATTGAGGACCATAAGTTCATGGGATTCTTCATTACAAATGGCTACTGAGGCAGAGATATGAACATATTTCAAAAGTGAACTGAATACTATTTGAAGAGGAGGAATGTTTAATCATTTTGGGGCATGGAATGGGATTACAAGAGAGAGTACTAGCACTTAATGGGCTGAATTGTCTTTATTACATACCTCTGTCTAGCCTCTTATGTCTTAAAAACATTCAATGACCCCGCCTCCAATGCCTTCTGACGTAAAGAGTTCCAAAGTCCAACAACCTTCCGAGTGTAAACGTATCTTCTCATCTCTGACCTGAAAGGGTGATCCTCATGTCCCCTAGTTCTGGACTGACTCACAAGAGGGAACATCCTTTCTATGGTTACCTAGTCAAGGCCATTCATAATTTTATGCACTTTAGTCAAGTCACCGCTCAGCCTTCTAAACTCCAATGGAAACAAAGTTAACCTGTCCAACCTATCCTCATAAGGCAACACACTCAATCCACAAGGTATCATTCTGGTAAACTTCCTCTGAACTGCTTCCTATGCATTTCCATCCTTCCTTAAATAAGGAAACTAAAATCATACACAATGGTTCCATTCAGGTAGGCAAGGCTAATTTGAGGGTAATTTCATGTCTAGAGAAGTTCTGGCACCTCCTAGCTACACGTGTACCATACCAGATGGATGAACGATATAATGGTGGGAAATAAATTAAACGAAACTAAGTGTTGCCTGAATTTGATACCATGGAAAATCAGAAACAATTCAACTATTTATTGAGTGAAAAAGACGTATTTTTCTTTGATCACGTTATTTAATGAAGTGCAAAAATATGGGAAAGGATATGGGGGTTAAATGAAAAGAGATAATTAAAGTGTGAGAAGACATGCATGTAGATCAGTCAGTTTGAATTGCTGGATTCTAGCAATGTAATTCCAGCACACGATAGGTGCTCACTGGATGCTGCAGTGTCATTTTACAAGTGAAATGGCAAACCTAAGCGCTATCTACCCTCTGAGGTGATGTAAAATCTTGCATGGCACTATTCTGAGGAGGCGGAAATGTTGCTTTGTTGTTATCAGATTGCTGTTTCTAGGGATTATGCTGCATGCAGTTCATCATGAATGTGTTTCCTATATTACAGATGGGCCTCGTCTCGAAAAATTCTCCATCTGTTTAAAGCACATTGAAATTCCTGGGGTTGGGAAAGGTGCTATATAAATGCAAGCTTGCTTGATGTCCATCCTATATCCAATTCATTTCCTAGAGTCTCTACAGTGTGGAAGGAGGCCATTTGGCCCGTCAAGTCCACATCAAATCTCTGAACAGCATCCCACTCAGACCTATCTAGCCTGGCTAACCCACTTAGCCTGCACATCCCTGGACACTATGGTCAATTTAGCACAGCCAATCCACCTAACCTGCACACCTTTAGGCTGTGGCAGGAAACCCACACAGACATGAGGAGAACATGCAAACTCCACACAGTCACCCAAGGCTAGAGTTGAACCTGGTTCATGGCACTGTGAGGCCACAGTGCTAACCACTGAGCCATCGTGCTGTACCATTGTAGACATTTTTGGAAGTAGAATTAAATGCTGCCTAGCCAGTGACGCCCTCATCCCGTGAATAAATAAAGAACAAAAAATCAATGCAAATTCTAACTTTCCTGTATGTGAAGGCTGCTTTGTTTCCACTTTTAATTCAATGAACCAGAGAAGTATTAATTAAGACAACACGATCAAAGTCTTCCACTGTGAATATGGCTTGCTAGACAAACTGGGCCCTGGATAGAATGAAGATGGGGAATATTTATTGCTGAACGCGACACAATATATTGAGGCAGGGAAAGAGGGTGAGTGGTACTGCTCTGCGATGTTCCAGTTGCTATACAAATGTCAAATTGGTTTGACATTAAAACTACTGTGCGAACTGTTACAGAGGGGGAATGGCCGAAAAAAAAACAAGCCCCAACTTATTATGATGGGAGTAGAGGTTCCCTTCTAATAATTATCCTGAAACACTCAGAGAAGCTCGCCTTTACCCTTGTAATCTATTAAAAGAGTGGCTAATAGAAAGAAAATCCCTGATCTCCACTTTACAAATAAAATAAACAATTTATTTGTTTAACTCTAACAATGAACAAATTAACAGAATTACTAGCAAACTGAACAATTCACCCTTACACAACTAATTATTCCCTAATTGAACTAAATTCTACTGGGATACTGTTCAAATAAACATAAGTCCTATTTATATAAACCCAATTAAAAGACAACAATAAATTAAAATTTAATCTCTCCAAATTCACACAGTCTAGGTCTTCTCTGCTTTATTTCCAATCCTCATTCTGTTGATCTCACGTCACAAATGCCTTTCTTCTGATGATTCTGCTGTCTTGGATGTTTTTCTCTTTAATTTCTTCAGTGAGGACTTGGAGCTAAAATGCCATGGTACTTTTGATGGATCTTTTCAGAGTGCTCAATTATTTAATGTGAAAGCTAGGTTTGTATCTCAGATGGTGGACTTGCTTTCACTGTGGCCAAAGTTTGATTGTCCCCTCAGATGGCAGTTGGCTATTTCCTGATTTTCCAAATGCCCTCATCTTTATACCCGTAATAGTGTTTCTTGTGTAGGATTGGTGCAAAGTTGTCAACACCATCAGTTTTTAAATTCAATTGGCTTTGAGTCACTGAATGCTTAGTTTAAGTTTATTGGCCAAATTCAAACTTGTTATCTTGGTAAAAATGCTGCTTGGCTGTTCGATACAAAATGTTTCAATTTGGGCACTCTCTGTGCACAGTACTTATAAAATTCCAACCACAGACAAAGCACAATCTCTTAAAGGACCAGGCACTCTTTTTCCTTTCTACCATTTTTTTTTACCAACCATTCTAACTTCCTGCCATCCAGTTCATGAATAGTCTACCCAATTTCATAATAACTTGAATCATTTGATCCTTGAAATTACTGTTGGTCACATTAGAGGACAGAAAGCTTAATGATTCATTCAGAAAAGGCTACTGTCCCTGTTAAAATAATAGAGAGGAATGCACATAAAAATAAGCAGTCATTATCAGGCTTGAGCAAAGATTGGGACATTTACTGTGAGCTGATTCAGAATGATAGCAATTTGTTTGTTATTTACAGTTTAGTAGGGGAACTGATATGGAAAAAAGTCCTTCTCTTGCACTAAGTATGAAGCAATGTTTGTTAAATTTAAAAAGATATGCAAAAGAAGCAGGGGTGATGTGAGTAAAAAGCTTTTCTCACACAGTGAGTAGTTAGGGTATAGAATGCACTGCTTCGAAATGTGCTGGAGGTAGGCTCAATTGAGGCATTCAAGATGGCGTTGGATGATTATTTTTGATAGAAATGGTGTGCAGAGATATGGAGAAAAGGTGGGGTTTGGCACTAAGTAATAGAACAGTTTTGCAGCTACGTTGGACAAAATGGCCTCCTTCCGTGCCATAACCTTTCTGTGATTCTGTGATTTTGTAAAGCAGACAGAAAGCTCAAGATCTCATAATCTCATGAGAAAGTGGCAGATTCTGAAAACAACTGTACACTGGTTACCAAACTCATTGGGTTTGGAGATATTTAACTGAAATCATTTGATTCAGCTTGGAACTGGATTGCAGTGATGCCAAAGCTTAGCAGCTTGTTCAAGAGTTATGTGTAACTCATTATGCAAAGTCAGCAAATGAACCAGGGATAATCCAGGGTTCAGTGCTCTTTTGCAGAGTCTTTAATTATCGAAGGGACAAGAATTGCTTGAAAATAAACCCTCAAAGCACTTGGCCCTATAAAACTGAGCTTTCCATCTCATGGAGGTCATAAGACGTTGTTCACACTCTGCTATACATTCACATCATTGGAGATAGAGCAAGGGGATTTGTGCCTGACCAGTTGTCTAACCTGCTCAGCATTTGTAACTATGCATGTGTTTATTCTGTAACCTATGGTCCTGTGTAAAGGTAGAAGGGAGTGGGCAGAGTTTGTATGTATTCCAAAACTCCTGACACTATCCTGTTCTTATCCATGTTCTATAGAAATTAAGAAAAGGAGGAATTAATTTATGAAAGTCTTAATGAATGTGAGTTGGCATGAGAGAAAATGAAATGCACAACAAATGTGTGAAGGAGAGAGAATGAAAGGCAGATTGAGAATGGGCAAGTGAAGATAAGGAGGCTTAATGGCAATTCAGCTTCCGTTCTTTTTAACCATCTTTTCAGGGGTTACAATAAATATTTTTATTTCATTTTTTTAGCATGCAGTTAAATCACACATACATTAAAAACATATTTAAATAGCTAAAAATGAAGGAGGCAATTGCAAGGTTTTTCTTTAAATGTAAGCAAGAGGAATTTTATTACTTAGTAGCCCTGAGAAAAAATGTAATAAAAATGTAGCATTAGGTACACACATACACAAACATTGGTAGTTTGAAAGGGAGAGTGTCTAATACAGCCAGAAAGAATAAAGGCTGTACAGTTTATATGGCTGAACAGCCCTTGAGGTGTTAGATTTTTAACCAGTTGTTTAGTTCAGCTTATCCTCATCTTTGAGCTCTTGGTGAATGGGTATTTCCCCGATTTGCCTCTTTTTTACCGGGAGCTGTTTCTGTGATGTTGAAATAAGCAGGGAGAGAGGGAGTCTTCAAGTATTCACTTACAAATCAATTTTCCTTCTCTACGCTGCTTTTCAAAAGAACTGCTTGAAATATAGTTCAGAATGTATTCCTGATCCAGCTTCATTGTCTTGTAATGCTCGATAACTTGCAGGTGAGCCTTCCATCTCGCAAGACATGAAATTATCGTACAAATGTGAACTAAAACAGGATATGTGAATTTCTTGATCTTGACTCAACTGCCTGGTTTTGATCTCATTAGATAGAGTGATAATTTCAGTTTATACCACATTTGTTTCTTTGACTTGCTTCAGTCTGCAGTGGGGTAATCACATCAGCCATTTTATGTCACTACTTGTTCTTTTCAAAAGCCATTTTAGCCTGTAACAGATCTCAGGCTTAAAAATGTCAGATGATGGAAGTCAAAACATGATAGTCAATATTTACAGTCATGAGTACAGAAAGATGTAGAGGAGGGTGTGGTTATATTCTGATGATCATTTCTATCCTCATTGTAGCCATGGTTTTGCTTATTTCTTTTATTTTCTATACCCTTGTTTTCAAATGTATTTGGCTTTTTTATAATTCAGTTCATTCCCCTTATTTATGTTCATATTAAATGGCCCTTTCCCCAAACGGATCTCTTTTCTTCAGATTGTAAGTTTGTACCCATTGTGAGGATTGGTTGGTAATTGTATCTGTAAGATCAATCATTATCTGGCTTTATGGGTACATCATTCCTGAGGTTTCATTGTCTGCTGTTCACTTTTGATATAACCAATAGGGTCATACAGTCATAGACCTGTACAGCATGGAAACAGATCCTTTGGTTCAACTCATCCATGCCTACCAGATACCCTAAATAAATCTAATCCCATTTGATAGCTTTTGGCCCATATCCCTCTAAACCCTTCCTATTCACATACCCATCCAGATCCCTTCTAAATATTGTAATTCTACCAGCCTCCACCATGTCCTCTGGCAGCTCATTCCATACATGGACCAGTCTCTGAGTGAAAAGGTTGCCCTTTAGGTCCCTTTTAAATCATTCCCCTCTCACCTTAAACCTATGCCCTATAGTTTTGGACTCCCTGACCCTGGGAAAAAAGACCTTGGCTATTCACCCCTTCCATGCCCTTCATGATTTTATGAACCTCAGACTAGACAGGATAATGCTTGTCAGGCCATATATTTCAGGCTAAAACTGCACAAGAATGTATCTACAGGAATTATGATTACATAAAACAGATAAAGCAAAAATTATATCAGACCATAGAGTGTTATTAGTTTGACTCTGGGGTCCTTGGTATTTAATGCAAGCTAATTATTTGGATACACCTTTTCCACACCATTTACAACCTTATGAACCTTTATATAATCATCTTGCAAGAACCACCTTTCAGAGTTGAAAAGTTCAAGTTTCAATAGTTTTTTTTAACTGAAACACCTAAGATTGGAGATCAGCCTTGTGTCTGTTTGCACTGTGTGCTTTGCACTCCTACCCATTGACCTAAACTGGATATAAACTAAAGTCTGAACTGGAGGGCTTCTTACAACAACTGCTGTGACAATGTAGTTCAAAATTCTACTGACCTTGTGACTGTGGCTCTGAATTGTTTGAACGTTATGACTGCCAAATCAACAGAAATGTCAAAGATTGTTTTTAATTCTGTCCCAAGCTATTCTAGGCAGCTTGTGCATTGGCCTTTATATCCTTATTCAATGCAGCACTGTACATTTCTTTGCATTCAATTTCATCGGCTGTTATTCTGCCTATTTAATTATGCTAACCAGGTAAAGCTGTAATTTCTGTGCCCCTTACCCTTGAAATAACCCTTTATTTACATGTGCACAGTACATAGGCTCTGACAAACCAGCTCAGAGCTAGTCCTAACAATGAATAGACTCTCTGAAACTCCTGTTTACATCTATTAGCTCCCTGATTGGCCCATTTTAAAAACCCCAATCAAGGATCTTACATTCAATGAGATCCACCTGGCCTTCGTTCCAATCACTACACCCTATTTTCCTACTCTTATGAATTTGTTATTATCAAACTGGTAACAGCATTTAATCTAGAAAAACAACACTTGGCAGATTTGGAAAGGAAAAGGGAAAAAATTGTTGCATTTATATAGTGCTTTTTTATAAGCTTAGGTTGCCTCAAAACCAAGTGCTTCAAAACCAAGGGAATGGTTTAAAGTTCATTTGCAAGGTAGTTAACGCAGAACCTGATTTTTGCCAAGCAAGGTTCCATAAATGGCAATGAGCTAGGCAGCCACATAAACTGTCTTTAGTAACGTGCTTGATGGATAAATATTGACCAGGACATCATAAGGATCTCTTCTTCAAAAGAGTGCCAAGTTACATCCAACTGAAAGCACAACCAGAATCTTGCTTTAATGTTTCATTCTAAGGAACACGTAGTTCGCAACTGGATAAATGCTACATGCAAACTGCATCACATTGACATACAACCACATTCAACTCTCGTTGTTGAAACTGGGATTGAAATTCTCTTGAATGTCCAGAAACAAAATGGCTGATGTCAATCTTCTGGTGGTAGGTCTCCAAAGATGCAGGATGCCTCATTGAGTACATGTCCACATGGATTCAGTCAGTCAAAACAACACAACATGCAGCAAGACCCTGAGACGGGACCTACTGAATCCAACTGTGAAGGTGGTAATACACAACAACAATAATATGACATCTTAGTGGTAAAAAGTCCTAAGGTGCTTCACAGGAGTATTATCAAATATAATTTAATAATAAGGAGATATTTGGATGGTTAAAGGAGTAAGTTTTCATGAACTCCTTACAGGTGAAGAAAAAATTGAGGATGGTCACCAGACCCGAAACGTTAACTCCGTTTGTTTCTTCACAGATGCTGCCAGACCTGCTGAGCTTTTCCAGCAACTTTGTTTTTCTTCCTGATTTACAGCATCTGCAGTTCTTTTGGTTTTTAAGAAAAAGTTGGGGGTTGCAGAGGTTAATAAGGGAAATCCAAAGCTGAAAGCATGGCCTTGAGTTTTAGAGTGACTCAAATTGAAGATGGCTGAGAGTCTGGAATTAGACAGTTTCATGAGAAGTTGTAGAGCTGGAGAAGTTTACAAAGAAGCAAGGAATCCCTACAGCGCAGATAGAGGCCATTCAGCCCATTGATTCTACACCAAACTTCTGAAGAGCATCACACCCAGACCTACGCCCACTATACTATCCCCATAACCCTGGATTTCCCATGGCTAATCCATTTAGTTTGCACATCCCTAGACATTATGGGCAATTTAGCATGGACAATCCACCTAACCTGCACATCTTTGGACTGTGGGAGGAAACCAGAGCACCCGGAGGAAACACACATAGACATGGGGAGAATGTGCAAACTCCACACAGACAGTCACCCGAAGGTGGAATTGAACTTGTGTCCCTAGCGCTGTGAGGTAGCAGTGCTAACCACTGAGCCACCCTGCTGCTCCATGGAAATAAAGACAAGTCCAGAGCAAAATTTGAAAACAATGATAAAAACTTTAAAATCCAGTTTTTTTTCTGATTGAGTTGGCGATATTAGACAAATGAGATTTGCTCCAAGTTAGGGTTTGGGTAGTAACAGGTTTAGATGAATTAAAGGTTATGGTGGGCAGAGGGAAGTTAGCCAGGAGGGCCCTGGAATAGTCAAATCCAGAGATAACAAAACTGGGGCTAAGGTTTTCAGCAGCAGATGTGTTCAGCTGGAGCAGCGTTAGGTGACATTACAGAGATTGAAGTAAGCACATGATTAGATCCCCAACTTATCAGCTCTTCAGAACTACACACCATCTATTCGTACCCAACAAGGATGAAAAATGCATATTTTCATGAAACACCAACTTGATGTTCATGTTGATTCAGGCCTGAGTGTTCACAAGGACATAGGGGATCTCCTCCTCAGCCAAAGAGATGTTGGCACCTTAAATCAGGACAGCCTGCCCTTGAACTCACACCCATCATTTGTTACCAGGGTGGAATGGGATTCGGTTGTAGTTTGCACATCAGAGCAGCTGCATCCATAAAAATGCAATTTCCTTTAAACAGCGAGCTATAAAACACAACTTGTGACACTCTTAAGGAGAAGTAAGGTGCTTCTTTGGGGAAGTAAGGTACCTTTTGTATAGATTGAGCGATGCCTTTAAGAGATATAATTATGCCCTTTGGAAGCATGCTGGTGTCTTTTGGAAGAGATCAAGTCTCTGTTGGGATTGTTAAAAATACTCATAAATGTGCATAAACTGTGGATAAAATCATTGAAATCATTAAGCTATCAAGGCATTTAAACATTTAAGGCTTTAAATGAAAAGAAAACATTATGTAGTTAATAAGAAATTAGTGTTTGCTATTTTACTTTGTCTGTTGACATAAGCCTGTGGGTAATTGTTACCAGATTTGTGCTGCATGATGGATTTCACACCTATCATTATTGTAGCAGAGTGCCTGTAAATTTGCAATTTGATTTATTGCTCCAAGCAGAGTTGGGTGATGTTACAGAGGTGGAAGTAGGCAGATGATTAGATGCCCATTTAATCTGCTCTTCAAAACTACACACCATCCTTTTGTATCCAGCATATAGCTCCGAGTGGTTATAAAGTCTTTGCTGTAAAGCTATGAATACAAATACCTGTTTTTATAAGGAATTAGTGGCTAAAGGAATTTAAATGCCATGCATAGAGATTTATCAATGTATTTTTCTTTAAAATAGTGGTATCAATAGACACTTCAGACTTACACTTCAGACTTTATTTCATTTGCTGTCAGCATGGTTCCTCATGTTTGTCCATGGTGAATACTGGTCACGATGGCATGGAGGGCAAAGGCTGTTGGATGGGGGACATGGGTTGGCATGAGCTGATCCATTCATTTCATTTGCAGCTGCTGATATGATGAAGCAGTCTGTGCTTGCACACAGCAAGGCCAAGGCTGATACATGGCAAACATATGTCAGGCAATGGCCATCTCCAACAAGAGAGAATCTAACCATCTACTGCTGCTCAATAGCATCACTTTCATCAAAGATCTCACCATCAATGTCCTGGGGGTTACCATTGACTAGAAACCTCCCAGCCACATAAATACTGCATCTGTATGAGAAACTCAGAGGTTGGCTATTTCTGTGAGGAATAACTCATCTCCTGACTCTCCAAAAACAAAACGCAAGTATGATGGAATGGATGGGTGCAATTCCAATAACGCTCAAGCAGGTTCACGTCATCCAGGACAAAGCAGCCTGTTTGATTCACAGCCCTCAACATTCGCTCCTTGTGCAGGGAGCAATAAGCTGAATCTTGTAAATGAGGGGACTCTCAGTGGCCACTTGAGAGCTGACGGAGAGCATAACCTTTGCATTACTGCTTTTAGGAAAGTCCTGTCGCACCTTGTGCCAATCAGGCACTTACCAGACCGATGCCAGGGTTTCCCCCAGGCTCAAGGATAGGTCCCGCCTGCCAAGAGTGTCTGGCTGATCAGACGCTGACAGATCTAGTACAGCAGCGTCACTGGGAATATGGTAGCTCCTGCTGGTATAACAGGTATCCGAGGCCTAGTACCATTCATAACTAGATCCTAGGTCAAAGGTGAGTGATGCTGCAATGGGGCTTGTGAGGAAGAGGGGTTTTGTCGACAAAGGCAGTATTCTGGTTCTTAGTGGCCCTGCTCCTCCCAATGCCGGGCCCCTTTGATCAGACATTGATACCCCTCCCACTCCACTGAGAGTCTGTAGCAACCCTGGAAGCGTTGTGATTAATAGCACTGGCATCAGGAATGGCCTTTAATTGGGTAAATAATGGCCAATTTTAGGGCATTAATTGGCAGCAGGCAGGGAAGGCTATTCACTAGATTCTATCCAATGTGTAGCATCTGCTTGATGCAATGCAACAACTTACCAAGGTTCCTCTGACAGCAACTCCCAGACCTGCAGCCTCTTCCATCTAGAAGAACAAGGTGAACAAATGTATGATCTGCGATTTTCGTTCCAATTCACAAACCATCCTGGCTTGGAACTACATCGTAATCCATAAATTAATTTCAAACTCCTGGACCTCCCTCCCTAACAGCATAATGGACGTAAGTATTTTTGATCTATCTGTTCAGTCATATGATGACACATGCCTGGAGCAGGTGGGTCTTGAACCTGGGCCTTCTAGCCCAGAGGTAGCAACACTCCCATGTGCTCCAAGACCCTGAAAGCACTGTGAGTGCAGCACTTTACGAAGCTGGTTCACCACCGTATTCTACAGGAGAATTAGGTGGGGGAAAAGTTGCTGGAAATACCCAGTTGATTAGGAAGCTTCAATGCAGAGACAGATGAAAACAGAGATAGCAGCCTAAATGTTCACCCTCAACGTGGGCAGCGGGGGTTGAAAAAACTCCCAGCTTTGCACACTTGTCACGATAAACACCAATAAATCAAGCAATTGAGTCTGATCAACGTACTCCAGAACCTGAGGAGATTAACAGAGTGTTACAAATTCAGGCTTGACATCACTTTCCAAGACCAGATCTACCAAACTCTGTCCCAGTTCTTCATTCAGTTCGCCAGGGCAAGGACAAACGCAAATTTAGTCAAAGTCCTTTGATTCTGATATTCTCCAAGCTGCACACCTGACAGTCTCTTGGCTTGCTTATTCATTACTGCTGCAGATCTGATAATCATACTGACTTCATGTCACAACATCCAAATCCAGAAGCTGCCAGAGATAATATTTTGGAGATTGCTCAGGAATTCATTAATTTTGCAGCTCAACATTTTAGACCCAAGGCAATTACTCTTGTTGGTATCAAGTGCGCTCTGCGTGAAGAATTGCACACTGCAAACAGACAGAAAATGTTTATGCTCAAATCACTGACGCAAACTGGAAGCAGATTCCTGGCAGACGTGCCTGGCTTTGTGTCACTGAATATACGAACGTCCAAAGCTGATGAGCACAAAGTGACCAGCTGGTTCATCCAGCCTGTCTCCCATCCTGATGCCTGGAGCATTGGAAGTCAACACTTTCTTTCTCCAGTGCCCCCACCCTATATCTGCCCATCTCCTCCCTGTCATCACTCATTCCCTACTATGTAATCTCCTTCAAAAGCCAAATAAATCGAAGTAAACATGAGGCTAATTAAATGAAAAATGCTTGAAAAATTCCTCTGCTTCCCCGCTCAGGTTGTCATCACAGTCCAAGGGATGGATCATAAGGAAATGAAAAAGTATAGCATTGCACAACAGAGTATAGTCATCCCAAGGAGAAACAGGGTCAAGCAATAACTTTCACCTATACTGGCCATCAGAGGATAACATAAATCAACGTGCTCTTCAAAGCCTGATTACTGCTCCTCGGCAAATGCAAGTAGGTTGAAGAAATTATTAAATGATGGATAAGCTGCCTGGTGACATTAACTGAACCTATATCAGGACCAACTCTTTCAAATTAGGTCCTGCCATCTATTTATAGCAGTGAATTTATTTAGGGGTCTTTTATTCCCCACCAGGAGCTTATCACTTAGTGAATGAATGTTTCTGCCAGGGTTCGAATTGGTAACAGAATTAGTGTTATGAACCACTTTGGAGAAAGTGTACTGATTCCCAAGCCCCACTGCTCCCAGAGACACGACTGAAGTTAATGATTTAATCCAAGTGTCCAAAGTCCCAAATTTACCTGACTTGTGGAATTAAGTGGCGTGGTGGCTCAGTGGTTAGCAACTGCTGCCTCACAGCACCAGGGACCTGGGTTCGATTCCACCCTCAGGCGACTGTCTGTGTGGAGTTTGCACATTCTCCCCATGTTTGTGTGGGTTTCCTCTGGGTGCTCCGGTTTCCTCACACAGTCCAAAGATGCGCAGGTTACTAGGATTGGCCATGCTAAATTGCCTGTAGTTTTCAGGGATGGGTAATAAGGGGATGGGTCTGGATGGGATGCTCCAAGGACCGAGGTGGACTTGTTGGGCCAAAGGGCCTGTTTCCACACTGTAGGGATTCTATAATGAACTTCATAGAACACAGAGATCAGGCTTCCGTACTTAACGAGAATGACTGTCTATTCCAAATGTATTCATTCTGTATGTATCATTAGTAAAATGTCATTTGTTCCAAAAGATCCATCTGTCACCTTCACAGTGAGGGCATTCTACTACATATAAGATGCACTGCAGCAACTCACTAAGGCTCCTTCAACAGCATGTCCAAAATCCATAAACCCCACCACATAGGAGGACAAGGCCAGTAGATGCATCAGAACATCACCACCTGAAAGATTCCTTTCAAAACACGCACAATCCTGTCCTGGAAGAATATCACCATTCTTTCATTATTGCTGAGTCTAAATCCTGATGGTACTGTGGCTGTACTTATACAAACAGAAAATGGAGCAATTTTCAAGCTGGCTGCTCACCACCAAGTTCTCAGGGGCAGTTAGGGATGGGTAATAAATAAAAACGCCAGTGATGCCTTCATTGTGTGAAAACTAATAATCCAGAGGCCCAAGTGAATGACCAAGAGAGGCTGGTCCAAATCCCACCAAAGCAGTTGGTAAAAGAATAAAAACAAAATCCAAGCAAATGTGAGATAACAAGGTGTAGAGCTGGATGAACACAACAGGCCAAGCAGCATCAGAGGAGCAGGAAGGCTGACGTTTCGGGCCTAGACCCTTCTTCGGGTCTAGGCC
>NC_063360.1:6914943-6974067 GCF_021869965.1 Rhincodon typus
CTCTGGAATCAACCTAGTGAAACTCCTTTGCACCCCCTCCAGTGCCAAAGCATCCTTTCTCAAGTAGACCCTTCTTCGGGTCTAGGCCCGAAACGTCAGCCTTCCTGCTCCTCTGATGCTGCTTGGCCTGTTGTGTTCATCCAGCTCTACACCTTGTTATCTCAGATTCTCCAGCATCTGCAGTTCCTACTATCTCCAAGCAAATGTGTTCTTATAAGAACAAATGTGAAAATGCTGCTCACTGTCAGATACCAGGTAGTAATGGAATCAATGAACCCAGTGATAGTTCAGAAGACCCAATTGTAATTAAATATTAGCTACTGCTCGGACAAGATAAGCCAGTTTCTTCCCTCTACATTACAATGGTGATCATACCACAAACAACTTCGTTGGCTCTTTGAGATACTTTGAGACATTCAAAGATAGTGGAAGGTATTATAAAAATGAAAGTTTCTTCTTTTTCTATATGTTTTCAAACAAAGCTGGTGTGTAGTTTATATTGATCATGCAATCAATTGACCCTGATAAAAGTGCATGATGGTGACTGAGGTGGGCTCGGAGCATCATGATATGAAGGTTTCAGCTTTCACGTTTTCACCACACTGTGAATGAGTACATTTCTCCTGAACTCCCCTTTGGAGACTACCTTGAAATTAGGACCCACTGTTCTGGTATTCCACAATAGTAGAAACACCTTCACCATGTCTACTCCCTTAAACATTTACATTAGTTTTACTGTGTCGGAACTGGAACAGATGGAACCTACTTCAATATGAACCCTTGGATCTGACACACCAATGGCAGTTTCTCAAAATCAGAAGCAAGAGAGAGCCAGCAATAGAATGATTTCTAATAAAACACAAGCAAAGGTTGAATTACCTGCAGATTGAGTGCGATGCCATTGTAGTGGATTTAATAAACTGCTCATATTGAAAACCTTCCATTGATAATACATAAGGTGCAATGGAATCTGCTTGACAGATCAGTGGAGCTCAGCATTTCTCCAGTCATAAAGATCACTGTGTTTGCACTGACTGATCTCTTAATTACACTGTTAAAGCGTTTGTCCTAATTTGACTGAAATAAGCAGTCTTGGGATTGCAATGCTTGCTGATGCTTAACATCAGGTTGTGACAATCGTGTGGCTCAAATCAATGAACCTCTTCCTCACGTGTACCATCGATCTTGTCCACCTGAGAGTTTGACAATTCACACTCTTTATTTAGACAATCTGTTCCAATGTAAAAATGACCAGCATGATCCAGCTTCACCTGTGCAGTTGTACCAATGATGTCATGCCAGCACAACATTACATTTTAAATTAATATTAGGCTCCAGGGAATGCAGCAACAAAGCAGATTAGTCTGGAAATGTCTTTACAAGTCGATGTCTCTGGAGATTGTTAAATAGCCACTGAGTGACAATCTTAAAATGGTATAGCCACTGGACAGAAATCAGGCTATCTCACTGTCACCAGAAGTGCCCATTTTCCATTTACTGACAGATTATAATTGTTCTCGTGTGTTCCCCAATCTTGCAAGTGGTTTAAAATTTAATGTAAGAAATGGTTGCAGACTTGTTTGTGTGTTTCCTGTTTGGAGCTAATTTCTGAGCAATAAACATGGTCCTTTTGGCTGCAGTCACCTTCCTTAGCCATGGTCTGCAGTATTTTCATTGAATGAGAAAACCCAGCTCAACTGGACATGCTCAAAGTTTGTCTGGAAAGGTTGGCAAGGTGTGAGTTCGAGCTTTTGTGAGGAATGTGAGCCCAGCATGACCAGACACTTATAGACTGTGGTGTTGAACTTTTAACTGTTTCTTTGTTTTTCTACTTTTTAGTAAGAAGGACACTTTTAACCTTGTTTCTTTATTTTTCTGCTTTGTACCTAAGATTCTGTACCTAGGAACCTTGGGTATCTAAGATGGTGCCGTAAGTGGCGACTTGTAAACGTTTCACTTTATTCAAGTGAGTACATGTGACAATAAACCTAATTCTAATTCTAATATCTGCATGTGGATTGACCGACGAAAGAGTTCGGTTGGAGTCACAACATCTTCCATTTGACCTTATGTTTAGGATTGCTCTCCTCATGGTGACGTCAACAAATAATGTTTGAGAATTGCATCCTATGCAAGTGAACTGCACACTTCTTGTCTCTGTCAGAGATCTTCAGCCAAGCCCAAGTGGAAAGATCTATTCAGAATGGTGTTGCTCACTGTAAGATCATCCCTATGTTGCAAACTTGGCAATTCAGGAATGCCAGATACTTTAATTGCCTGAGCGTATCGCAACTGCTGGTACAGTGGATGCCAAAAGAGGAAAAAGAATCCATTCCAGTGGTAACGAAAACAGTGAGATCACAAGAATTGAGTTCAGTGTCTTGAGTTGAATTTTGAGTGGCCCAAACCAGGTGATTTAGGAGGCACGTAGGCATGTAGGTAGTGGGGGTTAATGTGAAAATGTGTGATGGGATGCGCTTGCCTGGAAACCTTATGTTGGTTCTGGATTTTACTAGCAGCAAGAAACTATAAGGCAACCTCACTGCCAAGAAACAAAGGGACTGAAATCAGAATTGCTAAGTCGGTGAAAAAGAATGTACTAGATTCATCTACAGGTTTTGCTTCTGGGTTTAGTGTTATCCAAAACTGTTTTAGTTTTCCTTATTCTGTAAGTAACTTAAGAGTCATAGAATCATAGAAATGTACAGCACAGAAACTGACCCTTTGGTCCAACTCGTCCATGCCGACCAGATATCCTAAATAAACCTAGTCCCATTTGCCAGCACCTGGCCCATATCCCTCTAAACCCTTCTTACCACGTATCCATCCAGATGCCTTTTAAATGTTGTAATTGTACCAGCTTCCGCCACTTCCTCTGGCAACTCATTCCATACACGTACCACCTCCTGTGTGAAAAAGTTGCCCCTTCAGTCCCATTTAAATCTTTACCCCTCACCTTAAACCTATGCCCTCTAGTTTTGGACTCTCCCACCCCAGGGCAAAGACCTTGTCTATTCACCCTATCCATGACCCTCATAATTTTATAAACCTCTATAAGGTCATCCATCAGCATTCAATACTCCAGGGAAAATAGCCCCAGCCTATTCAGCCTCTCCCTATAGCTCAAACCCTCCAAACCTGGCAATATTCTTGTAAATCTTTTTCTGAACCCTTTCAAGTTTTACAACATACTTCCTATTAGCAGGGAGACCAGATTTGCACACAGTGTTCCAAAAGTGGCCTGTACAGCCGCAACATGACCTCCCAACTCCAATACTCAATGCACTGACCAATAAAGGCAAGCATAGCAAATGCTTTCTTCACGACCTGCAAATCCACTTGGAGAAATTCTGCTCTGAAATCTCCTGATTAAGTTCACCATTTTTTTTCTCTATTGAACAAATTAGATTCAATTCTAAACTTGCCTTTCCCTTGAGAGTGACTTCTCTTGAACTATGTACATGCGTTCAGTTATTATTTTGTCTCTGGGTTTTAAGGTAGCTGTTAGTCCTCCCAGAAGCTTCAGCTCAGATCATCCTGGATTACGTAACTCCCTGCAGGATGGTTAAAAGACTCTCTTGGTTAATCACAGTTCAGTATCTGAAAGAACTGAATTTGCCACTCTAGTCTCTAACTTAAAGTGTATCTAACAGGATTGTAGCACTCCATCAATTTCTAACTACTTATTTAGTCGTTTCAAAGAAAGGTATCTCAATATCTTGATGAACATCTACTTCATGGAATTTTCTTATACTTTTTGAGTATTCTGCTCATTTTTCCTGTTCTGAAATGCCTCACCTCTTTGAACCAATGCCATTGCACATCTCTGGCAAGGCACTTCCCCTACCTGTGCCCTTTTCTTCCACACCAGCAATGTCTGGTCTGGGCTCCCACCATGAATTGCTTCTCACGCTGCAAGTGACTCTTTTTTCACTACTTTCCCATTTTGTCATGTTTGACGAATTGAATTGTATCTATTACTTTGGCATTCAATTCCTCTCTTTCTTTTGGCTGATTCTCAAGCAAGTCTGCTTCCTGATCTTGGCTCACCTTGTAAATTGAACCACCTTCATCAGCATAAAGTCTTGTCAAGGTTGCAAATTATATTATAATGCATCATCCACAATGACAGCAAGTAATGGTGGCTCAGTGGTTAGCACTGTAGCCTCACAGCATCAGGGACCTGGGTTCGATTCTATCCTTGTGCGACTGTTTGTGAGGCATTTGCACATTCTCTCCATGTCTGTGTGGGCTTGCTCCAGTTTCCTCTCATTGTCCAAAAATGTGCAGGTTAGGTGGATTGGCCATGCTAAATTGCCCATTGTGTCAGGGATGTGTAAGCTTGGTGGGTTAGCCGCGGGAAATGCAGGGTCGTGGAGATGGTGTGGGTCTGGGTGGGACGTTTTTCAGAGGGTTAGTGTGGACTTGATGGGCTGAATGGCCTATTTCCACGCTGTAGGGATTCTATGATTATATCATCTGTTGTGAATTAGCTCCTCTTTCAGATTATTATACTAACTATCTTCAGGTAATCAGTTCAAATAATTAATAAATACATTGACACTTCCCATGGCTCTGGCATGTCTATTGAATTTTATAAGTTCGTTAACGTTTTTTTTTTTGAGATTGAGATATGTCTTCAATAAATCAATAATGTTGACATATGTGACTTTATGCTCATTGATTTCAAAGGTAACTAAAATTTTGTCTGTGCAGTCACCCATTGCTTACAGTCTGGCTTTTCTGGGTGTCTTAGTGTGATGCAAATCAAACAAATCTATTACCATTTTGGTCACGTCTCTACCTGTAAGCTTCTGGGAACTATCCAGTAGAGGTAATCTTTTCTCTATCACCATCTTTTCACAGCTTGCCATCGTAGGTTATGATGTTGTCAGGTTGTTCAGTAGTTTCAATAACTTCCAAAGACTGCTAGCTGTAAAACACAATTATTTACGGTTATGAGAACACTCCCTTACACTAACTTCTTTTTCCACATTTTTCCTCTTACACTCTAAGTTCACATGAGTTTCTGTGACTTCCTTCAACGTCATCGCAGATTATTGCAGTCAACTCCTTAAAGGACTCAGTCTGATGTACTCCATTACACTTAGAGTCCCCAATAAGCCCTATTGAGGGTGTTACATAATGTGTGGGTCTACTGTTCTCTCCTCAGTTTGGCACTGCAGAGGTGGAGGTATTGCATCAGGTGAACATGGCTGACCCACTGGTCTTCATCTTCTGAGAAGCATGTGGTGCTTCACGTTGCTGGAATGGCAACATTCAATCAAAGAACCCTCGAACTGGATTTAAAATCACTGAAAGTCAGATGCAAATCTTATTTTTTCTATTAAATCCAATAAAGTTTGGACTAAATGGGATACCACCTGTCTCCTCCTTCCTGTCATTGTGCAGCACTGAGAGCTCAAGTCAGGCCACTCACTCAGAGCTGGGACAGTATGTAAACATAGCCAAGCACTACATCAGCAGGTCATTGAGTTCATACAATCCCTACAAGTTGCAAGCAGGCCATTTGGTCCATCAAGTCCATACCAATCATCCCAACCAGATGCACTCCCCTATCTATCCCTGCATTTCCCATAGCTAATCCACCTCACCTAACATCCCTGGACACAATGGGCAATTTAACATGGTCAATCCACCTAACCTATACATCTTGGACTGCAGGAGGAAATGGGAGCAGCTGGAGGAAACCCACACAGACATAGAGAGAGCACGCAAACTCCACACAGACAGCCACCAGAGGGTGGAATTGAACCCAGGTCTCTGACGCTATGAGGCAGCAGTGCTAACAACTGAGCCACCATGCCACCTTAAAGTTAGCAAGGGCAAGGGTGGCCTCTGCCTGGCCATGAAGGAAACTGTTGAGATTGACAATGATCTCTCTCGAACTGAAGGAAGACCAAAAAGAAGACCAGGTTTTTACACCCATAAAACACCAAGTTCATCAAAGTGATGTTCACATGTTCACTGAGTTCTGGTGCTGGTTTTTCTGCCTGCACTGCAGTGGAGAAAAGCTGCTGACTGCTTAAAGAAAAGGTTAAAAGCAGGGGAGAAATGATAAGCATTTAAAATAGCTTTACAGTAACGGGAATTAGAAAACACATTGAGAGGAAATGGAAAAAGATATAATACTTCCAAAAGGTCAGAAAAGGACCATACATGACACAAGGTTGGATTTCTTGGAGGAGACAGTTCTTAAGAATTGCTTTAATACTAAACACAAAATCTGAACAAATTAACATACTATTGTATTTGGAAGGTCTGATTGAAGGTGATGTTAATAATCTATAGAATATTAAAGACAGTACAGATATTTTGAAAATTTCCTCAAATCATTTGATAATTAATCAACTTAAGAACAAATAAAATTCTTGAATGTTCTTGCCAATATAAAGGCAGGTCTCAAAGTTAGCCATTGTAGCAAAACATATCAGTAAATCAATGTCAATGGGCAAAGACTGGCTTTATAAGTTAGGCTGGAAGCATGTTTTCCAATTTGAGAAGACTAAGAAGTTTAATCAATTATTGATCCCCAATGTGTCAAAGACTGGCAGATCATATCAAACATCCTATGCCCTTGGCTGGTCTGACAGCATCTGTGGAGAGAAATCTGAGTTCTGAGGAAGGGTCACTGCACCCGAAACATTAACTCATGATTTCTCTCCCCAAATGTTGCCAGACCATATGAGCTTTTCCAACAATTTCTATTTGTGTTTCTGATTTCCAGCATCCACAGTTTTTTTTTATGCTTCGGGCTGTTTGCAACAAGTACATTCTGCAGCTGGACAACATTTGCTAAATAATTCCAAGTGTGATAAAAATAATGCCTACAACTAATTTATGATTGTCAATTGGGCTGGTAGTGTGGCGTAATATTTCTCTTAAAAATACACAGAACCCTGTTCTTTGCAAACAGAAACAACATGTACATACACACAGTGTATCTGTTCCAACTCATCAAAACAGACAAAAGCCATACAGTAGCTTATTTCCCAGGGCAATACCTTGACCAATCAGTCAAATTTAAACAATGCGTGGTTGTTAATTATCAATCATTATCTAACTGGTTCATTCTCAATGGCAACACAAGTATCAATCAGAATCCACTTTCCAACCAATCAGCAGTCTCTACATGCAGTATAAAAGGATGATTTTCCCATTTTATATATACAATATATAAAGGTAAAATTGTTCAGATGCTGGCAATCTGAAATAAAAGCTGAAGGTGCTGGAGCAATTCAACAGGTCTGGCAGTGTTTGTAGGCTTTTCTTCCTATTTTCCTTGGTCTATTGGGTTTACACTGGATACTAATAACCCAAGGCAGGGCTGACAATGAGATATACTCAATGTTCTTTGTTATGCTTATTAATATGTTCATTTATTATTTTGTTCTTTACATTGTTCCAATCACAAGTGAACCTGTTTATGTGCTCTGTCTCACCTCCAGTTACTGACCAGATGCCCCCATCCTGAGCTAGCTAACTAACACAAGGAAAGCTTTCTTAAGCCCTTTCTCTAAACAAGCAAGGCCATGTGTCCAAACTGACATTGTCCAGACTCCAGCTATTTGGTCAGTTTGACCACTGGCAAAAATCACAAATGTGTCATGTTTTCCATGGCTGGTTTGATTAATTACTCATTAGGAATTGCTTGTTTTTCCTGGAATGAGGGTTATCTCTTTATTTTAATGAACAATGACCTCAGTTTAGCTTGCTCAGGCTGTTGCTACCTATATGTCATCCAATCAGATGTATAACAGTACAATTCTATAATCACATACTCTCTGGTTAGCTGATAAATAGTCACAATATGCATCTGATATCCTTGTCTGTTTTAAACCAAGACTCCAACGACCAATGGGGTGGCACAGTGAGTCAGTGGTTAGCACTGCTGCCTCACAGTGCCAAGGACCTGAGTTTGATTCCTGCCATTGATGACTGTCTGTGTGGACTTTGCATGTTCTCCCTGTGTCTGCATGAGTCTCCTTGGGATGCTGTGGTTTCCTCCCACAGTCCAAAAATGTGCACGTTAGTTGGATTGGCCATGCTGAAATTGTAGTGTTCAGGGATGCATAAGATCTATGGCAGATTAGCCTTAGTACATACAAGGTTATGGGTATAAGGTGGACGGCTGGATCTGGGTGAGAGGCTCTTCGGAGGGTTGGTATAGACTCTATGGGCCAAATGGCCTCCTTCTGCTCTGTAGGGATTCTATGATTCATTGTGACAATTTAGTCCATTCCTGTTGACTTACAGCATTTAATCCAAACACGGAAATACATTAAAACTAGTAACATTTCTAACCATTAGGTCATTATCTAATAGTTAATGTTTTAATAGAGCAGGCTTCATATGCTTTTTCTTCTCATTCGGCTAACCCAGCAAATTTTAGATTAGTACCTTTATGTTTTAGCTACCATGAGTTTTCCTGTTACACTGGTATTTCTTATGCATAGCCCTGATGAGTGCAAAATATAAAGCTTCAACAAAATTATTCTTCTTTCAATAATATTCAAGTTCTGTGCTATCAAATCGAATTATCGAATAACTGCAGCATACATTTCAAGAATGGAAGTATAACTGGCCTGAAATTGCACTTTCAGATCAGGCCTGATCCACGACCAACAGCTGGTTTTGTACTCTTACAAAACCCAGGTTGAAGAGGAACTAAAGACGCTAGAGAGAAATGGTGTGGTAGTGGAATCTGACCACAGTAACTGGGCAAACACAAATGAAAGACTATCCAAGTCAGACAAAACTGTATGACGATTCAGGGGATAGAAAGTCACAATCTACCAGAAACTGCGTAAAAACTGAAAGAACTGCGGATGTTGGTAATTAGAAAAGCTCAGCAAGTCTGGCAGCATCTGTGGAGAGAAATCAGAGTTAACGTTTTGGGTCCAGTAATGCTTTCTCAGAACTCAGAAGTTGCTTTTCCAGCAATTTCCGTTTTTGTATCAAAGGAAAATTAGCACTATTCATTTCCAACTTCTCAAGATTTAATGTGAAGTTACAGGATCCAAACCATTTATCAAGTTGAGTGTCTCCAATTCTTATTCATAGTTTAGTGTGGATCAAGAGAGTATTCAGGACTTCACAATAAACACACAAGGGTTATACTTGTATTAATTTCTTGGATCAAACATTACTGACAGCATGATATGGTCCAAGTACTTCCCTATGTCTTAGATTGCATAACATATATCGCAAAGAACATTCTTGTTGAGACAGGTGTCATGACGTTTATTAACAACAGAAACTATTTACGTTGTTATGACATCTCAGACTCACACATGGTCTGGTTCTGTGCTTATTGACTATTACTGTTGCATTACATATACGCAACTCACTGAGTGAACACACTACACTGACTCCTTTACACTGAGGAGGGAGTGAATAAAATTTACACCAGTGGGTCACATGGTCACGTAACAGTATTAAAAGTACACGGTTATCCATGCAATAACACAACATCCTCAATTTTCCTTTAAAGAATTCCTTTCCAACAAACATATACAACAAAACAAGTAGGTGCATTATCTGTACACATTAAGATAACATGTTTGTGAATGTGTAACACAAACAGATCTAGTCCTTATAGTTATCATGTCCTGGCAGACCAGCTTCACTCTGCATTCACTATCTATCTTCACAGTTGAATGTAAATCTTTGGTCATCGGTATGTAGTTACTGTCTGGCATCATATCTTCAGTATCTGAGTCGTCATTCAACTTATTGGTGGTTAATGGTACGACCCTCTCAAATTTCTAATCAAATGTTGATCTTGCTTTTGTACACCTCCTGTGCAGCTGTAATTTTGTATACCTCACTCTGGTCAATTACCCTACTATCTGTATGTCCCTGCATATTATGATCTGCCAGCATGCATGCAAAACAAAATTTTCACTATACTTAACAACACTAAATCAAAACAAAATGTAGTTCAGATATGTCACCTAACAGGACCTGACCATTTCTCATTAAAATATCATATGACCTATGTTGAATGCAATGATATCACATCTTTCCACAAATCTATATGTTCACATGGAAACCTCAGACTGTCCTAGTTCAAGGTGGACTGACTGTCTACATGCTCATTAATCATTCTGTCCCTATTTTCCAACAATGCATCATGCACGTGTGTTTGGATGCAAGGGTTTGGGATAGAGGTATTGTCTGATCTGAGAGTAAACCATTATCTTGAAGATTAGTACGTAAATTTAGCATTGCTATCAAAAATCTTGTTAGCTTGCTTTACACTTGACTATCTTGGATTTTGCTAATGAACAGTACATAGACAAGTTGACTGAGGGTAGTGAAGGGAAGAGGTAACATGCTGAACAGGAAATTTCCTGCACACATTTTGGAAAAGTGCCCTGGTATATAGCAGACTGTTGTCAGACAAGGAGTTAGGAAGACAGGGAGATAGACAGGCAGACAGAAAGATAGACAGACACGCAGAGAAAGTGAGATCTAGACAAAGGAATAAAGAGATAGACTGGGAAGTAGACAGACAGAGAGTTAGGCAGACAGACAGATCAGGAAACAGACTAGTAGACAGATATGGAAATGGACAGAAGGCCGTTAAATGAATATGGAGGTTAACAGACACAACCTTTTTCCAACAAATACAAGTCTTACGTTAATTTAATATCACCCAATAGATAGTTCTTTATAAAAATTTATACAGGAAAAAAAAGCCAGCTCAGTGTGGGTTTCTAAACCAACAGTGACTTAATTAAGAAATTACGACTGGAAGTACATTAGATATTCCCCAGAATAAGGGTCTGGAGAGTTTGAGGAATTGATTCCGAGTATACTTATGTTAGTAGTCAGACTGAAGAATCAGATGCATTCTATACACATTTCTCCCACTTGAGTACATTTTCTATTCTGCTGTGCTCCAAAATTATATTTTTTTCCAATTTGAATTTCTCTGATTATTCACTCAACATATTTACACACAGGCTTTGGAAGATTTGCTCAACCTATTTCCAAAAGCTTATGTTCCAAGTGCTCGTATTATTATGAGATGTGCCTTTTGGTTTGCTTGTCAGGGGACTTAGGTTCAAATCCAGGCCAGGCTTAAAGGGATAAAGTGCCCCTCTGAGAGTCCTATATAGGTAACTCTGTTGAACTAACTGTGGGCACTATCATATATATTCCCTATTATCACTGTTGAGTAGTTGAGACTAAGCCAGCAGATGTGACTGATGCCCTAATAATGGGAGATATCGGGTGAGCCATGGTACCTGTTGACATTATTCCATTTTGAAATTGTATTGGCTAATATTTACCCATTGAATATTATTGCTAAAAACAGATGATCTGGCCATTTAGTGAATTACTATACATGGGAGCTTGCTATCTGCACATTGGTTACTGTTTTGTAATAATCACTATATCGTTAGGACCTGAGTGGCAACTTTTTCACACAGAGGGTGGTGCATATATGGAGCAAGCTGCCAGAGGAAGTGGTAAAAGTGAGTAAAATTACAACATTTAAAAGACATTTGGACAGATATATTGATAGGAAATGGTTAGAGGGATATGGTTCAAATGCAGGCAAATGGAACTAATTTGGTTTAGGAAACCTGGTTGGGATGGACATGCTGTGCCAAAGAGTTTGTTTCTGTGCTGGATGATGCTATGACTCTATCACTTCAAAATTATTTTATTGGCTGTGAAATGATCTGGGATGTCCTGAAGTCGCGAATGCCCCTATAGTTTTTTGTCAGACAAGAGTATGAAGGGCTAATGAAGCGAAATTGGTCAATGATGTTAAGATACGGTGAAGCTACAAATCAGCCATGATCTGACTGAGTGATGGGACAGGTTCGAGGAGCTGAATGGCCTACTCTTGTCCTGATTGGTATTGGGTTTTGAATGAATTGTGTGTTTCTTTTGGCTTGGGGGCAAGGTTGGGAGTTAGGCCGGGGTGAGGATAATGATGCATTTCTGCATAAGGAGTGAAAGGTAACAGCTGAGAGGTCAAGTGGAGGCTAATGATGTGAATGGGATTCAGTGAGATATCTCATGAGGAGTATAGTTGGCAACACTTATGCTGGGAGCAGGGGGTAACCTTTGATTTTGAATTGAAATGGTTATATACTAGATATTGTCAGATTTGACGACCTTATTGCAGATCCAGCAGGCCTGGCAACTTTTCCACGTCCTCTTCCCCTGGACCATTTGTTTTATTTTGCTATGTGGGAACTCTTCTTTTGCTAGCACTACAAGTCTGCAAATTTCTTGGGACAGTGTCATAGGCAATCCCACATTTCCACGCAATGAAATTTATTCTGGGATGAATTCTTTTGGGGCTTAATCTGCAACTTTAGCTTAAACCCCATCATAAACTCCAATGTTTCATTGATGTTTTGTTGCACATCTGAAGAAACCCGTGGAGAAATTGTTTTTTCCAACACAGCTATAACACACTCTGATTATAATCTCATGGATGCCTATGCCTCTCCATTCATAAATTCTGACCTAATGTTAAGGTGTCAATACTTGAGAGGGGCTCCTAAACTTATAACAACATGACGCAAACCCACTTGAGATCCCAGACAGCCAGACAGCTTGAAAAAAATGAAGTGATCTCTCCTGCTGTGAGATGTCTAAATTTTGGAAAAGTAATGATTTCTGTAAAATGAGCAAACAAGCCATCAATGATCTGTAATTTATATCACTGATTTGATGGCTCTCATCTGAAACAATTTAAAATGGAACTTTTCACAGCTACATTCAAGGCTGCAGTGGTTAAAGTAGAAACAGTTGACCTGGTTGTGGAAGAGGTTTGTCAGTCAAATCAGTGTCCCCTGCTGAACTTTAAATGATGATGACAGATCTTCTTCAATATAGGCAGATAGCTCTTTGTGGTGGCCCTCCACCCTTTTCTTAATTCAAGAGTAGTTTGCATCAACTCATTTTCATCGTAAGCCCAAATTTCTCTGACTCAAGCCCATGGAAGTCTCTTTAAGTGCTAATTGCCTGACAGGAATGAACCCCTCCAGGAATATCCATTCTATCCTCAGGTGATCAATGACGATCAGTGATTACTGATGATTGTGATTTATGCTGACCAGAGATCAGTGATGATCGAAGATAATCAGGGATTCATGATCAAAGATTGATGGCGAGCAGTGATTGATGATGATCTTGATCAATAATAACTGGTGATAGACGATAATCATAATTTATGACATTTGTGATCAAGAATGATCATGATTGATGATGATTGGTGGTGATCACAGTTGATTGCTGAGATTTGGTGATGAGGTGTGATTACTATTAGTAATCTGTTTGGCGATTTGACGTAATCAACGATAAAAGAATACATTTTGCAATCACCGCGATTGGAACGTTTGAGTTATAAAGAGAGGCTGGATAGGTTGAGACTTTTTTCACTGGAGCGTAAGAGGTTGAGGGGTGACCTTATAAAGGTCTTTTAAATCATGAGGGCCATAGATGAGGTGAATGGCAGGTGATTTTTCCCTATGGTGGGGGATTTCAAGACTAGGAGGCATATTTTTAAGGTGAGAGGAGAAAGATTTGCAAAGGACATGAGGGGCAACTTTTTTACACAGAGAGTAGTTCATGTGTGAAATGAACTTCCAGAGGAAGTGATGGTTGCAGGTACAGTCACAATGCTAAAAGACGTTTGGATAGGTACATGAATAAGAAAGGTTTGGAGGGACATGGGCCAAGCTCAGACAGATGGGACTAATTTAGTTTGGGATTATGGTTGGTATGGACTGGTTGGACTGAAGGGTCTGTTCCCGTGCTGTATGACTCTACCTATACCATCAGTCACTATACTTTTTATTTTGCTGTGGCTCAGGAATATTTGAAATTATGTTTGGCTGATTTGTACGTTTTTACCCACTTTTGCTACGTGTCTCTCACATCTTTACACAACAAAATTATGTTGATGTCAAGTTTTGAAAGTTTAGATTCTCCCAGAATCCTAAGTCTTTTGTTAGAGGGGAGGGAAAGTGGGGTTGTAACGATGGGGGTGGGTTGAGCTGGTGAGTTCTGGACTTTCACTACATTTCTTCTTCCTTATTTCATTTCTAAATGACCTAGCTTGAATTCTATTATTTTGGCTCTTCAGTGGGGCAAATAATTACATTATATCTATCTGATCAAATTCTTTAAATGCCTCTATCAATCATCCTTCAATCTTTAATGTTCAATACAATATACACCAGGGTAATTCTGGTCAATCTGCTTTGCCCCTTGCCCTTCTAAGCCCTATCCTGTACTCAGAACTCAATGCAGTAATGCAGCTAGACCCTGACCAATGCTGTAGTCTACTGAAAGAGAAGTTCCTCTCCTTTGTATTCCAGGCTTCTCTCATTCCGTTAACAGTTCCATCAGGGTCTGATTAACAAACGGGATATATCTGTACAACAGCTGCAGAAGTGATGATAAATGATTGTACTTTAAGTTCATTGCGCAGTTCAAAGTCATATATTAAAACACATCATATCAGATGAAAGCATTAAAACATGTTAAAACATTCGTCAAAACTTGGTTGCTGTTGCCATTTTGAATTTGGTTTGAGCTTTTTCTTTGTTAGTGGATGGAATGGACTCTCTTTTCAGATCAATGACAAATATCTGCTGACCCATTAAAAGTCCTCATTTGCATTCACAATGCCTACTTAATGAAGCTGTAGTTCAGCTGTAGCAGGTACCAGGTGTACTGTTTGAATGGGAATATACCTGGGTGTGGATTCAGCAGAGCTGAGGCAGCATAGCTACCATACTTTCTCAGTACTGTAGCTGCTTGGCTGAATTCCACTGACAATGGTGATGCACTGATTAAAAGTCTCCTAATTATCTGCCTAGAACAACAATCAGATATTCAATGTTGTTAATCTTGGAAACTTGCTAACAGGAAGCTTTTGGTTATGCTCCTAGAATGAGCTAATTTTGGCATTGCGTGTAGTGGCGTCAAAAATTCAAACTAGATAGAGATATTTGGCTAACTCCTCCATTGACCTCACAGAAAATAAGAGACAGGAGCTTCCTTTACTCATGTACGTATTATGTAACTATCTTCCACTGATTGTATTTTGCTAGCGATATAAAGCTCCCGAACTCAAAATAAGGGGGAGCAGATTTAGAACTGAGTTGAGGAGGAACTTCTTCACCCAAAGGGTTGTGAATCCGTGGAATTCCCTGCCCAGTGAAGCAGTTGAGGCTTCCTCATTGAATGTTTTTAAGGTGAAGATAGATAGATTTTTGAACAGTAAAGGAATGAAGGGTTATGGTGAGTGGACGGGTCAGTGGAGATGAGTCCACGAAAAGGACAACCACGATCTTCTTATTGAATGGTGGAGCAGGCTCAACAGACCAGATGGCCTAGTCCATCTCCTATTTCTTATGTCCTTATATTCTCATGTTCTTATACTTAATGGAGGCTGTTATAGTCCACTTATGCATCTGGAGACTGTGAGTTAATGAATCAATTATAGATCATACCTGGCCTCCAACTCATTGGCTGACACAAAGATGTGAAGATTCACTCCATGATTCTAACAAGTGGAAGATTGCAGGCAGTTTGCTCATTATTTCTTGCCTCGACAGGTTGCTGAATGAGGAAATGCCCACTCGACTGGACCCATTTAGTTAATATGCTGGAGAAGCTGAAGATTAACACAAAGGCTAAAGTACTAAGCAATCTATTTTCTCTCCATTTTTCTCTCCCATTTATCATTCCTGTCCAGTGGTTGGTCCAATGCTGGGTGGCATTTTGCCAGTTGCAATCTGATTACAGCAGATACCACAGTACTGCAGAAACCAGCACATATCTTGCTATCCAAGATGTCCTGATTGGTACTGAAGCTAGTTAATCTGTTTATTATCTTGGTTCTTGGTATCTTAGCTCCCTCTCCACGACTTTTCTTAAAACATGAAGGTTTATATTTGTGCTGCATTCTATATTGGGGTCAATGCCTGCCTATTCTTGGTTCTGCTCTGTTTGTAAGAGGACACAGGATGATAGATGCAGGAAGTAAATGTGATTGTCCAGAACAAGTGCAGTCATTGAGGCAGTACATGATAGAGCAGGTCTTGCAAGGAAATTTCAAGGTCACATCAGCAAAAGTGAAGGATTATAATCCCTTGTGAAGTTTAATGAGGTTTAATGATCCACTGTATCATTAATGTCTGGGTGGAATTGCTGACAAATCCATGGGATGTGCCTTGATTACTTTTACTATTTAAACTGCACTGTGGGGTGTTTGATCGCAGTCTATTACCAATGTTTACCACATGTTAATTCTGGATGTTAGAAATAAGTTGTACAACCACTGCAGATTGTTTGATTGCTCTAAAGGTAAGGTAAAGTCACCATAGTCTTGCCAGATCATAGGGCTGCTCTCTCATTAGAGAGGGAGAGAGAGAAAGAGACGACTGGTAGTGGTCACCACGCCTCAGGTGAGGCAAGAGGTTGAGAACAAGTTTCATAGTAACTTCAGCCAGTGCAGGAGCTAAACCCATGCTGTTAGTATCACAAGCAAAGTCAATCAGCCAACTGAGTTACCCATCCCTTTACTGCTCTATCTTGCAAAGTAAAGCATTGACTTTGTTCAAAACAGTGGATCTTGTGGCTTTGTTCTCTTAGTGAGTCCCTGAATCTCACTTTTAGTTTACAATGAAAATAAAGTTAGCTGGTGCTTAACCAGTCTTGTCCGGGATTATAACATATCTTGTTGATCTCATCTGGGATCATACCATAATAAGCTACATTTTGTTGTTAAGAAAGGGGAACTCTTCTCATTAAGATTCAATAGAGATTTATCTGTTGCCACGGCTAATTAGATGGGACCTTAGACTCAGCATAGAGAGGAAGATCAATAGCAGCACCCTACCCCAACCATTAGACACTTGTGATTGGTACTGCAATATGTGTGGCTCAGTGGTGAGCACTGCTGCCTTTCAGCGCCAGGGACCTGGGTTTGATTCCACCCGCGGGAGATTGTCTGCATAGAGTTTGCACATTTTCCCTGTGTTTGTGTGGTTTTCCTCTGGGTGCTCCGGTTTCCTCCCGCAGTCCAAAGGTGTGCGGGTTAGGTGGATTGACTATACTAAATTGCCCATAGTGTCCAGGGATGTGCAGGCTCAGTGGGTTAGCCATGGGAAATGTGGGGCTATAGGGATAGGGTCGTGGGGGTGGGCCTGGGTAGGATACTCTTTGGACGCTCAGTGTGGACTCGATGGGCTGAATGACTTGCTTCTATGATATGACAGGAGATAGGAAGATTAAGTTTCTTCAATTAAAAACCCAGTGGCAGTGGATGGAAGCATGTTTAATTCACAAAAATGGAGTGATTGTGCGTCATAGGATTTGCAGCCTTACTGGAGGGTGTTATCTCTGTCAGGTGAGTTGTGTTATTGATGGGACTCTCTGAATCAGATTGTACGCGCTGTCCATAGCCAGTTGCTGATATCAATTTCTCTCTAAAGTGCAGCAGTGATTACAATCTGCCATTATTGGGCTGGATGTTATTGTGTGAAGTAGCGATTCTGAAAGGGTTCATGTTTAAGACTGCATTAAACACCACCAACCTGATGTGCCATAGGGCTTGAGAGGGAATCGGGGAGAACATCTTAAGATGTCCTAGACTGTAGACCTATGTCCCCAGGTTTCTACGTTGTCTAAGTAACAATGCCTAATGAACTAATGTAACCTGTACCTAATTGCTACTAGGCAATAACTGCATCTTGTAGCCTCAACGCCTACACTAAAAACCAAATTTGTCCTTAGACCCAGTCAAAGAAGGAGGATTGGTGGTAGCATTCTTCTCCCATTAAATAGCACAAGTATGAAACCAGATCAATGTGAAAATCCAATGTTGCAATTGTAACTTTACATTGAAAGAAATTTGGTGAATACAAGATGTTAAATGTATTGGGTACATTGCATATTAAGGAGCTGGATGTTTGAATATGTAAAACATCGTAAACAGTGTATATAATGGATGGAGCGTTCATTTTTGTTTAAATCAATAAAAATATGAGATGACATTGCTCTTCCTAGTTTATTTTATTTAGTCTGGTTGAATGATTTTGGAAGCGAGAGACTCTGCATCTTGATCATTGTGTCTCCAATGTGTGACCTGATGGTCTTGTCTTCATTAATCTTCTCTAAATGTAATGGAAAGCAGATGGGAGCAATTCCGGCAATGTCTGTGCTGGATACTTGACTAAAGACTAATCCTGTTTGACCTACTATTCATGAAATTAAATAGGATAAATATTGTATCAGAGATAGTAGGAACTGCAGATGCTGGAAAATCTGAGATAACAAGGTGTAGAGCTCGATGAACACAGTAGGCCAAGCAGCATCATAGGAGCAGGAAGGCTAAATATTGTAGCAAGTTTCTTTCATTTGTGGTTCTTTTCTTCTACATATCATTTAGGGAAATACCAAAACAGATATTTTTTATGATACATACCAGAGATGCCATCGGTTTTCTAAACTTTTCTTTTTCATTTCACTCTGACAGTGGTAACTCACACTAGTTAACAGTTCAATGTGTGTGAGTATCTATTGCATAGAATGTACAGGAGAGAACAAGATACAATATGAAGGCTTTCACATTTTGGGTCAGTGTTTATTCTCCAAACAAGCCTGCTCCCACACTTCTTCATTGAAACTTATCTGCATATCCTTCTGTTGTTTTCTCCCAATTTTGGCTGATGTTATTCGATCCTCCCAAACCCATAGGCACTGCAGGCTGTTTTATCATGTCTGCCAGACCTAGCTAGGATCAGTTGACTTAGGATAGGCTGAGAGTTAAATCAGGCATTTTTTTCAGGCTGTTAGTTCCAAACTGAGCAGCCATTAGGGCAAAGTGCACTGTCAGGATTTTATAAAAATATATTATGGGGGATATTTCGATTTGAAAGAATAGCATAGAAGGGACCCAATCAGTTGCTTGTTACACACCTCTCCTGATTTTCAGGAGCTAATCCAATACAATTACATTTACAGTGTGGCCAAAATCACATGATCCTGATTGAATTGCCTTATCACAATCCTCCAGCTCTTACTCTTAAGGCAGCTCAGTACCTGCTCCACAAGGAGTTAAATTCTATTTAGAACCATCTTAACTCTGAGTATTAAGGATGAACCAGGATTACACCACTGCCATTTCCTTTATCTTATTTAGTAGCTCATAGCTTTCCCTTCCTGGCAGGAGCAGAAACTAATTAATTTTGTTTCTATATTCCTTCAGCGTCTCTCCGATAATTATGAAAGATTCTGCTGAATATTTGGACTCTAACCAATATTGAATAATCCATATGCGCATGCTGAGCAGCAAACTAAGTGCCTCAGGTCTCATCAACTAATATTTCTCCATTATACTGTCAGCTCGTCTCAGTTGGTAGCACTCTTGTCTCAGAATCAGAACGTGGTGGGCTCAAGCCCTGCTCCTGGGTTTCAGCACTTTATCGAGGCTGGTACTTCAGTGCAGCATAAGACAGAACTGCAGCTGGAAGTTCAGCACTCAGTGTGTTGTAATCAGTGCTGTCTTTCAAATGAAATGCCTGTATCCTGCTATGATTTCTTTTTGTTGCAAAGGAGTTCTCCCATTATTCTCTCTTTAACTAACGCTATTAAAAAACAATTAATGGATTGTGGTGGGATCCTGTTACATGTAAACTGGCCACCATGTTTGTCTGTATGACTACTGTTCCTTAAAGCTTAACTATTTGGATAAGATATACCGTGGGACATCCTGGCAATAGGTAGCACGCCACATAAGTGGAAGCTGTTTATCTCCATTTGTGTCCAGGTATACTTCAAGGGCATGTATTATCGCTTTGCAGCTTGTCAATTATCTGCTTGAAGTTTTGCAGTCTGTAGAAGCGAAATATCCATATTTGGAATATATTTGGAGAGATTTAAACACAAAGTGCCCTCATAGGAACAGGTATAGGCCATTCGGGGTGTTGAGCCTGCTCAACCATTCAATATGATCATGGCTGATCATTCACTTCAATGCCTTTTTTGCACACTATCTCCATATTCCTTTACATCATTAATATTTAGAAATCTGTCAATGTCTAAATACACTCAATGATTGAGCCTCCACAGACCACTGTGGTAGAGAATTTTAAAGATTCACAACCTTCTGAGTAAAAAGTAATCTCTTCATCATGATCTTAAGTGGTTTCCCCTTATTCTAAAATTGTGCCCCTGGTTCTGCACTCCCCAACCAGGAGAAATATCTTAACTGCATCTACCTGCTTATCTTTTACAGTATTTTGTGATTTTAAGTGAGATCTTCTCTAATTCTTCAGACCCAGTTTCCCCACTCTCTCTCCTTAGGACAGTCACACCAGCCTGGGAACAAGTCTGGTGAATCTTTGCTGCAATGCATCAAAGGTAATAATATCCTTTCTGAGGTAAGGGGTCCAAAACTACACACAATACCCCAGGTACAGGCTAACCAAGGTTGTATATTGAAACAAGACTGTACTCAAATCCTCTTAAGGTAAGGGCCAACATATTATTTACCTTTCTAATTGCTTGTACCTCCATACTAGCCTCTAGTGGCTTATTGACAAGGACACCCAGTTCCCTTTGTACATTTCCAACCTCTTATAATAGAAATATTCTGCACATTAGCTCCTCCTACCCAAGTCAGTATTTCCACATTACTTTTCATCTGCTGTGTTATTACCCACTCACTAAGTATTACCCAAAGAGATGGAGATCAAATCCTCTTGAAGTCATTTTGCATCTCCTCACAACACACATTCCCACATTCCTTTAAGCCATATGTGAAATTGGAAACATTCCATTTGCTCCCCGTGACTAAATCATCGATATATTTTGTGTCCAAGTACTGAACCTTGCGACACTCACTAGTCATAGTCTGCCAATGCGAGAATGACCCGTTTGTTCTTACTCTCCATTTTCTGCCTGCTAACAAATCATTAATCCATGCCAGTAAATTGCCTCCTTCACCATGTGCTTTAATTTTGCTAACCTACCTCCACTGGGGAAATTTATCAAAAATCTTCCAGAAGCCTAAATATACTACAACAACTGACTCTCCTTTATCAATTCTGCTACTAACTTCCTCAAAAAACTTCCAACAGTTGCATCAAACACAATTTCCCACTCACAAATCCATGCTGGTTATGTCCAGTCAGATTATTGTTATTCAAGAATCCATTAATCACATCCTTTATAATAGATTCGAGCATTTCCCCACTACTGATCTAAGTTAATAAGACTATAGGTCCCTATGGTTTCTTTCCCTCCCTTCTTAAAGAGTGGGGATGCCATTTTCTTCTTCCATTCTGCAGGAACCATTCTGGAATCTATATAATTCTAGAAGATGAACATTAATGCATCCATTACCTTCACATATACATCTTCTACGATGGTCGACAGTCTAGGATATAGAATATTAGGTTCCAGGAGCTTGGCAACCTTAATTTCCATTAATTCCTCAAATACAACCTTCATTCTAATATTAATTTCCTTCATTTCTTCATTGACCTTTGCCCCTGGAATACTGAATTCTGGGAGATTTATTGTATCTTCCTCAGTCAAGACAAGCACAAAGTCACCATTTAGCTTCTCTGTTACAGTTCTAGTCTCCATTATAAATTCTCCAACTGCCTGTAATGGATCCACATTTGCCCTAATCAAATGTTTCCTCTTAAAGTACTTGTAAGATATTTTGCAGTATGTTTTTCTGTTTTTTGCATTTATATTCTATTCTCCATTTCTTTATTTCATTCCAAGAAGAGCCAGGAAGTTCATCCTGTGTCAATATTTATCCTTTTGTCCAACTTCACAAAACCGATTATGTGGTTATTATTACTTTGCTGTTTGTGAGACCTTGATATATGCAAGTTGTGTGCTGAGTTATCTACATTATAATAATGTATACATGCATCTTTCTTTCTCCTCTTAACAGCTCTGTAAAGCCTAGTTGCCCTGTATTTCTTACTCGAGTGCTTTCTAAATGTTTTGTCAGGCCATTTGACTCTAGAGGAATTCTTAGCTGAACCTGCCTGTATCTTCGCTTTGCATACATACTGGAGATTTTTTGTTTTGATCTGGACTCATTCAATCACAGTTAAATTTTGATTTTCTTTGAGTTTTCCTTCCTAAACTGTGAGAATTGGAGCGACTGACCAATACGTACTGATATCCCAGCTGCAATCAGCTAATTCAGTACAGATTAACTACAATGCCTGGGTCTGCTAGTCCAATGTCTCAGTCTCACATTGGTCAGTGCTGTTACCCACTGACAGACCTGAGAAGATTTGAAAGGTATCACTGTGCTTGACTGCAGCATTCCAATAAAATACAGAACATATTGTCAACCCAACATTCTCAAACTGAAAAGAACTCTGGATGTCCTTATCAAAATCCTGCTAATGTTGGATTATTGTAGAGGTCTTTACCTTGTTTCAGCCATGTAATAGCTGTCAGCTTTCAGCCAGAGCTCTGTAGGTGGTTCTCTCACCTCTGATCCTGAGGGCTATGGTTTTGAATGCCACACCCAGAGACAAAATCTAGGCTGAACTGTCAGAAGCACAATCTCAGAAGTTTTAAAAAAGTCCCACCTGGTCTCTCAGGTACATGTAAAGGATCCTCTCGCACTATTTTGAGGAAGAGCGGGCAAAATTATCCCTGATGTCTATTTATCCCTCAACTAGTGTTATTAAAATATATTACACAGAAACAAAAATTGCTGGAAAAACTCAGCAGGTCTAATAGCATCTGCGGAGAGAAAGCAGAGTTCAAATTTCGTTTCAGAATGCAGTTCTGAAAAAGGATCACTGGATCCAAAGCATTAGTTCTGTTTCTGTCTCCACAGATGCTGCCCAACCTGCTGAGCTTCTCTAGCAATTTCTGTTTTTGTTTCAGATTTCTAGCATCCACAGTTCTTTGTGTTATTTTTTTCCTTGGAATATAATACCTGTTTATGGAAATCTGTGCAAATGAATTGCCATGTTTCCTACATTATAGCAATGTTCAAATAATTAATTGGCTGTAAAGCACTTTTGTACATCTTAAGGTTATGAGATGTGTGATATAAAAGCAGGTTTCTTCTTTTCCCTCTTTGCAGCTGACTGCTGCGTTCAGAAACAAGCCGTCTGAACTCGATAGCGAAGCCCCATTTGAGGTGATATGTGACAGTTCTCTTTGTTACCAACAGCTTGCTAAAAATGTTGAAAAGGGTGAGATCCTGTTTCTGCCAAATCAAGAACTGTAATCAGTCTGAAAACGATTGAGTTGAACTGCAGAAAAAAAAGCTGACAACATCCTTTACAGGGTAAGCCAACCCTGAAAGACTGTGTGGGAGGAAGACCATTAAAACACTGAGTTGGGAGCGAGAGGCCTATAAATTTCTTTCATGCTATCATCTTTTTATTATTTTTCTGTCAGCTGTATTGTAATTTTGGCATGTCAAAAATGGATTGCAAACCTGTGTCACACTGTATTTGGACTGAAGCATATCCATCCTTGAAAGAGAATTTATAATTGTCATTTTTATTTGTTGACAAATCTAATTTTTAATCTATTTAGAGTGAACCCCTATTGGCACCAAAGGGATAATTTTGCAAGAGATTTGATGGATGTGAGCACAGGTTGGGGATAGGGCTATAACAATGCAGTGCAATTTTTAAATTTACACCCTTTGCAAGGCTCTGGGGCTGATATTGAATTCTCAAAGATTTATCCCTTATGCTCCATTTGGGATACATTTAAACAAAAATAATACTTTCAAATATGCCAAGGCAGCAGTGTAAGATGGCCAAAATAATTTCTTTACCCAGAGTGTGATTACAACGTGGAACTCAAGGCCAATAGAACAGTTGCTTTTAAAGCTGGGGGGAGCTGGATCATATGAGGGAGAAAGGAATAGAAGGATATAAGGATAGTAGGTGGAAGTCCACTTTGGGGACCCATTTCCAAGCCTTTGGAACCTTGAATTCCCAAACCTTTAAATCCATCCTCTTTCACTATTGGCACATCAACACTATTTACATGTAAAAATACGTTGCCTTTGGGTGAATGATAGCAGTAAACATTGGGCTTGGGGCAGGGTGGAGTGTTTGAGATGTTTTACTGCTTCTTGGGCCAGACACAGCATCAATTTTATTGTAATAATTGTCTTACAATGCATCTTCTTCCCCTCTGTTTTATTGTGACACACAAACATGATCTTGCTGGACTGAACTGGTAATGAGTTAATTAAAATATGCCTCTTACTTGTCCTTATTGTATACCTACTATTGGTCCTTACTGTCAGATCCAGCATTTTGCCAATGAGTCCAGTTACCTTACATTTCAAGCTCCGGCATAACTTCAGACTCTTTAATTATGAACATTTAGGATTGACTCTCTGATAAGTCTGTACCCTGTGGAGTAGCAGTTTGCAGATTCAGGTAACCTAAATTGAAAAGGAAACCGTACTACTCTACCTCAACTTCCTGTAATTCTCATACCCCAAGTACTAATTCATTTATGTCTTGACAAATGTTGTCTTTTATTTTGCTTGGCCTTCACCCTAGAGGTCCCAGAATTCTATTGTTTGCTTGGAATTAAGAGGAGCTCAGTCTGAGTTTTCACCCCTTAGACTTCTCCAGCAACAAGCAATACCTTTGTTTGTATGCACGTGGTGCTAATCGTGCTAATGTTATTGCAGGGCCATGGATCATGTTCTGATCTGGGCTTCTATTATATTTACGGATCAGGTTTCATACAGTTGAATGCTCTGTGCCTGCCTAGTTTTTCCCTTGTTTACTGGACAGCTTACAATCATTATTTCTCTCCAACACTCTCTTTATTTCTGAGCCGAGGTCCACTCTGCTGGTCCAAACTGTGGAGGACGGAAATCTATCCCAGTGAGATCTGGTTTCCTGTATTTATTCTGCTGGCATGATCTCAAATGACCATGATAGGGGGCAACACTGGTCAACTTAAGGGCAACTATTCCACCTCCACGGTTGCTGCTTGGGACCTCTGTCTCTTAGCACAGGAAAGGTTAAATTTTCTCTTCAGGAGATGGGAAACAGGAGTCAGATCTGTTTTGGAGGCTGTTGTGGCATGGGGGTTAGGTTGAATTCTTCGGTAGGACAGCCTTTGGTTACCCCACACCCGGCCAGGCAGAAAGGCCCATAGGCCTGCGTAGAGTACAGCCTCCCCCACCTCCAGGTAGTTTAACTGACCCACTGCCACCTCCTCCCCCAACAACTCTAGTGTCCTGGCGGCTTCAATTTTCATTTCCATGTGTAAGATGTTGATGAGAGGGCACCTCCATGTTGAAAAACCTTCTCAGTTACTTACCCTTTACTGCAGCCGGCTGCTCCTTCCAAGTTGGAAAATCTCTCATTAGTCTCAAAACCCAGTTACTACCCCTGACCCTCACAACTGATCCTTACCACATCAGGAAACTGGAGGCTGACTATAAAATTCAGGGCTGCCTCCTTAAACAGGACTCCTAAAGTGGTTCATTCATCATTGCCTCATCTGGGAGGTTGGTTAGCTCAGGTGGCTGCTTGGTGATGCAGAGTGGGTTCAATTCCTGCACTGGCTAAGGTTACCATGAAAGATTCTCCTTCTCAACCTCGCCTCTCACCTCAGGCATGGTGACCGTCAGGTTAAACCCCTACTGGTTGTCTCTGTCCAATGACAGAGCAGTCCTCTGGCTTGGTAAGGCTACGGTGACTTTATATGGGGACAGGCATGTCTGCTGAGCCCCAAATCTGCCTCCACTAAAAGTTTTTTTATTTGTTTTGTTTCATTAACATTCAAAGAAAACCCAAAAAAGCAGGCAAAAAAAATTGCATTTTTTTTAAAAAAAATAGACGTTTTTAAAACACGCTTTGTTTTAAATGAGCTTTTAAGGGTTTACAGTGAGTGGCTGAATTTTTTTCATTCTAAATTTAGAAGTTAACAAAGACTATATGTCTTTGAGAGGGTCTTTTTTAATATTGCAAAACTTTATTTTTGAAAAACTGAACAGTTTTTTTTAAAAAATAGGGAGTTGTGTTTTTGTTCTGGAGCATGCCATGTGTGGTCATCTCTGGAGAAGATTTTGTTTACTTTGAGGAATTTATTGAAGAGGAGTCTTTTTTTTATTCAGTCCATCAGCTAAATGATTGATTTTATTTAAGTTTTATTTGTATGATATTTTTAAGTTTTTCCATTTTAACATTATTTTTGTAGGTAATGAAAGGTAGTTTATTTTATATATCAGGTGTTATTGAAACATCCTTTTTTTTAGGCTTAATGTTATTAAGGGCATATATAAGGTTCAGAATGAGATGGCTAATAGATTGAGAAAAGTTATTACGCAACAGGCTCTGTCCGATAGATGGGTGACCATTGGGAAAGGTAAGATGAAAGGTCAAAAGTCTCCAGTGGCTATTCCTCTATCAAATAGATATTCAATTTTTGGAACAGTAGAAGGGGATAATCTATCTGAGAAAAATGGAAGGGGCAGTCGGTTACTGGACACGTTCGACTAGATTTAATAGAATTATTGTTATAGAGGACTCTCCTGATAGGGCCATAGACAGAAGATTCTGTGTCAGTGAGCATAAATTTAGTATGGTTTGTTGCTTTCCTGGTGCCAGGATTAAGGTGATATTGTTAAAGGTGAGACTGTGAAGCTGGAAATTATTGTACACATCGGTAGGAATGACATTTTTAGGGAAAAGATTAAAGCAGTACAGAGTGAATTTAAAAGGTTAAGTAGAAGATTAAAAGATAGAACCTTACAAGTAGTAATTTCTGGTTTACTCCCAATGCAAACTCGAACGAGGGAAGGAATAAAAGGATAAAGGAGTTAAATCAATGGTTGAAAAGTTGGTGTATTGTTCAGAGATTCGGGATTTTGAACAACTGGAATGTCTTTTGGGATAGAAAAGACCTGTTCAAAAAGGATGGGTCTAACCTGAACTGGAAAGAGATCAACATCTTAACAGGGAGATTTGCTCATTCCATCAAGGGAGACTTTATACTGATAGAGAGGGAGAGTGGAGGAATTCTAAGCAGCAGTGCAGATGGAAGGATTGATGGGGACAGTTCTGAATGTGAGGAGAGCACGTCAATTAGAAAAGCAAGACAGAAGAGAGTCAGAGTATGTAGTAACCCTGAAGGACGAAATTGCTTTTATTTCAATGCAAGGAGTAAGGCTGATGAACTCAGGGCATGTTTAAGAACATAGGATTGGGATATCATAGCTATTACAGAAACTTGGCTGAGAGAGGGACAAGGCTGGCAGCTCAATGTTCCTGGTCTTAGATGCTATAGGAAGGATAGAAAAGGAGGCAAAATCGTTGGGGGCGGGGATGGTGTTTTTGATTAAAGAATACATTACTGCTGTAACTAGGGAAGATATTTCAGAAAATTCATCCAGTGAAAATATATGGGCAGGAATTACAAATGAGGAAGCAAAGATCACTTTGATAGGATTGTGCTATAGCCTCCCCAGTGGTAAGAGGGAAATTGAGAAACAAATACGTAGGGAGATCTCAGATATATGTACGCATAATAAGGTTGTAATAACAGGGGAATTTTAATTTACCAAGTATTGACTGGGGCTTCCTTAGTGTTAAAGGCTTGGATGGTGAATAATTTGTCAAAAGTGTTCAAGAAAATTTTCTTTATTAGTATGCGGATGCTCCTACTAGAGAAGGAGCAAAACTAGACCTTCTTTTGGACAATAAGGCAGGGCAGGTGTCTGAAGTAAAAATGGAGGAACACTTTTGGTCTAGCAATCATAATTCTATCAGTTTCAAAATGGTTATGGGAAAGGATAAGCCTTCCATGAAAGTTAAAATTTATAATTGGAGTAAGGCAAATTTTAATGATATGAGACAGGAAGTTGATTGGAGTAGACTGTTCGCAGGTACAAGGACATCTGACAAGTGGGAGGCATTCAAGGGTGTGGTGACAAGAGTTCGGAGGCATTTTGTTCCTATTAGAGTGAAGGGCAAGGCTGGTAAGATTAAGGAACAATGGATGAATAAAGGTATTGAAGTTCTAATCAAGGACAAAAGAGAATCTTATTTTAGATATAGACAACTTGGTTCAATTGAATCTCTTAATCAATATAAAGAGTGTAGGGGCATTCTTAAGAGAGAAATCGGGAAGGCAGACAGGGGATAGTAGGAACTGCAGATGCTGCAGAATCTGAGATAACAAGGTGTAGAGCTGGATGAACACAGCAGGCCAAGCAGCATCAGAGGAGCAGGAAGGCTGATGTTTTGAGCCTAGACCCTTCTTCAGAAAATCATTTTCTGAAGAAGGGTCTAGGCCCGAAACGTCAGCCTTCCTGCTCCTCTGATGCCTTTAGGCAGACAGGGGATATGAGATAGCATTGGCAGAAAATGTTAATTTTTTTTATAAAGAATCCCTACAGTATGGAAATAGGCCCTCGGCCCAACAAGTCCACACTGACCCTCAGAACACCCCACCCAGACCATTTCCCCAAATCCACCTAAGCTACACATCCTTGAACACGACGCGCAATTTAGCATAAGCAATCCACCTAGCCTGCACATCTTTGGACTGTAGGAGGAAACCGGAGCACCTGGAGGAAACCCACACAGATGTGGGGAGAATGTGCAAACTCCATACAGACAGTTGCCTGACAGGGAATCAAACCCAGGCCCCTGGAGCCATGAGGCAGCAGTGTTAACCACTGAGCCACCGTGCCACCCTGAAAAGATAATCCAAAGAGTTTCTACAAACACGTTAGGAGCAAGAGTTTAACTAGAGTGAGGGTAGGGGCCTCTTAAAGATCAAGGAGGTCATCTTTGTTTTGAACCCCAAGAAATGGGAGCGATACTAAATGAACATTTCACTCCAGATTTGACTGCGGAGAAAGAGATGGAGTCTAGAGAATGCAGAGTAATAAACTTTGACATTTTAAAAACAGTTCACATTACAGAAGAGGAAGGTCGAGATGTCTTGGAGAATATAAAGGTGGATAAACCTCCAGGACCTGATCTAATGTATCCCAGAACATTATGGGAATTAAGGGAGGAAATTATGAAACCACTTGCAGAAATATTTGCATCATCTATAACTACAGGTGAGGTGCCTGATGACTGGAGGGTGGCTAATGTTGTACCTTTGTTTATGAAAGGTTATAAGGAGAAACTAGAAATCTATAGAGCTGTGAGTCCGAGTTCAGTTGTGGGTAAATTGTTGGAGGCAATTATAAAAGATAAGATTTACAGACATCTAGAGAGGCATAAATTGATTAGGGATAGTTAGCATGGGTTTGTGCAAGGAAAATCGAGTCTCACAAACTTAATTGAGTTTTTTGAGGAAGTTACCAAAAGATTGATGATGGCAGAGCAGTAGACGTTGTTTATTTGGATTTTCGTAAAGCCTTTTGACAAGGTTTGTGTGGTAGACTAATTAGTATGGGATTCAGGGTGAGTTTGCCTATTGGATATATAATTGTCTTAATGGCAGGAGACAGAGAGTAATGGTGGAGGGTTGCTTTTTGGTTTGGAGGCCTGTGACTAGTGGTGTTCCACAGGGATCAGTTCTGGGTCCTCGTTTGTTTGTCATTTATATAAATGATTTGGATAAGAATATAGAAAGCTTGGTTAGTAAGTTTGTGAATGACATCAAAATTGGAGGCATTGTAGACAGTGAAGAGGGGATCTTGATCAAATGGGTCAATGGGCCGATAAATGGCAGATGAGGTTCAATCTGGATAAATGCAAAATATTGCATATTGGTACAACAAACATGGGCAGGGTGTATACAATTAATGTTAGGGCCTAGGGTAGTGTTGTAGAGCAGAGGGATCTAGGGGTGCAGGTACATAATTCTTTGATGTTTTCGTGACATAGAGAGGGTGGTTAAAAAGGTGTTTGGCACATTTGCCTTCATTGCTTAGTCCTTTGAGTATAGGAGTTGGGAAATCATGTTGGGGCTGTACATTAGTGAGGCCTGTTCTGGAATACTGTGCCCAGTTCTGGTCACCCAGTTGTAGGAAAGGATATTATTAAGCTGGAGAGGGTTCAGAAGAGATTTACCAGGATATTGCTGGGTATGGAAGGTTTGAAATATAAAGAAAGGCTGGGACTTTTTTCACTGGAGCGTAGGAGATTGAGAGGCAAGCTGATAGAAGTTTATAAAATAATGAGAAGTATAGATAGAGTTAATGATAGTTGTTTTTTCCCTAAGATGGGGGATTTCAAGACTACGGGCACATTTTTAATGTGAGAGGAGAGAGATTTTAAAAAGACATGAGAGGCAGATTTTTTACATACAGGGTGGTTTGAGTGTGGAATGAACCTTCTGAGGAAGTTGTGGATGCACGTACAGACACAACATTTAAAAGACATTTGGATAGATAATGAATAAAAAATGTTTGGAAGGATATGGGCCAGGAGCAGGCAGGTGCGACTAGTTTAGTTTGAGATTATGTTCGGCATGGACCGGTTGGACCGAAGGCTCTGTTCCCATGCTGTATGATTCTACGATTCCATCAGGTGGCACGGTTGCTCAGTGGTTAGCACTGCTGCCTCATAGCACCAAGGACCTGGGTTTGAATCCACCCTCGGGTGACTGTCTATGTGGAGTTTGCACTTTCACCTGTGTGGCTTTCCTCTGGGTGCTCTGATTTCCTCCAAGAGTCTAAATGTGCAGGTTAGGTGGATTGGCCATGAGAAATGCAGGGGTACGGGAGTAGGGTAGGCGGTGGGTCTGGGTCGGATGCTATCCAGAGGGTCGGTGTGGGCTCGATGGGCCAAGTGGCCTGCTTCTACACTGTACGGATTGTACGATCAGTGCTGAGATCGGTGTGAGTTTCAGGCCTGATCTGCCTCCGTTGAGGGGTTGAGGAGAGGGTTAGTGATTAGCGGGCATGCCCCTACAGTGACAGCAAACTCTGCCTTCCCTTTGGGTAAGACTGAACACCAAAGCTGTGCTCACGTTAATGCCGACTTCATTGCTAAGTTAAGAGTAGTTCCATGCCCTTGTTAGATAGAAGCTGGAATGGGAGACCTTAAAGGCACTTCACATAAGAATATTACAACGACAAGCAAAGGAGATGGTTTGGAATTCAGTCCAAGTCTCTCAGGTGTAAGGCTAATGCCTCATTAATCAGATACAATCCCCTCATTAACATAATTCTGAGTAATGAAAGGGAATGAAATTAATGGATCTCAGTATTCCCCACAGAGGGTGATCATTCCAGAACCAATTGGCACTATCTCGATTGTATTTTCTCATGGATAAACCACCAAACTAGTATTATTAGATTGATATCCTATTGATGGTATTGATGTCTAGGTTTAGGGGAAAAAGCTGTAGTCGGTTATTCATTTTTCTCCAGAGATTATTTAGCATCTTTGCAGCGCACATTGTTCTCATCCTACTGACAAGAACAGCTTCCGTGGGACAAATCGTCTATCTCATTGCAGCAGTCTAACCACAAGAGAGTAAGCAAAGAAAGACAGGATTATTGTCCAACAACTCAACTTCTATTGCTAAGGGACATCAATTGGCATCACCACCCCCTTCAGGGAAACACTCTAACAGCACTTTGCCTGCAGAGAGCATGTATGACACAGAGGCAGATGGAGTGGGAAACTGGGACCACAAAATAAAACTGCATTAGCCTGGTGTGAGGGAAGGAGATGAAAAAGAGACAAGATATGGAGAGGACTCAAAGGAAATGGGGCCATTGCATTACATAGGTTCACAGGAGGAAGTCACCACTTTGGAGGGAATAGGGACTGCAGGTAATACTCGAAGCTACTAATCTGGATTTGACACTTCTGTACTAGAGCAAAATGCTGTGGGGATGATAGTTCTGTTTCAGAATTCAATCCTACATTGGCCAATTGAAGGTTGAACATCAAAATTAATGAAAGATGCATGAATACAGATCTGTGAGAGTCAAAACGAAAGATAAAGAAAACGAGAAAGACAGAAGAGTGGGCAAGTGATAATGTCATGATGACAGATCAGAACTCAGAAATATTCTGGACGTGTTAAACTTTTTAATTCCAAAATTCTTTAAACAAGGGCAGTTGCAGATAAAACAAAAAGGCTGTGAATGTAAATTCAGTGCTGTCTGGCAAAGTCCAGTGTGAGACCAGTGACGTATCAGGTCTGAGGAAGGGTCACCGGACCCGAAACGTTAACTTTGCTTTTTCCTTCACAGATGTTGCCAGATCTGCTGAGCTTTTCCAGCAACTTCTGTTTTTGTTCCTGGCTTACAGCATCTGCAGTTCTTTTGGCTTTAATTTTACACTGAAATATCATACCTGTAAAGTGTCAGGGAAACTTCAAACAGACAGAGAGAGAGAGAGAGATAACAGGAAGAGTCAACCAGGGGCTCATTATAGAATAGCATAGGACCCCTACAATGTGGAAGTTGGCCATGCAGCCCATCAAGTCCAAACTGACCATCCGACGAACATACCATACAGATCCAGCCCCCTATCCAATCCCTGTAACCTTGCATTTCCCACAGCTAATCTATCTAACATACATATACCTGGACACTCTGGGCAATTTAGCATGGCCAATCCACCTTACTTCCGCTCTCAGCAGAGAGCCACCCCCTGCGGATATTTTTTGTGCCTTGCTCTTCGGGAACCTTAAAGAATATGGGTTTGAAAACAATCACCAACTCTGGTGTGCTAGTGGAAGAAAATGTTCTAGCGGAAGACAATGTGCTAGTGAATTGAGGCAACTGTGGGCAGTAGCCTAGGTATGAGCTCTGTGTAACATGAAGGTCATAGTCAAAGAAAAACCTACAAGTCACATCTGCAGTGCTAGTGAAAGGACTTTTATACTGTTAGTGCCTGAAGCCAATTATTCAGCAAGTCAGCCAAAAGGAGATAAGTCACAAGAAGGACTGTGCTTCCCTGAATGCTGTTAACCAACTACTGTAAATAGAAAGTAGGACAAAAGGGTTTCAACCAACCTGCAAAAGTCAAGTATCCAGAAAATGACTGTTCGACTATCAATGCTCTACCATCTACTCTTCACAAACAACCCAGACAGACTGATCTGTATATCTTCTAACCTTAGTTTTAGACTCACTTATTATTCATAGCATACATGTAAACGTTATTAATTCTTTTTGCATTTAGTAATTAATAAAGCCACTTTATGTCAACTTGATAAGGCCTGGTCAAATTGGCTCCTTGTAAAACATAAATTCATTTTGTCCGTCAGAAAGAGAGGGTTTTATTTTTCAAATTAACCTTTTTGCGGTCAACTGAGGGGGTGGATGAATAAAGAAGAGGGACCAGTTCATCTGCCCTCTCTCGGTACCTCAACGATTTGGGGAATCAACCTGTAACCATAGGAAATCTCAGAAACTTTCTCCAAGGTCTGGTCATAACAAATTGAGGGCTTGAGCTACGGTTTGAACCCAAAGATGAAACAAAGGAGTTAGAGTGGGTAAATGATCACTTCGAAGCCAATTCTAAAGAAAAAACTGCAAAAGGCTTTCTTGAGGGTGCATTGCTACAGTACAGAAATGTCAGTATCTAATGTCAACACATTCCTAGCAGAATTAGAGAAAGTTACTTTTGAGGATTTAAAAGTGCTGTCCCTCAAAAGTTTTAAAGATTTAGTGAGGTATTTAGGATTAGAATTTTGGCTAAGAATCATGAAACCTGAAATTGTGAAAGCACTGCCAATGGCTTACAGATGGAAATGGGGGACAATGAACCGGAGTAATAGAGAGAGAAAAGTAGAGAAAGCGGAAATTAGAATTTCACTGAAAAGAAATGGAAAGGCAAAGAGAGAATGAAAGGGAAGAGAAAGAGAGAAATGGGAAAGGAAGAGAGCAAAGAACAAGGAGAGAAGAGAGGGATTTCAGGAAAATCATCAGGTAAACGAGTTTGAACCAAAACAGCACAGCACGAGGGGCAGGAAACCTACTGCGTCCCATTAAGACACCAGTGTAATGATGGAACCTGCACAGTTTGCTTAATTAATTCCTAAATTTGAAGAGGAGCAGATAGAAGACTATTTTTAATCTCTTTTGAGCCACTAGCACAGCAGTTGAAGTAACCAGTCCAACACTGATCCTTATTTTTGCAGAGTAAGCAGTTAGGAAAAGCTTATGTGGATCACCCCCTGTTGATTGTGAAAATTACCACTGATTATGAGGGTAAAAGCTATCCCAAGTGTGTACCAATTAATGCTGAATGCGTACTGTCAAAAATTTCAATCCTTCAGGAAACAGCCTGACCAAACGTACCAGGAATTTGATCGTTTTAAACAGCTTATCATTGATGAATGGATAAGGCAGCTAAGGCTGAAACTATTAACACAAAAACTTTCATGTAATAATTCTCTTTGAGGAGTTTAAAAACTCCATACACTTCCTGTGAAGAATACACTTCAAGAAACAGACAGTGACAATCCACTGACTGATAATGATCCATAAAATCCTGTTTCCAATGAAATCTTCTCCCCCAAAACCAACTGGAAAGGATCGAGGTAGGAGAATGACAGGAAACCGAGCATTCATGGGAGACAGGGAAGTGCTGGGAGCCCTCCTCAGGACAGAAAGGGTGGTGCTGAGATGAAAGTTGAGGCTGAGGAACAGCCTAAAAAAAGGGCATGCCTGCGCCAACTCCTAGAGGCTGCAGGAAAACCTATTCGGATGGTCTGGCGCACATACATGCTGTGGAGAGAATGGGACTTAGAGAGAATAGTAGACCCAAGACGAGAGTAGTAGTGGGAATGAATTGGAGGGAGACATGGGTGAGCTCCATATTAAAATCCTCTGTCCACTAACCAATATAGAAATACATGCAAACTCAGACTTTTTATTCCCAGCTGGGTCAGGACAATGAATAGACTTAATGAGGCTGCTCACTGCATCCAAAAGCTTGAAGAGAGATGAGCTAGATTTCATCACACTAGCTCCATATGATGTGGATATGGTAGAGGCTTCTCCCATAAGACAATATCCCATCTGCTAGGCCCAGAAAAGCTGGCTTAGTTTCGGGAGGAGATTAACTACAGTCTGGCATACCAACTAATAAAGTCTAGCAGCAGAAGCGACCCCAGTTGTATTCATGCATAAGCTGATGGCTCAAGAAGGTTGTGCATTGACTAGCAACAAGTTAATGCATTGACCAGAGCTGACTCCACTCCGATACCCTGGCTGGAAGATTGCACAGATAGGGTAGGTAAGACAGTCTAAATTACCATGATAGATTTACTCAAGGGGTACTGCATGTTCCTTTAACTGCCCATGCATTATACCAGTGTCAAGTCATGCCATTTGGACTCTGAAATTGGTGACCAATCTCACACAGAGTGAGTTCGCCAAGATCTAAGTGATCTATTTCGGGCACATAGTTGGTCAAAAATGAAGACTGAGGCGGTAGAAGCTGTTGCATAATTCTTCATTCTCACAATAAAATGGGAAATCATGAGGTTCTTGGTAATGTACTAAAGCTTCAACACATGAGCTCTGAAAAATGATAGATCTACTGCAGATAAAACAGAGAGACCTGGTTTTATGTGAGCATAAGTCATTAAAAGTGATAGAATAGGTAGAGAGAGGTGTTAATGTCAAGTGGTCAAGACAGGGGACATGCACTAAACCTATATTGGACACTGGTTAGACCTCAGCAGGAGTGTTGCCTACAGTTCAGGGCAAAAGTCTATAGGAAGGATGTGAATGTATAGGAGAAAATGCATAGAAGAGGTTTACCTGAATAGTTTTAAGTATGAGACACTTCTGTTGTGAGGAAATCTCAGAGAATTGGGACTGTTTTCCTTGGAGAGAAGGTTTGATGGAAGTTTCCAAAATCATGCACAGAGTACATAAGGAAAGACTGTTCCAACTCATAAATTGGCCAAGAATAAGATGTGCATGTTTAACGTGATTTACAAAAGAAACAAATATAAGTTGAACAAAATAACGAATAGTTGGACTGTAGAATGCTTTTGCTGCAATTGTGGTGGATGCAAATTCAATTGATACATTCAAGAGGCCATTGAATGAAAAATGTACAGGGCTACAGAGAAAAGGCAGGAGACTGGCACTGTGAAAATGCTTAGACAGCCAGTATAGACAAGGTGTGCTGAATGGCCTCCTCTGTGAATCTGTGGGTTTGCTTTTCAGGATTCCAGTACAGTGAGTGCCAACTCACTGCCAACACTGACAACCGATTAAATGCCACCCCCTCCAATAAAGTTGCCTCATAGGACTGCATTAAATTCCACTCCAGGAAAGGGAGTTAGGGATAATGAGAGAACAGGAAAGAAGCAAAGTCTGTGCCAGCTCAGGAGAGGAAGTGCAAAGTAATAAGAGCCCAAGAAATGCAAGAAAGAATTGTGAGGAGACTGCATGCATCTCCTCAGCCCTGTTATCAATGACAGAAACTGATATGCCCGCTTTTCCCAAATACAAGAAATGCTAATTCCCAGCAAGAAATCATTGCCAATTTCAGAAAGAAAATTTATAAAATTGTTCCGCCACTCTTGAAGGTAAGAAATAAATGCAGGACACAATGGTTAGTCATGATGCATCATTAGGTCATTTCACCTATCCCCACATCCTACAATGTGTGATAATGATTTCCTCACTCAGAATCTTCACAAATTCCTCCTCACTGAACAATGGTACACTTACCATTTTTACGTTTCCTAGTTTAGATTTAAGCCTAGGTCTCTTCAGTCAGCATGAAAAGACACTTCACTCTGAAGGTCTCACTGAATGTTTTCTGTGTCATTCCTGTGCCTTGGGAGAGCGTCTTACAAGATTGCTCAATGTAGCACCATCCAATCCGCAGAGGTGCCACTTCCAACAGGCAAATCGGAATCACACGAGGCCACATGAAACGTGGACTTCACAAGACTAGAGCTGTAACCACCTCTTCATCACCAGATCAATTTGTGATCGATTGTACCTGAAAGTCAACTCAGTGATTTCGAATTGATGTCACTGTCATCACCTTCAACTCTGAAGGGCAAACCCAAGTATTACAGAATAGTGTGGCTTTTATGAGACCTGGCTCTCTGAGCATTTTCACATTGCCAGTCTCCTGCCTTTTCTCTGTAGCCCTGTACATTTTTCATTCAAAGTCATGAGTTCACATCAGGCTAATGAGAATTTCTGAAATGAGGTTTGGTAAATTTGGCAATTAGTTGGCAAGCAACAGGAGAAATGATGGTGCAGGTTGCTGGATTGTTTGAAAAATCCCATCAGATCACTAACACCCTGCAGGGAAGGAAGGATCCCATTCCTGCCAATATGGGCTATTAGTAGGAAGACCCACTGCAGGAAGTAGACAAGAATAAAACCAAGAGTGAGTGGGCTGAACATTTATATATAGAGCAACTCACACATACAGCACAGTTCATATACAGGGTAGCCCCAAAACACTTTCCTTGTTCTAATATTGAAAAGAAGCAAGCAAGTTGAACTTTGAAAGCAAATTGAGTATTTCTGAGGGAAATTGATAGGCAAGGATGAAATGGAGAGACGGAGAGATGAAAGGGGAAGAAACTCTGGGTCTGTTTTTGAAGAGAGAAGATGAAAAGTTAAGAATGAGGTAAGTGAAAGTAGAGGGCAAGGGTGCGAGGATGCAAGGGTGAGGGATTGTTTGAAGAGGAAGAGATATGAGTAGTGAGGTGATGGAGGAGGGAATGGGTTTATCAAAGAGGTATCCTAAAAGTGGGAACAGTAGTTGCAAAAGAAGTAAGGAGATGGAAGGAAAAGGATCCATTAAGACACATCACATCTTGGTTCAATTTTCTCCAAGTCTTGTATTGGATCCCCTTACTGTCTTCTCACTGGATCACCCAACATCTTTTCATTGGATCAATTACCCACACCACAATATCTGCCATTCAAAACAAATTAAGAGGATTAGGAAGAAGTGAAGACAGTTCAAAAAGTAAAAAGAAAACTTGTTAGAGAAAAGTCTTACAGAAAGAGAAAAGGGACTGAGGGGGAACCAGCAATACAGTTAATAGAGAGACTACAATCTTCAAAATGCTATGGACTATTGGAAGTTCATTATTTTAGATATGTATAAATTATGGCAACTTGTGCATCTCCACCATCCTTCAGATACCATAAACAAAAGTGTGAAATCTGTACAAAAATTAGAAAGCCAATCCTTTTTTGTTGATTGTGAAAGATTGTCATCCTCAAAGGTAGTAAGCAGAACACATTACAATTACCCTCTAATTGACATTTAGATGAGTTACATTTATACTGTGTTGTAACAGGGAATATCTCAGCAGTGACGAGAGAGGCCAGAGTGAGTTAAACATATTGTAGGACCTAAATATCACAGTCATGTTCTAGACACTAGCTAGGAACACCTGTGGAGTTCAGATCTGTACAAAAATAAAACATGGGTTTCAATTTCAATGAATTCAAAGCATGGGCAGGATCAAAATACCACAGTAAATTATTCTCATTGATATCATCCCTACCTCCACCACTGGTGCAATGGACCTATTTTTTAAATGGCATCACTAGCTGAGCAACAGGGGCTACTTATTACAATCTCATTACTTTAGCAACAGGGTTCACTGTGTTCTCGCTCTACAACACATGCTCTTTTGATTGTATATTGTCAAAACTGGTTGACTACGACTCCCTTGATGGCTCAGGAAGTTCAATGAGTTGTTGAGCCTTACAGACAAGGATGCTCCAGGGTCTATTTTCCAGTCTGCTTTGAGTTGGATGATGCCCACTGCAGGAATCAATAAGAAGCATTATAACTGACTTTAGTGGTTGAGGAGCAGAGGTGAAATCAGGCAAGCTTTCTGGCCCTGGTCACTAACATTGACCAATTTTGCAGATCCATGTGTCTGTGGAGCCAAGTAGTGGGGACAGGATCAATCGAGGATGTGACCTCCCTAATCCTCCAATCCTTTATTATCCAGATAACAGTCCCAGCCTGGGCTTACATATGAAGAATGGACTTTAGACAAAGGATAGAAAGCTACCTGATACCTGAGCGATAGTGTTAAATCTCGAGGACAGGTTGCATCCACTAGGATAGCGCTCACTTGAGACCAGAAGATGAAGGGATCCTCTCACTGACTAAAAGGGTTTAGGATCAAGGGAAACTATTTCCTCATCTGTGGAAGCCAGGACAGGAAGAATGTAACCTTAAAAATTAGATCCCTTGGGACTAACGCCAAGAAAGTTCCAAAAGTGAGATTGATAGCTTTTTGTTTGGTGAAGTTATGAAGTGTTAGGGTGGGTAAGGCAAGGAAAAATCAACCGTGGCCGAACTGAATGCTAGAACAAGAGTGATGGCTTGAATGGCCTCCACCTATCCCTGCGTTCCTAAGAAAACGTGCTTGAGCAGGTAGGAGCAAGAAAGGATTAATAATGGGATGGCAGCAATCAAGCTGGCTAAGGAAAGCAACAATTTCTTTTTGGTGTGTTTCTTCAATCAGTTCTTTGGAAGGTGAGGATGAGTGCTATTGCACATGCAGGTGATATTCTTCAGGCAGCCATCCTAATTTGAAGGATCTCAGCTTTATGAAATGATCAGTAAATTTACAGCTGAGGGAAATAAAGTTAGATGAATTTATTGTTTCCAATATCCAACAGCACTCCCTCAAAAAGCATTTGGAGATGGGAATTCTATCTGTTAGAAACTGCACTGAGCCATGGGATATTTCTCACAAGTGTGGGGCGAAATTTGACTTTGTTTCACCAGGTTTTGGATGCAACCATTTCAGTTTACTATTGGCTTTACAGTGCAACTAAATCAAACAGACATTATGGGCCCTTGTATTCATTAATCAGTGCCCGAGATCCTGTGCTAGAGATCCATGTAAAATACAGGTACAAATTGTCAAGTTGGACCTAAGCTAATTGGAGAGATAGATGACCAAATCACTTTTCTTTGTCGATAGAGTTTATTAACTACTCAGTCTTACAGCTCCTTCCACACAGCAGTCCCATCTGTTTTCCCTTTATATCCATCCAGAACCAGCTTGTGTGGTATGAAAGTCCCACCTCGTGGCACAAGACCTGGACTGACCCATTTTTCCCAATCCATTAGAGGCCATTCAGAAAATAGACCCAAGATTTTATTGCTGTTGTTGTACTTCTGTGGAGCCAAAAGCAGCCCCCTTCTGCTTAGCCCTTCTCCCTTCGCCAACCACACCTCCCACCCACCCTCAATTTGGATCTATGCACAATTGGGTTGGCTTTGGAGTATGACGGAATTCCTCAGGTCTGACTGGGAAGCTGATTTGAAATGTCAATTCACAACCATGACTGTTTGCTTGTTTCACTGAAAAGAGGTCTGATGATGGATTTAGTTATTGGCTCCCAGTTCAAACTCTATTTCTTGCCCACAGTAATATTTATCCCAGCATTTGACCTTCCTGCTTGGCACTCTGCATCTCAGGGTGGAGTTTAATACCTCAGCTACCCGGGGGTGGGAGGGTGGATGGTGGAGGTTGGAGATGCTACCGCTTTTCAGCCTCCTTCCAATCCAGCTTTAGAAGGAAATGGTGAAGCCTCCTCCAACCTGGAAGCCAATTTATACCTTTATGTAGACACTAAAGGAATAACTCTCACTGCCACTGAATTAGTGGTGGACAGGAAAATTGCCTTCTGGAAAGACTACTCAATAACTCCATTAACCTGCTTGGGGTGGCCCATTCTGTCAAGCTCTCTCTCTCTGTGCCTGGTTGAAGGATCCCGCTTCAGGATGCATAGAGTCTGTAGATAGAAAGCCCCAACTCTTGTTTGGATTCATCTCCCTTCCTAGTCAGTCACCCACTCCCCTGACCCCCCCACCCTGCCACATTTGCCTCCCGTCCAGTGATGCAATGGTGTGGAGGACTTGCATTCTGGGAGACAGCTGAAAATATGCAACATCGAAGATTGCTACACACAGTAAGAGCTCATGCTGTAGGGGTAACATATTTGGTTTGAAGGTAGGAGACAGAGGGTGGTTGTATAGGGTTGTTTTTCAGACTGGAGGCCTGTGACCAGTGGTGTTCCACGGGGATCACTGTTGGGTCCACTGCGGTTTGTCATTTATATAAATGATTTGGATGAGAATTTAGGAGACATGGTTAGTAAGGTTGTGGATAACACCAAGATTGGTGGTATGGTTGACAGCGAAGAAGCTTATCTAAGATTACTAAGAAATCTTGATCAATTGGGTCAATGGGCTGAGGACTGGCAGATGGAGTTTAATTTGGACAACTGCGAGGTATTGCATTTTGGTAAAGCAAATAAAGGCAGGACTTTTACAATTAATGGTAGGGCCCTGGGTAGCGTTGAAAAACAGAGACCTATGGGTTCAGGTACATAATTCTTTGAAATTTGCATCACATGTAGACAGGGTGGTTAAGAATATGTTTAACATACTTGCCTTTATTGCTCAGGCCTTTGAGTATCAGAGTTGGGATGTCATATTGAGGTTGTACATGATGTTGGTGAGGCCTCTTCTGGAGTACTGTGTACAGTTCTGGTTGCCCTGTTATAAAAAGGATATTATTAAATTGTAGATGGTTCAGAAAAGATTTACCAGGATGTTGCTGGGAATAGAAGGTTTGAGTTATAAAGATTAGATTGGTAGATTGGGATTTTTTTCGCTGGAGTATAGGAGGTTGAGGGGTGCCCTTATTAGAGGTTTATAAAATCATGAAGGGCATAGATAAGATGAATATGACATGGGTCTTTTCCCTATGGTGGGGGAATTCAAAAATAGGGGCATATTTTTAGGGTAAGAGGAGAAAGTTATGAAAAGGACATGAGGGACAACTTTATTGCACAGAGTGATTCATATGTGGAATGAGCTGCCAGAGGAAGTGGTGGATGTAGGTACAGTTAGAATATTTAAAAGACATTTGTATAATTGCATGAGTAGGAAAGATTTGGAGGGATATGGGCCAAATGCAGGCAAGCAGGACTAGCTTGGTTTGAGAACATGTTCAGCATGGACTAGTTGGACCGAAGAGTCTGTTTCTATGCTGTATAACTCTATGACTCTATGAATTGATTTCAGTTATTGTAGTCATGTGTACCTTAGTACAGTGAAAAGCTTTGTTTTGCAACAGTATGAATAAGGGATTGGTTAGTTAACAGGAAACAGAGAATGGGTCATTTTCGGTTTGGCAATAGTAGATACATTTTTGGTAGACAAGGGAGTTGAGAGTTATGGAAGGCAGGCAGGAAAGTGGAGTTTAGATCAACCATGATCTGACCAAAAGCTGGAGTCAGGTCCAATGATCAAATGCGCCTACTCCTGCTCCCATGCCCAGATAGATCCAATGTTTATTCCTGGGGAAGGCCCAAGTGCATTACTGGCAATCGGGACTGCTGATTCACAGCTTCCAGTGGCTTAATTTAACGGGAATCTTGACACTGTCCAGGTAAGTGCCCAAGTGCTGTGAAGTGTCAGATTCTATCGAAGTAAAATGATGGGTTGGGACCCCATTACTGACTATATGCTGCCTCCTAGGTCTGAATATAGCAATATCAGACCTTGTCTATGTCCACATTGTCTGTCTCAGTCCTAACTCATTCTGTTCTGCAAATATCTGGCCTCTCATCATTGTTCAAGTCAATACACATTGAAGATTTTTGGGGAGACCAGTTGTTTATCCCATTTTACAAGTAACTCCAGTAGTTTCGTGCAGCTCTGCAGTGAAATAAGAGTGAATGAGAGGTAATTAAAGTGCTGTAGGTTTTGATAGTTGAATGTTTCAATCAGCCAGAGGTCTCCTATTCCAGGATAGACCTGGCTGGAGACTGTCAACTGATTGCTTGTGGGAGCACTTTCAAATGCAAATTGTATTCTGATCAATGAAGGGCGACATGGGACACATGCCTCCTTTGCTAGAGCCAATCTTCTGTGCGATCCGTCTGGTACTAATCAGCATGCGGCTACATTTACACCTTGAATGTGACCTTCCTAAATAACTGTTGCCACAAGAAAGGCTATTATCAATTGCATCAATCTAATTGAAATCTTTGCCTCTTCTGCAAAGCTGAAATACCAGTGATCCTTAATAAATATGTTGTGCAGTGTAAATGTCAGCTTTTGATCAGTGCTGCTATTGCGTCTGACAAAAAGGCAGCATTTTCTGTATATAAAAGCTAGGCAATTTGCAAATCTTTTGTACTGCTGCTCATTCACCAGTTCAGTACCAAGACAGCAGAAAGTAATTCCAACAAAAGAGTCTATCTAGTTGGAGGCAAATATTATGAGGCTGAACTGCTACAGTTTGGGAGATAGCACCTGGGGATATGGGGACCTCCTTGGACTCTGGGTTCTCAGATATGATCTGAGCTAAATCTCGATTTCTGCCAAACATAACTGGTTCTCCCTCATAAAACCTCACACATTGGGTTCTAGTCTTACTGCTCGGCAGCAACCAGGCAAACTTATCTCAAATTCCAGTTTGCCCATGCAATGATAGAGAACCATAGACATAGGGGAATCTGTTCAAGGTTTCAAAGTTGGGTGTGTATAAATGAATTGACAATTTGTTTGGGTTAAATAGGGAGAAAGGACCACAGGTTACCAGTTTAAGTTGCATAAGGCTGGATCTTGGTGAGATGCCTTGGAAATTGATGGACTTGCTGAACAGAATTCCTGCTGGTGTGTTGAACATTGGATGACTAAAGTGAAAGCTGGACCAGATTCTAGCTAGCTTAGGGATCAGTTCATACAACAGCTAAGTTCTTCATAGCACTGTCAGGGCCAGGGTGATAGGCATCTCCAGGAATTTCCTCCCAAAATTGGCCTGAGCTGTTATCTGACTTTTTTGCCTCTCCCAGGAAAATAAATTTTGACAGAGGCAGGAGATGTGTCTGAGTTAATATATAAGTTTTGAAAGTGTTTGGCAGGGTTTTCTGATCAAACAGACAAGGGAGAAGTCAGTCATACAAAGCCAAATCGAGTTTGGATGCGGCAGAGATAGTGCTGAACAGATTGTTTGCTTGTAAGCTGCAATGCATCCAATATGGGACGGTCATCTGAATCAATCAGAGTCATTTCCAGTCCACCACTGTACAAATGAACACTTAACTCTGTGTGCCATGGGATTTTTAATCGCACATGAGACACGGGTATCACGAGCTAAGCCAGCGTTTATTGCCCAAACCTAATTGCACTTGAAAAGGTGGTGGTGAGCTGAATTCTTTCATTGCAGCACTAAAGAGGAGAGGATATAAAACATACCCTCAGCACTGTTACCAAGGAAGCTTCAGGATTTTGACTCTGTGACAGTGAAAGAACAGCAATATGGTTCCAAGTTAAGATGCAGTATGGAGGGGTTTTTATGATGATAATGTTAGCTTGCATCTGCTGTCCTTGTCCTTCTCAGTGGTAGAGGTTGTGTTTAGGAAAGTATGGTTGAAGGAGATTTGGTGAGTTGTTGCAGTTCATCTAATAGATGGTACACAGTTTTCCACTGTGCGTCGATAGTGAAGGGGGTGAATGCTAAAGGTGATGAATGTGGTGTCAATCGAGTTGGCTGCTTTGTCCTGGATGGTGCAAGTTTCTTGAGTGTTCCTGAAGCTGCACCCATCCAGGCAAGTGGGGAGTATATCACACTCTTGACTTGTTCAGTTGAAGTCATTGAGTCATGAAGCACAGAAACAGACCCTTCAGTCCAACTCGTCCATGCTGGCTAGACATCCCAATCTGACCTAGTCCCATTTGCCAGCATATGGCCCATATCCATCTAAACGCTTCCTATTCATATACCCAGTCAGATGCCTTTTAAATGTTGCAATTGTACCAGCTTCCACCACTTCCTCTGGCAGCTCGTTCCATACACACACTACCCACTGTGTGAAAAAGTTACCCCTCAGATCCTTTTTAAATCTTTCCCTTCTTACCTTAAACCTATGCCCTCTAGCTAGGACTCCCCCACCCTAGGAAAAAGACCTTGGTTATTCACCCTATCCAAGACGCATGGCCTGGTTGACAATATAGTGGGGGAGGAGAGAGAGAGCATTTGTGTTTGATTTGTGAACTTGTACTGGGAATAATGAGATTTAAGTTGATCACCAACACAGATTAGATAATAAGATATTGTTACGACTGGGTGAGGAGGGTCTGGATTATCTCCAGCATTCCCTCTAATTCTTTTTATCGGCAGTAGTCCGCATACAGCAGTGAATTCCAGAACTGGAATTCAATGCAGTGATCTGTGTAGATACACCCATCGCTACGACTGGAGCATTAGAGGGGCTGTGCTGAGCAGCTTAGAGGGAACGTCAATTGTTTTTCCTGTTTAAAATCGCCTCAGTTGGCCACAATAGATGTGTACATTCTTTTTAGCACAAGGTTATACCTGCCTCCAATAAGAATTTTGTTATCCGATGTCTACTGTATCAGTAAGGAGCCAATTACAAGATCTCCTTGAGGGAAAGAAAGAACAATTCCATTATCTGCTAACCCTGAGGAAAATAATAAAGAAGTGATGCTAAGGATACAGCCTGCTGGGAGACACACAGACACAGACACAGACACAGACACAGACACACACACACACACAGAGAGACAAACACAGACACACACATACACACACATACACACACATACACACCCACACAGACAGAGACGCACACACAAACTCAGACACGTTTTTAACCTGAGGTCAAGGTTGTTTAATCGATATCTTACATCCTCGGCAGTAGCGAATGTTACAGATCTCTTTTAAGTTCTCCTTGTCCAGATATCTCTTTCCATTTTATGTTGTCATTGGGTGCTTTGTGCTGCCAGTGGTAAGAGAGGCTGACCTTGCTTCAGTTGTGTAGTCAGAAATTCATCACTTTTGCTTTGCTAAAAGCAGTTCCTTGAAACACAAGCTGGTTTGTCTATTTATCTGTCTGAACCCATCATTTCCAAACTTGATAATTGTAGGTTTCATCTCCAACATGTAAAATTTATCATACAGGAGTGAATCAAAATAGGAGACAATGGCTTCTTCCCACCTAACTGAGTGATCTAGTACTAGCATCTTTTGATAATAATGTTAATTTGAATTCAGGCAATCTCATTCATTCCACTTTGGCTACAGAAAGCTTGGCTAAACTGTGTGGTCAGCTGGTTGCTGAGGCCATTTTATGTCAGAGCTTTGTCCACTGCTAAAACCATTTTAGTTCATGAAAGACCCAGGTACTAAAATCAGGTGATGGAATTTGAAAATCAATAGTCCATATTTTATCACTGTCACAACAAGGTTTTAAAAAGTACCATTGGTGGTACATCTAGAGTATGTGTTAACTATTCAAAAATCTAGGATCAGCCCTGCATTAGTAATGATAGCAAAGCCCCAAAGAAGACTCATTTTCTGCAAAACGTTTTAGACTATAAATAAATGTAGTATTCCAAAAAGTATATTAGAAAGTGCTCCAGCCTTGGATCAGCATCATCACCAGGAATTCAGTTATCCAGAGGTCTGGACTAATAAGCTATGGTTCTTGGGAGTTTAAACTAAGTCTATTAAATACACTTAGATTGAAAAAAAAACCAACAGTAATATATTTACATAGTGATAATGAAACTACTGGATTGCTATAAAAATAACCTGGCTGTCCTTTTGGGACTGTTGACCTTTATCCAAGGAATCTGTCATCTTTCTTTGGTCAATATGGCTTCTATTTGACATTTAAATACCCTTGAAATTCCTTATCCATTCAATCAATTGTGTCAAATTACTCCAATAAAGGATAAAACTGGATGGACCACCTGGCATTGATGAAGGCACACACAGCCCAGTTAGTCTGGCAAAATCCTACTCATTAATATCTCTGGACCTCTGTCAAAATTGAGTGAGCAGACCATAGATTAGCCATGCAACAGCCTGATATATTCTTTTTCACCAAATCATATCTTGCAGTCAATGTGCCATGCTCCACCACCACCAGCCCTGTATATATTGGGTCCCATTGGCTGAACCAACCTCTCCAATGGGGTGACAGAAGTGCTATAAAGTCAGGAAGGAGTGGCCCAGCCACCCTAATGAAGTCTCACGGCATTAGGCCAAACGTGGGCAAGGAAACCTTCTACTGTTCTCGCTCAGTTAACCAATCAGTCCTCCTCCCTGTTAAAACAATATTAAGAAGAAGCTGTAATGGAAGCAAATGCACAGGATGCATACAAGGTTTGTGGGGCAGGTGGGGGAGGGGTGAAATTGGGAACAGTGGTGGAGGGTCTTCAATATCTATCACCAACAGTGTCTCATGTGAACCAATTTGTCAAGTCTTCCAACACATACCGACCAGAATGGGCCAGCATCCAATAGTGAGAGACAAAGACACAATTGCCTATTTGACCAAGTCTTTGTCAGTCTACCTGCTGCAGATACATTTGCTCATGGCAGATATCGGTGAGCATCACCAAGTCCTTGTGGAGATAAAGTCCCATCTTCACACTGAGGAAAATTCAGAATAGATCCATTAGCTCAAAGCTGGGCATCTATGATGTATTGCTGGCCATCAGCAACAGAAGAATTCCAGTCCACCACAATGCATGGTTATGACCTCCGTAGAAACCAATGTATTTCAAAAAGAAATTGATCCTGAGGGTCATAGCTGAATATTTCACCTTTTAAGACTTTTACTCCAGAGCCACTTATACCTTCAGCCAAGCTGTTCCATAATAGTTACAATGACAATGAGGAAAATTGCCTGGGTGAGTCCAGTCTATATGAAGCAGGACAACCTAATCCGTCCAAAAACTGCTACTTGAGTCTATGCTTCATTATTACTGAAGTTGTTATCACCATCACAGAAGTTGCGATTGAGAATGTAATCAAGCAGCCACTAATCACCTCGAAACTGCTCACTCATATTCAGTTTGGGTTTTATTAGGGTATTGAGTCCCTGACCTTATTTAGAACCCTGATCCAAATATGGGCAAAACAGCTGAATTCCAGAGATGAGGTGAGATTGAGTGCCCTTGCAGCATTCGACTGAAAATGGCAGCACAGAACCCTAGTGGGTTGGATCCAAATTTGGCTTAGCATCAGAAAACAGAGAGTAATGTTCGACAGCTGCACTTGCATATGGAAAGCTGTTTCAAGTGGTGTTCCGCAGGCCTCGATGTTGGGACCCCTATTGTTTGTTTCATACATTAATGATTTGGACTTGAATGTGAGAGGTCACAGTTGGAAAATTTGAACTGGAGAAGATTCTCTCACTCTCTCTCTGCTCTATCAGGAAGGACACAGTCCAGTGACACAGAGGACTAAAAGATGTTTGCAATATTCACAGGTGCATTGAAACAGGACATTCTGATCTGTCTATGGTCTCAGAGTAAACCCCAATACCTCAACAATACCCTCAGGACTTTAAATTGCATATTTTGTTTTTTTTTAAGCTTTCAAATTGTGTTTGTGTGTGTTTGCTTTCATGTCTTCATTATTTTTCTTGGGGCTAGCAAGTGGTGAAATTATTCTTCCTTTTACCCATGAAAATGTTTCTTGCTTCTGGTGAATTAACAAATAAACTAATTAATTAATTGCAGTAATGGATTGTTATATCATAGAGTCATAGGTTATTGAGATATACAGCATAGAAACAGACCCTTTGGTCCAGCTTGTCCATGCTGACCAGACATCCCAAATTAATCTTGTCCCATTTGCCAACATTTGGCCCATATCCCTTCAACCCTTTCCTATTTATGTACCCAACCAGATGCCCTTTATATGTTGTAATTGTACCAGCCTCCACCACTTCCTCTGGCAGCTCATTTCATACGTGCGCCTAAAAGGAACATAAAATTTTTGTTGTAGCTAACCAAGGAAGGGAACTAATTTTCCCCTTTTAATCCTAACAAATGGGAACTAATGGAAAGAAGTTTGTTGTTCTTGTAGATTTACTGAAATAATCAGAACTACTTCAGCTTATGAGTTTCTAAGCAGTGACACTCTGGCATTGGAGAACATCTCCAGTCTGTAATAACAGCAATTTACTGTCAATGCTTGAGATCTGAAATAAAAGCAGAAAGTGCTGTAGAAACTCAACAGGTCTGGCAGCATCTGTGGAGAGAGAAACAGAGTTAATGATGCAAGTCAAATATGATTCTTTTTCAGAAGAGTCTTCTTGCAAAGAAAAATATTGGACTTGAAATGTTAACTCTGCTGCTGGATTTTTACAATACATTCTGTTCTTAATTCACATTCCAAGCCAAATGTTGCGCTACAGGCTTCCTCACTCTCCAAAAATATGTAAGCTTTTTCTCACTGCTGTTGTCAATGAGGATCTCTCTCTCATTATATAAGGGGTTTGTGTGTCAACCCTGTAGTCTTTCAGTTTTATGTAAAAGATTCCAATACCAAATACTTGAAACATATTTGATGATAAATACATCAAACATTTTTTGAGTGCCTGTATTCTGTTTCACCTCTTTTGGTTCAACTACATCAGAGTTCTTTGTACACAGATGGCACCGGGTTGACAGCACAATCCCTGAGTAATCACCAGCTCCTGAATTTTAGCAAGAACAGTGACTGCCACCAATAGAATTATGCAATTTGACGGCAATCATTTTGGGTGAGTCTTGATGTATGGACATTATGAACACAGGAATGAGACGTGGCGATACACCAATTCAGGCCTGTTCTATCACGATTCAATCAGATCTGACCTGAAGCATAACTCTATTTACCCGTCCTTGATTTATTTTCCTTCTTACCTTTACTGACAACAATTGATCGATCACAGTGTTGAAAGCTTCCATTCTCCCAGCCTTTAGGGAGGGAAAGACCCAGTTTTCCATGCTGTGCTTTCAGATTTCACTCCTAAGTGACCAACTCTCACTTGTTGTGGATTACTGCAGCAGACATATTCATTTATCTGTGTCTACTTTATTTAATCCTTTCATGTTTTAAGCATCTCAAATAAATCATCCTTCAACCTTTTAATCTCAAAGGAATACAATCCTAGATAAATGCTGGCTGTCATTGTAGAGTGACCATTTCAGGACTGGTATAATTCTGGTGAAGCGAAATTGTTCTCCAAACCAATTTATCCTTTCTGAGGTTCTGTCCCCAAAACTGAGACCCAGGTAATGCTCAGGGGTTTAGGTTCGAATCCCACCACGGCAGATGGTGGAACTTGAATTCAATAAGTTTCTCGAATTAAAGGTCTAATGATGATCACAAATCCATTGCTGATTGTCAGAGAAACCCATCTGGTTCACCAATGTCCTTTGGGGAAGGAAACTGCCATCCTTACCTGGTCTGGTCTACATGTGACTCCAGAACCACAGTAATGTGGTTGACTCTTAACTGCCCTCTGGGCAATAAATGCTGGCCTAGTCAGTGACACCTTCATCCCATGAATGAATAAAAAAAAAAATTTTAAGAATGTGCTCACTTAATGGCGCTGCTCTTTGTGTGTAAGCCTGAAGTTGTTCTAAAGCACTGAAACTAACATTTTGGAAACTCTCACTTTTAGCTTCATTGTGGGCTCTCTACATTATTAAATCATTGAGGAAATGAACACCTCTGCTGGAGCTTCCATGTCTGTGGGCTGTCATACCCTGGGGGGAGTCATTGCATATTTTCTTCTTTTTGTTGAATTGTTCTGATTCTGTGTTTTCCTCTCCAGAATTTTGCCACTTTGTGGCTGGACTACCAAGACTTTTTTTGAGGATTTTTAATCTCTCATTCTTCAAAGTTATTCCATTCTGTAGCCCTGCAATTAAAATCCCCTGCCTTTGAAATCTTCAGCTGTGTCCCTTGTTCTCTGATTTAACATCAGATCCAGGCTCTGGAGGCTTTTGTCCCAAGCTGCCACCATGTTTTATCTCGTCCTTTAAGCTAATACTGTTCTCTGCACATTGAGATACCGGTTTGGACTACCTTGGGCTGCGGGTGTCTGCACATATACTGTTCCTGAGGCTGCTTGATCCTTATCTCTATGTAAGGCTCTTCAGCTCCTTTGTGTGGTGACACTCCTTTAATTACACCTTACATAGCAGGCCAACAAATACAGTTCTCTAATGTCTAAGATGTCTCCCTTCACACGGTCATTCTAGACTAGTGTCATATTGCTGTCAGATTCACTTGATCAGTTACATCCTTATGATTTCCATGAATCTCATTATAACACACATTCAGTGTCTTTTCCCAGGGTAGGGGAGTCCAAAACTAGAAACATTGATTTAAGGTGAGAGGAGAAAGATTTAAAAGGGACCGAAGGGTCAACTTTTTCACACAGAGGCTAGTGAGTGTATGGAATGAGCTGCCAGAGGAAGTGGTGGAGGCTGGTACAATTACAACATTCAAAAGTATCTAGAGCAGTCCATGAATAGGAAGGGATATGGGCTGAATGCTAGCAAATGGGATTAGATTAATTTAGGATACCTGGCTGGCATGGACAAGTTGGATCGAAGGGTCTGTTTTCATTCTGTACAACTGTATGACTCTAAGGAGCTGACCAACTGGGGAGGCAGCCTCAGTGCTCTTGTTTCCAACTCCCCTCCACCCCTCTTTCTGTGACTCCCACCACCTGCCACATGGCTTCTCTGTAGCCTGGATCCTCACCGGACTCGGGGGAGGGGGGCAATTCCTTTCAGTTTCTAGCCAAAGCCTCCCTTGTGGCACAGCTGAGCACAAGAGCTACCGGCCTCTGATTGGCCACTGCAGCTGAGCCTCAGTTTGAGGTGATGCTGGGCGGCTATGATAGGGTGGGCTATGCTAAAGCTGTGGTTAGTCAGAGAGGGGTCCACACCTGGAGTGCTGCACAAGGAAGGCACATGCAGGCAGCTGCACTAAGATCTGGAAGCTATCTGTAACATTGCAGTCAGCCTTTAAATAATATCCCTTAATAGGCCACAAATAAGGACAATTAACTTCTGGACCTATCATCCCCCCTCTTCATTCTACCTTCAGGAAAATGACCTGGGGTTGTTGCAGCCAGGGAACTGGCATTACCACTATTCTCTGTGCCTACCCCATTTCTCTTTATATTCCTTCATGGGATGTGGGTGTCGCTGGCTGGGCCAGCATTTATTGTCCATCCCTAGTTGCCTATTGAGAAGGTGCCTTGAGAGATGAGCTGCCTTCTTGAACCACTGCAGTCCATTTGCTTTGGGTTGACTCAATGCCATTAGGGAGGGAAGTCCAGGATTTTGACCCAGTGACAATGAAGGAAGGGTGATATATTTCCAAGTCAGGATGGTGAGTGACTTGAGGAATCTGCAGTTGGTGGTGTTCCTATGTATCTGCTGCCCATGTGTGGTCATGGGTTTGGAAGGTGCTGTTTGAGGATCATTTGTGAATTTTGGGTGAATTGATGCCTTATGGATTCTGCCCAATGCCTCACACTGCAGATTCACTTCATCCTGTGCGGTCTATGCTGAAGTCAGACCCTCATTGCTGCCGATCTGTGAAATTACTGTCTGTTTGCCAAGTTACTTCAGAAGTGTTCTGAGGCATAAGTGAGGAGCACTGTGAGACACCAAACAGCTTGCTGCGTTGTATCAGTTAGGTCTTCCCATCATAATTAATGATGTACTCCTTGACTGCTGATGCACTGTGCCCATGATTAAATGCAAAATATGAAATCGCAATAATTATGTCAAAACTAGGATCAATGCCAAAATAACCATTTTATTATAAGTGTTAGAGGTCAACCCATTACCACAGGCAGAATAATTCTGCCATTAATATTTTGCTTCTGGGTTCTGTGATTTTAAAATGTTCATGACATCTGCACTTACTGCAGCCTTGTTAAGGGAATGCAATCATAATTATTACCATAATAATTAAATTTGATGCTTTGAATGTTTAGACTTGAAACGCTCTTATAAAACGGCTATTTTTCACTGTCAATTTAATGTTGCCATTCATTTGTATCCTAGTAAGACAGTATTCCCCAGCCCACATCCCCAAAATGCCTGCATCAAATTATTCTCAAAGGGAATTATTGAAAATTTGTGTAGCAATGACAATCATTCTTGCAGTTCAATAGGTAACATGCCACCTATTGTGTTCTTCAGGTGGATGAAGACATTTCAATATAAATTACTAATTAGAAAGACACAAATTAATCAAGGACAGTAGCATGCATTTGTTAAGGGTGAGTCATATCTTACAAACCTATTGGCATTTTTCGAGGCAGCCTGAGGAAGGGCGATGAGGATAACACACTTTAAGTAGTCTTCAGGGATTTTTAAAGACTTTGAAAAGACCCATGTGGCAGACAGGTCAGAAAATTAAACCACTGCATGAGGCACTGAATGAATTATCGCCTCCAGTTTGGGACAAGGGAAAATTGGGCAGGGGTGGGGTGAACAAGGTTTGGCAACAATGCACCAATAAATAGTGAACAGACACTTTGCCTGCCTTCTGACTTGGATTCCAAAGATCCCATAGAGCTAATTAAATAAACATCTAGCAATACCACAAAGCAACAAATTATTTGTCTCATCTGCTTCTTGCAGTGTCTTTGCTATGTTCCATCTGGCTAGGTCAGTTGCCTTTCAACAAGAGCTATTACATTTATTGAAAAAAGGAGTGATTGGTGGTCTTGATGACATGCTATGGGGCATCCTGAGGATGATACAATATTATATATAAATGAAAAAATCATCAAACAACCAACAGGATAACTAGTGAGCAGAGGGTCCTTGTTCCTCAAAGAGTCTGAATTCCAGCGATCAAGACCAAACTTATACTTAAGATTGAAACACTTACAAAGAGTCAGCATGATTGGATGGCCTGAATGGTCTCCTTCTGAGCTGTGAGATTCCTTGGTTCTTTCCCGCTGCAGGTAGCCATTTAGATAGCTTTATTATGGTTGACTACTTTAAAAGTTGTTTAGGTTCTGTGCCGTAGCCTGATGTTTTTATGATCTATATTGAATCAGAGACTTCAGGTTAGCGATTGGCTGATTTCTCCATTTGACTATAATTGCATTTTCAATCTTGAGTGTAGCACTGTGTTGCAGTAAATGTGAAACAGCTTCTGTCTCAATGAGAAGTCTGAACTGGACCAGTGAGAAGGCATGATAATAATTCTGTTGCTGTGCAACCATCGGGCTGCTGAACTGTAGTACTTCTGACACAGACTGAAGACATGCTTTAAGTGCTGGTAGAGTTGAGAATTGTAAAATTTTGTATTCTACTTGGATTCATGTCTTCCCTTCTCTCCCCATCCACTTTTAGGAGTAATGTTGGTATAGTCAGTTTGACCCATGTTGCTCTCATCATTTTGCATATCTGCTGACTGAACCCAAGTTATAACACAAGTGCTGCATAAGTTCCTACTTTAGCTGAACAGACTTCTCATTATATCCATGCTGGATTAAATCAAGAACTCAATCAAGTATTAACCGTACAGACCTATATACAGCACTTTTCAATATTAGCAAAACAATCCATTTAAATAAATTATGAACTTGCATTTATATATCATTTGCTACGTCTTCAGGATTTACCAAAGCATCTTTGAAATATAGTCCTTTATTTGCTGTAGGCGACATCCGAAAGTCAGTTTCCAAGATTCTTCAAATAACATTGAGATGATCGATCTTGTGGTGTTAATTAAAGGAAGAAGATTGTACCAGATATGGAAGAATCTGCTCAGAGGGGAGGGGAGAGCAACTGGACGGAAGGTAATTAATGTGAAAAATGGAACTACCAGTGTCCTGCTAATGGTAATAGTCTAATATTCAATCACTCAACAGTACAACACATTAGAAGTTATGTGGCAGACATTACAGCAAACCAAACCGATTTGTGTGTGTGCAGTTACAAACACAAATCAGACTAACAACCAGTCAGAGTTACAACACTGTATACAGACTGGACTTGGCGTTCTTAAAGGCAAACTCTCCTAAAGACAAGTTACACATGTAACGACCTCCTTTCCAAAAGGAACAGTAACTATTCACAATCTTTTTTTTTATTGTTCGTTGATGGGATGAGGGCGTTTCTGGCTAGGCAGCATTTATTGACCAGCGGGTAGTTAAGATTCAACCACATTGCTGTGGATCTGGAGTCCCATTTAGGCCAGACCATGTTAGGATGGCAGTTTCCTTCTCTAAAGGATATTAGTAAACCAGATGGGCTTTTCCTGATAATCAATTCATGGTTATCAGTCGACTCTTAATTCCAGATATTTATTGAATTCGAATTCCACCATCTGCCGCGGCAAGATTCAAACCCAGATCCCCAGATCATTAACTGGGTCTCTGGGTTAACAGTCCAGCGATAATACCACTGAGCCATTGCCCTTCTAATAATGTGAGTCTAACTCCCTATAACATTTAGATAATTTGCTGATACGGCCAGATCTTATGATGGTGACATTGTCTGGAGGTCTGGAGGCTTCCTTCATGGATTGCAGTTCCTGTTCCAGAATGGCTTTCCACAATGCACTGAAGCCAAGTTTTATTCCAGATTAGCCACTGACCTATCTCACTCCTGAAGCTGTTCGAGTGGTTCAAATCTTCTTGTCATTTACTTTGCTCCTTAACAGCTTCCAACTCATTTTGAACCCTTTAGTTTTGCACCTTGGACTGTTCTAATTCTGTCAAGATTTTATCCTTCCGTTAGTCCAATATGATTCCTCCTTCATAATTTCCTCCAGTAACTACCCAGCCTCACCAAAATTTTCTTTTGTTTTCTTTGAAACCTGGGCTTCTTTCACTTACTGCTTCTGTGATTGTTTTCCTCTATGTCCTGTTTGAGTTCTTCCACTTGAGTATCAGTGTTGGCATTTATTTCAGAAAGGATTGTCTAATAAAGCTTCTGTGTGCACTATGTATCTCCAGCTGTTCTTGCCGGTCTGACATTTTCCCCAGCAGTGCTCTTAATTTGGGTTGACGTTTCTCTAGCTGCTCCCGCTAAGCTTGATCTATTTTACATGTGAAATTGATCCAAATCTTCCTGCATTGATGGTCAGAGCTCATAGTTCATCCTGTTTCCATTCTTTCTCTTGCATCTCTTCATTGATCCCTCTGAGTTGAATGGAGATATCCCCTAAAGACTTCCATCATCTTACAGATGGTATTTTCAAGTTTGGATTTATCTTAAGCTAGTGGCATAAAGAATAAGAGTATAAGAGCAAGGAGGTAATGTTGGAGTTGTACAAAGCATTGGTGAGGCCACAGCTGGAGTACTGTGTGCAGTTCTGGTCATCTCACTGGAGGAAGGATGTGATAGCACTAGAGGGGGTGCAGAGGAGGTTCACCAGGATGTTGCCTGGGATGGAAGAATTGAGCTATAAGGAGATACCAGGTACGCTTGGATCGTTTTATTTAGAGCAGCAAAGACTGAGGGGGAACATGATTGAGGTGTATTAGATTATGAGAGGTATGGACAGGAATAGAGAGCAGCTGTTCCCCTTTGTTAAGGGGTCAATCGGAATGAGGTATAATTTTAGGGTAAGGGGCAAGGGACTCAGAAGGGTTTTGGGGGAAAGATGTTTTCACTCAGAGAGTGGTAGGAATTTGGAATGCATTGCCTGGGAAGGTAGCGAAGGCTGGAAATCTTACAACCTTTAAAATATATTTGGATGAGTACTTGAAATATCATAATATTCAAGAATATGGGACAAATGCGGGAAATTGGGATTAGTGGGCCTTTGTTGGTAGTTATGTCGGTGCAGACTCGATGTAGGACTCTATGAGTAGTTCAAACCTTTCCTCTTGACCTTTGATTTCTCTCTCCACAGCAGCCAGCTAAGTTTTCAGCTAGACTAATTCAGAGGAAAGTCAAGTATTCTGTTCTTCTTTCATGCTCAGATCTGAGGTGTTTCTGAAATAGTCTGCTGCAGTTCTTATTGTGTCTGACATTTGAATAATTGCATGACTTGCTTGTCTAGCAATGCTTCTGATTGGGAACATTGGATACATTTAGATGGATTGATTAGCTTTACTCCAGCACTGTTGATCCCGCACACAGACTTGGAGAATTGTTGCACACTGAATTTGCAGGCTTTGCAGGTTTTGTCATGACTTCCAATGTCCATGGTGCGTTTTGTTGGAATTTTCACTGGTAGAGTATTGCCACTTGCCTCATGTCAATGTTAGACAATAATAATTGTTACCAGCTTTCTGAGAGCTTGGATTTGTATAAACATTTCAGACAGTGTAATGGCAATGTACAAGATGTGTTCATTACTTTTTTTCACATTGTGCACATTGTCAGATTCTAGTCTCTCGATTGCTTCATGTACAGCACTTGCTTCTGGCGGGATACCAGATAGTCTGGACTGGAGCTTAAAGACATTCTTTGTACTCAGCTCATTGTAGCTGTATCAATCTCTGCTCTAGTGCACTGACTCTGCCAACAGCCTTTTCTGTTGCATAACTTGCAAAATTGACTGAAAGCTGGGCATTTCCTTGGTGCATGCAGAAGGACACACCTTCCACATCTCTTGCTGCATTTGGGCAGTATAGTAATTGTGTCAATTGTTGAATTTGTACCGAAAACTTGTAAGCTTTGTTGACCTGTGAGGATCATTTTGCACTCAACCTTCAGTAGCGCTTCAATGCCGTAAGTCTTTGGCTTCTCTAGCAATTTATTCTGGCAACCTTTCATACAGCAGATGCAATTACCAATTCAACAATTCTAGTTGCTCACTCCCCATCTGAAAAGTCCCATATTGAGCTCCTTACCTTTCATCTGTTCACTAGTGGTCCATGGATTCTGTAGGCTTCTATCTAAATGACGTGAATTCTCATCATGAATGTGAAAGTTTAATCTGACTCTGAATTAGTTTTCTGATGTTGTCTATATTTTTTGGGGATGCTTTAGCCCTTCTGTTCACCCTGACGTGTTAGGGGCGTGTAGACCTTCATTTCCACTTGCTAACCAAGTCTTAGTGGCTTGTTGTTTTCTGCATTGCAGACATTTGAGTCTAGAAAGTGTAGCTCTGAACTCTGCTTCAAAATTATACATTCTGTTAAGAGGTCGCTGTGTCTCAATTTAAATGACAAACATTTTGATAATATGCCTTTGACCTTTTGTTGTTTCCTATTGATCCAGCACCAGGGGCTGCTCCAGTAACAGACTTGATTTAATTTGATTTATTATTGTCACATATACCAAGATACAGTGAAAAGTACTGTTTTGCATGCTAACCAGATAAATCATACCATTTATAATTGCATCAGCATAGTAGAACAGAATGCAGAATAATGTTACAGCTACAGAGAAGGTCCATCAACTCTGTGGGGAAGAAGCTGTTCTTAAATCTTTTGATATGTATTGCCAAACTTTTGTATCTTCTGTCTGATGGAAGAGTGTGAAAGAGAGTATAACCAGGGCGGAAGGGGTGGTTGATTATGTTGGCTGCTTTCCTGAGGCACCAGGAAGATTAGATGGAGTCTTTGGAAGGAAGGCTGCTTTTCGTGATGGATTGGGCTATGTTCACAAGTCTCTGTAATTTCTTGCGGTCTTGGGCACAGCAGTTGCCGTACCAAGTTGTGAGACATCTGGATAGGATGCTTTCCATGCAACATCAATAAAAATTGGTAAGAATCATTGTGGACATGCCGAATTTCCTTAGCCTTCTGAGGAAGTAGAGGCGTTGGTGTACTTTATTGACTGTCCCATCCATGTGGATGAACCAGGATATTTGGACACTGTTGATCACAATATTCAAATTCTGCTGTTGGTGATAATTATTCTAAGAAACTTTGGAAGCTCTCAACTCCTCCACCTCAGCCCCGTTAATACAGACAGGGACATGTCCTCTACACTGCTTCCTGAAGTTGATAACCAGCTCCTTGCTTTTCTAATATCAAGGGAGAGATTGTTGTCTTTAGACAATGCCACTGAGCTATCTATCTCTTTCCTGTGCAGAGCTGGATGAACACAGCAGGCCAAGCAGCATCATAGGAGCAGAAAGGCTGACGTTTCGGGCCTAGACCCTTCATCAGAAATGGGGGAGGGGAAGGGGGTTCTGAAATAAATAGGGAGAGAAGGGGAGGCGGATAGAAGATGGATAGAGGAGAAGATAGGTGGAGAGGAAACACAGGTCGAAGAGGTGGGGATGGAGCCAGTAAAGGTGAGTGTAGTGGGGAGGTAGGGAGGAGATAGGTCAGTCCAGGGAGGACGGACAGGTCAAGGGGGCGGGATGAAGTTAGTAGGTAGGAGATGGGGGTGG
>NC_063360.1:6974167-6974628 GCF_021869965.1 Rhincodon typus
GGGGGAGGGGAGATTTTGAAGCTTGTGAAATCTCTCCGTGACTCCCTTGTCCACTCCACACTCCCCTCCAGCCCCACCACACCCGGCACTTTTCCCTGCAACCGCAGGAAGTGCTACACCTGCCCCCATACCTCCTCCCACACCCCCATCCCAGGCCCCAAGAAGACTTTCCACATCAAGCAGATGTTCACCTGCACATCTGCTAATGTGGTATACTGCATCCGCTGTACCCGTTGTGGCCTCCTCTACATCGGGGAAACCAAGCGGAGGCTCGGGGACTGCTTTGCAGAACACCTATGCTCGGTTCGCAATAAGCAACTGCACCACCCAGTCGCGAACCATTTCGACTACCCCTCCCATTCCTCAGACACATGTCCATCCTGGGCCTCCTGCAGTGCCACAACGATGCCACCTGAAGGTTGCAGGAACAGCAACTCATATTCCGCTTGGGAACCCTGCAG
>NC_063360.1:6979628-7028071 GCF_021869965.1 Rhincodon typus
GGCAGCATCTGTGAAGGAGAAAAGAGAGATAACATTTCGGGTCCGGTGACCCTTCCTCAGAACTGAGGAAGGGTCACCGGACCCAAAACGTTAACTCTCTTTTCACCTTCACAGATGCTGCCAGACCTGCTGAGCTTTTCCAGCTGCTTTATTTTTGTTCTTGATGTGATTACAAGACCTGATCTGTGGGGGTGGGGGGAACGCCTGGGGAAAGGTGCTGAAGCCCTAAAATTGTTGAACTTGGTATTGAGTCCAGAAGGCATGCAGGGTTCCCAAGCAGAAAATAAGGAGCTGTTCTTTCAACTCATGCTGAGCTTCACTTGAAGAGGAGTAAAGTGCAAGTGAATTCCCAAGATGTTGACACTCACTTGTCAAGGCAGTGAGAAAACTCTTTGAGATGAAATGCTCTGAACAGCTCCCTCTCACCTGGTTATGGCTGGAATTTTTCAGTGTCACTATTTAAAACCTGTGTGGCCTGTCAGTCTGCACTCATTAGGTTGGACCTGGCAAGTTGTTGACAGCGAAGGAAATAATTGTATAATAAAACAAACAAAGAACTGACGATGCCGGAGATCTGAAACAAAAAACAGAAACTGCTGGAGAAACTCAGCAGGACTGAAGACAAGTCACTGGATTCAAAACGTTAACTCTATTCTTTTCCCCACAGATTATACCAGATGTGTTGTTTCTCCAGCAACCTCTGTGCTGTGCTGTTTGTTAAACCAGAATTGTTCATTGAGAGAGAATTTAATTTGGAATTTAAACATCTTACCCAACAGCTACACAGGGATTACAAGCTTGTCCAACCCCCTCCATTACACCCACATCCCTGTGCAGGTGAAACCCAGAGATGGCCAGGATGATGATGGGATACATGCAAACCTGTCACTTCTTGCCTGTAGAAATTTGTCCCCTGCAACATTCTTCAATGCAGTTGGTCGAAGACATATGCAGTTGGTCACTGCATCCGTATAGATTCTGGATCCCTTATCTAGGGTGCGACACTGAAATTTCTCCCTGTTTACCACAAATTACAGAGGGAAAGCCTATGGCAAGTATTAAAGTAATGACCAACGAATTGCTTGTTTGCTGCCGACTGCAAATCTGGTCCAGTGCTTACGGTACCAGTCAGTGAGAGGGCTAGTGAAGTAACTGGTACTAGAAAGGGCTATAATAAATAGTTCTTGTTTGGACAATGAAGGCAGCATCACTCAGCAGCAAAGCAATTGTTCTATAAAAAAGGACAGGCGCATTTATCATGACAGATATTTCTGGATTAGAACTCGTCCAGCACCAGATAACTTGAGATTTCAACCCAACAATCCACAAGCCTATTATTAATCTTGCAATGTGTTATATTATTCTGATATCATTAATGTAAGAAAAAATGATGCCCAACTAGAAACAGCCTGAATGATGTAGAACTCCTGTGGCACCCCATCTCCAGCAGTAACTAGGAAAAAAATCTAGCCCCAGGGATGGGAAGAGGTTCATACCTCAGCATGATCATTTCCCACACCTCACAAAGCACAATCTTCAAAAAATATTTTGGAATTTGATGCATAAGCAATTCCTATGAACGAAGTGACAATACAGTGAAGATCTTGGGGGAAACCAGACAGTTCTGAAAAGCCTGACTTTGTTATAGTGATCATGGAGCTTAGGACAATTTGGACACTGTTGATCACAATATTCAAATTCTGCTGCACGTAGGTACTGTCCATTATAGGTGCCTCTTTGAAATAATAAAGTTTTACTGACCATTTCTATCTCAACACCAGTTTTGAAGATTCTGTAGTGGGGCATATACCAGCTGAATTTGTTTAGCTACCAATACTGCAAGCCACAGCACAGCTATCACAGTAGATATAAAAGCACGTTATATATGACCCAAATATTACAAGACTTAACTTATATTTTGTTTTTTTGCATCAACATATCATTTCTGTAAGTAGCTAAGTATTAAAACAGGCTGGAGTGGAAGGTGTTTGTACTTGTCTTCCCTCTTGATGTAATTCAGCCTTCCCATTGTGAGAGTGTGAAGGTCTTGTTGCATAAAGCCTCCCGTGTGACACCAGTGTCCAATGTAGACATATTGAGCCAACACTCTGAAAATGGTTTTAAAGTGAACTGGAACATCAGCAATGGAAGAAAAAAATGTTTCAAGTGTGCATGTTTCACAACTGGAAATAAACAGTTGTAGAGCTAGACCCGAGAGAACATCTCAAAAGTGCCAAGATTTATTGGTGCTGGCCAGATGGGACACAGTGACCTTTTCCAGTGCTTTATATTCTTACCTTCTCATCTAATTCCCATATGGCTGTTAAGAGATTTTTATGATTTCATAAAGAAAACTGGCTGGTATGGAGTCTCAGTTTCCAAATTTGTGGCACGCTCCCTGTGGATGGCTGGGCTTATATTTATGTGCCCAGTAATAATGGCTCATTATGTTGGAGGCCAGTTTCAGATTTCAACGTGTACAAGATGTGATCTCTCAATTGCACTTGCTGTTGGTTGACATGTAAAACAGTAAGCAGAAAGTGCAATCAAAGGATGAGGGTGTTGGCAAATTGGCTTAAAATTTTGTTGCAGGGATCGCACCACTTGTTGCTATGAGACAGCACACAGAAAGTAAAGCTTGAAAGGTTTGAGCCAAGATTTAATATTGCCTTTGATAGGGAAGAAATATACAAGAAACTGGTTGCAATGTGCTGTTTGCAACTCCAACACTTCACTGCTCTCATTGCAAATATTACATTCATTTGATAGTCAAAATGGGCCTTAGCCTTACCCAAGTTATACCGGGCATTGAAATAGTTTTCTTGTGCAACGATATCACCTTAAATAAAGTAGATAAGGTAAACTGCATCATTAAAAATATTAAATTAACTGCAAAACACGCTGAAATATCTGGAGACCATGCAAGGTGGAATATAAATGCAAGTTCTTTTTCCCCTATGGGAAAGACAAATCAAACTGGTGGCTCCTATTGAAGCTATTGTGATTTATATTGGCCACATTTGCCTTACGGTGAATTCTAGAATGAAAGCAAAATAATAGAACTTATTGACAAAGACCCATCAATAAGAACTCAAGCAAAAAACCCAATATTTTCATTTTGTTATCTTTTGCTACTTAATGCAAACTAAATTAATGTTTAATAGATTCAGCACACGTGGGCTCGAGAATGAATGAATGTTATAAGCAGGTGTCATACCCTATTGGACCATTGATCACTGTATGTATTTAAACTGAAAGAGAACACCTTGAAAAAGTGACCCAGGGCATTTCTCCAGACAATCTTCCTTTAATACAAAGTCAACATATCTACATACACAGTGGTTTTTATAACCAATTATATTTTCAGATATAAGTAACAGTTGTTCAAAAGCAATAATCACTTGGCCCTCAAACAAATGACAGTTCCTTTGTTTTTCAACATCCCATTAATTTGGCTGTCACACTGGTTAAGTCTGGCAACTTCCACAAGTTATTGAGTAAATTCATCACAGACGTTGACAAGGAACATGTTGGAATAATCCCAGGGTAGCAATCCTGATCCCCAGGCTAATTTCTGTTTATCCCAACATATCAGAGTTCCATTTTGGGGGCAAAATAAAGAAGGAAAGCGATCTTGATAAATGAAGCACATCCTTAAAATGGTACAAAGAAAGCTCTTTAAACATTCAGAATCCAATGATATATAACCAGTCACAAACATTTCTACAGTGAAAAAATAGACTGTCTTTAAACATAATATGAACAAATAAATGTATTTTAAATGCTTTTTTTTGTTTCTTTTAATTTGACTGATAATTTTTTTTGTTAAAAAAGAACAAATACACAATTAAAAAAAAGATTATGTTTGTCATATGTTACAAAACACAAAAGATTTTCAAGAAAACCGCTCACAAATTCAACCCCTTCTGTTTTGTCTCGGTCTCCTCGGCTCATCAAGTCATCATGGTTTAGTTTTTTTTTCTCCCTTGTGGATGCTGTGCATGCATTTCTTTGAAGTTATCCCATTCTTTAATTATGGTCTTCCTATTTGCAGTCCCAAGGCCAAGCAGTGAAAAATATCTTTTGTAATGCAGTCTATTTTTAGACATTTTATTGGAAGATTGGAAGGTGGAGTCAGGGTGGTGAGAGGATCTTGCCAGATCCTTCAGTTATTGGTCTATTGGTAGTTTTAATTTTGGACAGATTAATGGTGAATGACATTATCGAAGCATCACAGGGCTTTTCACTACATGATTCATACACCAACTATTAACTTTATAAAAGGATAATTATAAAGCTTACCTTATTAAAAAGTAGGGACCAAGCTTGAAGCTGAATTACATCTGGGATTTGCACTCAATACTTATGCAAAGTTAGATTTAAGCAAATACCACTCAGGATTAATTATTGCACTCAAAGAGAAGCCCAGACTGGCTGTTGATTGTAATGTTCCCTCAAAAACACAAAGACAATTGAAGTACAAGTTACTCTCTGCTAACTACAAATGACCTCTGCTGATCAGGAAGGTAGGATTATAGACTAAAGTGTAGGGAAGTTTAGGCAAATCAGCAAACCACATTTCGTTAGATGAGCATCAAACCTAATAGAAGAATATTTTATAACTTTGGAGAAGTGAAATTGTGGTATGATGAAGCACTAAAGAGAACCCATTCGTGTTAAACTTTGTTCCTTACTCAGTGTAACATTCACGGTGTTCGCAAATCACTCATTCCTGCTGAGGGTCATTCATTACAACAATGATACCATTCCCTTAAAGTGGCCACTTGCAACTGCTCTTTTAGTGGGCTAATTTAATTTAGTTGCTGTCAACAAATTCAAACTTACCTATTTCAAAAATGTAAAATGATGCAACAAGGTCTGCCATTCAAAATTGGCCCCTCTTTGAAAGGGAGATATTCTTTCCACTGCTGAACGTTTACAACAACACGATTATAAATAAGATCTGATTCTGTGTAAGATGAAATCGCAGCAAATCTGTACTTTGTCAAGAATGATGCCACCTGCCTAAGCACAGTAAAATGTGTCTTGGATAACTGGGTTTGCCCTCAAACCATGCCCTTTGGAAAGATACTGATAGAGGTGAGGGTAGTGAGACAAGTGATTATAATGTTAGCTGAAGGTCTGCATTGAGCTTGTGATGTTCAAAAACCCATTACAACAGTTAAGGATGTGGATTGTTTGTAGACGTACAGGACAATGACTTGGAGTGTTAATAAATAGGATGATCATTTCAAACGTGTCACAAAACAACAGCATTTATTTAATACTTGTATTATTCAGTAATATTAAGTTTCTTCAATCCAACAAAGAAAGGCACTATTCTTTCTTTCCCACTTTCTTCCCAAACAGTACATTTAGATTTGTTGCATTCTAATGCTTAGACAGGGAGATGAACAGATAACACAATTCTCTGAAGGGCTTTTCAACTTCACTGTTCTCAGGTGACATCTCTAGTAAAAGGAGGGAACGTCCTGTACTCCAAAGCTTTGAGTCCCTAACTTAGAGACTGTGGTGTATATGGATTGGTCGTCCGGAGGGCTTTGCGTCGTTAATTGTCTTTAGCAGCCCTCAGGATTGTACAAGTTCCAGAGAACACGTGGTGTTTTGTCCAGCCATCACATTCATAGTTTTGCTCTGATTATTAACATATGATTATGTTATGATCATGTTGTTATTATTTAAATAAGGGTGCTTCCTTAGGTATAACTCATTCCCCCCTCAACTTACTCATTTAGATGGTGCAATACTAGGTTTGTAATTATGAACAAGGGATGTTTTGGTGCTTCATGCTGGAATGTGTAAATGCAGTAGTTCTAATTTATTCTTTACTTTCCTTGTGTAACATTTTCAGTTATCTCCTTAGTGTCTCCTACATGCATGATCCCTTTCTTAAAACAAAAAGGCAAGCAAGAGGCTTTTCCCAGAACCCTGCTTTGATCAAATAGAAGATTTAACACACTTGTGGTACTACTGAATTTCCTGTTCCTCAGCTCCACTTCAGGTCCCTGACTCTCCCTGACTCTTCAGTTCATCATTTCGAGGATACATGTCCTCATGCCTTTGGCTGGCTCACTATTGCCCCCAGCTGGTCTCAGGTTTTCTATGATAAAGGTCAGAAAAGGTCAGGGGTCCTTAGCCACCCTCTGAAGATGAGCCCATAACAATCCAATGTTGACAGTGGTGATTCCTCAACTAGATACAGTTTCTTCACTATTGCAGCATTAAAATAATGGTAGGGATAGGAGACAATCATGGAGAGATCTAAAATAGATTCACAAGTGAATCTGATGTAGGGAGAAGGCACAGATGCAGACATGCATAGATGAGGTATGGCCCAGTGGGGACTGCCACAGGATAGAAAATAAAACTGCTACCTTTGATGACCACAGAGTAGCCAAAACTAATCAGAAGGGACATCTGCAAACGTGACTTTGTGAGCGATTACCTTTAATGCTGTTCCATAGCTTAGATTAATAAAAGGGATTTTAAGCAAGCAGAACTCTAATGATGTAACCAAAGACAGGATCCCATCTTTTCACGTTTTCCCTTCATTCACTTTCTGAATGACTTTTTGCTTGTCTGTCCTTAATATTTCATTAGATAGTCCACACAGGAGGAAATCCAGATCCATTTCACCACAGTTGAACACTTGAGGTAAGTAGGATGTGTCCATAATTAAAATGATCCCCCTCCCCAACAGACCAGGGTCCTTCTCCTCTTCTGGGTTACAACATTGAGTTCCCTTAGGGTCCATCCAAAATATCTTCCCCCGGCGGTGGTTAGAATTAAAGTACTTTTCAAGCACGCTATATGGCTCAGAAGAGGCGCTCCGTGTCCATTGTGGCCTGTTAGAGTTTGGTGATCAATGGCTTTTTACGTTGCATAATGATCAAAACTCCCAAGGTACTCCAACGCTGCTTGATAGCAGAACTGATACTCATCCTGAAAATATAGGAAAGGAAAATTCATCAAATTTAATGGTTTTTCAGTTCTCTGACTGAGACTAAAGACACAAATGCTTCTTGTAAAGAAGGGAAGTGTTAAATTTGCAAAACGCTTCTCAAATCCCTGAGAATGTCCAGGAGTGACTTGCAGCTCATGAATTACAGTCTACTAAATGGACATATTGCAACCAATGTCCATGCAGCAAGATCCCATCAAGCCAGCGAAGTAGGTGATTTGATTAACTGATTTGATGGCGTCGGTTGCGTACATCAGGAAAATTTCTTTTAAGTCTAAGATTCACTATTCACTAAGATTCACATTCTAGGGTGGAATGTTTTCATTGCTCTGTTTTAGTGTTTTCTTTGGGAGAGCTTGATACGAGAGTGACTAACATGCCACTCCCACCACCAAGAAAAGTCATTCACTCTCCCGCTGATCAGCTTATTGGGGGTTGACAGATGAATGTGGATGGCTTTCTCAATAAATCACAGACCATAGGACATTGGCAGCCTGGGTGGCTAGAAACTGCTAGCCATACAGAGGCTGGCAGCTTTTGGGTCCTAAAGCCCACCGATCCAGGCCTACTTCTCAGGGGATCCAGCAGTGAGAAGGGAAGCAATTTCACACCCTTCTTGCAAGGTGGAAACCACAAGAACTGGGCAATCAGGAGGGTCAGAGGTGAAGTCAGTGGGATGGCTTTCAGAGGCTAACCCCATGCTCCCCTTCTGTGACTCTGACTGCCTCCATATTGGAAGTCACCCCTACCTTATCCAGCAGGCAAATTCCCATTCTCTGCCAGTCTGCAAACTACCTACCGTTTTCGTCTGAACATGGACTGTCTTGCTCAGGACATAACTAGTGAATTGGTGAGGAGGGAATGACTTTCTCTCCACAGTATATCTCTTTCCAGGGCCAATGTTGCCAGTTATTTTCCCCTGTCTGCACCTTCAGACAGGAGAATGTCTCACCTGTAGGGTATTTCTTATGCTCTATTCCTCCAAAGTACTGGAAGCAACTCAACAATGAGCTGTGTAAGGGAGTGCATTCTTCTGTATGTGAAGCTGAACAAAACGTCTTTCACAAAGCATTTGTTAATTTGGGATGTGAACTGCAGAACAGAATAGAATCCCTACAGTATGGAAGCAGGCCATTCAGCCCACTGAATCCACAACAATCTTTTGAAGAGCATCCCACTCAATCCCTGTAACCCCTGCAGTTCCCATGGCGAATGCACCTACCCTGCACATCTTTGGACTGTGGGAGGAAACTGCAGCAGCTGGAGGAAACCCACGCAGACACAGGGAGAATGTGCAAACTCCACACAGACAGTCGCCCAAAGCTGGAATCAAACACAGGTCCCTGGCGCTGTGAGGCAGCATGCTAATCTCTGAGCCACGATGCCGCCCACAAATATAACGCAATGCTGTCTCAGTTTCAACCGGTCCTCATTACCTGTGTGACTGATACTAGTAGCATGAGCTCAGCAGAAATTCTTCTTTAACAAGTGAAGGGAATTGTTCACTTTGCTTAACTGACATCTTTGAACTGTTACAATAAGTTGTTTCCTTTTGACCCCTTTTATCTAAGGGCTGGATTTGGGGTTACTTTTCATGAGGTGGTGATGGTTACGAAGAGGGCATATTCCCCACTTGCCTGGACTGAAACCCAGCTGTCCCTCAGTGATACTCCCCTGGGACCAGCCTTAATAGATTCAGTGTGGGACTTCCAGCCAACCCTCCGGGAGGAGATTCTGCACACAAAAACAGCCAGTCAGTCTGGTTCATTGTTTGGCAGCTCTACAGGTCCAGGAATGCCAAAATGGGGTCCAAGTAAACTCCAAAGTAGTATGGAGAAGCATTGCTACAGCTCTTCACAGCATCGGTAAGATCACTGTGTAGTTTTGGTTTCCTTAATGTAGGAAGAGATACGCATTAGAAGGAGTTCAGAGAGCGTGTGGATTCCTTGGATATTTTGCTGCCCTAATGAAACTTGATTGATTGGTCTGGGTCTATATTTATTGGAGTTTAGAAGAATGAAAGGAAATCTCATTTAAAGACATAAAATTCTGGAGGGCAGATGCTATGAGAACATTTCCTCTCGTGGGGAAATCTAGGACGAGGGAAGGCAGATTAAAAATAAGGCACTCCCAATTCTGACAGAGATGACGAGGAAGTATTTCTCTCAGAGGATCTATAGTTTGGAATCCTCTTCCCTAGCGAGCCATTCTAACCTTTTGATAGGAGTTTGGCTGAGGACACTACCATGAGGATCTCCTGCAGAAATGCCCTACAGCTGAGGTGACTGACCTCCAACCATCACAACATCTTCCTTTGGGCATGGTATGCCTCTAACCTTCTCCCTGATTCCCATTGGCTCCAGTTTTGCTGAGGCTCCTTGATGCTAAACCCAGTCAAATGCTGCTTCGATGTCATGGGCAATCACCCTCACTTCTCCTGCTGAATGGCAGGAGAGGCTTGATGGACCAAATGGTCTACAGCTGTTCTTCTTTCTTATGAACTTACGATATTCAGCTCACCTCTTGTTTATAACCTGATTGAGATAGCCTTCAAATGATGGACAGGTTGTCACTCACTCCTGTCTGGCACTGCTTTCAACTTTTTTTAAAGAGAGCTCCTTTACAAACTGTCACTGGTACACTGGCCACTTCATAGCTTTGAAGCCCAGTATGACAGAGTCTCCAACAGTGGTTTTCTCTGGAATTATGTGCGGGACACTGGAGCAGCATTGCTCTACATCTCATTCACAATTAATAACACTCTCTTGTGCAACTCGGATTTTTCACAATTCCTAGGATGATTTTACATGGACAAGCACGCCTTTGTGGAAGGCAATGGAGCCCATGAATCCCATACTTGGTTGGAAAGAACTCAGGTACCTCAATGTTTTTATAATTGATTGCCGATTGATTCAAAGTTGCTTAATTCAAGCTATCCGAAAATTGATTTTTTTAAAGCAATTTCCACTTTTCTGTGTTAGTTATCTTGCGCTATACAGATTATTAGATAATTAATTTTTATTGCAGCTGTCGAATTGTCAGGCATAGATTTATCTAGTTTGTTTAGCCAGCTCATCAGATAAACTGATGAACTACCAACCTAAAACTGTGAGAGGCGGATCACATTTGGGCTTTTAACATTCCACAAGCAGCTGAATTCTTGTGCAGGGGAACACAACTGTAAAGCAGAGAGCTAATGTTAAAGGTCCATAGAACATTGCTTAGACCACATGTGGAGTCCTGTGCCTAATCTGTTGTTTGTGTTACACGACAGACATAGAAGCGCTGTCCTTACCTCTGTCTGTACCATAGCAGGCCGCTGTGTTCGGAGCATCTTGACAGTCTGGAAGATGTCCACAACTCCCTCGTACCTCATCCTTTCCAAGACAATGCTGAGTGTAATAAAAACTCCAGTCCTCCCAACTCCAGCACTAGTAAAATGAAGGATTTCACATTAGATAGTACAAATCAGAGACCAAGTTATTATGTACTCCATAAGAAGTTAAGCTCCTGCAGTGAAACATGAACCTGCCCATTGTGAGATGAGTGTACGACCAACTCAGCTCCACTGATAGTGAACAGCATTCCAGCCATACTTCACATCTCAAAAAACATTTATTTCAGCAAGCTTTAAAGGATATTGCTTCTTGAAATACAGCATCCATCACTTACCTGCAATGAACTGAGATAGGACCATCTTGGCCAAACTGTTCCTTGGTTTTATGCACTTGCCCTATGAAGTCAATGAAACCCTCTCCGGATTTTGGCACTCCTTGCTCTGGCCAGTCCGTGAATTGGAACTGCCGGACAGTTCGTGACTGGCCATCCTGGGGGAAAGAACGACCACGTTAAGAACATAGAACAGTACAGCACAGTACAGGCCCTTCGGCCCACGATGTTGTGCCGAACTTTTACCCTAAACCTAAGGTCTATCTACCCTCCACCCCTACCTTATACTATCATCCACGTGCCTATCTAATAGCCGCTTAAATGCCCCTAATGAGGCCGACTCCACTACCCTCTCTGGCAATGCATTCCATGCCCCGACCACTCTCTGAATAAAGAACCTACCTCTGACGTCTCCCCTATATCTACCTCCACTCACTTTAAAACTATGCCCCCTTATAATAGCTACCTCCACCCTAGGAAAAAGTCTCTGGCTATCCACTCTTTCTATATCTCTGATCATTTTGTACACCTCTATCAAGTCACCTCTCATCCTTCGTCGTTCTAAAGAGAAAAGCCCTAGCTCTCTCAACCTCTCCTTGTGAGACCTTCCCTCCATTCCGGGCAACATCCTGGTAAATCTCCTCTGCACCTTTTCCAATGCTTCCACATCTTTCCTGTAATGAGGCAGTTACAGGATTAAACCTTGGATAGTGAGCACTTCCCCCCACTTATTAAAGTATCTTATCGATAATGCAACAGTCTATGAGCAGGCAACTCCTTTTAACCCTTTCTACCAAATTTGGATTTGAAGAACCAAAATTTCCAGAAGACATGGTCCTAATGTTCTTCTGTCACAGCGAAGTTTGGTCTCTCTGTGCGCTTAGACATGTACAGGATTCAAATGGAGGCCAGACAGGTGTGATGCTCTGTCTGTTAGAAATACACAACATATTGCATGTTGAGCGTAGGCAGTCTTGAATTAGATCTCCACGAACCTACAGTTCAAAACTACCTTCAATCAGGCACAGAATTAGAAAGAAAGGAGTATGTTATTATTTTATCCTTTCAAGTGAATGAGTACATAGCAATCCTTCAGCACTGCACCGAGGCGTCCGATTAGATGAAATCTCCTTTGTGAAGTTGGAGTTCACGGTCTTCTGTTTCAGGGGCAGGAATGTTATTGCTAAACCAAGAATAACACAATCTACTGAAATCTCTACATTCTGATCTCTCCCTGTACCTCTAAATGCATTCCTTTAACGTTTTTGCAAATTCTTCTTAAATGTCGCGATTGATTCAGCTTCACCAGCTACTTGTGGTCAAACATTCCATATTCTAATAAACCTTTCGCGCAAAGTCCCTTCTAGCCCCTGACTAATAGTCGGTCTGCCCGTTTTTCTTTCTCAATTGTGTTGTTTCTTCCTGGGACACAGAAAATTGGGTGGACTAGTGGACCCGTCGTTGTAATAGCTTTACATCTTGCATTGCTACATTTCTAAACATCCAGCACTCCTTGTAGCACCCTGGGGATGGAAGGACAAAGGGATTAAGGGAATCTGCTTGATGGAACTTTGCAGTGAAGACTGTCAAGTCTTGTCTCCCAAGCATATCATGGAAACTAATCATTCCTGTGACTCTTTCCTTCTGACAACAACTGGGTGGCCCAGAGCAGTGAAAAATGTCCCTGTGTTCTGGTTCATTGCTTTGCGATGGAGTCAAATCCTCCTGGAGAATTGCAATAACTTGGCGGCAACAAGACTGGGAGTGAGCGGGCAGGTGAAAAGCTGGAGTGAATGATGAGTGTTTGGAGCAATTTGATAATGTAAATTTGAATGAGTACCCTTCTGGGGAATCCTTTGCAAACCTATCAAAAATTTCACCACGTTTGAAAACGTTCTGCTCATTAAAACGGAAGTTTCTTGATAGACTCAGAACATGGCTGAGTATGAACATCTCATGAGTTATCACACAATGCACCAATTGTAATGTGTGCAGGTATTTCCTAATCAACCTGTTGACTGCCTGCTTCATGGGCTGTTTACGTGCCTGCAAATGGAACAACTTAGGTCACAATAAAGTCGGAATCAATTCTCTCATTAGTTTGTAGCGTTCACTAGAAGTTGCCAATGTTAACACCTATCGGTATTCTAATTTAGGAATTAATCATAATGGACGTTAGTGCACCAATAGCAGTCCTTCCTAAACTTCCATGTCCACCCAATTAAAAGAGGGACAGACACAAATGTACATTCAGATGGAGCTGAGTTGTCTATGCCTCAGGAGATAGTCAAGGCTCTCGAGCCACAATTAACCCACCTTAAAGCTACAGGTAATTCCTGATTGAGGAAAAGTGGGCAGCACTCAATATTTCATTCATAACATCCTCAGAGAAAATGTATGCAGTCATTTTCACCCCCTGATTAACAGAGATATCAATTTGCTTGTGGTTGTGTCATAATTATTATAATTGTAAAATATGTTATTTGTAAACATACAGAAATTGAATGGAAGCCAGCACAGGTTAGTTCCATTCTTCTGAATTCCATATAAAATAGGAATTAGAAAGGATTTAATTGGGTGAAATTTCAGTGACAGGAAGAGACTTTTGGAATCCTATAAAATGACAATGAATGGGAAACATTTTGATTGACTGAAATCCCAGCTTTGGGCACTTTTCTGGAGCAGCTTGAGTCTAATGTTCTTCAGTCAAACACATTGCTGCCCTGACTCAAGTGCATCACTTGTTTGAATGAGAAGGTTGTGGGCTTAAGCCCTCTTCCAGCATCTCAAGCCCATGTCCAAGCTGTCAGTTCACTGAGGGAGTGCTGCACTATTGGAGATGCGAACTTTTAAAACAAACAGTATATAGAGGCCTTGTCCGCTGGCACGGCATTATCCTATTGCATTACTTTTAGATGAGTTGGGTAATTTTACCTGCTGTCCTGGTCAATATTTATCTCTCAGCCAACATGAACAAAATATATTATCCAGCCATGTATCACACACTGTTGCTAATCAGACTTTGCCAAAGTTGCCTAGAGTGTTTGCCATATTTCATTAGTGTTCCATCATTTCAAATGAAGTTTGGAACTTACTGAGATCATGAAAGAGGTTCAGTAAGTGCAGGTCCTTTCCTCGATTCTATTTTCAAATTAAGCAAAAATAAATTGCAGACAGAATCGGTGTACAACGAGTTCATCATGTCAGCCATGCTTTGCAGAACATGTTGCCATGGCAACACAGTCCCGGAATGCAAACTGCATCTGCCAATCACATACGGTATTCCAATTCTACAGAGGTTACCGCTGTCATGTTTGATATTGGAATAGAAATTTGGAATGGAATTGAATACGACTTGAAGGGACCAAAATTCAAAGCTCTAGGGTTAACAGCACCAGGAAATAATTTTTAAGAGTCCTCAAAGATTCTTTGCAACCAACTCTACTGCATTAGCACTGATCTGACACACAATCCTAGATTTTCAAGTCTCCATCCATTTCAGAATGGAGGTGGGGAGTAGGAAGGGGACATTTTAAAATAACAGACATTAGCAGCTCCCCCATTCCCATTCGCCAATTCCAGTTGTGCCATCTTTATAGTGCTCTGGGAAAAGAAGGTGAGTAGGAAGCATGTGTTCAATCCTGCCCTTGTCTACTCCAATCTGAGACCAAGCACTTTAGACACCCAGCTATTTTGATGGTGTTGGGCCTGTTTCAGTAGGAAACCAGAGCCTGTCAGGATAACCATGAAGCACAGGGAGACTGAAAGAAGCAGCCTCCTGTTCTTAGAATCCTGTCACCGAAAGACTTTAAAAATACTGTAAAATCTGTTACTTCAGTTTTAAAGTTACATTCTGTATTGTAATGTAGGTATGTTTTTACTGAAGTAATTAATTATAAGGCTCAGTTCTGCAAACATAAGTTGACCAGTGCATCAATCAGCCCTGTGTAAGTGTTGAGGTGCAATTTTACCCAAAGGAAAAGGAGCTCTTATGCATTCTAAACTGAAAAAAACATACTTCGGATCACTACTATAATGATCTGAAGGGATTTAAATGCACAGCATTCTTTTAAAATAAAGAAGCCATCCGAAACTTTCACTGAGAGGAAATGTAACACACTGGCTCCTGAAATGCTTTGATGCACAGATCATACTATGTAGCTTGGAAATTAAGGCCAACTAGCTGTTTTTACTTTCAACAGACCCCATTTTTGCATTTTCCAGGGTTTGATAGCTGAGTCCATTATGAATACTTGACTAAGATTTGAAAGCTCCAGAGCAATGTATCTCAACGGTGTGTGGCATTCACATTTTGTTTGATAGTTTTAAGATCTTATTGGAGGATCACCTGTCATTGATGTGGTAATTGAAAGAGATACTTGTTTTTCCAATGGATTGACCAATTAAAGAGTTTAATTTCCTGAATGGGATTTGTTTCAGTATGATCCGTGGTTGAGTGACAGCTTTATTAAAACGTTGGAGGTTTGGATTTACTTCCTCTCCATTTCAAAGGCATAGTGCCTGTTATCATCACAAAGTGGATACTGGCTGAGTGGTTTTGGAGGATGTAGGGGTCACGGAGGTGAGATGAAGAATGTTCATGGGCATGTTTGGGCATATGAAATAATTTCTAATGCCCTATTTATACTTCTCTCTGTTTTCAAATTATTTTGGAACTGGGCTTTATTAATCAAGTGATCTCATGCAGAGAATTTGTTAGTATTTCTCTTTATAGCTGCTTGGGGTAATTTGAAGTATTGATGGCCAATTCTGTTGAGCTCAGTATAACATTTAATGTTCTTAATAGTAGTTAAGAGCCTATTTAGTGCCTAATTTATATACTTTATTTCCATTTCATTGATGTGCTCACATTCCTATTCTTCTGCTGATGGTGTGGGTCTTAGCTGGATTCAGAGACCATAGGGGGCGGGGTATCTCCCACCATCTGGTCGACATGTGCTGGGATATTCAGCTATGGCTTGTTATCAGAATGATATGTCGCCCTTTGCAACATAATTGAATAGGAATCAGGAGCCAATTTGATCCATTTAGATCTCCCTTGACCGGGCATATCATGTTCAGTTGTAATAGTCCTGCTGGTAGGCCGACTGATAGCAGTTAACTCAACCAATCAGGAACAGAATTTGGATCTTTGTTTGGGCTGTGCCATTCTACACCTGGCAGGTTACCTATCAATTCAGCCATCAGAAGGACCAAAATTCATGTTTCTAGTAGCGGTTGCAGATCTATCTTTATTTTTATCACTCATTCTCCCCATCAATTAAAGCACTCCACTCTGCAGCAATGTAAAGCTCAGAAGTACAGACATCAGTGGGGCTTCTCAAAGAAGGATTCAATAGTATAACATCATGTCCCTTTGAAATAACCTGGATTGCTCTGAAATGTAGTGCCTGCTGTTTTACAAACATTAGTACAAAGGAAGATCCCAGAAAGATCTGAGAGTTGAATAATCTGGTATCTGTTGGCAGTGGTTGAGTGAAGAATGCTGCCTGAAGCTGTGGTCTTCTTCATTTTCTGAGCGTTGGTTTGATATTCACCCCACGACCCAACAGGACACTTTAATCATGTTCTGAGCTGCAAATCCACACTCGTCTCAATCTCCGTGGCTACCAGTTTGAAACAAACAGGCTATGATCAAATAGAGAAAAGACTTCAAACCTAATGCCTGAATCCATACTTCCAAGAATGAAGAACAGCAGAACAAGTACCATTTTAAATCCAAGATTCAAGAGCCAAACTCAGAAGAGTATACGTTGATAGTTTATCCTAGATTTTCTGATGATGGTAACCTGTTTATGTTGAATACTATGAGTATTGAAACATCATGGATTGAATAATTTGTATGGGTGTTGAAACAACAGTGTGGAAATTCCAGCTCTTCGTGAACATCCTTGTAAAATTCCTTTAAATCTTGATTCCCAGGTACAATCCCACCTAAACCTTGGGCTATGGTAAAACCCTATCTGTATCCAGGTCCTTGGGTAAACACTCTGCATCAATTATCTGAATTCGAGCCGTTGGACTAAAACTTTCCCAACAATCCTACTAAATCCAGTCCCTTGGAAATCCACAGCTTTGCATATAAAATGAATCTTTGTTCATCATGGTGAATAATTTCATGCTGCTAATTTTTGCTCACAATAAAATGACTGAACTAAGTTAATCCCAGGCTCAACTTTAGTTATTAAGTTAGTGCTTCCCCTGTGTGACCCCACTTCAATGCCTCTGATTTTGTGCGACCTCACAGTGAAAAGGGGATGGTAGTGGGTGGTTGTAGAAGGTCCTAGATGATGAGTGGGAAATGGGTAGATTGCTGAGAGGCAGGAGGCTTCAGCTGATGAGGGATTGGGTGTGGTGGGTTCTTTAGATCTTGACCGAAGGGGTTAAGGAACAGGAGTTGAGTGCTGGTGGAGTTGATAAAAAGCCAGGGTTTCTTCAACAAAAACACACAACTATCTTTTCAGGGACAGCAGTGATTTGGCCTTAGAGAGCAATCATAGAGGCATACAACACTGAAATACAATCTTCGGCCCAACCAGTCCATGCTGACCATAGTCTCCCAAACTAAACTAGTCCCACCTGCCTGCTCCTGGCCCATTTCCCTCCAAACCTTTCCTATTCATGTACTTATCTAAATGTCTTTTAAACATTGTAACTGTGCTCACACCTACACTTCCTCAAGAAAGTCATTCCACATACGAATCACCCTTCTATGTAAAAAAAAAATTGGCTCACATGTCTTTTTTTAAATCTCTCTCTCCTCTCACTTTAAAATTATGCCCCCGATCTTGAAATCCCCCATCCTAGGGTAAAGACACCCACCATAACACTATCTATACCTTTCATGATTTTATAAACTTCTATAAGGTCACTTCTCAACCTCCTACGCTCCAGTGAAAGAAGTCCCAGTCTATTCAACCTTTCTTTATAACCCAAACCTTCCATATCTGGCAACATCCTGGTAATTCTCTTCTGAACCCTCTCCAGCTTAGTAACATCCTTCCTACAACAGGGCGACCAGAACTGGACACAGTTCTCCAGAACAGCCCTCAATGTCCTGTAAACCTCAACATGACTTCCCAACTCCTATACTCAAAGGACTGAGCAATGAAGTCAAGTGGCCATTTGGCTATGCCTACTAATAACCACCTGAAATCAATACAATGATTTAAAGCAGCCTCGAAGCTTTTAGCATTCAGTCTGAGCTTCACTGCAATTACAGCTTTCTTGGATCTCTCAGCCTCAAAATCTTTCCTTACCGCCTCACAGAGCCCTTTACTCAGTGTTGTCAATGTTCTCTGTTTCATGTGCAATGTATTGATGCTGTGCTATTGTTTGAGACTCCTCACAGTGATAGACAATGAATTCTATTTATCCTGTTTATGTAGTCCTTTGTTACACTGTGGGCCTAAAGCTCAAATCACTCTTCCTCTTGCAGCACAGTGGTTTTGCTCTTTGGGCAATTTTGCACCAGCAGCAACCTACAAATGGAATGAACTTTGCAAACTGGTTCAAAAATCAGTGAATCATTTATAACAACATACTGTTTTGCATGTGCTACTGTTTTAAATAAGAAGCCCAGAAATGGAAGGATTAATCTTCTTCATTTCAGGAAAAACTTCCCTTTGAAGATCAACTTCGTTCGGTTTTATTATTTATTCCTGTTCTGTAAGATTTTGTTTGGGTTTTGACAGGCATGGCTGTGCTGATAAATCTACCTGTTAAGGGTATGGGAATCATTGAGAAAATAGACCGGCTGGCACAGGATAATAGTGCTGACATATTGACACTATACACAACTTCTTTTTCTACACATTTATACAATTGATGGGAATGTCAACAGTGAAACTGTGCCTTTCAGGAGATGTGCTCCAATTATTGACAGAAGAGAGTGAGCAGAACAAGGAAGTTTTTGAAAAAGCACATTTAGGAGGAAAGTTCCAGGGAAGACTTATATACCAGAGGAAATGCAGGTCACTTGCATTTCGCTCATGTCAATGGAAAGAAGTTATAACGGACAAGTCATAAAGGTGTCTTTGTTACATGAGGTCAGTCTGATTTTCATTGTGTACCATACTGAAATAGATGTTTTCGCTATTCTTATCAAGAACCATAAAAATGTGGAACTGGTTCTCTCTCAATATTCCTTTCCTCCTATAACCTTGACACGTTTGAAACTAAAGCTTGGTGTGTTCTTGGTATCCCAGTGGCCTCTATTACTCTTCTCAACCTTCCTGGAGTGGGTGCTGTTGATACCAAGACGGCCACTAGCTGCCTGCACTTGATGGCAAGCGATGTCACAGAGCCCTCACCCCCTCCCACCCTGGTCCCACTGCCCATCTTGTTGATTGCACCGTCCCCCACCCCACCTCGCTGCCAGCCACATCCCCCATCGTTCCCCTCACTTCCCAGCTTCGTCACCTTGTTTAGGAAGTGGAAAAATGAGTGAGGCACAAAGAGCTTTTCTGGAGAATTCCTCTCAGTCAACAGTTTTCAAGCTCATTTCAGGAGCACCAGGATGCTACATGAAATAAAATATGAAGTTGTGTGTTGTCGATGGCCATGACATCAAAAGGCCTATTTGTCTCTAAGGCGACTCTCTGCAGTTGCAATGGCAACAATTGCAGCCTTTCTTAAATAAAAATTGAACTGGCCTATTTATGGGGAGTGCTGATATTCTCCTTGAGTTATTTTTGTGGCCTTTGTTCTAACTTAAAACATACTGCTTCATTACTTCAATTTATTGACATAAATCTTTAAAAATCTTTTTTGACAAGACAAAGCTTCTTATTTGAGACGTGGTCCTTTGATCATCTCCAGCATTTCAGCACTGCAGACTTTATTCTCTTCAGTTTAACATCAGTTACCTTCTTATGTAAAGCCGCAATCCAATTACCTTATAATTACAAGATAGTTTGTACTAACTTCCCTTTTGGGGCTTGGTAGCACTGCAAAGTAAGGCCAACTGTGCTGGTTTAATTCTCGTCCTGGTTGAGGCCACCAAGAAGGCCCCGCCTTCTCAGGCTCATCCCAGGCACGAGGCACGGTGACCCTCAGGTTAAACTCACTGCCAGTCGTCTCTCTTTCTCACTAATGAGAGAGCAGCCTAGGGTCCCCTGGGACTATGGCGACTTGCACTTTCATTTTGAAGTTCCCACAGTACAGCAAAACACAACACAGAAACAGTTCCATTTCAGACTGAATCAACACAGTGTGGAGCTGGAGGAACACAGCAGGCCAAGCAACATCAGAGGAGTAGGAAAGTCGATGTTTCATCAGGACTGGCTGATGGGTGTAAACCCAAAATGTCAACTTTCCTGCTCCTCTGATGCTGCCTGATCTGCTGTGTTTCTCCAACTTCACACTGTATTGACTCTGACTCCAGCATCTGCGGTTCTTGCAATCTCCATTTCAGTCTGACTGTTCACTGCTGATGCTGATGTTACACGAGACTCCTCTCCCACCTGAGTATATCACAACCAATCAGCATATCTGTCTATTTCTTTCTCCCTTGTATCTTTTCTCATTTATCTAACTTCCCATTAAATACAAGAGCTGGATGTATATTTGAAAAGGATGAAGTTAGAGGGCAACGGTATGGGACTTGCTGGATAGCTGGTACAGACATAATGGGTCGAATGGCCTCTTTCTGTACTGTAAAATTCTATGATTCCATGACTCTGACCTAATTACATGTGGTTCCACATTCAAACCACTCTTGGAGCTTTCCTGAGTTAGTTATTCTCCACATTTCAAATTATTGGATAATTTAATTGATTTTTAACACAAAGGACGATGTTGAAGTTAGAGAACAGTGTTTTCAGTGCTCCCATTCTTTCAGGTCTTTCTAGGCCCCTCACTTCCTCAATCTTGTTTTGAATTCATCCCTTGTTATACAGCAAATTTAACTCATTAATTCCCAGGATCTCAGAAACTCCCTACCTGATTCAATCTGTTTCCTTCACTCTAAAAGCAGTTAAAACAGGAGCTAGGAGTCACTTAATTATGACTTCTCAACCACCCCCAATACCACTTTTCTTGACCTGGGTGGTCCCTGCTGCATGGCATTTGACCATGATTGATAAGCAGGCGAGCACGGTGTGTGGGATCAGTGCTCTTTCACCTCTGAGCCCTGACTTTGAATTCAGTCCTGGCTTCACCAATAGAGGGGCTGAGCACTGCCCTTTCACCCAAGGAACGGGCATGTCTGGATGAGCTGGTTAGGTGCCAGCATCTTATTACAGAGGGACAGTACAGTAGATCAGAACTGGGGCTTGATAGTGGCCTCTATTTAGTGATGACAGCTATTTTTATCCTGATGACTGCTAAGAGTCCTTAATCAAAATACAAACGAGATTCTCAAACACAGAAACTGTCATTTGGTGCGGTAAAAAGAGATTTCTCTTCCACGATGCAGAGTGCATTGCCCTGCCATCTGAGAAACCTCTCAGATTAGATTCAATTTAAGCACACAGCAGTAAAACACCTGAGGCAAAAACTAAATGTAATCACAGTCAGATCCTAGTCCTGATGGTTATCTCTCAATGATTATTTTTCAATACAGCATATTACCCATAAATTGGTTATTCTTAATACTTGTTATTTCCTTCAACAGATCTTACTGTCAACTGGCCAAAATATCTGCATTTTGGAGCTGCAGTATTTTCAAATGAATTGAAGAAGTTTGTGAGTGTGTGTAAGGTAATGTGTATGTGAATAGTGAGAGTGTGTGTGTATGTGTGTACATGTGAGTGACTGTGTGTGTGTGTATGTATATGTGTGTGCATGCATGAATGTATGAGAGTGAGAATGTGTGTGTGTGAATGTGTATATATGAGTGAGTGTGTGTGTGTGTTAGTGAATGTGTTTGCATGTGTGAATGTGTGTATGCGTGAGTGAGTGTGAATGTTTGTATGGGTGCACGTGTGTGTGTGCGCGTGTGTGTGCGTGCGTTTGTGTGTGTGTCTGTGCGTGTGTAGGTATGTGTTGGTGTACGGGTGCATGCAAGTCTGAGAGTGTATGCGTGTTTTCAAGAAAAACAATATGCTTTATTGAACCTTTCACAACATCAGGGTCCCAAAGCACTTTACAACCAAAACAGTTCTGTAGTTTAGTCACTGTATTACAGGAAACACAGCAAGAAATTTGTGTAAAGTCCCCCAAACTAATCAGATAATGTAAGTCTGTAATCTCTGGAGTCTTAAAAAATGAGGTGATCTCATTGAAACTTACAAAATTTTTACAGGGCATGACAGGCTGAATGTATCTGGGGTGTTTCTGCTGGTGGGTGAGCCTAGAACCAAGGGACAGAGTCTCAGGATAAGGGGCAAGCCATTTAAGAATAAGATGAAGAGGTATTTCTTCACTCAATGTGGTAATCTTCAGAATTCCAACAAAGGGCTGTAGAAGCTCAATCATTGAGCATGTTCAAGACAGAAATCAATGGATTCCTGGAGATTAATGACTTCAAGGGATATGGGGATAGCGTGGGAAAGTTGTATCTGAGACAAATGATCAACCATGATCGCATTAAATGGCAGGGCAGGCTCAACGTGCGTGTGCCTGTCTCTGTACACCTATCTGTGTGTGTGTGTGTGCCTGCACCTGTGTCTGTGAAACCAGGCCCCTCAGTCCATCAAGTTAAACAACAGTAGTCAGCTCGCTTTCCTAATGAAGTCGCCCACAAACACGGCTTAAACACAAAATAAATGGCAAAACAAAGTTGGTTTTAAAATATTCAAGCCTTACAGTAGCAATAGCATGACGCTGTCAAGTCAGATAGAGAGAGCTCTGAGAAATGTGGACTTGCCCAGTCTGGCACAGATCAAAATGGGGCAAGTTCCATTTCCTAGCACCATCAGTCATCCCTTACTTCATGTGGTGTAGGGACATTTCAAAACACTCCCAGCACGAGTCCCCACCCTCCCTAACACTCGCACCAATTTGTATCCTTTTTAGGTTGTCAGCCTTTTCTCCAACTGCTGCAACATTAGGATTTGATACTCACCCTTGCATCTGTGACCTTGAACTCACGTAGGATGTACTGCGGCATGTTGTACTCTGCCATTGGGTCCACCACAAAGTACTGATACCTGGCGGATCGCTCAGCTGGCCAGTACTGGTGACATTTCTCCTGTTAAATACACAACAGATCTGTGTTTCACTGACAGTGGACCAAGAAACATGGTACTTTAAGCTGCAGCTTATTTTCTTTTATAAAAGCTCCGTTTACAGAGTAAGCCACTGGTACCTGCTGGGCAGGCATTTGGCATTGAGAAATCTTTTTTTAAAAATTCATAAGAGATGGGCATCATTGGCAAGTATAAGATATATTGTCCATCCCTACTTGCCCTTGGGGGCATGATGGCTTTCTCGAACTGCTGGAGTCCATGTGATGAAAGAGCTCTGCAGTGCTGGTTGGCTGAGATGATGAAGAGATAGACATATACTTCCAAGTCAGGGTGCTGTGTAACTTGGAAGGGAACATGGAGTGAGTGGTTTTCTCGTCCACTTGCTGCCCTTGTTCTTCTAAGAGGGCATGTATCTTGCAGTACACTGACCAGATTCACTCAGTGCCAAGTTTAAGTCATGTCAGCCTCGGTTAATCTGGCAATGTGAGTTTGGTATTGTCATGGGCTGGAACTTAGTCTGTTACTAAAAAAGACAGCTCAAGTTAAAGAAGTTTGTTCCTGCTACCAATCTGGCATATTTCAGAAAGAACTTATTGCAAACCCTGACTGTCACAAATCAATACCAGACCAAAACTTAGCTCCATTGTTGTTAGTCAGATCTGAATGAAGAGTAATGATGGGCATGTTGAAATCTATTGAACTTGGGTTTCGTCTGGACAGTCTGGATTATGCTTTTGAAGAAACTCTAGGATGCAATATCAGTGTCACCAGCACGGTGACAGATGGAACAAATTGTTAAAATTCAACATATAACACAGATTCAATTGCAGTCTATGCTGATTTGAGTGACCTCAGCTAGGGTTGGTGTTTTGGCTTCACGGCCCTCGGTCTGACAGCTTAAAGTGACTCCTGATGGAGACTTGTCAGAATCATTTCAGACAGGATCAAGGTTTAGCTGCAATGGGACGACCTAGTGGTATTACCGATAGACTGATAATCCAGAGATCCAGGTAACGTTCTAGGGACCCAGGTTTGAATCCAGCCATGGCATGGTGGAATTTGAATTAGAGAAAAGTATAACTATTACCATGTTGATTGTTGGAAAACCTCATCTGGTTCACTAATGCCCTTTAGAGAAAGACACTGCCCTCCTTCCATGGTCTGGCCTAAATGCAACTCCAGAATCAAAGCAATGGCTAACTCATAACTGCTCTCTGGACAATTAAGATGGGTAATAAATGCTGGCCTGGTCGGTGATGCCGATGTCCCATGAATGAATTTGAAAAAGATAATTAAATGCATATAATTAAATAATTTGCACAGTCTGAGTTCCTAAATAAAGAATGGTCACTTTCTGAAGAAGGGTCTAGGCCCAAAATGTCAGCCTTCCTGCTCCTCTGATGCTGCTTGGCCTGATGTGTTCATCCAGCTCTACACCTTGTTATCACTTGAAACCACAAGTTCCCAGCACCATTATGGGGCCAATATCTGACAGATGGAAGAAATTGCATGGACTTTTTTGAAAGAATTAGCAAAGAGCCCTCTTATGGTACAGTGAAAGTGTCCCGACCCCTGGACCAAGAGGCCCGGGTTCAAGTCCTACCTACTCGAGAAGGGTATAATAACATCTCTGAACAGGTTGATTAGAAAAGTAGGTTAAATTAAGAAAAAGAATTTGAAAGAATTAGCCACTGAACTGATTGTATCCAGGCTGTTTTCTAATGGCAAGTACAATCAATACGATTGGTTGTACTAGCTCCTCTTTCTCTCCTTGATTACCATGCTCCACACACACCTCCTCACAAATGCAGCTCTTATTACCTCTGTAAGATAGAGCTTCTCGCTGAGGCTTGTGATGAAAGATCTAAAGCTGGTTGCCAAGCAGGTATATAGATGGAAAATAGATCCAGAGGTATTTTGATATAGACTGGTAGCTAGATAGAGTTGGAAGGAGACTGAGACGCACAGATAAAATAATATAGATAAGTAAGATTGCTAGTGGCGTATGTAGGTAAAAGAGGATGTTGTAGATACGTGAATAGTTAAACAGAAAGGGGAGCTAATTTCTAACAATGAAAGCATGCATAATAGGTCATTAACCCAGGAGATTAACAACTCCTGAGAAAAGAATGAAACACTGCGCATTCTAATTATAAAATATCTCCTTGTTGTGACCCAGACATTCTAGTAGAAGCTGATTGTTTAAAAAGCTTCCTTTAGGTACAAACAATGCAAAAATAAACGGGAGGTCACCCAGTCCCATTCTTCAATGAAATCTCATTAGACAACAATATTCTTGAGGCTAGAAACTTGTTTTTGGAGGTATACTAAATAAACTGGTTAGACAGTAGTCCCCAGTCATTCTGGTCAAACAAATCCTGTTAACAGTCTTGGAATTTCTGGATGGCTCACTTAGTAAACATGTTCAAAACAAAATGTGTAAAATTTAAAAATTCTAACACAGCTAGAGAGACTAGATGTAGGTATGATATTTTCAATCATTGTCAGTCTAAATCCTGGGGACATGGTCTAAGAATATGGAAGAGAAGAGGAAAGGTTTCTTCACTCAAAGGGTGGCGAACCTGTGGAATTCTCCATCATAGATGAATGTGGAGATCAAGTCACTGACTATATTCAAGAAATAGATTGTTTTTAGCTTTGAAAGGTATCAAGGAGTATGTTAAGAAAGCAAGAATATGGCATTGAGATAGAGGATCAAACATGATCATAAGGAATGGTGGAGCAGGCTCAAGGCATCAAAACAGCCTACGTCTTTTTAGTTTCTATAAGTTGATGTCTTTCAGAACTCCAATGGTATTTCAGCAAATGATCAGTTGGTGATGTTTGCGTTTAATAATGCACTTTCTCCCCAGAATTAAGTGCCTCACCCCAATTTCTACTCTACCCCTAGCAACTTCAAACTTGGCTTAGTACAGCCTGTTGTGCTCCAAGGAGCGCTGTTCTTTCCATGTTGATTGACTCAGCTGCCAAAAGCAAACATGAAGACTGACAGTGTGTGTGAGTAAAACCACAAATCCAAAATTATATGTGGTGCTACAGGTACAGCCAGACTCAGGGGATGCACCTGTGTGTGAAAATTCTTCACTGATCTGACAAAATATCTCAAGCTGCAGCGACAGCTGGTACAAACTGTGAGGTAACACTCACAAAAATAAACACAGCTGTAGTGGAGAAGTCTCAAAGAGGAAAAAAGCCCCAGCAACCAGCCGCCAATGTTTGAATGATGAATTTGAAGACGGGAATTCATTCCGTTATCCGTAACTCATACCTTCAGAGGCGCACCGCTGGTTCAGAGATTCAAAATGGTACAAGAGTTGGTGCAGACATTGTGATCATGACATTGTAATTACTATGTGTTCTGGTGATAAGATTATGATGTGGGCTGGGCAGAGGTATTAACAAGCCCTCTTCTGCAGAGACGCAGGTTACATTTTAAACTCCTCTTTATGCTTCTCCCACAGTTTGTCACAAATTTCCACCCACTCCAAGGTTGCATATAACTTGCTCAAGTGGCTTTTCTTTGTTAATGGGCAGAGGTAATAAGCAACATATGCTACTCACCACTGATCATGTACTTAGCATCCATGTATGGATATTATGTAGGTTTTGTAAGGAATGCTAAGATCTGTTAAAGGTGTAATGTGAAAATAAGCAGAGATTTGGTGGCTCAGTGATTAGCACCGTTGCCTCACAGTACCAGGCATCTGGGTTCGATTTCACCCTCAGGTGACTGTCTATGTGGAGTTTGCACATTCTCCCCATGTCTGCAGATATTTCCTCTGGGTGCTCAGGTTTCCTCCCATAGTCCAAAGACGTGTAGGTTAGGTGGATTAGCCATGGGAAATGCAGGGTTATGGGGATTGGGTAAGAGGGTGGGTCTCTGTGGGATGCTTTTCAGAGGGTCGATGTGGACTCGATGGACCAAATAGTCCACTTGCATGCTGTAGGGATTCTATGATTATGAATTAAATTTACAGCTTCTGTGGTCTGTATGGTTTAGAACCACACTGGGCAGCCTCCTTATCTGGAAGTGTTGGTGAATTAATCTGTTACTGCTATTTTAGATGAGCTGAAGTAATTCCATAGCCAAGTTTTGTTTCCTACAACCTGCTCCAACTCAATGAATATCATGTGCCACAGGAACAGTCTTAGCATGCTCACTATTTTATCTCATTACTGAGCTACAGAGAGGACAAAGAATATATTTCTACATTAATCTTTAAGTTAGTTTCAACAAAACATTGAGGCCAAATTGGCTAAAGGGTTGTGTTCACCCAAGATTTCACTATGTAAGGAAGAACATAAGATTTCCTTTGAACAAATTTTCATTTTTTATGAACTGAGGCCCTATCTTGATAACAAAATCACCACTGGATGATAATATAAATTGACATAAGGCAAATTTTGCACTGTTGTCAGAAAGCATGCCTTCACATGGAAGATATTCACAAGGCAGCTGGATGCTATGATGATGAAGTTATAGATTTTTTTTACAAGGTACACCAGTTGGTTGAATGGTTTCACAGTTTGAACCACTGATCTTTGCAATACCATCTTCTCCTTTTCAATATTGAAGTCTCCTTGTGACAAATGCTATACCCAGTTGATGTGGCACCCAATTGTTCCCAGGCATTTGCCAATGTTCCTCATATCAGTTAATAGAAGGGTGAGGTACAATTTCTCTGAGTTGCTTTCTACAGAAACATACTTTCCTTCTGGTTGGTCTGGTGTCTTCTCACATGTATGTAGCCAAGATTGAGAATTGAATGATTGCAGGATTGGAGGTTAACACACAACAACCTTGTGGTGGACTGGATAGTATCACTAACTTCAGGACACTAACTTCAGGACTTGATGGCGATGAAAGTCATGGCATAATGTGGCCAAACAACTAGGTTATCAATCAATAACTCTTTCAGATATACCTACGGCGGGCTGTGAAAGTGGGAGAGGTTCCTGGTCAGATGGAACTGGGCGGTAGCTGTGAAACAACAGCCTCCACACATTAAAAGGTTCCAAGCACAGGGTCTAAGGTCTTCTTCATTTTGAGGGACTACCACACATGGAGCAAAGCTGCAAGCTGTGGCACCAGTGTTCTGCCTCTTTAAATAATTTAAAATGGAGAACAAAATCAATCAGCCACAGAATACTGGAAGAACTGATACATTTAGGACCTAGTTGATTCTGCTCTCGAATTCAATGATACTTACACGTCCCATTTCACGCAGTTTAGTGAGCATGACGACAATGGTAGAGTTGTTCTCCCATAACATTCTCCAGAAATCCTCTGTAGTCTCTGCTAAAGGACCCTGTGTAGCTATGTAGGCTTTTTGTTGTCTGTAGGTAAGAAAGAAAAAAACTTTAATTAGGATAAGAATAAGAGGAGTTGTCTCAACAGTGAGCAGAGAAATCAGTCCATCCAATGATAGTAAAAGGAAATGTCTAAGAGATAAGAGATAGTTATATCGTCTATAATAGATAGTTAATTGGGTGGAGCAGAGAGGGGTTAAATGAATAGAGAGAATCCATTATATGGTAAAATGCACATAGTTTGTGGCAAAGATTAAATGGATCAGGTAGAGTCCACCATAGAGTAGGATGTCAATCACTGAAAAAAATTGGCTTAATGAGCTGAATATCATTTCCTTGTTCAATGTATTTACATATTTAAACCCCCAACAACCAACAGCGAATGAGGCCAGTTTAATCCACAATGGGAAAGGAGCAACATTACTTTCTTTCGTAGACTTATGACACAAGCAAAGGGCAGGATTTTGCAGAGTTGGGAAGACCTTTGAAATGGTGAGCAGAGCCTGGATATGAAGTCCTATCCTCATTTCCAACATATCCAGAAACCTGAACTCAGCAAGGCTGTTTAAACTGTGAGCAGAGTTCAGTATCCAACACGCACCGTGGGAGTCCCAAATTGATTGAGTACATAAAAATGTTGTAGAAAGATTAAATAAGGTCTATTTAAGAAAATTCTAAAATCCCACACTCTTTAAAAACGAAAAAGACAGACTGCAACTACCAGTAAAAATGAACAACAAGTCACATTCGGAGGTGCTTTGTTGACAGGTCATCTGATTAGGGAAAAAGCATGACCATCTGGTTGTGGTAGGGTTTTATGGTGCATTGGTAGTGTCCCTACCTTTGGGCCAGGAGGCCTGGGTGGAGAGGTGTGTCACAACACATCTGAACAAATTGATTTAGAAAAACATATTTGCTTGAGCAGTTTCAATACAGTTCTTTGTTGACATTTCCTCAGCGCTATTATTAAGCTGTTGTGAATGATTGGCTGTGTTTCCAAAAAAAAATTCACTAGGGTTCACAGTTTGAGTAACAGTTTAAAGAGTCTATTAAACGATCCTTTAGAGGGGTCTGAATAAATGTTTAGGGATAGTTTAAAGTTTTGGATGGGTTTCTTAAATAGGAGCTTTCTCAGTCTCTAATGAGGATGGGTGAGAGATATATTAGATTGTTTTAGAGTTTATTTTCTTCTTATTTATACAAGGTCTTCTCAGAGTGAATACTGGGTGAGTCGCCATCTAGGGGTCATGGAGGTATTAGGGATCATAGGCAGGGTATGGAAGGGGGGTTGATGAAGGTTGCGGATGGAAGGTCTAATGGTGTGTGAAGCAAGTTTTTTTATTCATTCACGGGATGAGGGCATTGCTGGCTAGGCAGCATTTATTGTCCATTCCTAATTGCCCAGAGAGTAGTTAAGAGTCAACCACATTGCTGTGGGTCTGGAGTCACATGTAGGCCAGACCAGGTATGGATGGCAGTTTCCTTCCCTAAAGGACTTTAGTGAACCAGATGGGTTTTTTTTCCTGACAATCGACAATGGATTCACGGTCATCATTAGATTCTTAATTCCAGATATTTTTATTGATTTCAAATTCCACCATCTGCCATGGCGGGATTCGAACCTGAGTCCCAAGAACACTATCTGGGTCTCTAGATTAACAATCCAGCAATGATACCACTAGGCCATCACCTCCCCCTAAGTAGGATGAAGTTTGAGACGACTGAGACAAGTTTTGCCAACAGCCTGATTTGATTGAGTGTGTCTCAATGATTAAACCACAACTTGGAAGGTGGGAAGATTAAGTCATTTGGCAACACACAGGAAGATTTGGGGTAGCTGGAAACTGCCCGCTGTGGAGCTGGAGGAACACAGCAGGTCAGGTAGCATCAGAGGAGCAGGAAAGTCGATGTTTCGGGTCAGGACAGTCCTGATGAAGGGTCCTGATCTGAAACATTGACTTTCCTGCTCTTGTGATGCTGCCTGACCTGCTGTGTTCCTCCAGCTCCACACTGTATTGACTCTGACTCCAGCATCTGCAGTTCTTGCTATCTCCAACTGCACAGGGTAAGTGGTCATTCGATAGCATTGCTCCACACAGTGCTGGGGCAGAGTGAGAGTGCTCACGAGCTGCCAGCATAGACAACACTTGTACTCGGTACAACATCAATGTTTCCTCTACTATTGGTACTTTGTCACCTACCAATTTAAAGAACAGGTGGCTAACTGCTAAACTGTGGAATAACTGCTAATTGGCTTTGACCTGAAAATGACTGCTGTGTAATCAAACTGATCTGTTTTGCTTTGCGCCCAACTCAACTAGTGGTAGGTAGTGAAGCATTTCCACTTACAGTGCAGATTCTTTCCTTCTTTCTCTCCCACAGAGAATTTTTTTTGGAAATCTGTTAACCCTGATGTCTGTGAGCCAAATGTTTTCTACGGTTAAGGGTAGCCTTAACTATATTGTCTAGGAGTCTTCCAGAATGGACTAAAAATCTTGAAGATGACCCAAGAGAAAGTACCTGAGTCTGCTTGCATTGTGCTGATACTCTACTCTCAGGTCCTTCACTGCTCTGCCTGCCCTGGATCTTGAGGTACAACTGGAGCTTTTCCCAGCACACTTGTGGCTGCCCTTTGCCCAAATGGTTGAGAGGAGCCCCTCAAACCTTGTGGCATCTGCAGGGCTTTCCCCAGTTGCCAGCTCCCTCAGATTCAGAAAGCTCAGCTGGCAACCAAGCCCCACTCCTAACCTGGGCAGAAACCTGGCTTGCTCTCTTTCTCTTGCTCATGGTCCCTGACACATTCTTGCTCAGTCTTTTCACATAGACAGGCAACATCTGAGGCAGGTGAACTCCATTGTCTTTGCTCCAAGCTTGAGATAATGTGTTTGACTGCCATCTATTGGCAGAGAGGCACTCCCGCCTTGAAAAGCTGGAGGAGATCTCTCATCACAGCCCTATCATTACCTCTGCCACAAATGAAAATGTTCAAGAGGCTTCAGAAACCAAACCCTCACTGGTTCAGACCAAACCCTCACTGGTTCAGAAGTTAATACAAGTCACCAGGGCTCAACTGATACATTCAGTCTGACAGCCACCCATGAATTCTCCTTGTGCACCTTCCCTTACAGACTGAACCACACTCTTCAGTTCCAAGCCCATTCAACTAATCTGGTAACAAACAAATCATTCCCCTCAAATAAACCGCTGATAGGCAAAGCTAAAGAGCTTGTGTTTCTGACAGAATTATGGCAAGAAAGTATATTTTAAAATACCAGGAATAATTTTGGAATTTGACGCATCAATAAAACATTTGTTTTGCTGATTCTTTGATAAACCCGGCAACAGAAAGTATTGATGCTGCGGGTGGGGTCAGTGCCAAATTCTAATCACTCTTTTCAATGACTATTCTTTGCTTTAACATTCACAGTTACAAGCCCCTCTGCACAGCTAACTTTGAGTGAAAATCACAAACTAACAGTGCCTCACAAATCTCTTCAATTCTTTTTTCTAATGAATGGATTGATTGTCTGGGCAACTGTCTCATCGGTGGCTTAGTTGAAAATGTCAGTTGTTCGATCATGTGTTTTAGTATTTCGGGGCCCCTGATTTATGAATGTCTGACTCACAAACGCTCATACTTGTGAATGCAATACCATACATGGCTTTAAAATTTTAAGAGCCAACATACGAACATTTCCTATCGTTATGAACAGCTGCTTTCCATTCTGAATTGTGCTCTGACATGTGACAAATTGAGTTATGAACAGACTTCGTAATAGAACCCAGGAGCCGCCTGTACAGGTACAGGAGCCAAAATCTGCTGTACACTAACTAGGCTTGACCAAGAAACAGTCATCTTACTATCTGGGTGCCATTCAGCATTTATATAATTTATCCGGCCATTCTATTCTTTGTTTGAATTCAGCAGCAGGTATCAGTTGTGATTTTAATGGATCGACTCATTCTTTGTACGTCTGATAGACTGAAAGTGTGAGATTTACATTTATTCATTTATAGTGGGTTGGTACAAGTTGAGTGACAAGGAATCCAAAATCTGGGCAAGTCTAAAATCTGGCAGGACATTGGTCCCGAGGGTGCTGGATTTGGGACACTGGATACGTATCAAGAATTGTCAATGCAGTAACATTAAAGCACAGCTGGGCTTAGACCACTGGCAGAGCTGTCAGGTGGATCCTCTTCCAGGTATGTCTCCACTTAAGGGAAGTGAAATTTGGGAAGTGAGTTAGAGTTTGGCCACTGTCACACATAAATTTCACTAGCAAAAAGACCTGGTCATCATTTTGTACAAGTCCTGGTGAAATGGATCAAGAGAAGAAGAAGATATGATTAAAAGAGAAACTTGCAACCTTAGAAAAATGGGTATCATGAGTGTAGGCCACTGGCTTGTTGGAAAAATGCTCTGTGGGAAATGGCACTGGGTGTTCCAGACTAAGAAAACTCAGGTTTCTGCACTTAAATTCAACATTCCCTGCTCAGGGAAAGGAACAGGTTAAAAGGTCATCTGGAGGTGACCTCAGCTTGATGCGTGGATGAGCAGACGTCAGAAAAAAGGACAACACGAGATGGGGATGTTGTACAGGACTTAACAACAGCTTGGAGTCAAATGAGAAATGAGCATCAAGTGAGGTACCGCAGTGCTGTGAATGCTTACCGAGTTATATGACTAAACATGCCGCTGCAAACACTACAGAAAGAAAGCACCAAGGTTCTTCAAGATTGGGTGAATTACAAAAAAAAAAATCCTTGCTCAGCAACAGTTTCAGTTTGCAAGGCTTTAGGTTGACTGCTTTTAAGCTCCATGCCTTTAAGTGAAGTTCTCTTTTGCCAGATGACAGTTTTTTTTGCGATGAAATATGTTGGGCAACATGTCCAACCTATTAATAATTGTGTGAAATTGTTCAGAATTTAAAAACTCAATCTCCTGTTGCTACAACTGTGCTTCGAACTGCACAACAGATGGTTCTGAAAACTGCTCTGCAAACCTACAGTATTCATTACAGAATTGTGGCAAGCAGTCAACAATGGAGGATTCTCCTTCCCCCAACCCCCGGGCACTTACCTGTACCCATCGATAAAGCTAGCGTTGATATAATCAGAGCCCTCCACCCCACGGATTGGCTGTAGACACACTCTCGTCGTCTCGTACGGCATAATGTTGACAAGGCGGTTCTTGAACTTATTACACGGAAGATTGGCACTTATGAATCTGGATGTGTGAGCTTTGGAATTGGCCAGGCGCTGAAAAGAAAGGCAGACAAGAATGAAGGCACAGGCACTGAATGAAGCGCTCCTCCGTGTCCAACTGAAAGGCTATCTGCTCCACCACCAACGTTCCCCACTACAGGACCTCATCTCTGGTTCGATACTACCAGCCTGAAAGAGCGGGAGAAGTGGCAACACATACTGATTTGGTGAAACATCACTTCAGTTATCCTGGGCTATTAACTTCACCGAGGGCGCACAAAATATATATGAACTCTTCCCCAGTACAATCTGAGTTCACTCTGGTTGGCTCTCAAACAGGCAACTGCTCCTTTTCCGAGGTGCTCGTCCTGGCATCAGCTCCACAAGATACAGGGATTGGGAGGGATTGTGACAACAAATCCAGCTTGATGGTCCAGCTTTCTCCCGAAGGAGCTACAGAGCTCGACCATGAAGTGAGAAACTCTCATTAACCTGAAGGAGTTCTGTCCAGTTTCACTGACCCTTTCAAGTCCATACCCCTCAACGCCCCTGTTTAAATAACGATATTGAAAACAACAGATTCAGGTAGGGAAAATAAAACAGATAAAACATTTTCTGATGAAGGGTCTAGGCCCAAAACGTCAGCCTTCCTGCTCCTATGATGCTGCTTGGCCTGCTGTGTTCATCCAGCTCTACACCTTGTTATCTCAGATGCTCCAGCATCTGCAGTTCCTACTATCTCAGATAAAACTTCCTGCTGCTTTTATTTCTTCTTTATTCATTGAGAATCTTGTAACTCTGCTGAGCATCACTGCCACTATTTTCTGAGCTGTGCAATGGATGGAGTGAAGTGTAGACTGGCTTTGTCTAGCTCCCAGTCAGTTGCACCATCGAGAATGGCACAGCAACCTCAGTTCTTTCTCCTGCATAGTCTTTTTGATCATCTCATGACATCACAGTGCAGTGTATTAGAATGCAAGGGAAAGTAATATTTCAGATACAGAAACAAGATTCTTCAAGGAAACAGGCGGATATCAAAATTGAAAATCTCAAGTCTCACACATGGGGTTTTGCTCTTAAAGAAGACTGTGCTCCATTGCTGTGGTAATCAAACTGTGCTCTATAAATTACATGTGGTCCCCGAATCCTATCATCCTTCAGAGTTCAGGTAATTCACTGCCAGGTGTGCTTTTTGTTCATGTTCACTGGTTTGTTCTGTTTGAATTTTGTAGAGTTTTGGAAAGGGTTCTTCTCATTGATGGCCAAGTCCTAAATCCAAATATCAATATCTGCGAGGACTAGCAACTTATGATGTATGCACATTAATGAGAATGATTGATTTAAACCTAACATGTGGTCTCTCATGTACCATTGAGTGTACATATGCGACTTAAAAAGAGTCTTGGAGACTTCCATTCTCATCATCTAAGGGACTGAAATTACTTATCATTGTACTCCAGGTGCAAACATAACTTTATAAGTAAGTAAACTATGATTCAATTGCAATCTTTCCTGTGGAGGGGAAATAATGATTTCAGCTATTAATGACCAACAGGTTAGTTTCAGCTTAATTTTTGAAATCACTTGGTTCATTGTGACATTTTTGCTGCAGTAATCAGCTGGCTGGATCATTGCGGGTAACAAACAGCTGCAGGAATTGGAAATCGATATTATGGGTCTTCTGTTGACTGTTTTGATTCCAGGTAACTAAGCTTGGCTAAGTTGTAACTTCTATTGGTTTTTGGACGTGGAAATATTTCTCCTGACCCCACACACGCATACACACTCTCTTTTTCTCTCTCTCATACACACACAAACACATATACATTCTGCAGGGGAAAACTGAAATCAGTGTAGATCCCCCATCCCCAGTTATCATTCAACTTAGAATCAGATTCTTCTGCCTCACTCTCTGATCTTTATTACTCCAGTGTCTAAACCCTAAGGGCTAAAATTTCCATGTTAAGCCTCCATGCTCACAACTCCAAACCTGCAGCCTCTACCATCTAGATGGACACGGGCAGCAAATAAGACCATAGATGATAAGCAATAACAGGAGTAAGTTGTTCTGCCCCTTCAGCCTGCCCCATCATTCAGTAGGATCACGGCTGATTCCTCATTTCTAACATTCGTTTTCTTCCCTTTCCCTATAATCCTTTATTCCGCTACTGATCAAAAATCTATCTCAACCTTAAATATAGGCAAGAACTCTGCCCCACAGCTCTCTGTGGCAAGGAGTTCCAAAGATGCACAACCCTCTGAAATTAGAATTTCCTCCTCAGCTCAGTCTTAAATCGGCACCTCTTTATTCCAAGACGATCTACTATTGTCTTAGACTCTCCCCAGAGGGGAAATATCCTCTCAGTATTTACCCTGTCAAGTCCCTTAAGAATCCGATATGTTTCAATGAAATCACCCCTCATTCTACTAAACTCCCAACTTGTTTAAGCTTTGATCATAAAACGATCTCTCCATACTGCAGATCATCCTAGTAAACCTTCTGTGAACAGCCTCCTACGAAATGAAGATATTTTGTTAAATAAGGGGACCAAAACCACTCACAGTACTCCAGATGTTGTCTCACGAGCACCTTGTATGTTGCAGCAAGACTTCCTTACCCTTGTACTTCAGTCCCTTGAAATAAGGGCCAACATTCCATTAGCCTTCCTGATTATAACTGCACCTGTGTGTTAGCTTTCTGTGTTTCATGCACAAATCTCCCAAGTATCTTTGTGTTACAGCTTTCTTCAGCTTTTCTCCATTTAAATAATATCCTGTTCTTTTGTTCTCCCTTCCAAAATGAAAAACTTCACATTTTTCCATATTATAGTCCATTTGTCAAATTTTCCCCACTTATTTATCACTATCTCTCTGTAAACTGTTTGTATCCCTCTTGCAACATGCCTTTCCACCCATTGTTGTGTCACACCATTACCTGCAAGTCACACACCATCATGACTTGGACTTACACTGCAGGTCCTTCAGTGTCACTGGGTCAAAATTGTGGAACTCTTTCCCGAACGGTGCTCTGAATGTACCTACCCATGATGGACTGCTGCAGTTTAATAAGACAGCTCATTACCACCTCCTTGAGGACAATTATGGACAGGCAATAAATGTTGGCACAGTCAACAATGCCCACATTGCATGAATGAGTTAGAAAAAAAGCCACTTAACTTGCTCTTTTTTTTAAAAGATGCTTCTTAAAACATGTCTCTGTCATTGGTCTCGTCATGTAGCTCTGGTGTCAAATTTTGTTTAAGAGTGCTCTTGGTGAAACACCATGGGATATCTTACTAAGCTGAAAGGCATTATATAAAAGCAAGCTTTTACAGTTATTGTTAAGTCTTGGCTCACACGATATAACATTAATCTCATGGGGAGCTGCCCCCAGCCAGTCTATTAAATTGATTTTACGATACCCAAGTATTCCGTTGCAAACCTCTTCAAATGGTTACTTTGCGTAAACTCAACCCAACCTCAAAATCACTAGCCATAGTTAGGGTGGAGGTAAATTCATTTTTTGGCAGCAGGAAGGTCACTAACCTGGTGCTGAGGCTTGTATCAATGATTCCCCAGGCGGTCTGGGACTGGTAAATGCACATGAACTACCTCCATTTGCTGTAGGGTCTCAGGGAGGTCCTTTGGAACTTCAGCTTTTGTTTACAATTTTTTAGGCTTTCGGCTGCACTTCACCGTCAGGGTTAATTTTGAGAAGTGTCTTCAAGTCCCTGTACATTCACCTGAGTTCAACAACAACCTCCCTGCCTCCCCCTCCCTGCCTCACAACAATTCTCCACGCACATGTGTTGGCTTGGTTTTTATTTTATATTTAAGGATGGACTTATTTCCTGGGTCTGGTTGGTACCCACCCAGCTTTGACAGTCTGTCTGCCATCCTTTAACTGGATGGTGATCCCACCTTCCAGTCATGAATTGGTCACCTGGGGAATATCACACTGAGTGACTGTTTCCCACACTCTGTGGGATTTTGACCACTACTAGAACAAGATACCCCATTTATCACTTTGACCCCATTCCACCAACTGGTCTTTTCCCTAATAATCCCTAGCACCTATAACTGCCTTCAAAAAGTTATCTTAAATCTCCCTTTAATAATGCCACTACAAGCCCTCAGTGCCAAAGTTCCTTCACTTCCTGCTTATCTTGAATAAAGGCAAGAACTCAAAATGTTAATTCTCTTTCTCTCTCCACAGATGCTGCCAGACTTGCAGAGATCATCCAGCATTCTGTCTTTGTTTCTTGTTTATCTCTCTCTCTCTCCCTACTAAAATGCATATAAGCATCAATTGCTTACGTATAGAACCTGTTACAGGTTGCAACTTCCCACCAACAGGACTTGGCTGTGGTAATGTAATCATACTCTGACCAGGCAACTGTATCTTACACTAACTGTTACACTGCATGCAGACACACATTTCTTCCACTTTGATATCCCCACATTCTGCATCTATAAGTTACTGAGCTGTGCTGATTTCTTATCTTCTTGACACAAGCCCACAACTTTTTACTAAATAAAAATTAATTTTACGGGCATCATTGGGACAGTACAGATAAGGAGTGCCATTGATTGGAATACTGACTGTCTCTGGCTCCTATCCCAGACTAATGAGATGAAAGTATTTACAGACTTCAAAATCTGACTTGAATTCATTGTGAGTTGGACTCCCAAAGCCTCAAAGTTTTCCTTGGAATGACATTAAATTGTAAATCAACTTGATTTGCTCATAGGACGTCTAATACTCCTCCTGACCAATGGACAACGTTACAAAACATCAGGTGGGTGTTCTCCTGAGCATGAGGCTGGAGTGCATTAGTGAAGCAGAGTTTGGGCATCTAGCTACATCTTACTTGATCTGGAAGCACTTGATATTGAAATTAGGGGTGTAAGAATTGCATTGCACTTATAGCTTTCACCTTGTTGAGTGTGGAAACATACCAAATTTAATAATAAATCTAACTGGGAATCGTACGAAATATCTTTTGAAACAATCAAGTGTCAATATTGTCTACTTTTATATGAGCTATCAAATATAATGCTATGCAGTTCGAGTTAATTCACTGATAATTCACTCTTAATCAATTGGTAGCACATGTGTGAGCCACTTGGTAGTGGGTTCCAGCACTGAGTGTGGAATCCGAGCTGATATTTCAGTGCAGTATTGAGGGGGTGCTGCATTGTTGGACGTGTCTTCTCTCTGACAACACTTTAAAGTGAGGCCATGGTAGCCTGCTTGGGTGGATCTAAAATATCTCTTGGCAGGCTTAATGTTTCAGCCAACACTCCTCCCTCACCCAGAATCACCACAAACAGATTTTGTGGTGTATTGGGCTTTTTTCTTTATAATCACCTGATCCAATAGGGGTGCCGTTTCTGGAATGAGAGCTTAAAGCATGATCCCATTCGAACCTCTCAAGCATAGGATCCCTACAGTGACAGAGCAGGTCATTCAGCCCATCGAATCATGGGCAAAAGGGATACTTCCCCGCTGCTCCGGCTAGCCTTTAACCCCCAAATGACACATGAAGGTACCTGATTGAGTCATTTATCTCACGGCTGTTTATAGAAACATTGGTGTGACAAATTAATTCATGGGTTTCCCACATTACAAGAGATCTTGAAAAGTTCTTCATTGTTTGTAAAGCAATTTGGGATGGTCCAAGACATGACAGGCTGCTATACAAACGCAAGTTCTTGTTTGTTCCTCATTAAAGCTAGTTAACAGATGTGCATGTATGCCTCATTTAGTCATGACTCTCTATTTCAGGAGGAATTGCTACAAGCTTTTAAAATCTATACTAGACGAACAGTTTGCATAAAGAGCAACTGCAATTGTCTTGTGCCTTTTGTTTTTGCTGAGCTCAGATCAGGCGAGGCAATAGGTTCAATCGTCAGACAGTTCTCAGTTAATAAATCTTAGCCATGGTGCTTGGAGACATTCTTGTGCCAGACAGCAGAAAACTCAGCCAGTGTTCCCATTCTCTAGGGCTATCTAGTGACTTCTGGAAAAAGGGTATACAAGTGTCTGCCAGACGAAGATTGAATTGGGTTTGACTGTAATGTCCTCACTATTGATCTCACTGTCTGGGGTGACAGATGGAGGATGGCTGTTTTTTGTGAAGTCATTCACGACGACTAACCATCAATGGAATCTTAAATACAGAAGGCTCCAGGGCTCAATTTGCAAATGGTGAGTTAAATGCATTAGGTGGCATAAATAGGGCAGTAAACAGACTGGAAAGGTGGCATGTGCATACCCTGCTGCCTTCCTGCCTCTGCCCCAATTATAAGGGAGTGGATAGAATCAGGGCTGGTCTTCATCTCCCACCACCAATTGAGGCCCTGAAACAGGCCATTAATGTCCACTTAAAGGCTGATGCTCCCATTCACCAAGTGGTAGGTGAGTGACTCTGACAGGAAGTCTGAAAAGCAAACCCTGTTTGTGGGGTCGCTTGCATCTTCCAAGAGAGGGTCCCTCATTCAAAGGTGCTCAGTGATTGATTGAGAGACATGGTATTGGGTAGGAAAGTGGGTCGGGTACTGCTGAGTGCAACCTCATCGCTGCCTTTGCTGTTGCTGGCGCTCTCGCTCAGCCTCACCCTATGATGCCCCTCCTGCAGTCACTCATCCATAGCCTGGGCCCCCTCTGTGATCGTGGACCTCATCTGGGTGCAGTACCAGCAGCAACCACCACCTCCTCAGTGGTGCTAGCAAGCAATGGACAGCCCCTGTTCGGAGTGACTGGAAGCTCTTGGTGCATGGGCCCTGTGTGTCCAGGGTCCTTAATCCTGGGAAGGCCCACCACTGCCTGACTGACATGTAGTGCAGCAAGTCTTCCTGAAAAATGGCAACACAGGGCTCTCACTGGCTCTTCAGCTAACAGGTGAGTTCACAATTAGCCATGTTAAATGTCACCTCAAGAATTGATTAGTGGTGGCTGGGAACCATTAATATAAAAACACAGCAATCCTCTAGTTCCTCCCCAGTTGTATCCCCCAGCCTTTCTCTCTCCTGTACCAGAACAATGTGGTCAGTCTTCTTACCTTGAACTCTAGCTCCATTCCTGTGACATGCTCTCCTGACTCAACCTGCGTGAGTTTCTGAATGTAAGAGAACAAGTTCCTGGCCATCACCTCTGTGGTCCCACAAGCCACTGCTTCCAGCAATGCATCATGGATAAAAATGTACTGATCCTCTGTCTGCACCATGTAGTTCCGTTGTGACCTCATCAATGTCACGTGGCCATAGATGTCAACTGTCTTCTCATGTTTTATTCTCTCGAGCATCGCATCAATGACAATGAAACAGCCGGTTCGACCAACTCCAGCACTGAAAGGTGAATTGAAATAATTCAGGTCGTGTTGCTGGGGCTGTTCCCCACAGGATGGCATTAAGGTAATTTTGGACTTTAATACCTTTAATTGCTTTGCACTTCTTATTCTTGTGGTGACTTTGTTCTACAATTGGTTCTAGTGTCCCTGACCTAGACTAATGAAGAAAGATTCTTGCTGCTGGGTGAGGTCCATAAGCCAACAGCTGACTGGATGTCTGTTCTCACACATGACGAATGGGCTTATGAGCAAGGTACTGGACGATTAATATTGTGGAAATGCCAAGCGTAAAAATGATGGTCAGGCCTTACAAATGTCTTTAAATAAATGGAGCTGCACTTGTTTTTCCAAATGCATATTAAATCCAAAATGGGTATTACTCCCACTAAATGAGAATTGACAGGCCTGCAACACCAGCCTAATTCTCATCAAGTAACCATGTGGGCAGCGTGGGCTGGAGAAAATCAATTCTATCATTAAAACAAAACCTTTTGTTCTATGCTCAGAGTTTAGTGGCTTTACAGATGGATTTAATAACGGACAGTTTTTAGTGGTGACCAGTAAAAGATTGGTATTAAACATCTCAGCCAGAAAAGGTTACTGATATTGCCCAAAATGGACACGTGTATTTATTTAAATTGATAGGACTAGAGATTGATAACTGTATCCAGAGTGGCCATGAAGAAGCCTGACCTGGAAGGCAGAAATTATATGTTTGTTTTAGAAATTACATGTTTTGGAATAGGGGCTGTTGGGAGTTTTATTTCCCCGTAACTACTGAGCACGTGACCACTGGTGCTCGAGATGAAATGTGCAATTTTCCAATACATCTTCCACCTAAAACAAATACAAGTCAGTGCTGAGTGTAGTCAACATTTTCAAGGGATGACTATGGTAGTTGTCTACTGCTACCCAACTGGGCTAGAGCCTTCCATTAACACACTATGAAACAGTTGTTTATTTCTTTTGTGTTAGGCCATAACCAGGAATAGTCTGTAACCAGGAATATAGGACTGTTGTGGCCTTCCCAATGGATTGGCAGCTGTGATGACATGTATTCCTGGAGTCTTCCTCTGCACTTCAGTCATCAGTCAGCCAACAAATCTATCCTTGTGATGTACTGCATACTCATACCAATTAGAAAGCATTAAAACTCAGTACAGAATTAAATAATGAACAAAAACAAAGTTGCTGAAAAAGCTCAGCAGGTTTGGCAGCATCTGTGAAGGAGAAAAAGAATTAATTTTTCAGGTCTGGTGATGCGTCCTCAGAGGTTCTGAGTTCTAAGTTCTGAGGAAGGGTCACTGGACCCAAAACATTAACTCTGTTTTTTTCCTTCACAGATGCTGCCAGACCTGCTGAGCTTTTCCAACAACTTTGTTTTTGTTCCTGATTCACAACATCTTGCAGGTCTTTTGGTTTTTACACAATTAAATAATTAATGCCTGTCTGTCCACTAAACGTACTTATTTCTAACTTCCAATATTTTTATGTCCAATAAAGATAAATGTTCAAAGAAAATGACAGTTTATTTCAACATTGCTATGATGTTTTGTCGCATAGTCAATTTTTGCAGACTACAGGCTAATCCTGGAAGGTTGGCAACATTTCGTTTCCAGCTATTCTGGTACAAATCTAGAGTATCACCAACTCACAGAGTTCTACCTTTGGTCAGTGGAATTACTTCTGCTACAAAGAAAAGATTAAACAAGGTTAGCTTTGGTTTATAACCTCTACAATCAAGCCCTGACTCAAACCAGTGGCAATCACAACAGTGATTTAATCATCATCAGATCTGATGTGAAACGGCTGGAGGCACAAAACATGGAACAGTGTCCAAATTAAGAGAAAGATCCTACCTGCAGTGCACCACCACAGGTCCAGCATCAGGAGGATTGCAGGTTTTTACTCTCCTTAGGAATGCCAGGAAGGGGGTTGGATACTCTGGGACTCCGTGATCCGGCCATGCTGTGAACTGAAACTGACGAACCTCTCTCTTCTCACTGGAACCATTCTGCTCATAAAATAAACAATTTTGCCTTTAAAAGTGGTTCAGAAGTATGTCGAACAGCTAAGACACTCACATACACATGTGTTTTACAGATTTACCAGTGTCCTGCTCCGAATGGGGTGATGCAGTGAATCAATGCATTGTGGAGAGAAACAGCAAGGCATCCTAAACAGTACTAATCCTCACTTACTGATCTTTAAAATAAAAGTGGAATTTCTTATGTGATTTCTATCAGTTTTTATTTCTCATATAGCATCAAATATTCCTTGCCATTGCTCATGACTCATTTAGGAGATGCAGCATGAGTGTGATGTTTAACTGGCTCTTTGTTCAGAGCTCCTTCTTAAACACGCATTGTAGAAATCCAGGTGCATAAAGTGGTGCTAAATGCTCATACCACATTAATAACTAGCTTTTTTTTCATTTTCGCAAAGATCCTTTTGAATCTATGATTAGGGACGTGCAGCAAATACTCAGTGGTACTTGTATCATATGATAGAATAAACAGCTAAAATAAAATACAGTATTCCAGAGCTCAGGTGAGCATATGAACCTACACCAGCTGATTTATCTATCACAACTGTTTCAAAGATGCTTGCATTTTTGTTTTTTTAAGGGATCATGACGAAAGGATTGTGAAAATTGGTTTGTTTGGATTGGCAGCGGTTTTTTTTTTAAATAGTTAAAATCACGTATTGGAAATCATAATAGTTGAAGCTAAATGTGGTGTGTGCATGGAACAAGCTGCCAGGGGAAGTGGTTGAGGTGGGTACAATAACAACATTTAAAAGGCATCTGGATGGGTATATAAATAGGAAAGGTTGGAAGGATATGGGCCAAATGTTGGCAAATGGGACTAGGTCAGATTGGGATGTATGGTCAGCACAGATGACTTGGAAGAAGGGTCTGTTTCCGTGATGTATGACTCTATGACTCTTTAAAACAGCCAAGTTTGATAGCTGCTGGATTTACTGGAAGTCACATGCCTTGGTTCGTGGCTACCTACTGTTCAGCTATTTTGATATTATTGCGAATTCAGTTGGGGTATATGTGATGAACAAATAGGACATCCAGCCACGTTTATGAGAAATCCTCTTTAGGAACCTGTGCGACAGTTGAAAAAAACTGTAACATAGAAACATAGAAGACAGGAGCAGGAGGAGGCCATTCAGCCCTTTGAGCCTTCTCAACCATTCATCACGATCATAGTTGATCATCCAACTCGATAGCCTAATCTTGCTTTCTTCCCATAACCTTTTATCCCATTCGACCCAAGTGATATATCTCGTCACCTCTTGAATACATTCAATGTTTTGCCATCAACTACTTCCTGTGGTAATGAATTCCACAGGCTCACCACTCTTTGTATGAAGAAATGTCTCCATATCTCCATCCTAAATCGTCTACCCGAATCCTCATATTGTGATCCCTGGTTCTGGACACACACCACCATTGGGAACAGCCTCCCTGCGTCTACCCTGTCCAGTCCTGTTAGAATTTTATAAGTTTCTATGAGATCCCCCCCTCATTCGTCTGAACTCTAAATGTCAGACCCGCCATCCCTGGAATCAGCCTGGTAAACGTTTGCTGCACTCCCTTGAGAGCAAAAGCATCCTTCCTCAGAAAAGGAGACCAAAATAGCACATCATATTCCAGGTGTGGTCTCACCAAGGCCCTGTATAACCGCAACAACACATCCCTGCTCCTGTACTCAACCTCTCACAATGAAGGCCAACATTCCATTTGCCTTCTTTACTGCCTGCTCTACCTGCATGCTTACCTACAGTGACTGGGGCACAAGGTCCCGCTGCACACTCCCCTCTCCCAATGTACAGCCATTCAGGTAGTAATCTGCCTTCTTGTTTTTGCTTCCAAAGTGAATAACCTCATATTTATCCAAATTATACTGCATCTACCATTGATTTGTCCATTCACCCAACCAGCTATTGTCTGTGAAAGGCTTTTGGATTAATTCCTCTGAACATCTCAAGAATGAACAAAGTTTGAAGATCCCAGTGACAACCATCAGTGCTGAGTGACCCATCTGCATGTGCATGGACACCAGACTGGAAACTTTTCATATTCATTTCATCCTTCAAGAGCTAACCATTATTTGGCCAAGGTGTTTTTTCAAACTTAATCTCTGCAGAGTAAATTTTTTACTTTTTTCTTTGCCAGGAAATTTCCTACCACACACTCACACAAAGGCATTCGTTAGAACCTTTCTCTTTGGTCCATCTATCTTAACGTGAGTTGGTGTCACATGTTTGTTTTTCAATGCTTCTGCAAAACACTTTGGGATGTTTAATGTTAAAGATGCTACGTAATTACAAAGGTAATGTTGTGCTTAGTGCACACTTTAATACTATATATAGAAGAAACAATCAGATCCTGCTTTCTTTTGACACTGACAACCTCCTGAGTAGGATCTGGGGACTGTTAAGCAGTTACCCATAAATTGATCTTAGGTTGCTTTTTGGATATTCAGGGCAGTTGACTTGAAGTGGTGGGCCAGTTTAAAGACACCTCCACATTAGAAGCAAAATATCACTACTGTGTTCTGTAAAGCAAACTCAACTCTTGTGAAATAGTATATATTCATACTAGTCAGCCTCCTGTGAAGTTGCTCATGGTAAATCAGCGAATATATTCGATCACATGATGTCCGAAGTAAGAAAATCCAACAGGCAGTGAACAATGCAAGAATTTTTAATGTAAGATTAATTACTTGAAGATAGTAAATTATTGGAGAACAAATTTCTGATTGGGATGGGTTTTTGATTAAGAATTGGAAGGTACTGGAAGTCTGGAGCATAAGTCTGAAATGTTATTTTCTAATACACAGATACTAATCTCTCTGCCCTCAATGTACTATATTCCTAACGTTGTCTGATTTTTCTCTGCAATGTCCTTTACATTATCTGGGTGAACCACCAATCAGTCAGATGGAACATCTTTTGACAATAAAATGTAAATAATAATTTGCAATGGTTTTTAGAACATGCTGTAATTAACCTCGAACCTCCCTCAGGCAAGGAAGGGTTTGATCGGGAAGGACAGGGCGGAATAAAATCACGACAGTCATTTCTTCAAAATGGTCTCCAGTGTTTTAGGGGGGTGTGAGGCCATTGGGTTTGGTTATGATGGTGTTTGTGTCCTGTTAAGCCCCTTCACCTAAAGAAGAAGAAAGGTCATGACTGGAGAGATGCCAGCTAGTAGTCAGCAACGTGAGGGCAGACTCCAAGCACAATCCACCATCTTTTGAGCATTGGAGTAGCTTTGGGGCGGACAGGTGGCTAGAACTGAGAAAAAGAAAACTATTCTCACAAACAACAATCATCAAATTAAGTGCCAGTCCCTTTTCATATGGTTCACTTATTCGTCATGAAACAGGAATTCTCTTCTGAGGAGCCTTTTGCAAGGAGGTCTTGAAAGTCCACTGTGCAATGGGGAGATGATGGCCGAGTGGTGTTATCACTGGACTGTTAATCCAGAGCCCCAGATTATGTTTCGGGGACCCGGGTTCAAATCCCGCCACGGCAGATGGTGGAATTTGAATTTCATGAAATACCTGGAATTGAGAATCTAATGTTGACCATGAACCGATTGTCGATTGTTGGAAAAACCCATCTGGTTCACTGATGTCCTTTACAGAAGGCAACTGCCATCCTTACCTGGTTTGGACTACATGTGACTCCAGACCCACAGCAATGTGGTTGACTCTGAACTGCCCTCTGGACAATAAATGCTGCCTGGCTAGTGATGCCCTCATCCTGGGAATGAATAAAAAAAACTCTTGGGGTGGAAGGATGCCTCCCCTGCTTTGGATGAAGCCCAGTTTGATCTATTCGAACAGATCACTTAAAAACTCCCATCTAAAATCATTGCTGCATCTGCAGAATATCCTCCCTAATTTACATTATCAGAGATGGATGACTCTCAGATCTCCTGTACTCAGTAAAGGATTGCTAATGTTTATCCCGACTGCATATTTCTTAATATCTTAATATTTGGGAACTAGATCTAGTGGCCCCCAGTAAGAAATGAAGGAGCTTCTAACCTTAATCATTCTGAACAGGAAGGCCCCAACAATCCAACAGCTACATGATGCCATAATTCATGTGAGCCTACTTCTGGTATGGTCATAGAGTTATACAGCATGGAAACAGACCCTTCGGTCCAACTTGTCCATGCCGACTAGAAATCCTAAATTAATCTAGTCCTATTTGCTAGCATTTGGCCAGTATCCCTCTAAACCCTTCCCATTCGTATACTCACCCAGATGCCTTTTAAATGTTGTAACTGTACCAGCCTCCACCACTTCCTCTGGCAGCTCATTCCATACATGTACCATCCTCTCAGTGAAAAAGTTGCCCCTCAGATCATTTTTAAATCTTTCCCCTCTTGTCTTAATCCAATGACCTCTAGTTTTAGATCCTCTACCCTGAGTAAAGGACCTTAGCTATTCACTCTATCTATCCCCTTTATGATTTTATAGACTTCTATAAGGTCACTCCTCAACCTCCGACGCTCCAGGGAAAATAGCCTCAGACTATTCAGCCTCTCCCTATAACTCAAACCCTCCAAACCTGGCAATATCCTTGTAAGTCTTTTCTGAATCCTTTTGTCTGTCCATCTTGTTGTTTTATCCCCCAGTAAAACTTCTGTGACAAATAAGTATAAATTGTAAGTACAAATTAACAGGACATGCAATGTTCCAGAATAATTGGTTCTTACTGGTTCAGCTGACGTTAAAAATATTTTCGCTGAAGTAGGGTGTACTGATGATATCACTGGAATATTTGTCTTCATGGGTTATTGAAAACTGTGCTATCCTGAAGTTTAGGATTCAACCTCCGTGACTGATTACTGTGCTTCCTCACAATCAGCCAACCTGTGTCAATCCCCAATCAATTTAGTTCGAATGTTCAATTCCAGAACGCCAGTTGGTGAAGGATAGATATGGGGCCAATTTGACACACTTTTTAAAAATTTATTTGCAGAGTTACATATTGGCCTGTTACCCATCTCCTAAAACTACAGTCGCAGCTGCAGCCTGTATGTATTTATAAATAAATTATCTTTAATCAATCTGTTTAGACATGACTCTGGGGCAGATGGGACCTGAACCCAGACCTTCTGGTCCACAGATAGGAACATTACTATTGTGCCACAGGGTCCTTTACAAGGGCACAAGTGAATCCCCAGGAAATGTCCACCACTTGCCTAGACTTAAACATGGCTGTAATTTAATATTTACAAAGAGCAATTACTGAGGGGAGTTTTGTGGTGTAGTAGTAATGTCCCTACTTCTGGGCCAGCAGGCCTGAGTTCAAGTTCCACCTGCCCTGAGGTGTGTTGTGACTTGACTGAACAGATTGATTAAAAGAAACTGTCCGACCAAAACAGAAATTCACACCCCAACTAAAACAGACAAATAAACCAAAATAGAAATTGCTGGAGAACCTCAGCAGGTCTGGCAGCACCTATGGAGTGAAAGCAGAGTTAATGTTTTAAGTCTTCTGATCCTTCTGCGGCATCCACAATTTTTTTTTATTAAAATGGACAGATGTCTCTTGAACACATCCAAAGCTGATACTGTGCACATTATGAGGGAAAGAATAAGTGGAGAATGAGATAGTAGGAACTGCAGATGCTGGAGAATCTGAGATAACAAGGTGTAGAGCTGGATGAACACAGCAGGCCAAGCAGCATCAGAGGAGCAGGAAGGCTGACGTTTC
>NC_063360.1:7028471-7037401 GCF_021869965.1 Rhincodon typus
GAAACGTCAGCCTTCCTGCTCCTCTGATGCTGCTTGGCCTGCTGTGTTCATCCAGCTCTACACCTTGTTATCTCTAATAAGTGGAGAATAATTGATTACTGATTTAAAAATGAAACCTATAACGTAAATTTACTTTTCAGACATGCATAAAAAATTCCTGTACAGTAAAAGGCTGCCCAGTCCAACTAAAAACACGTTGTGTATTCCATCCTTCATACTCAGTTATCTTAGACTCCTTTGAACTGAACCAGACACAACGCGACAAAAATGACACAAGGATTATCAAATTCATTGTCAAAGCTCATTCCATTTTCACTGCCTTGCATCAAGCCAACCTGACCAGAATTTCAGGAAACCTCCACCTTTCAAAATCCTTTGCACAGATACTGATCCATTGTCCTGCTTGGATACATGGACCTGGCACCAGACCAGGCTTGTCAACTGATCGTCAATTCCTACCTAACTACTAAGTGTCGACCACCTTATCTCAGTTACAATCTTTCTATTTTGTCTTCTACTTTATCAAAAGCATTGCTCTAAACCTTCCACTTTTATGCTCCAGTTACATTGGCCTATTCGTTCTTCTACACTAACCCATCCACACATTAGGAGTCATCACAGTCACAGGCTCAGTCTTTCCAACAGCCTCAATGATGTAGAACAGCATGAATGCCACAGTCTCTCCTCATACAGCACTGTGGCTGCTCCTTTACCCCATGAAGCCTCCTTCCCCCAAAGACACCCCCTTTGCAGACAGGGTCTATTTGACTGCTCCAGCTGCCCTCCTTCACAGTTGCCACCTGCTGTTGGAGGTTCCAATACACAGTTGCTTGAAACTTGCCATCCCATCAACCACACAAAGCACATAATGACTGCTAAGCAGTTGCTTGCTGAACAAGTTCTGTGTCATCACGGTTAGAATGTTTGAGTAGACATTAGGGGCAGCAATCTCTTCAAAATTCTTTTCAACCTTCTCTTACGGTACTTGTTGACTATAGGTCTCGTGCCAGTATTTAGTCTTCGATGAAGTTGACCACCTGCTTTGCGTTGCATTCATAAGCGACCCACCTCCAAAAAAACTCAGGCTGTTACAAGTCTGCGATCCACAGGTTAAGTCTCGTTCAGAAGGCTTAGACTTTCAAAAGATGCCATTCCAAACAAGCAGTGGGGGTCTTCATAAATACATAAGAATGTTATTTGGGTTCCATAATGCCCCCGCCACCTTCATGAATGTGATGGATAAAGCCGTTGGCAAGGCTAGATAATATATTAGCCACTTGTCACAGTTTAGCTTGTAAGTCAAACCAGAGAAGTGCTCGCTTTTCTAGACAAACCCAAGGCACTTTGTTACCAAGGAAAGCATTACTCCTGACGACGAATTGGAGTTGGATAATGTTGCGGAATCTTGGAGTGACCCGTGTATAACGAATCAAGAGAGTGCATCCAATGTGGGACAGGCCTATTCCTACCCTAGAAAACATCACCAGGAAGTCCTTCCAAGGAGGGAACAACCCCCTGAAGCATCAAATGCTGTCGATTATATGACTCCTGGAATCCTGACCAACCTAAACTCCCAACATAGGTGATCTGCCACAGAGCTTGAATCCCCTGGAAGGTACCAGTACAGATAACACTGAAAATGTCTTCTCAGGAAAATGCTGGATAACACCCCAACCCTCGCCATTTGCCTAGATCAGTGATGCAAGAAGGAACAGGCAGATAAACAAATCCACAACTCAATGAAAACCACAGTAAGTACTTCCTTGATGAATCTTAATATGCCTCCATGTTTGTAATGATCAGAGGCCAGTGGAATAAGGAACATCTACTTTATGATCTTTGGGCCTCCCATGCCTTCAAATCTCATGTTACATGGAGAACGACAGTTAATTACACTCATTGGGATATTGGATTAAAATATAGGAGATGAATAAGCAATGGCAAACATTTAAAGATATAAATCATAATTCTCAATGAATATACATTTCCTGGAAAAATGAAAACCCGATTCAAGGAGTTGTATGCTGATAGCTAACTAGAAATGAAGAATTGTACAAAATAAGATTTACAATATTGGCAAAATAAGCAACCTTGAGGAACTGGAGGATGATAAAAATAAGCAAATGATAACCAAGAAATTGACGAACAAGGAGAAAATAGAATGTGTGTGTGAATTAGGAAGAAGTGGATTGTAAAATGCTTGCCAATAACTTGCTCAGTGACACTTAGTTTGGGTTTTGTTGGCCCACTCAGCTCCTGACCTCATTACAGCCTTGGTTCAAACATGGACAGCTGAATTGCAATGGTGAGGGAACAGTGACTACTCTTGGCATCAAGATTGTATTTGACTGAATCTGGCATCAAGGATCTCTTGCAAAACTGGAGTCAACCAGAAACAAGGACCAAACTCTCCACTGATAGAAGTCACCTACTGGCTCAGAGAAAGATGGTTGTGGTTGTTGGAGGTCATTCATTTCAGCTACAGGTCATCTCTACAGGAGTTCCTCAGGGTAGTGTCCTAGGTCCAACCATCTTCAGTTGCTTCATCAATGACCTTCCCTTCGTCATAAGGTCAGTGTTGGAATGTTTGCTGAAAAATGCATAATGTTCAGCACCATTTGCTACTCCACAGATACTGAAGCAGCTCATGTCCAAATACAGCAAGACTTGGACAGGCTTGGGCTTAGAAGTGGCAAATAACTTTTGGGCCACACAAATGCCAGGCAATGACTATCTTCAATGAGAGACAATCAAATCATTGCCCTTTGACATTCAATGGTATTATCATTACTGAATCCTCCGCTATCAATAACCTGGGAGTTATCATTGACCAGGAATTGAACTGGATTAGCCATATAAATACAATGGCAATAACAAAAAGTCAGAGGCTAGGAATACTGCAGCAAGTAACTCACCTCCTGACTTCCAGAGTCTTTTTGACTACGAGGCGTGTGGCCTGTCAAGGCCTGTCTACAGGAGTGTGACGGAATACTCCCCACATGCCTGGATGGGTGCAGGTTCAACAATGACACCATCCAAGTCAAAGTAGCCCACTTGTTTGACACCACATCCAGAAACGTACTTTGCCTCCACCACCAATGCTCATAAGTGGCAGTCTACAAGATGCACTGCAGAAATTCACTAAATATTCTTAGGCAGCACCTTCCAAACTCAGGACCACTTCCATCTAGAAGGACAAGGGCAGCAGATACATGGAAACACCACCAACTGCAAGATCCCCCCCCAAGTCACACACTATCCAGACTTGGAAATATATTGCCGATCCTGGTTCAAAACCCTCAAAATGACCCTATCCCACCAATGGCATCAGTGAGTGTCTACCTACAGCACATGGAGTGCAGCAGTTTAAGGAAGAAGCTCGTCACCACTTTCTCAAGGGCAACTAGGGATTGGTAATAAATGCTGGCCCAGTCTGTGATGCCGATGCCTCACGAGTCAATTCTAGAAAAGGGTCTACAAAAAGCGAAAAGGAAGAGATTACTGAAAGAAAACTTAAAAGCTAAGACACGGAAAATTATAATTCAGAGTAAGTAAATGGCAGAGACACTCAGTAAATACTCTGTCAACCTTCATAGTTGAAGACGGAAAGAACATAGCTACAATTGTGGGAAAGCAAAGGTCTAAGGAGAGGGAGAAACCTAAAGTAATTGGCATCATTAAGGAAACGGACTGAAAAAATTGTTTGGTTTTTAATCTTCATACACTTGAGAATAGTGGAGAAGTATTGAGGGGTTATTTTGCTGATTATCAACCTGTTTATACAGGGCAGGAGCACTCTGTCTGTGGCCAGCAAGTGGGATCTGAACCTAGAGCTTTGGGTTCAGACCCCCTGCACATCCACTGGAGAAATGGGACTAAAGAATTAAGGGATATTGGGATTGGATAGAAAGGCGAACTAAATGCAGTTCACTCATGATTGTGTTGAAGGGTAGAGAAAGTTCAAGAGCCTGTGTCACCTTCCTCCTGCTTCTTCTATTACTAATGCCAGAGATGCAGTTTACTCAGATCACAATCTACAGCTACCTGATGCAGGCAGATAATGGAAAGCTATCCCCAGCACTAACAACTACATGAGCACATAAACAGGAATAAAAGTGATGAAAAAATGCTGTATTATTTAAGCAAAGGCCTATTTGAATACTCTTCTGTGATTAACTCATTCATATATTATAAATGTATGTTAGAACATGATATTTGAAACACTTTTGTCCTTAGCCTCCCAAAGCTTTTCTGAAATGATTCACATTCTCCATCTGTAGGTTGTTATGTGCCAGAATCCCCGTGGTTGTGGATAATTAGGTGGATCCCTGTGGTAACCAAATTGGAGATTAATGCTGTTTATCAAGTATGATGGTACAATTAAATTCTCTGGAGCTCAGAGTGTGAAGTTTGATCGTGTGGAAGGACTATCTTGGTGTTTAGTGTTAATCTTATTCTCAGACACGGTTTTTACCATCATCTATGCAGTCTCTTCAACTGAGTATCAATTCTGCCATCATCAATATTGAGCCTGCCCTTGTGCTTTTTACCAAAAATATCTTATATTTACGTAGTATCTTTAAGATAATAAATCCTCCCCCCACCCCAGATACTGCACAGAAACGTTATCAAATGAAGTATGACACTGAACTACAAAGAAGATATTGTGTCACATAGCCAAAGGTTTGTGTCAAAGAGATTGGCTTCGAGAGAAGTGTCTTGAGAAGGAGAATGACACAGAAAGAGAGAGAGAAACACAGGGAAGGAATTCTACAGGCTGGGGCCTAGAAAAGCAATCATGCAGTAATCATACTTGGGAATGTACAGGTCAGAATTACTTTGGATGGTTTGGGTTCGGAAGTGGTTCCAGAGTACAGTGGAGCATGATCTTGGATGGGTTTAAAAACAAAGATGAAAATTTTAAAATCGAGACTTTGCTTCACTGGGAGCCAAAGTAGGTTAGCAAATGCAGGGCTGAGAAGGAATTTGACTTGTCCTGAGTTTAGACACAGAAGAAGAGTTCTTCGTCGTGTGGAGCATGAGATCATTCAGCCCTTCAAGCCCTATTTTCAGTTCAGTGTGACAATGGTTGCTTTGACTGTAATTGTAAACCCACATTCTTGCCTACCTCTGCTTAACAAGAAGAATCTGTCCAACACTACCTTAAAAAATTCAAGCATTCTTTTTTCACTACTTTTTCAGGAAGGGAGTTCCAAAGCTTCTGAGAGGAAAACAAAACTAATTTCTGTTTTAAATGGGCAATGGCTGGTTTTTAACAGTAACCCCTAGTTCTAGTTTCTTATATTACGCGCAACGTCATCACCACATCTACCCTGTCAACCTGCCTCAGGATCTTCTAAGTTTCCATCAAGTCACCTCTTAGTCTTCTGAACTCCAGTGGACACAAGCTTAGTTTTCCTTATAAGAAAACTCACCCATTCCAGCAATAGTCAAGTAAACCTTCTCTGGACAGCCTCTAATGTAATTACGTCTCCTTTAATAAAGTGAGACACCTCTCCCCTTGCCTGAGATATGGTGGCCCTCAGGTTAAACCACCACCAGTCATCTCTCTCTAATGAAAGAGCAGCACTATGATACAGTAGACTATGGCAACTTTACCATTATATTTAATAGGGTAAGTAAAACTAATCATAGAATCTCTACAATGTCGAAGCCATTCAGCCCATTGAGTCCACACTGACCCTCTGAAGGGCATCCCATCCAGACCCATCCTATCCCTGTAACCTTGAATGTCCCATGGCTAACCCAACTAACTTACAGATCCCTGGACACTATGGGCAATTTAGCATGGCTAATCCACCTAACCCGCATATATCTGCACTGTGGGAAGAAACCGGAGCATCCAGAGGAAACCCATGCAGACACAGGGAGGACATGCAAACTTCACACAGACAGTCGCCAGAGGGTGGAATTGAACTTGGGTCCCTAGTGCTGTGAGACAGCAGTGCTAAGCACTGAGTCATCGTTCCACAGTAATACTGTGTGCAGTATCTCAAATACAGTCTCACCTGTGCCTTGCATAACTGAAGCATAATTTTTTTGTGACAAATTATAAAATTCTATTGGATTGCCTAATTACTTGCTGTACCTACAGACTAACCTTTTGCAAATCAAGCACAAGGACATCCAGATCCCTCTGCATCTCAGAGCTCTGCAATCTCTGATCATTTAGATAGTACGCTTCTTTCTATTTTTCCTGACAAAATGGACAATTTCACTTTTTCCCCACATTAAGCTCCATAAGGCACATCTTCACCCACTCACTTTCCTATCCATATCTTTTTGTAACCTGTGTCCTCTTTTCTGCCTGACTTTGTGTCTTGAGCAAATTTGGCAATCATACTTCCTGTTTTATTATCTAACTGATTTATGTAAGTTGTAAACAGCTGAGGTCCCAGCATAGATTTCCATGCCACACCACTTGCTACATCGTAATAACCTGAAACTGATCCATTTTCACCCACTCTTTCCTTTGAGTTGGCCAGCCAGTCTTCCATCTAAGCCAATAACCTACATCCTACACCACGAGCTTCTATTTTCCTCAATAGTCTATGCACCTTCTCAAATGCTTTCTGTAAACCTATGTACAGTACATCCATCAGTTCTCCGTTATCCACAGCACATGCTAGTTCCTCAAAGAACTCCAACAGATTGGTCAAACATGATTTCCCTTTCACAAAAACATGTTGACACTGCCTGATCACCTTAAAGTTATCCAAGTGCCCTGTTATAACTTCTTTAGTAATAGCTTCTAACATTTCCCCTGTGATAGGTGTTGAGCTAACTGACCTCTAATTTCCCGTTTTCTGTCTTCCCCCCTTTTTGATAAAAAAAAGTTATATTTTCGATATTCCAATCAAATGGGTCTGTCCCCAAATCAAGGGAGTTTTGGAAAACTGGGTGGCCCAAAGCTGTTGGGGGTTGGAGATGGGGTTAGCATATGGGGACCAGCCATAAATGCAATGGAATAGCTGAGTCTAGAATAACGAAGACAAGGATGAGGACCTCAGTAGCAGAATAACTGAAATGCAGATGAAATTTGATGGTGTTATAAAGGTGGGAGAGATGACATAAATATGAGGTTGGAAGCTCATCTCAGGATCACGCGTGACAAAAATGTTACAAACCAACTGGTGTAATTTCAGACTGTTATCAGGGAGAGGTATGGAATTGATAGTTAGGGAATGGAGTTTGGAGCAGGGACCAGAAACAATGGCTTCAATCTTACCAATAATATCAGGCCAGCCTCACCAGGACACACTATCAACCACCAGCTCACACGCATAAAACCTCCACACTACAGTACTTAGCAAGGCTCTACTTACTTGAGTAAATCAAGTTTCTTTGTCCACTACTGTCTCAGGCTTGAACCACTAGTGTGTCTTTTGACTCTGAAGCAGAAGATCATACACTGACATTTCAGTGTTGCACTGGAGGGGTGTTTCACTATCTTACAGATGAGGCCCTGTCTGTCTCTTGTGTGGATGTTAAAGATCCCATGTCACTTACCTCTGCTGTGTATGTGAATTCCTGTTGTCTCCAATCATAGCCCATAAGATTGTGAAACTGTTTATCACCCTCAGTTTTTGATTCCTCCAACCATCTTTTAACACTCAGGTTTATTGTAAGCTAACTGCTGCTTCTTTTTCTATTTTTCTCTACTACTGTTTTTAACCTGGGTAATATTCCTGCCTGGGCATGTCATTTTCTCAGTCTGTAGAAGCCTCACTCTTTACTGATGAACAATGTTGAAATAAGTGATGTTCTTAATTTGAGAACAGTCAGGAATTTCCAGGCTTCCGCTGTACAAGAGTTGATGTTTTGTAAAAGGCAAATCGAGTCTGACCACTCTTCTAGAGTTCTTTGACAAGGTAACAAGGGGATTGTGTGGTGACATGGATTAATTTATGTCCAGTCCCAAGTTGAACACTCAAAGATGTCCCTACTGTGTGCAGTGATGAAGGATTAAGAATGAAAAGCAAATGCACTCTTTTCCATATTGGTTCATCATAAGACCATATGTCCATCAGACACAGGAGCAGAAGTAGGCCATTCAGCCCATCAAGTCTTCTCCAGCATTCAATAAGGTCATGGCTGATCTGATAATCCTCAATTCTACTTTTCTTGCCTTTGTCCTATAACTCTTGATTCCCTTAGGTCATTCATATACCAACCAATTACAAATGAGGTGTCAGGCCACATACACATTCTTGGTTTTTTGACCAAGCACAAAATGAAGCTTCTCTTATTATTTTAATACAGTACCAGAACACATTAAAAGGCTATAGACATGCAAAGGCTATTTGGTCCATTGAAGGCTATTTGTTCCTGTGATGCTCCAGGGCCCAGCGAAACTAGTTCACAAAACAAATTTTCTGTTATATTCCCTACGATGCATTGCATCTGTTTCAGATTCCATGGGCTAGGGGCTTTGGAAAGTACTCTACTGAATTCCAAATAGCCTACTCCTGTTCTTAATTTGTATGCTGGTACATTGGGTTAAAGGCCTGAGCTAACAGGAGTATGCAAGACATATTTAACGACAGCGTTTAATTATGTTTTTACTTCTCCCAATGTTTAATCTTTTCACTTTCCTCGCAGTCTCATACCTTTTCCTCATTCTCAACTCATAAACACTCATAGCTGGTCTTGAGTATGTTAAATGTATTTGAGAAGTTGGTTACCTTGTGAAGACAGAAATTTCGAACACAGAAGGTGGCCAGCTCGATGGTGTCCAACAGTGTCACTTGTATCATTCCATAGGTGTCTGCTCCTCGGCCAGGCCAGTACTGGTCACATTTCACCTGCACAAAGGCACACAACAAAAATCACTGGAGCGTTTGTAGATGGCAGGTTAATTAACTGTACAGAGAGACTGGGTATACACAGTGAATACAGATACCTGTACA
>NC_063360.1:7037411-7094492 GCF_021869965.1 Rhincodon typus
TACACAGTGAATACAGATACCTGTACAGAGACACTGGGTATACACAGCGGATGCAGATATCTGTAGAGTGACACTGGATACACACATTGGTTACAGATATCAGTACATAGAGACTGGGTATACACAGTGAGCAAAGATACCTGTGCAGAGACACTAGGTACACAGAGCGGATACAGACACCTGCATAGTGACTGCACAGATACAGTGGATACAGATACCTCTATAAACAACTGAATGCTAGCAGATGTAGGTACTGATATGGAGAATATATAACGACTTGAATGGAGAAATATAGAATTTTCAGAACTGTAGGACTGCATTAGGTAATAGAGACAGTAAAGGTTATGCCTTGAACACTTATTTGAGCGTAAAGGTGAAAATTTTACATTTGAGGCATTGGTTACTGAGTACTTAGTGCGAGTTCGGATGCAGGCAGAAGAGTTTTGTATGATTACAAATCAGTGGATACCAAAGGCTGGCCAGTCTGGGAGATGAGATAAGCCTAGTTGTGGGCTTCAGCAGAGAATGGCTGGAGTAAGGATGGAAAGAGATAGACATACTAGGTGCATAAAGTAGTACAAACACTACTGCACTGAGGAATTTTCAGCAGTGGCAGTAGCAGAGTCAGAATTATATGAGAAAGGGCAGTTTAACTTTACTTCTGTCTTCTGTTGTGCTGTGATAATAGAACAAAAATATAGGTTTAAATTCAGGAAAGGCATATTTCAGCAGGACATTTCTTTAGTGTGTAATATGGACCATGCTGCTGGATACAGTGAAAGAAATGAAAATCCTTCCGTATTTGTACGATAGGCTTTCAGTCCATTTTGGATGGGGAGCAACAAATTCACAGACCAGCTTTTCTCACCCATACCTAACTAGATTTTGCAATATTGGTTTAGATTTTATTGTCATGTGTACTTGAGTACAGGAATACAGGAGTACAGTGAAGAGTTTACAAAGTCACCATTCTCGGGTGCCACTTTATTCCATAAAAGACAGGGTGTAAAAACAGAAGCATAAATAAAATAAACAGCCAAAAGAAAAGAAAAGGTCTAGATTACTCCCTGCCTCTGCCATGAGCCCTCATCGCCAGAAAAACAAAGCCACAAAGTCCACCCCTCAGTCTGCGAACACTCAGATGCCCTGAGATTGCAGGGGATTTGAAATGAAGATAGAACATTCTGGAAACACACAGCAGGTACATTAATATCCATGAAGAGAGGAGACAGGTTAACCTTTCGAGTACAGACCCCTCATCTGACGTTAAATGTTAAGCTGTTTTTCCTCTTTTGGACATGGGCAGCCCTGCTGTGTATTTCCGGCATTGTGATGTTATTTGTGACCTGACATTATAAAGGCTGTGTCAGGGGAACACAGACAGCCACCACACACGGTGAGAGAGCTGCAGGAATAAACAAGGCAGTAAGCAGCTCCTGCCACAGTTATACTGGACAAGGTGTCCCCACCGGGAGCAGCACTGGCTCAATAGAAAAGCAAACTGAATACAGGCCAGCTGCACTTTACACCCAGCACAGCCACTCAGAAACCTTACTTGTAATGAGGTTGCATGTGCAACCATCAATGGGAAGAGGGTGCTATTGTTACAGGCAGGGCCCTCTTTTGCTGAGCTACGGCTGTTAAGAGAATGTACTAGCAGTCAGTCGATTGAAGCCTTATTTATGTCAAGGCCAGCTGCAGTAATCCATAGCAATCAACACTACATGGAGCAGATTGAGTGGAGTGGTTCCATCTACAGTGTATTTCAGAACTTGCATTTCTATAGAGCTGGAGTGCTTCACAGTGCACTGACTGTCCCTTTGTTGTTATCCTATGATGTAGCAATGGGCCCTGACCCAAAACTATCAGTTCCTCTGGTTTTCTTCACGTAGGGCAAGCAACAGATGTTTGGAAGGGTCCAGAGATCTTAAATGTCCAGCTGAGCAGCCAGTTCAAAGTTCTTTGGAGCACTGCATCTGAAAGTGGTGTGAGCAGTGTGCTCACAATCATTGTTAGTAGGAATTGCAGATGCTGGAGAATCTGAGATAACAAGGTGTAGAGCTGGATGAACACAGCAGGCCAAGAAGGGTCTAGGCCCGAAACGTCAGCCTTCCTGCTCCTCTGATGCTGCTTGGCCTGCTGTGTTCATCCAGCTCTACACCTTGCTCACAATCATCACAGTTTAAGAGCCTGCAAACACGCTGTAGGTTCGCACATGAAGAGATCCTCATCAAAACCACTAAAAACTGATGATTCAGTCATTATCTAATTGCTGTTTGTGGCCACTTGCTGTGTGGAAGTCATAGGATCCTACAGTGTAGAAAGATGTCATTTGGCCCGTTACAACTGTGTTGACCCTTTGAAAGGGTCTTGATTTAGTCGGCCATCCAGTGGTTTTCCCTATAACCGAGCAATTTGTCCTCTTTGAGTGTGGGTCAAAACGTCTTTTAGGAGTTCCACCTCCCTTACAGGCAGTGCATTCAGGATGTTAAGAATTTTTTCATTTTTCTTCTAGCTCTTGGGAGAATTATTTTAATTTACTAGTGTCCTTCACAGAAGAATATCTCCATCCTTATCCAGTCTGGCTTACATGTGACTCCTGACCCACAACAATGTGGTTGACTCTTGACTGTCCTCTGAAAGGGCCGAACAAGTCACTCAGTTGAACTGAAATATTACAAAAGGTCATAAAGGAATAAAACTGGATGGACCGATTGACCTAGGCAGTGCAAACAACAAAAAAAAACCCAGCCCTGTAAACTCTGCAAGGTCCTTCTTACTAACAAACAAATTTGGGAGAGCTAGTCCAGCAATTGCCTTACGCAATCATACACGTGGAATCACACCTTACAGACAATGTCCCAGCCACCAGCACCACCATCCCTGGGTATGTCCTGTACTAATGACAGGACAGATCCAGTAGAGGTGGTGGCACAGTGGTATACAGTCAGGCGAGAGTTGCCCAGGGAGTCCTTAACATTGACTCTGCACCTCACAAAGTCTCATGGCTACAGTTTAAACATGGGCATTGAAACATCCTGCTGATTACCACGTACTGCCCCATCTTGGCTAATGAATCAGTGTGCCTCCATGTTGAACACTTGCTTCATCAACCAGTTGGTTCTTCATAAACAACTAAGTCAGAAATGATTTACCTTTTGGTTGCATCATTTCCTACAACAGTGACTACACTTCGAAAATACTTCATTGGCTGTGACGCAGCTTGTGAATGCCTGGAGATCACGAAACGTGCTACGGAAATGCAAGCCTTTCTTCAGTCACCTCTGCCTTTACAGTTTTCAAAATTTAACATGGAGTTGGTAGGATTAGGAAAATCCATCTTACCCGAGACTTTTCCTCTAGCTTTGTCATCATGACGATAGTTGCACTCCTCTGCTCCCAGACCATCCTCCAGAAATCCCCGAATGTCTCAGGGAGGGGTCCTTGCGTTGCAATATAGGCATTCTGCTTTCGGTAGCCATCAATGTAGTTTGCATTGATATAGTCGCTGCCTGCGATACCTAACAGACAAAAGCAAAGAAAGAGTTAAAAGGATAATTGCACAATGGCCGTAAAATCTGTTCAACATTCAGCATTTATCCCTGTTCCACTGGGACCTGAGTTTCCACTTAAAGTTACCAAAGTCTAGCATTTAGAAATTTCTAAAATGAATCAAAGTGTTTTTTGATATCTCAATGGGATAGGTTTAAGTTCTATGAAGCAAACATGAGACAAGTAATTCCCTCAGTACTTGGCTGAGACAGTAAGATTGCTTAATTTAAGCGGAAGTTGGATAAGGGAGAATAAATGACAGGATATGAAGGTAAGGTGAGATGAAGAAGGGTGTGAGAAACGTGTGGGACATAAACACTTGCACAGACCTGTTTTTGTGCTGTAAATTCCATACAGGCTAACAATTTCGCTAAAATTTCAGAGAAATTTCAAACGCAGAATTTTGGTGAAGCTCATAAGTTGATGTGGCCCACCCAGCAGCGAGTGGCTGTCAGATAATTGAAGTTGCACTGCACAGTAATTGTCTTTTCCTCCCACACATGCTTGCATCCAGCGAGGCGATGTGCTGGAGCTTTGCCTTGCAATACTGCCCCAATCAAACACTCCCACAGAGACTGCACTGTTCAGCTTCAGGGTCCAAATGTCTAATTGAAAGGTTTCTAATTATTTCCATCATTGGTTAATTATAGAGTGAAAAAGACTCATCAGTTTTAACTACAACAGCCACATGTCCATAATTTCCTCAATCGTCATGGCCAGTGGGAAAGGATCTCTATTGAGAGCTGGAGCTTGGAAACTGAGGTCACATTCTCCTCTCCCTCCACTTCTTGCCATGATTTGGATCTGACCCAATTTGCCAGTGACAGGTTGTGATCAGTAACTCCACAGGCTTGTTTTCAGGTCTGAGACACAAACGCAGATTATTAACCGCGACTGAGGGTGTTCAGGAGGTAAGAACAAAGAAAGCAGTAAAGCACGGCCAGCAGAACTGACTCTGAGCTTCTCGGTGACTGTTTAAAATGCAGTGAGTCGCTCCAGTAGCTGTCAGAATGTTCCCAGACAAAGCCTTACACGAGACACTGCCGCACTGCACAACTCCTTCTGTTGTCTGTGCTTCAACCCCTCCTCTTCATGAATTATAGTACACAACCTGTTACTTATGGCAAGTCTGCCTTCTCTCTCGTAACTCAGCATACCTGAACCTATCAGCCCAAAACCTGGCAACTCTTAACTCATTACAAAATTCCCCATCATGGGATAATCTAGAATGAGGGAGCACAGATTCAAAAGAAGGCATCTCCCATTTAAGATGGAGATGAGGAGGATTTTCTTCTCTCAGAGGGTCATTTGTCTTCCACAAAGCGCAGTGGAAGCTTGGTCATTGAATAGATTCAAGGACTTTTGATCAACAAGGGAGTCAAGAGTTAAGTGGGTACAGGGAGAAAAGTTGAGTCAAGGCCACAATCAAATGAGCCATGATCTTATCAAGTTGTAGATCAGGCTTGAGGGGCAAATGGTTTACTCCTGCTCCTGTTTTGTATGTTCTCACATCCAAGGGGCTGGGCGGGGAAACTTAGAGACTAGTGGTATCTTTGTTACTGTAGCACAATTCAATACCTCACTGCACAGTAATTACTGTACTATAAAGCAGTATAGATGCCAATCACAGCAGTCTACTACATTTTCATTTACTTTGGTTATTTTATCTTCTAAGGTAATATCTTGTTGTAACATCAAAACAAAATCTAGTTCATTTGACCTCAGGATGCTGACCAATTTATTTAATAGGTCAGTGCAGCCAGAATTGGCAGAAGAGGTGTAAGGGTCTAACGTTATATGCTAAGCTGGAAAATAATTATAAAATCTTATCACTAAATTTAATCAGAGACTACTCCCTCCAGTTGTGTTTTCATTTCAGGCTGGACAAGGTCAGAAATCACACGACACCAGTTTATAATCCAACAGGTTTATTTGAAAACACAAGCTTTCGGAGCCTCATTCCTTCTTCAGGTTTTAGTCGGAGAAGTAGTATCAGACGCAAAATTTATAAGTAAAAGATCAAAGGGTCACACCATTTCGGGCTGAGGCAAGTACAATAGGCCCTGAGTTCAACCTGTCTTCTATCAATATTGTGACAGCGCTCTTCCTAGAATTTCAATAATGAGGTACTGTTTTATTGATCATTAATCTTTTAGGGGTACAATGGGACCATGTTGCAGCTGTACAGAATATTGGTGAAGCCATTATTGGAATACTACATTCCACCCTAGTCTACCTGCTCTCAGAAAGATGTTGTTAAACTTGAAAGGGTGCAAAAAAGATTTGCAAGGATGTTACCAGGGTTGGAGGGTTTGAGCTATAGAGAGAGGCTGAACAAGCTGGGGCTATTTTCCCTGGAGCATTGGAGGCTGAGGGGTGACCTTGTAGAGATTTATAACATCATGATGGGCATGGAAAGGGTGACTAGTCAAGGTCTTTTCCCCAGGTGGGGGAGTCCGAAACTAGGTTTAAGGTGAGAGGGGAAAGATTTAAAAGGGACCTGAGGGGCAACTTTTTCACACAGAGGGTGGTGCATATATGGAATGAGCTGCCAGAGGAAGTGGTGGCGGCTGGTACAATTACAACATTTAAAAGGCGTTTGAATGGATACATGAATAGGAAGGGTTTAAGAGGGATATGGGCCAAATGCTGGCAAATGGGATTACATTAATAAAGGATATCTGGTAGGCCTGGACAAGTCGGACCAAAGGGTCTGTTTCTGTGTTGTACAACTCTATAATTCTGTGACTGACTTCTAGCAATCACGCTGGTTCCTTCATAGAAGTTTCATTGTCTGCTCTCTGCCCTTGCCATTTCTATATTGCAGATCCACCTCTCCTGGAGTTGCCTGCTGTAGTTGCACTTGGCCCTGGAGATTTCATATTGTCACAAACACCCAGCACCATGCTGAGCACTGCTCATGTAACATGTCCATCTTTACAAAGCAGGGCCTTTCTATTCTCTTTGGAAGACAACTTCAGACGACATGATTCTTTTAACGTTGCTTAACCAACCCTTTTCCTAGATACAAGATTTTTTGTAACTAATGCACAAAATTGCTCAAAGCAAAAAGGAAAAATACACAATTTAAGGCCCTTTTAAATCTCCTGGGTTGCTCAGAGCAGTGCCTTGGAGATGAATCTTTAATTCCTCAACCTTCCCGGGCACACCTGGAACTTTGTGCACCCTAAATAGATGGGTGTAAAGGATCTAGAGAGTTGTAGCTGAGGTATGTTGGGGGTCAGTTTAATAGTTACTCAGAAATTAGACAAGGTTTTTATAAATCATCTAACGTTTTCTGAGTAACTACTTACTTAACATGCTTCCAAATTCTCTGATTTAAATGGATATTTCCAGAGAGTTTCCGGTGTAGGGGGAATTCCCAGCAGAATCTTTAATTTCTTGAGCAATTCCATCAGAGTCTGCTACGTCAGGGTCCTGAGGCACATCTTCCATCCATGGTGCAGAAACGACTATCCAGCCATTGGAAAATCAGAACTGTTATCTTAGGCCACTGAATGATTAATCCAGTACATCACAGATACCTCACTAACAGTGTCAACAAGTCTCCAGTCCTGACTATGCCCCTCAGAAATGGATGGGCAGTTGGGAGCTAGGTTCCAAGTCTGGTCATTCCACCCCCATTTACTGTTTGAGAAAGTGAGACACAATCCACCACCAGCTGTCCCCCTCTCACTCGTACATCTAACATCCATTTCCATCTCTCTTAAAAGTTAGATTCTAACTGAAAGCTGAACTGCAATATTTAGAAAAAGAAGGATTTGCATTTATATAGCACCTTTCATGGCCACTGGACATCTTAACGCACTTTAAAGCCAATAAAGTGTAGTCTATGTTGTAATGTAGCAAACAAGGAAGCCAATCTGCACTCAGCAAACTGCCACGCATAGCAACATGACAAACAGATATTTTGTTTATTTCTTCCATATCTTCACACGTGCCTTTTACCATTTGGGAATAGTTGGAAGTATTAGGACATTGGATCATTAACCTGTTTGAACTGTGTCATGCATGTTCCTCTGTGGTCAACAAATGCTAGAGTGGGACTTGAACCCAGAGCCACTAAACATACCTTGTTTCCTGTGATGTTGATTGCAGAATAAATACTGGCCATGTCACCAGGGGTAACTGATCTATTCTTCAAAAATAGTGACACAGGATCCTTTATATCTACCTAAGCAGGCTGCTGGGGTTTTGGTTAAACACTATATCTAAAAGATAGCACCTCCAACAGTGCAGCATTCCCTCAGTACTGCAGTGGAGTGTCAGCATGCCAAAAATGTGGGGTGTAAAACAACATTTTGTGATCCAGAGGCAAGAATATTACCAATTGAGGCATAGCTGACACTCTGAGGAGGTACAGTGCTGTTCTGAAGTGCACAGGTTAGATGATTTCTAATCAATCTGTTCAGAGGTTATTGCACACCTCTAGTGTAGGTAAGGCTTGAACCTGGGCCCCCTGGTTCAGGGGTAGGGACACCACCATTGCTCCAGAAGAGCCCTGCACAAGGTTATTGCAAAGTAGGGGAACTTGCTTTTAGCTGGCATATGTAACAAGTGTTCAGTTACTAAACCTCAGCTGTAGACGCACACATTCTAATGTCAACAAATATCAGGGCAGTCATTATTCTTTTAAATGCAATACTTTCACGTAGCAGTATGACAATCACAACAAAATTATCAAGCGGAGGGAGTGCTGTGACACTTATCCAGTTGTTTGTGTGAAAATTGGCTGCTATATTTTCTCACCTAGCAACAAGGAACAATTCTGTGTTCCCATCAGGCATTATGTCCAAGGCACAGATCAATAGATTTCTAGATGTCAAAAATACCAAGGAATATCAGGATAGTGCGGAAAAATGAGTTGAGGTAGAAGATCAGCCATGTTCCAGTTGAATGGCAGAACAGGCTTCAGAGGCTGAATGGCCTATACTGGTCCTCATTTTCTAATTGGTTGTGAAGTGCTTTTGGATCTCCTGAGGATGTGGAAAGCACCACATGAGTGCAACTGGGCTTGCGTATCTTGCTGTGTTTGATGATTCCTGTGGCATAATTGGACTCAGAATTGAGAGGTTCCTTCCAGTTAAATAGACCACAACAGTGATAACATTCTACTTCCACACATGATGAATGGTCACTTGAGGGGAAGTGCCAGAGGGAGGTTGCTGCTGGTGGGACATTGGGGTCTTTCGGACAGCACTGGAGGGAAAGTGTAAAGCAGGGGCATGGAAGAAAAGAAAACACTAATAACAAAAACCCTGAACTCTTTGTAACTCGGGGTGAAAAAAAGGGACATCAATTCATATTTGGCTATGTTATTTTCGGGCCACCCAACTTGGTCTACACTAGATTAGTAAAAGGGCAGTGGAATGCACCATCAAGGATCAACCATTCTTCATGGAACCGATTTATGTCAGACATAAATAATGGACAAAAATAATGTGCTTAGGCTTGACAGCTTTCAAGGAGTTAATGGAGAGTCACTGAAGGTCATCTGAAGCCAATGGTCTGCCTCCCCACCATAAACGAGAGCCAGTTTTAGTCGATGTCATGGGTGAATTGATTGGGACCAGTACATTATTACATTACCCCATAGCATGTTTTTTCACAGGCTGAGTGTTCCAATTTATCATCAGTATTATGATGCACAGCCTGATTCCTACAAGCTTTCTCTGTCATGGCTAAGTAATTTCCAAACTTGGCCCAGAATGGCCATCGGCTATAATTATTCGGGCCTCCAAGACAATCAATTTCCCGACTGACAAAAGGCCCCTCATTACAATTTGCCAGAAATATACAACATAAATCACAGAAAAATTAGCCGTGCAGTAGATCAGAGAAACATTAAAAAGATACACTGCGCTTTTCTGTGTTGTTAGCTTGCTCCTGTGCTCTGTGATTTGTATTTTCCTTTTCCTGTTTTGAATTCATTCTGTTTCGAGAAAGATGACCATCATATTTCAATAATGGCAAGTTAGATTAAATAGATTTACTTTGAAGGATGGGCACTGAGCTTGTTGTAATGCTGGAGGCCTGGGAAACTGCTCACGTAATCATTTATATCCATACATCCATCCATACCTGCTGCAAATCTTTTCATGGGATGTTGAATGTGCAGGGGATTACACAGGTCACCTTCCATTTTGCCTCTGCAGAACAAACTGGTGTTGCTTATGAGTGGGCAGAAGAGCCTCCTTTTCTGCATCCACATGCAAACGATGTCACATTGGTGTACTTGCTACGCCTGAGAAGGGGCAGAGAGGCAAAAGTGCTTTTTGCCCCAAACTCAATCAGGAAGCTCAGGTACCAGCACCAACATGGTGAAGGGCTGCTGTAGTCAGCATATGTCATGATACCATCCATTCTAACTAGCTTACCATGCTGTTACACAGAGGAACCACATCACCCATCTCCTCCACACTCTGCAGTACAAATTTATTGTCATGCCACCAGCTCACATGTAAACTGTAAAACCTGGAGCACACTGAAAGGAACCAGTGCCTTCTCATACCCAATGAGCCAGACCTTTCTGGAAAAAAGTGGAGGGTCAACAAAGCAAACCAGCATTAATCCACAAATTGGGAATTAGGAAATTGGTTTTGAGTTATGAATTTTCAGAATTTATTGCATGATTCGCACCAGTTCCCCTGTTTACCTCATACAACTAGCAGCTTGGGATTAACCTTCCTTTTAACATTCGAGAACTTGTTGAATCTTCACATTAAACTTTCCAGAGAAAGTTGAGCATAATAATAAAGAGCATAAATCCTCTCTTAACAATCCCACAATTATTAGCACAATGCAAATCAACCTCGCTTGCCCAGATGGTAACAACTTAAAGTAAATCGCAGTTTTGCACGTAACCAACTGTAGAAAAGATTTTAAACATGTTAATTTAACATTTTAAATCTTATTTTTGTTTGTTTCAGTGTTTTTACCTCTCCCTTAATCCAATATTTCTTTTGTTCCCTTTAATTCTCTTTCTATATCTCACTTGAAACTAAATTATCCTCCCTCTCAATTTTACTTCCATGTCTTCCTCTACCTTTACGTTTCATTAATTAAGGAGATACATGACCGGTCCCATTGTCCATTGGTTCTCCGATGTCTCACCAGCCTGTTATCAGCTCACACTTTATGGAACAAAGATGTTTTGAATAGTGGTGCAGAAGGTCCTTTCCACTCCAGCAGTATTGGGCCCTGTAAGCCCCTACACTCCTAGGTGGCACATTCCTGCTTCTCAAGTGAATTGTCCCCCTCTGAGAATACTGGCTGCTCAGATCCTTCTTGTTGTCTGGTTGGACCTGGATATTTTATTGCGTTCCCTTAGTTTTATTTATCACTAAGTGCATCTGCCTCCATATTGACTCACCACACTGTCTTGCAATTGAATTCATCCTTTTGTATAACCTAAAACTATGTAACTCCTCACTTCCCTCCGTTTTTCTTTCCTTCAAAAACCTACAGGTCTCTAAACTTGGTGTCAATTAATCATTGTTTGTAACTTGTTAAGATTTCTCTCCCTTTCATTGGATTTTGAGGTGTGCATTGATGTGATTTTTTTTCATGGGCTTTGGAGCTTTATCACTTGGTGATGTTATGGCTTGGCAGATTAACCTTTAGCCGACAACTTGGCTTGTGTCTCAACATTTTAAAAATGTTAAAAATATTAAAAATAAGAGTAAATTGTAGTTTGTATAGCCAGTTAGATTGTGAAGGAAAGTCAAGGTGTACTTTGGAACAAGTTGCCGGCTGGAGCAGTAGCTAAAGCATAACGTGACCACAGGTGCCCTGGGTCGTGGGCCAGTGATGTAATAGTGTCAAGGAGTTATAGTTTTACAGTACAAAAAGAGAATTTCCAGTCTATCATGTCTGCATGGTCATCAAGCACCTATCTATTCTATTCCAATTGTGCTGCACTTGGTCTGCAACCTGTATACTATGGTTCTTCAAATGATCATCTAAATACTTCCGAAGAGTTGTCATGGTTCCCACCTCTACCACTCTTTCAGGCAGTGAGTTCCAGATACCCACCACTGTTTAGATGAAAATATTCTTTCTTAAATCCCTTCTGAACCTCCTTCCATTTTACTTCCATGTCTTCCTCTACCTTTTACGTTTCATTAATTAATTCTTTTCCTTCAATCTATGCCCTTTGGTTACTGATCCCTCAATTGAAGGAAAGGTTCCTTCCTTTCTACACTGCTCATGATTTTATACACCTCAATCAGCTTCCCCTCTCTGCTCTAAGGAAATTGACTCAAGCCTATCTGATCTGTCTTCATTGCTGAAATGCTTAAGCTGGGCCAACATTCTGGTGAATCTCCTCTGCACTTACATCCTTTCTATTGTGTGGCGACCAGAACTGGACACAATAATCCAGCTGTGGCCCAACTAATATCTCATACAGCTTCATCATAACCTCCATGCTCTTGTACTCAATGCCTCTACTAATAAAGGCAAATACCCTATATGCCTTTTTAACCACCTTATCCACCTGTCCTGCTGCCTTTAAGGATCTGTGGATATGCATGCCAAGGTCTCTTAAATCCTCTGATTTCTACTATTCATCATGTATTCCCTTGCCTTGACGATCTTCCCAAAATGTCTGACCTCACACTTATCTGGATTAAATTCTATTTGCCACTATTCTGCTCTTCTGACCTGTCTATCAATATTGTCAGAGTTAAGGCTTTCCTCCTTGCTGTTAACCACACCAGCAATCGTGACCAGCAACCAGGTCACCAGTTATCTGTGAATTTACTGACCATACCTCCTACATTTATGTCTAGATCGTTAACGTGCATTACAAACAGCCGGGGAATCAGCAGCGAACGGTGGCACACCACTGGACACACGCTTCCAGTCAAAAAAAAATCAACCTTTGAGTATCAATCTCTGTCTCCTGCTATTAAGCCAATTTTGGATCCAACTTACTAAATTGTGTAGATCCCAGGCTCTTAGCTTTTTGACCAGTTTTCGATGTGACACCTTGTCAAAAGCCTTACTGAAGTCCATGTACAACTATATCAATGGCACTACTATCATCTACATACCCAGTCATACCCTTAAAAAGTTAAAATCAACAGACATGATCTCCCTCTGACGAAGCCATGCTGAGTATCATTGATCAATCCTTGCCTCTCCAAGTGGAGATTAATTCTGTCCCTCAGGATGTTTTCCAGAAATTTCCCTATCACTGATGTTAGACTCACTGACCTATAGTTCCCCTGTTTATCCCAAGCACCCTTCCTGAAAATTGGTACCGTATTAGCTGTCTTTCAGTCCGCTAGCACCACTCCTATGTCCAGAGAAGAACTGAAAATTCATTTGAGGGCTCAGAGTCTCCTCCCTTGCTTTCCACAGCAGACTGGGCAACATCTTAAACTTTCCAAGTCAGCTAGAACTGCTAATAGCTCCTCTCTCTCAATTGTAGTTTGTTCATGTATATTGCAGTCTTCCTCCCTGATTTCTGTACCTAAATCATCCTTTTCTACTGTGAATACATATGAAAAGGACTAATTTAAAACCTTACATAGTCTTCTGATTCCACACAGAGATCACTTAATGGACTGTACTCTTTCCCCAGTATCCTCTTGCCCTTAATATAGTCATAAAAACCCTTTGAGATTTTCCTTTGTTTTATCCACCAGTGTTTTTTCATGGCCCGTCTTCACTTTCCTAATTTCCTTAAGTAACTCTTTCTATAAGCCTCAAGAGTTTCTAGTGTTTTGAGCCCTCGGTATCTAACACAGGCTTCTTTATTTTTCGCTCCATCCAAACCTGAACGTTCCTGAACATCCAGGGTTTCCTGGATTGTCCGATCCTTCATCTTTACAGGAACATGTTGCACTTTCAGTATTTCTTGTTTGAAAGTCTCCTGCTGTTCTGAAATATACTTTTCTACAGTTAGCTCCTCCCAGATAAATTTGGCCAGATTCTATCTTATCACATTAAAATTGGCCTTCCTCCAGTTCAAAACCTTTATTTCCAGTTCATCTTTGTTCTTTTTCAGGACTCCCTTTAGTCTTACTGAGTTATGATCACTATCACCAAAATGCTATCCCACTTACCTTCTATCATTTGCCTGATTACATTAACATAGAAACATAGAAGATTGGAGCAGGAGGAGGCCATTCGGCCCTTCGAGCCTGCTCCACCATTCTTCACGATCATGGCTGATCATCCAACTAATAGCTTAATCTTGCTTTCTCCCCATAACGTTTGATCCCATTCACCCAAGTGCTATATCTTGTCACCTCTGGAATACATTCAATGTTTTAGCATCAACTACTTCCTGTGGTAATGAATTCCAAAGGTACACCACTCTTTGGGTGAAGAAATGTCTCCTCATCTCCATCCTAAATTGTCTACTCTGAATCTCATACTGTGACCCCTGGTTTTGGACACAGCCACCATTGGGAACATCCCCTCTGCATCTAGCCTGTCTAGTCCTGTTAGAATTTTATAAGTCTCTATGAGATCCCCCCTCATTCGTCTGAACTCTAGCGAAAACAATCCCAACCTAATCAATCTCTCCTTATACGTGAGACCTGCCATCCCCGGAATCAGCCTGGTAAACCTTCCTTGCACTGCCTTGAGAGTAAGAGCATCCTTCCTGTGAAAAGGAGACCAAAACTGCACAGAATATTCCAGGTGTGGTCTCACCAAGGCCCTGTACAACTGCAACAACACATCTCTGCTCCTGTACTTGAAACCTCTCGCAATGGAGCCCAACATACCATTTGCCTTCTTCACCACCTGCTGTACTTGCATACTTACCTTCAGCGACTGGTGCACAAGGACACCCAGGTCCCGCTGCACACTCCCCTCTCCCAATTTACAGCCATTCAGGTAGTAATCTGCCTTCTTGTTTTTGCTTCTGAAGTGAATAACCTCACATTTATCCAAATTATACTGCATCTGCCATTGATTTGCCCACTCACCCAACCTGCTGAGGTCATGAAGAAGGATCTCTGCATCCTCGTCACAGCTCACCCTCTCACCCAACTGGTATCATCTGCAAACTTGGAGATGTTATATTTTGTTCCCTCATCCAAATCATTAGTATATACTGTGAATAACTGGGGTCCCAGTACCGATCCCTGTGTCACCCCAATGGTTACGGCCTGCCAATTTGAAATGGACCCATTAATTCCTACTCTTTATTTCCTCTCTGCCAACCAGTTTCCTATCCATATCAGTACACTTCCCCCAATCCCATGCGCTTTAATCTTGCACATTAATCTCTTATGTGGGACTTTGTCAAACGCTTTCTGAAAGTCCAAATATACTACATCGACTGGGTTCCCCTTGTCATCTCTACTAGTTACATCATCATAGAATTCCAACAGATTTGTCAAGCATGATTTCCCCTTTATAAACCCATGCTGACTCTATCTGATCCTGCCACTGCTTTCTAAATGCTCTGCTATAAAATCTTTGACAATGGATTTGAGAATTTTCCCCACTACCGATATTAGGCTCACCAGTCTATAATTCCCTGTTTTATCTCTACCTCCCTCCAATCTGCAGGGACTGTTCCAGAGTCTATAGAATCCTGGAACGTGACCACCAATGCATCCACTATTTCTAGACTTGCTTCCTGAAGTACTCTTAATTTTGTGACCCCTGGTTTTGGACATAGCCACCATCTGGAACATCCTTCCTGCATCTACTCTGTCCAGTCCTGTTAGAATTTTATAAGTCTCTATGAGACAGTGTAGATTATCAGGCCCTGGGGATTTATTGGCCTTCAATCCCAACAATCTTCCCAGCACCATTTCTCTACTAATATTGATCTCCCTCAGCTCTTCCCTCCCACTAAATCTTGCATCCTCCACTGTCTGAAATTCCATCTGCCCTAAGCCTTTCATCCTTTGTCAATACCAGTTAAAATTGGGAAAGTTCAAATTCCAGGACTCTTGCCAGCATTTATAGATGCACCATAGAAAGCATCTTGTCCGGATGCATCATAGCTTGGTACGGCAACTGCTCTGCCCAAGACTGCAAGAAACTACAGAGTTGTAAACCCAGTCCATCACACAAACCAGCCTTCCATCTATTTAATCTGTCTACACTACCCCGTTGCCTCGGGAAAGCAACCAACATAATCAAAGACTCCTCCCACCCTGATTATTCTCTTTTCCACTGGGCATAAGATATAAAAATTTGAAAACACGTACCAACGGATTTAAGAACAGCTTCTTCCCCGCTGTTATCAGACTTATGAACGGACCTCTCATATATTAGAATTGATCTTTCCCTGCAGGTTCTCTGCGGCTGCAATGTGATATTCTGCATTCTGTTCTATTACCCTGATATATTTATGTAAGGTATGATTTGTCTGGTTAACACAAAAAACAATACTTTTCACTGTATCTCAGTATGTGACAATAATAAATCAAATCAAATTGCCTGTTAATGTTCTCCTATTATTTTTATACTCCTTTGAAGTTTGTCTATACTGGATATCTTCCTTTCTGTCTCACCCTGACTGTTTGATGGTCTATAGCACACTTGCAACAATGCGACTGTCCCCTTTTAGTTTTGAGTTCTACTCTTATGCCCTCAATTGAAGAGCCATCAAAGATGTCATCCCTCTTTATTGAAGCAACTGACTCCTTGATCAATATGGTGACACCCCTCCCTGTCTCACCTCAAGATTATATTCTTCTGAATGTTGAACTGCTGTTCCTGCCCCTAATCAGCAGGACCTCAACCCTTCAGGCACATGCTTATCCACTCTACCCACCTATTCCTGTACTCATGTGCACATAGCACCAGAAGTGATCTCGAGATTATAACTTTTAAAGTCCTGCATTTCCAACTGTTACCTAGCTCCCTAAATTCTTGTTGCAGGACCTCGTCCCTCTTTCTCCCTATGATGTTGGTACAAGTGTGAACCACGCTTTTCATCTGTTTGCCCTCCCTTCTAGAACGTTTTGCAGCAGTTCAGTGACATCCCTGAGCCAGGCCCAGAGAGACAGCAAACCATCCTGGAGTCATGTCTGCAGCCACAGAAACACCTGTCTTTACCCTTCATTATTGAGTCTCCTACCACTATTGCTTTTCCTCTTTCTCCTCTGTCTTCCTTGTGCAGCTGAGCTCTGGACGCACTCCCCAGAGAAACTATCACGCTCACCATTTTCCAACATGGAAAAACTGTTCCAGAGTGAAATATACCCTGCGGCTTTCCTGATTACCTGCCTTCCTCCCTTCTTCTGACTGGTGGTCACCCAGTTCTCTCTCTGACTGCATTCCTTTAAGCTGTGTGGTGATCTTGTCCAAAGCTGTGCTATCTAGGTAACTCTCAGCCTCATGAGTGCTCCGCAGTACCTTCAGACCACACACTAGATTCAAAACCCAGCACTCAAGCTGTTCAAATCATTGGCACTTCCTCCGAATGTGATTATCCAGACTGCCAGGAACATCGAGGATCACACATAGTCCTTTGTTTTGCAAAGTGTGCACTGAGTTTAAGATAAATTATCCTTGACCAAAACTGAAGCCAAGTAGAAAATTATTTAAGATAACAAGGTGTAGAGCTGGATGAACACAGCAGGCCAAGCAGCATCAGAGGAGCAGGAAAGCTGACATTTCGGGTCTGGACCCTTCTTCAGACCATCTCCTTTGCCCTAACACTCATCCCTGGAACATCTGGATAAGAAGGATACCTACATCAGGCTTCTACTTATTGACTACAGCTCTGCCTTCAACAGTATAATCCCAACCAAACTAGTCTCCGAACTCTTTGACATAGGTCTCTGTTCTGTCCTTTGCAACTGGATCCTCGACCCACAGACCATAATCAGTGAAGCTAGTCAACATCATCTGCTCCATGGCAATCTTCAACACCAGTGCCCTGCAGGGATGCGTACTCACCCCCTTACTGTACTCCCTGTAGACTTATGACTGTGTGGCCAAATTTCATCCAAACTCCATCTACAAGTTCGTTGATGACATCACTGATGTAGGCCAGATATCAAACAATGACGAGACAGAGTACAGGAAACAGATGTTGGTGATGAACAGAATGTTTGGTGACACGATGCAAAAATAATAATCTGTCCGTCAATGTCCAGCAAACTAAAGAGCCGATTGTTAATTTCAGCAAACAAGGACGAAGGCATGCCCCTATCTACATCAATAGGGCTGAGGTGGAGATGTTTGAGAGCGTCAAGTTCCAAGGAATGACTATCGCCAACAATCTGTCCTGACCCACCCACTTTGATCTGACGGTCAAGAAGGCACAACAACACCTCTTCTTCCTTAGGAGGCTAAGGAAATTTGGCATATCCATAAGAACCCTCACCAACTTTAACAGATGCACCATAGAAAGCTTTCTATCTGGATGCTTCACGGCTTGGTACAGCAGCTGTTCTGCCCAGGACCATAAGAAATTACAGAAAGTCGTGAACACAGCCCAGACCATCACACAAGCCAACCTCCCATCCATTGACTCCAACTAAACTTCTTGATGTGTCCAAATGGCAGCCAACATCATCAAAGACCCCTCACATCCCAGTTATAATCTTTTTCAACCTCTTCCATCAGGTGGAAGATACAGAAGCTTAAACACACGTACCAACAGGTTCAAGAACAGCTTCTTCCCCGCTGTTATTAGACTTCTGAATGACCCTCTCAAATTTCAAATCTAATGTTGTCCTTGCTTTTTGTGCACCTTCTTTGAAGCTATAACACTGTATTCCTCACTCAGTTCAATCACCCTATGATCATTGTAGGGTATAATCTGACTGTACTGCATGCAAAACAGAACATTTCACTGTGCTTAGGTACATATGACAATAAGAAATCAAATCAAATTACTGCAGGTGAAACACAGTCCCTCAAAGCTTCTGCTAGACAACTGATACAGTTGGGAATTTACTACGATGGTACTCTCACAGTATTTTCAAACTAAACTTAGCAGTTTCCCCACAGCTCTGACTCCTCACAGCCCTGCAATCTAAGTGAATGGCTCCGAACCCAGATCTGTCTTTATTCAGAGCCCTGGTCCAATTCATTACACCCCTACAATGTAAGTGAAAGGACCTGAACCTCAGCCTCTCTTTGTAGTGATGGTAACAAGCTCAGCCAGGTGGATCGCATAGAATGTGAGTTCCCTGTTTGGGGCTGTTAACCTGGTCCAATAAGGGAGCCCTGGCTGACAGATATAAACAGGAGTGTCAGAGGTTCCATTCACTTTAGGAGTTGGCTCTGAGCTGTCTGGGTCAGTGTCATGTAGCATGCACATGTAAATAAAGAGTGACTGGATACTAGCCTCCGTGGAGTTATTTCAGCGCCGACGAGAGAAAAAAACCCCTGAAGTGATTTGCTCACAATGGTCGTCTTTTGAGTTGCGGTAAGCATTTCAGGCATCATGCCATTATTTGGGAGGCTTTACGCATTTGAACCTGCCATCAAAGACTGGGCCCAGTATTCAGAAAGAATGTGTTTTTTTTTCCAGGCAAATGACATTGTTGCTTTTCATCTGCCCAAGTAATTCTCCTGACAGAACATCGACCCACACCTTTTCCGGTTATTAGGAGCCTAACTTTCCCTGAGGCACCAGATATGGAAACCTTTCAAGAGTTGACAGATTTAGCTAAGGAATATTATGACCCCAAGCCTCCTCTAATTCTGAGATGCAATCAGTTTTACTCAACAGTTTGAAAACGAGGAGAATTTGTATTGGGATTTTTGACGAGGTTAAGATGACTAATTTTGGTTTAACCGTAAGTGAGAGACCGTTTGGTATGTGGGATTAATGATGTGACCATGCAAAAGCGCCTACCAGCTGAAGCTCAACTGGACTTCAAACAGGCACTACAACTGGCTTGTCATTGGAAAATGCAGGAAGTGGAGTTACAGAGTATTCTGATGGAAGTGGACACCCTCGTTAGGCGACTGAGCTTGGGGAATACCCCTTGAGTGAAGGCAATTGCACAGCCTCACTCAGGACATATCCTGGACAGAGGGACTCTAGGTCAGCCCACAGCAAAACCCCAAAACAAAGGCAAGCCTCGGCCAAACAGTTGAAAATTTCTCGAGGATCTGGGCCGGCAGGCCATTGTGGTTGCTGACAACATGTAGAGTCAAAAAAACAAAATAGTCCCACTAGGCTCGAATTGATTAAGAGAACTCATAGGCCGGTCTCCAGGAGAGTGCTGGAAAGCACACCTACTGCTGGTTTGGAACAGTTAAATTGCTTAGCAACATCCAAATCAGAACCAATCAAAATAAGCATCTGGTTAAATGGTCACCCAGTTCTAATGAAGATCAATATTGTCTCAGCTGTTATGAGTGATTGCAAAACCAGTCTTTACCAAAATTCGCTCTGGACTCCAACCCTTAGGTTTGTGTAAGACCTCAGCCAGGCTGAGAACCTATACTGGGAAACCCCTACAGATTAAAGGGGACAACTTTGGTTCCGGTCTGTTCAGTTACCACTGACTGTAGTAAAAGCTTCAGGCCCAAGCCTGAAGGTGTGAAATTGATTGAGAAAGATTCACTTAGATTGGCTCAACATTTTTCGATTAGAAAGTGGCAGCCTGAGTGGTGTCTTAATAAATACTAGGAGGCTTTTCAGACAGGTCTAGGGACTATCAAAGAAGCCAAGGCCCATGTTGACCAAGAAGCAATTCCATGATTCTGCAAGGCCTGCCCAGTGCCATTTGCAAGTAGAGGCGGAAACCAGGAGGCTGGAAAGCGAAGGAATCATCAAACCAGTGCAGTTTGCAGAATGGGCAGCACGATCATACCGATTGTGAAGCCCGATGGGTCAGTTCGCCTTTGTGGGGATTTTAAACAAACAGCAAACCACTTTTTGCAGCTGGATAAAACTCCAATCCCTTGCATAGAAGACTCAAACACAAAAAAGTTTGGGGGGTGCTGTCCTTCATGAAGCTGGGCATGGGCCATGTGTACCTGCAAAAGCAGTTAGATGAGGATTCCCAGAAGTATGCTACAATTAATACCTGTAAGAGTTTGTACCAATATAGGAGACTGACATTGTGTCATTTTCCAGCCGATGATAGAGAACTTTTTACACAGTCTACGCCAGATTGCCATTTATCTGGACAACATACTAATAACCGGAAGACCAATAAAGAGTATTTAGAGAACTTGGACTTAATGCTTAAATGTTTCTCCAAGGCTGGCGTACACCTCAGAAGAAAAAATGTGTGTTCTAGACACGCCAAGTGACCTACTTGGGCTACAGATTCAACAAGTTTGGGTTACACCCGTTGGAAGATAAAGGGAGGGCGATCAAAAGTGTCCTGGCTCCCATGTCTGTACCAGAGCTTAGGTCATGCCTTGGATTGCTGAATTATTATGGAAAATTCATGTGCAACCTGGCCTCCTTCCTGGCACCCTTACAGCTGCTACTGAAAAAGGGTCAGCCTTGGAAATGCTTTCATAGCCAAGACATATCCTTTAGGGAAGTGAAGAAGCAGCTATCATCATCTAAGGTTTTGGCACACTATAATCGCAAGCGAGATCCAATGCTAACATGTGAGGCCTCCCCGTATGGTATTGGGGTGGTGTTGGCTCACTGGTGGCCCAACAGAGAGGAACCCCTGATGGAAGCATGCTTCCCGGACTTTGGCTGATGCCAAATGAAGGTTAGCCCAGATAGAGAAGGAAGGTTTGGTGATCATCTTTGGTGTGAGGAAATTCCACCAATATCTTTACGTGTGTAAATCTGTAATAATAATGGTCACTAACCCTTGCTAGGGCTACTTGAAGAGGACAAGGGCATGCCACCCATAGCTTCAGGTCAAATTCAGGGCTCTTATTCTGAATGCATACAATTACAAGTTGGAACAGCATCCAAGAGGCCAAGTGGCACTGGTGGTGCTGCCACTAGATGAGTCCGTTCTGGTTTTAAATTTTCTGGATGCCTTTCCAGTCCCCGCTGACATTATCGGACAGTGAACACAAAAAGATCCCGTCTTGGCAAAACTAAAACCGGGCGGTGATGGGGGAAATAAAAGGACCATTACAACCAGAATTTCAACCTTTATAAGGCCTGGCAAGACCACATCACTGTACAGGACGGCATATTATTAGGGGGAGCAAGGTGATTGTCTCGCGTAAAGGTCGCTGCCAGATACCAGCTGAACTCCATCCGGGTCATCCAGGGGTTTCCAAAATAAAGATGTTGGTGAAAAGTTATGTCTGGTAGCCAGGATTGGATGCAGACATAGCCACGTTGGTGGGGCAGTGCCCAGAGTGCCAACAAGAACATAAATTACCACCAGCAGCTCCCCCACATTCATGAGAATGGTTGGGTAAACCCTGGACTCGGTTACAAGTCGACATTGCCAGTTGTTTTGTGGGCTTGTTTGTAGTCATTGTGCACACCCATTGGATGTTCATCGAGTTCATTTGTCAAGCACCAGGACGAAGATACAAAAGCTGTGAGCATCTTTTGCAATACACAGACTCCCGCAGGTGTTGTTATCAGACAATGGGTCATCATTTACCAGCAGGGAATTTGAGTATTTCCCAATGGCACTCAGCATGTAAGGACAGCTCCATACCATCCATTTTCCAGTGGTCTGGTGAAAAGAGCGGTGCAAACTTTGAAGGCAGGCTTAAAGAAACAGCCTACAGCTTCACCAGATACCAAACTATCCTAGTTCCTATTTGAGTATAAGACCATGCCTCACACAACTACAGGGACAGCTCCAGAGTTGCTGATGGGGACAAGACTCCGCACCAGGTTAAATCTGAACCTCCTGGACCTGAGGAAGGGGGGGGGTGGTGGGGGGCAGTAGTGAAACGGCATCAGGAATGGCATAGCCAGACACAAGACTCCTCTAAGCGAGACAGACTGCATGGGTAAGAGGCATGGCTGATGTGAGGTCAGGTCCCGTGACGTACAAAGTTCAGGTAGGAGAAGCAGTCCTGAACAAGTGTGGGGGCCACACAAGAGCTGAAGTCTTGCAAATGGGGCAGGATCAAAACATACCCAGCCCCTCTGAATAGCCAGGAAGGCTGTTGGAACCCATGGCTTCTCTCCTTCCACCTAGTGTTGAAGAAACCTCTGAGGACAAGATGGACATGGCAGATGTTGAAGCCTTGATGCTGTTACTGTCTGAAGGAGAAGAGTTTTGGCCGAGATGCTCTGGGTGCAAGAAGTGCGCTACGGCCTGGAGCACACCGCCAGTATCCGAGGCCGAATTGGAGGAATGGACCTGGTGCAAAAACACCTCAGGAGAAGCTACAGGAAGAAGAATGGGCCGACCTCCCAGGGCTTGTAGAGGGAGGGATGTAGAGATTGGATAAAGGTCAGCCAGGTGATCTCACAGAATGTGAGTTCCCTGACTGGTGCTTTTAATCTGATCCAATCAGGGAGCCCTGGCTGACAGTTAAGAACAGGAGTGTTGAGAGCTCTGTTCACTCACAGCCTGCTGAGCTAGCTGGGTCAGTGTCATGTAGTATGCACATGTAAATAAAGGGTGACTTTGTGACTGGATACCGGCCTCTGTGGACGTATTTCACTCTTTAGTCACAGCTGCGGAACATTATCCTATCCAGATCTGTCTCCTCTCACCCTGGAGAGCTGTGATGCATCAGTCAGCAGCTAAGACCTTCAGGGATATTGTTTCTCAATGCAAGTAAATACTGTAATTCAGCAACTGTTTAGAATAACAATAGATAATTTAATGTGTAAAATGGAACTTGCAATGAATGTAAGCAACAATAATGCACTCAGTTTTTTTTATACCATTTATCAATTTAAATTGGATTGTGTGAAACCCAAACAATAAAACATTGGAGTGCAGTCGTGCTACTGGGAGGAGTATTCCTTTCAATTCTGAATACAGCGTCAGCTGCACCGTTATTTCATTGGAACTTTTTTTTTGATCAGATTCTTTCCCATCGATTTCCGAGAACTTCACTTTCTCTCTCTCATTCTGTATGCCACCTTGAATTTTCTCAAATGCCAGTGATCATTGAAGTAGCTGCCCAAGAAACAAGCCTGAGAAAATTAAACTCCAGCAATAATGAGTTGCTCTTAATAATTCCCTGTGCCACCAAACATTCCATTTCAACGTGCAGAAAAGGCCGAGTCGCAGGCAAATTCCACAATGACTGGACAATAAATTAAATTTGTAGAGAATAAATCTAACACCTGGCCAATCTGGCAACATAACTCCGATATTTAGGAGCCAGATCTTCAAGGGGCATGGCTGAGCGTTGCAGATATACGGACAGAGCCATGAATTTTTGAGCTGTAAACAGGCAGTTATCATGTGGCTTCTTGGATTTCCCATGGACACTCAGTTAGTATGTTTACCTACTTATTGCTTAGAGCTGCCACTAAAGGCTCAGGTCACAAAGCGCTGCTGAATCATAGTGTTGTAGGTTCAAGTCCCACTTTGGAGACTTGAGCACAAAATCGAGCCTGGCCATTCGGTGAAGTACTGAGGGAGTGCCTGTTTTGAATGAGCTGTTGAATCGCTGTCCTGTCTGTTTTCTCATATGGACACAAAAGATCCCATGGCAATATGTTGAAGGTAGGGAGTTACCCTTGGTGACCTGGCCAGTAGTTATTTTTTAATTCATTTATGGGATGAGGGCGTGGCTGGCTAGGCCAGCATTTATTGCCCATCCCAAATTGTCCAAAGGGCAGTTAAGAATTAACCACAATGCTGAGGGTCTGGAGTCACATGTAGGCCAGACCAGGTAAGGATGGCAGTTTCCTTCCCTAAACAACATTAATGAACCAGATGGGTTTCTCCAGACAATTGGCAATGGTTTCATGGTCACCATTTGACTCTTAATTCCAGATATTTTTTAATTGAATTCAAATTTCACCATCTGCCATGGCAGGATTTGAACCCAGATCCCCAGGACAATTTGTGAGATTCTGGATTAACAGTCAAGCAATAATACCACTAGGCCATTGCCTCCCCCATTTACCCCATAAACAAATAATCTGTTGTTTTATGTTGATTATTATCTTGTTGCTATGGTTGGAGCATGCTGTTTGCAAAATCAGCAACCATATTTTCTACATTTCAATAGCGACTACACTTCTAAAGGAATGCGTAGAAAGCTCTCGGGATTTGAACTCATGTCCTTAGAAAATTTGAGATAACAAGATGTAGAGCTGGATGAACACAGCAGGCCAAGCAGCATCAGAGGAGCAGCAAGGCTGACGTTTCGGGCCTAGACCCTTCTTCATTTCTGATGCGCTTGGCCTGCTGTGTTCATCCAGCTCTACACCTTGTTATCTCAGATTCTCCAGCATCTGCAGTTCCTACTATCTCCTTAGAAAATTTGATTAGATTTCTAATTAAAGCTGAATCATCGAATGCCTACAGTGTGGAACAGGCCATTTGGCCCAAGTCTAGACTGACCCTCTGAAGAGCATCTCACTCAGACCCATCCCCTACCTTATCCTTGCATCACCCATGGCTAACGCACCTAACCTATACATCCCTGGACACTGTGGACAATTTAGAATAGCCAATCCACCTAACTTGCACATCTTTGGACTGTGGGAGGAAACGGCAGCGTCTGGAGGAAAGCCATGCAGACACGGGGAGAATGTACAAACTCCACACAGGCAGTAGCTCGAGGCTGGAATCCCACCATGGTCTTTGCCGCTGTGAGGCAGCATTGACAACTACTGAGTCACCATGCCGCCCCTAGTCCATTGCAACGGCATCACCACCTCCTTTAGAGCCCAAAATGCATTTATATCCCATTGAATCTCAATTTCCAGCCTCATACTACAACGAACTATGATGTCATTCAGCAATAATATTGCAGGTGGAACAAAAGTGCTTGTCCCAACAGCAACTGGATAGGCCTAGAAATGCATCTGAAGGGTGAGTAAGATGGATGAGGAATAACATAATGTGTCCCATCAGGGGTGGGGGAAGTGATACATCTAAAGCTTCATTTCACTGAAACCTAGGTTACACATGCTCTGATGCAGACCACCACCAGCATGTGGCTGGGGAGATATACAGCCAATAGCCTCTTACCTTCATCGATGTGGTATGAGGCCTGTTTGTGTCATAGTCATAGAGGCAAACCATTAGTGGGTCTTAACAAGACTCTTGTATTAAACAAGATGTCGTTTGTTTCATGATAGCAATCGGGTATAAGGCAACGTTGTTATCCAGACTATTGACAGACCTGTGGATATAGATCTTTACCCTACAAGAATGTAAGAAGTTCTGCCTTTCCCCACCTGACATCATCAGATTCTGTGGGACTTCAGGCAGTCTCCGTCACAATCCTTTTCAGAACTATTATCTTCTACAACAACCTGTCCATTAGTTTTTGATATTTATTGTATACATACTAACAAATAGCAGTGAAAACATTACCGCCACTAACTTTCGGTGGCAGAGGGAATGATGATTAGACAGAAACACGTTGCATTTCTCTCACAGCAGCTCGAAGAAGCAGCAGACAGCAGAAAGTAAACCAATGGCAAATTCCTGAATAGAATGGGCAGGCAGCAGAACTCATCCACATCATCAGTGACCATGGCTTTCAGCATCTTACTCAATCTAGAATTCCACAGCATATACACTATGTTGTCAACAAGGGTCTAAGGTGAACTCCACTGTGGAGTTCAGCTTTCAGAGGTGCAGACCACGCCAATGAGGGGCACTTCCGTGGGACACTGGAGAAGCCCCACCCCACCATGAGAGTATATCTAACAGCCTCCCAACGTGGTATGTGCCCCAGTGGTATAATACCAGCAGCAGTGAGATTAGGCCTTTAATTTGGCTTTCACACACAAAGTGGAAGTGTTGGTATTGGACTGGGTTGGACAAGGTCAAAAATCACATGATGCCAGGTTATGGTCCAACACGTTTATTTGAAAACAACACTCCGAAAGCTAGTGTTTCCAAATAAACCTGTTGGACTATAACCCGGTGATTTTTTACCTTCACTTATGAAGACTGTTCTCAACCTTCCCCAGCCCTGACTGAATTGGGGCCCCTCCATCTTTTTCACCCAATCCCACCCCAGGCTCAAAGCCCATCCTGTGTCAGAATTAAATTCAGACTGTCAAGTGCAGCACAAACTAGATTTTTTGAGCAACTGTACTCATGCACTTTCAAAATGCAGCGACTCCTCAATGCTGTCCATAGTCACAGATCAAAGGGTACATGCTGTTTAACAATTCTAGGCCAAAGCAGCCTCAAAGGATGAGGGTGATGGGGAAAGAGAACGCTGCATTATCACACAAGGTATTCCAATTAAGGAAAGGTCAATTCCAAACCCAATGGGGACAAATCTGGGACAATTTGCACCTATCAATAGGGTTAGGGTTATCAACAGAAATGAGTTCCCGGCGTAGATTAAAACATTCTCCAATTACTATTATTTCCTTCACTGAGATTTGAAGCCTTAGATGTCAAACGGATTTACATATATCACACTAAGATGATTAAGGATTCACTAGTCTGCTCTCAAAAACTATTAGTTGCAGGAGAACTTGGACATGTGGGTTTTAGATCATGACTGAATCTCGTAACCTGTACACGAATGCATGAGGTGTGGCCATGTTATTGTTTGGGATTTGGCCTGAATCTCAGTGGAAGACCAACTCTCAAGCCCTGGCTCCTGATCCTCAGTCCAAGTGTTCCATGTGAGAACCATAAGAATGATACCACATGGGGCTGGTTAGTTTACTGCCTTTGTCACTCTCAGTTGTCGTAGGGCTCAGTATTCTAATCGTATTTCTCTGTCCTGTCTTCTTATTTCATCTGATCACAGATGCTCCTTATTCATTCAGAAACACTGAGACCTCATCCTCGGTTGTAAGCTATGTATTGCAGAGTGGTACTAATCACAGCATCGTGGCATTTGAGTTACATTTCCTTCAGTAAATACAATATATTTATTACATATAATCTTTTACTCCGATGAAGCATCATTCAGTACTAATTTCAACTCCATTAGCATAATTCAAGGTAATGAAGGAAATTGTAAATGACAGCCCTCATCCATTTCAGTCCTGACAGCCCCATACCCACTTATGCATGATTTCTGATACAAAAAGTAAGATTGATTTGGGTTACGCATGATGAAATAAAATGATTATAAATACTGCAACAGTTTTTTCTTCATTTAAGTGAATATTTCCATATAAAAAAAATTGCAACATGTCAACCCAGTCCAAGATGGCTGATCAAGCTGGCATCTACTGCTCTTGCTGCTAAAGAGGTTGGTCTCATTTCCATTTGATGTATTTTCCCATTGGAGAACACTGAGGCTCAGTTCACTAACTCACTGCTTCAGTGGTCTCAATGATGTGGCCCAAGGAAACACTGCAGGTTGAATGGTCTGGGCTGTCATCAACAATTTTCCATAATACCATAGCTAAGGATAACTGTAGTGTTTCACGGACTTACCCTCAATTGGTGCCAAGATAACTCTGGAATGATCATAGGCAATCACATTGGCATATCGGTTTTTGGGTTTGTTCACCTCCATGTTTGAGTGCTCCCATGTGAACTGTTGGCCAGGGTCAATTGACTAAAAGGTTGAAGGAACAAAGGAAGAGAGGGAAAGTAACAGAGAGAAAGACATTATTTATGGTTCATTTAAATAAATGGGCATTTTTTTATTCAACTTGCACTTCATCTCATTGCTGATTCAAACATTCAAAATCATATTTTTCAGTTCCAGACATGGGCCATTTGCTACAGTTATTTATTGCTTCATAATTTGTTTTTGCCATTGGCAACCCTTTCTACATTGCTCCCAATTTTCATCTCCAAGTTGCCAACTCGCTTTGCAACTATCGTTCAAAGTTCAAGTCAGCCCCCAAGTTGGGAGATTGCGAGCAGCAATAGACAGCAGCTCTGCGGGAGCAGTGCTTCCATTTTTGTGCTGATATGTACGCACTGTCAAGGAACCACAGCCTTTAAAAAGCCTTTTAACTGCTGATGTGAATCAGTCAAACTAACTGCAAGGGATGTCTGTGTTGAATATATACAGATATAAATATAGGCAGATTGTATCAGCTGGAGCTTGGTATCATACCACACTAATGTGCGGGAAGTCACTGACAAAGGGAGAACCTATTATAAAAATATTCAATGTACTGTTCCCAATCCTTCTCATTAAATTGGATGCAGGCATATGTTTGGATTATAATTAGGAATCATATTGCTCTTCAAAGGGCAAGTTAAATAATTATGATCTGCAGTGAGCCGTAGGAGAAGTTAGCTATCTAATGTTAAATGCTTGGCGCTATTAGCCTTTTCAAGGAGATTCAAACAAAACCAGAAGCATAGAATTATACAATCACACAGCGCCAAAGCAGCTACTCAGCTTGTGGTGCCTGTGACTGCTCTTTTAAGAGATGTTCAGTCTAAACCTCAGTCCCAGTCTTTCCCTATAAGCCTGCAGATTAGGTCTTTTCACATACATGCTAAATTGCATTTTAAAAACTTGTAACTCTTTAGTGCATTCTAGATCAGCAAAACCCTCAATGTGAAACAATTTCTCTTTGTTTGCCCCCGGTTCTATTGCTGACTATTTTAAATCTATGACCTTCTCAATGCCCACATGTGTACATTAGAGAAGAATTCTCCCCACTTGCTCCATCTGAACTCTTCATGAGTTATGAGAAATAGCAGATGGATTTTAACTGAATGATTACAAGATTTAAGATATTCCTACAGTCCAAGAAATGCACAAGTTCAAGAAGGCAGCTCGCTGTTACCTTATCCAGGGCATTTACAGATGGGCAATGAATACTGGTTTAGCCAATCGTGTCCACGTCCCATGATTGAATAAAAAAAAGTATGTTCAATCTCTGTATTTATGAAAATGACAGATGTTAGGGCTGGGCACTGGGACTGTTTACCAATTTTAAGGCACTCCCAGCTTTAATATGATTCGATGCAAACTGAAATTTCCCTACTCTACCGCACCAACATGCCTCACTTCCTGTTCTTGGATAAATATTCCTTCCTGCTCTGCTATAACAATTTTTGTATTCCCCAAGACAACCAGTTTGTGGCAGCACTTAATGGGTTAACAAATCATTGCCAAATTGCACACTGTGTTTTGGTGTTGAATGGACTCCATTGAGCACTGACCTGAGATTGCTAAACACATTGCACAGTCCTCAAGTTTCTAACACTGAGGAGGTGAGTATTCTTCTGTTCACATACTTTTCAATATCATTTTTATTCTGTAAGTTATCAAAATTTTGAATTGGGCTGACCTCCACAACTTTATTGCTGTGAGCACTATTGATCCTAATTGTTCTGTTACTGGTAGTCATGCCTTTGGCTTGCTCGGTCCTGAGCTGTACAGTTCCCTCTCTATCTCTCTCTGCCTCTCCATCCTTCTTTAAGATATTCCTTTTGGCTAACTTTATCACATTAAAGGCAATCCACAGTACGAGTATTTATTGTTGTTGAGATTGCATGGCTATTCCAAAGCATAACCAAAGCTCTCACAGGAGAGACAAGTCAGCATTTTGGTCTAACTCCCTGATTTTCCCCACCACAAATAGGAGGGCACTGCAGTTTCACCCTCCTCACCACACATCATATGCTCTGGGAAGCATCAGTCAAAGTAAATTTGACTTAGTTTGACACAATGCATTTCAGTGTTAACTTGAAGTGAGCAACACCATGACGGTCACTTCTCTCTGCTTTGATAGCTGTTGGACAAAAGTGAAATGAGTCTGTAGAAGATCTTTCATCCTAATTTTCTCCCTCCAACAATCGTAGAACTCAAGGGAATGGAAGGAAATCAATTAGCCCATGGTACCTGCTTTCTGAAAGAATTATCTGTCCATTTCTGTTCTGCTCTCTTTCATAAATCTCTAAGTAAAATCACCATTTATTTCAATTTGTTTTTGATACTGTTTCTATCAGTGTATGAAGTAAGGCATTCCATTTGCTAACTCAAACACACGCACACTTCTCATCACGGACCACAACACAGGTGTTGAAGAAATAACTTTTCTATTTGTTTCCATATTAAAACAGTTAACACAGGAATGGAAACTAGGGACTTCTGGTTTGTGTGGGTCATTACCAGCAAACTGTTGAGAGCTCCTGCAGCAAGAACCCTCTTAGAGAAGTTATATCAAATTGAAGAGAAAATTTAAATGATAGCTCATGCCCTAATTTTAGCTGTGAATCTTAATGCTTTAACACAAATTAACACTTGACATAATGTGGCAAACACTGTGAACGAACTACACTAAATGTTTAGCCAAATTCACTGGCGCAAAAGGGGTCATCTTGCTTCATGGAATTGTCCAGTATGAGAGATTAAAACGACAGCTCGCCTTTAATCACCCCAAACAGCTTACAGACAGCAGGAAGAACCATGCTTATCAATCATGGCGAGAGGTTTATGAAGAAAATTCTGGAGGCTTTCAAAGTTTCACAGCAGCTCTAAGAATCTACACACTGTTATGATACTGACCTGGGGCATCCTCTCTTAAAAAAAATTTTTGAAGCATGCTAATTTCTGCTGATTGTTTGAGCCCCTGCAGAGGTCAAGATCTCTCTAGATACAGAACCACAGCCATAAACCTGAGTTACAATTCATGGCAATAATACAAAATGAGTTATTATTCTGCCTGAACAAGATTCAATAAAATGCATGGACTGGAGTTCCATGTAGCAGAGATTTGATCCATCGGAATTTGACACAATGGCAGAGAATAGGAAGATGGTTGGCCTATTTGGTTTCTGTTTTGGAAGCAAATTTCAACTACTCTTTAGAGTAATTCATATTTTACCTCATACTCCTGTGAAAACTTCAGATTGTCATTGGCTTTCAGGTGATCTGTATGTTCAGCTAGCTCCGCAATGGGGATTGGTGGGTGACTCATCATACCTGAGAGAGGACAAGACAGAGATTTCACTTTAAACAAGCAAACCGCAGCAAAACAATTCATGTCAATTCAATCAGCAGTCCTGGATGAAAAGGCTGAAATGAGAGTAGAGGAGGGTCATGTGTGTTTAGAACAGTACACCATCAGGGCTTGAAATTTATGAACTCAATTGATTGCTGTGAACTGAACTTTCATTCTGGGAATGATGCTGGAATTCACTTCATACAGGGAGGTCCAACATTCTCCCCTAAAGTGTTGAGACCAGCTTTTATTATTATCCTTTCCTTTCAACATGGGAATACTGATTCACTCTCTCTCTTCACTTTCTGTAAATTATTGCCACATTCTACCTTTCTCATTTATCCCTTTTCCTCAAAGGAAAGTGAGAAAGTCCTAAGTATTAAATTTAGAAGCATTGCTCACTATCAAACAGACAGGCGTTATAACTGGTCTTTTAGCAAATGGGTTTGAAGCCATTATTATTTAGAGTCAAATAAAAGTTCACTTGCCAATGTGTTTCTAGAAATTTGGAACTTTCTTAAACAATGATTTTTGAATAAAGGATGGAAGCCTGATTTTGTTCTTTATTGGATTTACACCCACATTTAGTTTATGTTTCAAATTCCTATCTAAATATTTATTCTTACAGCAGAGCACAAGCCAAATGCAACTTCTGTTGAATTCTGGGAGAATCGTTCAACTCAACTGAGCTGTTCCCTGCATGGGTTTCTTTAATGTGGGCTGCTCATACTCTGATGATGAGTGGAGCCTTCATCAACTATGTGGAGAAAAACCAAACTTTCATGCTTGTATGAATTTTCAATTCCAGGAAAGGGATCTAGGGAAGATGGTGAGTTGGAATAACTCCCTTCCAGAGGGAGACAACTCACTTGATTTGCCAGCAAGTCAACGCAGGCTCCTTTACTTCCACTTTGCAGCAGCCAAGACAAGAGTAACAGCAATAACAGAGCAGGAAATCTGCCAACTGATGGGGAAGGAGCTTTAACAGAAAGAATAAACAGTGTCATCAAGAGGCACATGGAGCCCTTGGCCGGGAATGTTGGGATCTCATATTCAGCCACAGTCACAATCATAATGGGTGGCAATGGACAGTCCTGAAGCTCAGGCCAAACCAATTGGAGGGTAGAGAAAAATTGGGGATGTCTTACTTGGCTGCTATCATAGACAGCCAAAGGTTCAACTGAACGAAGGCATTGTTGATGACATGTTAACAGGTTTGGCCTCACAACACTTGTACAGGCAACTGCAAAGAAAGGAACTAATATTAATCAGTGAAGAACAAACCCTTAAGAAATAAGTTATTACCGTGCGTTGTCGACATGTATAGTTATTGTCTGTCAAATATCTCAATTCCCAAAGACATTTGGAGAGCATTCGTTTACTTTCTGCCAAGTACCTGCACAACTGGTACACACTTGAACAGCTTATCAGTTTGCTTCAAGCTCTCCTTGGAGATTATAAGACCAAGTTTTGGGGGGTGGGGGTGGGGGGTGGTGTTGGATGGGGAGATGGTCCCTTACAAACTGTATAAGGTCCTGGTGTTCACTGATTATATTGTAGTGAAGTAGGCCCAAAATTAACTTGGGACATTTTAAAGTTATTCTCTCATCTGGAACATTTGACTTGCAAATCAGAAGTCAAGACTTTCAAGTTCCCGCCTACTGTTGCAATACTAGTGCACTGCTAAATGTGTCACATGTTCATGTTGAATGCCTTCATTGATGACATCAGATGGCTAGTGTGAAGAAAACGTATCAGCACAGACCCTCATCCTTCCCTAGTGCTGAAAGACTTGTTGTCCATTCACTTTTACTTCAAATTTGGTGTGTGGTGATAGACATGGCCTTTCTGTTTGATGTGCCGATGATATAGTGTTGTTATCATCACTTAACCTCATTGTTTCTGGATTCCTTCCTTCCCTTTCTCAAGCCTATACCTGCCTTTCAAAGGAAGCAAAGGTTTCTAATGGAATTGCAGGCCCACTTGCGGAAGTAGTGGGCATTGTTTTATTTTGGTTGCTCAGGAGAATTTCAAGCCCTGTTACAGAATCAGCAGAGTTGGATCATTTGAAGCAGACATTATGGACACTAAAATCAAGGCAGCACAGAGATGAGAAGCAAGCATGAAACCATCATCAGTTTTTGTGGTAGGCCGTCATTACAGTTTGATACACTGCAAAGAGAAAAAGGGGCAATATGTCACCAAAAATGATACTGTGTCGTAGAAAGCACCCAAAACAGACTCTTCCTGGCAAAACAGGAAGCACTGCATCTGTTTCCAGGTATGGTACCCAATGCATTACTCATACTCCCCAGTTGATGATGTACTCAAAAAATTAAGGAAGCTACCTGCTTTGCTTTCTCCCTCCTTTATTCCTCGTCATTAATAATTGAATGATGGGGAGTGGTGGGGGAGGAATGGGAGATGATCATAGTAGTTGTGTTCCTACAATGTACTTCTCCCTCACTCACACCACACACCCCTTGAAGGTGAACACCCACAGGTGAGACTCAATAAGACCTTGATGGACTTTTAATAGCCTGGCCAATATACTGTTAGTAGCTAACAGATGCTTAGTAAACAGTAAGAGCTTGTTAAGGCTCCTCCTGTAATAATTTCTCCTCTCCACCACTCTTCAACTTAATTTTACTGTTTATTTTCTTGAAGGTGCTGACTTATACCAGGATATAGTTGATGGGAACTGCCTTTTCCTCCTATCTGCTACCTCACTGGCACTTTTCCTGTGTGAAATCTGACTGTGAGAGGTAATAGGCCATTCATCTTGCAAGTCATCAATACTGAGTCCTATCTTTCGCTCCCCTAGTTGTCAAAGAGCTTCCAACAGGAGTCAGTGTTTGGTTATCTGACCAGAGCTGATACCTTTCCTCCCTGGCTCATGGGCTCCTAAAGCTTTTGGAATCACAACAGCCACTGGCTAGCCAGAGATCAAGCAAAAGGACCTGAGTAGCTCAGCTCCATTTTGGGCAATATTTGCTGATAAATCAACCTAAAAGTTCCACAGTTCATTATTTCCTGCTGCCAGGCTCCAAAAACATACCCTGCTGGTTTGTAAAAGTCACAAACAGATGATCAAACATGATTAAAAAGGATGACCTCCATCAGGATTGAGAGTCACGAAGTTGTCCTTAGTTTTCAAACTTGATAGATTTTAAATTTGAACCCATGCGATCTGCTATCAAGTCCTGCCTGTTTCAGATAATTGCAGTAATGTTTCTGGGTGTGGTGGGGTTGCTTGGCTGGAGACGAAGCAGTAACTACAACACAGTAACTACAACACCATTGATATGGTGACACATCATTGGTGCTAACAGCACTGCAATCTCTGCCACAGTCTCTGGCATTGGCATCGAATGGCTCTCTGTTCGGGCAGATGCTTTAGTTCTCCTGGTTAAAGATGAGTAAGCTGGTTACCATTTGTTCTAGAAGAGAGTTTGTCTGTAGTACATTAAGTGAGGTCATAACTCAGCACTAACACCATGTGCAGTTGAATACAGTGATCATGGATGACCTGTCTGGGCTCTGACAATGCCTGCAGAAGGGTAACTCTGAGGCTGAGAGATTCACCAAGGGGTGGAGTCACTTGACATTCGTGTCAGTGTGATGATACATACAGACTGGTTGCAGTTCACCCTCATCCCTGGCCTGCCCCCAACGCACCACTCTACAGCAGCAGAGTTCAAATCTCCCTGCTGAAAAAGCGACTTGTGTGAATCGAAAAAGTCAAGTGGTGCAGTCAGGGGTACGTGTCTGCAGCTTATCTAAAACCCCATTGTGCACCTACCCTCTGCTACTCCCGAGCTAGGCGAGGATGATTGATGCTGACGATGGTGTTTTTCAAAAAAATTATGGTTATAAAGAGAAGGCATGCTACCTGTCCCCAACACCCATCCCGCTAAACACAGGTATCCCTCAGTTAGTGGGCACAGAATTCCCAAACATCCCACACACTAACGAGTTAATGTAGCAGCAACTGAAAATAGCTCAGTGGCATTCACTCACACAGCTGAGTCCAAGGCATCACTGAGGTAAATGGATATCAAAAGGTTGAATCTTGCAGGAGCCAGATTCATTTCCATTTATATTACATTCCACTTCATCCCACAAATGCTGCTAAAGTCTGCAGTGCTACTTATGCTAATTATATGTAGCTACAGAACTGTAATTTTTTTTATATTCATAGTGTGTTGGATTTGTCTCTTGGCATAGCTGAAGATCAGAAGCTGATCAATGATGGGGATTACTATAATAGCACCAAGTGTTCCAAGAAAATCATTATCTGTCATACAGTAGAATCTGTGTGTCAACATTTAAGTAAACCAAATTTCATTGCGTTCAACTCAGGGATCCTTCTAAAGTGAGAAAGGGAGCATAGTTGCAGGCTTATAAACACAATGGCTTCATTGATGGTAATGGCAGACTGTTGAAGTGAAAAGGAAGCTAAAGTTGCCATAGTCCCAGAGGATCATAGGCTGCTCCCTCATTAGAGAGAGACAACTGGCAGTGAGATTAACTCGCGGTTGCCATGCCTCAGGTGAGGGGTAAGGAGAGGAGGCTACCTCAGCTGTACTGTTGGCATCATACCAGATTGCAAACCAGCCATCCAGCCAACTGAGCTAATCAACCCATAGGCATGGTGACATCATGCCATGTACTAGGTCCCCAGCCAGAGTTCACAGCCTGGTCTGATACCACTATCCACAGAACCTGAAAGCAGAAGGGCTCCACTGATGGCTGATTTATTCAGTGGCAGTTGCTCACTCGCCTTACACCTCTCTTCATGGAGAAAAACTGTATGGCCAACAGAATTGCGCAATGTCACTGTGTGGTTTTGAGAGACGTGACAGAGTGCTGGCAAGTGCAAGTTCTATTCCAAATTATGGAGCTAGACTGGAGTCAAAGAAAGATAAATTCTACCTATTTGGTTTCTGTCCAGCACTCACCTGTCAATAGTAGTGTATAGCTTAGCTATTTCCATATTTGCAGCTCCTTGTCTGCAAAATCCAACCGTACAGATGTGGGCCAACATAAATGCTCTTGTAATTTTAATGTCATAGAATCATACAAGATTTCCTCACAAAAAGAGACCATTTGGCCCATCACACCCCTGCTGTGCTTAGTCGCAAATCCTTGTCTTTTGTCTGAACGTTCATCCTCAAGTAACTGTGTAACTTTCTTTTAAAACTATTTATGGAATCAGTTTTTGCTACCTTTTCATGTGGAGTATTTCTGTTCCTGACAATTTTCAGTGAAAAAAAATTCTCATTTCCCCACCGTTTTGAATTCATGACCTTTAGTTATTGACCTATTTGCCTGAGGGAATCACTTTTTCCCTATTTATTTGACCATACCTTTCATCATTTTAAAAATCTTTAAGAAGTCATCCCTGAATCTTCTCTGCTGTAAGGAGAACAGACTCAACTTTTTCATCACCTTCTCATAACTAAAGCTGCTCATCTCTGGAAACATTCAGGTCAACATCCTCTGTTGCCTTTCTAGCATGTTTCCTGAAGCACAGTGTTCAGAATTGTCTGCAGTGCTACAACGAAGCCATAAGCAGTGATTTTTAATGTTCCAGCATGATCTCTTTTTTGACCTTTCTATTTATAACCCCAAATAACACATACATCTTTTCAATTGACCCTGTCACTTTTAAGGATCTCTATATTTGTATCCTAAGAGGCCTATGATCATCTACACGTTTCAAAATTGTGCCTTTTATGGTATAGTGTCTTCAAAATGCAATTCAATATTGGTTTCTTCAAAATGCACTATGTGGTTTAGAATAGAAATCCATTTGCCATTTTTCTGCCCCTTTCACATCCTGTTTGTGCCATCCTGGACTATAACTACCTTCACCATTATTTATTACTTTGCCAAGTTTGAACTCATCTGTGAACTTTACAATGCTGCACCCTACATATTAGTCTCAGGTGCTTATAACATTTTGGATGAGCAATGGACCCAAAATTGGCCCCTGGGGAACACCAGTGCAAACACAAGTCTAAAGAAGTCATTCCATCTTTGCTTCGTGTTGCTGAATTAATTCTGCATCAACATCACCACTTTTCCTTTAACTCTATCTTCTAATAAGTCTGTTGTGTGGCACTCAGTTGAAAATCTAACATAAGTCCATATGGTCAATATTCACTGCCTTCTGATCAGACCTCTCTGTTCTCTCATCAAAAAAAAAACTATCAAATTCGTTAGACTTGATTATTTTTAATAAATCTTTGCTAGTCTCCTTGAATGACTCCATATGATCATCAATTTTGTCCCTGGTAATTTTTTTCAATATCTTCCCCACACTCAATGTTAACTTGTTTGACCCAATTTCTATTTTTTAATCAACCTGTTCAGAGATGTTGTTACACACCACTAGAGCAGATGGGACTTGAACCCAGGACTCCAAGTTCAGAGGTAGGGAGACTACCACTGCACCACAAGAGCCCAAAGGTTCACTGACCTGTAGTTTCCTGGTTTATCTGTCTCACCTGTCTTGAACAGAGTTGAGCCCAAAATAACTTTTGTTTATTTTACAGAATATTTTCAATTATTATGTAGCAAGATTATTAATGGGTGTTAATATTACTTTTTAAAAAACTTAATGAAGGGGAAATGGGTTTTAAAAATAAAATTAGTATGACTAGTAGATTGCACTAACAGTCCTGTGTGTATTAGTCAATGAGTGTTAAACAGGGAAATGAAAATGAGAGGAAAAGAGAAATGAAATCAGTGAACCAGGCAGAAATTGTACTCGAACTTGTGCTGGTTTCAGAATTTCATTTTCTCACTCAGGTTTTTACTCACACTCATTGGAGTATCATCAAAGAATGTAAAGAACAGGAGCAGCAGACCATTCAGCTCCATGACCCTGCTTCAACATTTAGTCTGATCGTGGCTGATTTGATCATACCTCCAATTCCACCTTTCTGCCTGGCCCCCAAACCATAAAGTCCTTCATTCGTCAAAAGTCTGTCTAACCTTGAATGTATTAAACAACCAGCCTCCACTGCTCTCTATCATAGAGAATTCCAAACATTAATATTCCTCAGAGAGAAGAAACCCCTCCTGGGGTGGTGTAGCGGTTCAGTGGTTAGCACTACTGCCTCACGGCACCAAGGTCCTGGGTTCAATTCCACCCTCAGGTGACTATCTATATGGAGTTTGCACATTCTCCCCACGTATGTCTGGGTGCTCTGGGTTCCTCCCACAGTTCAATGGTGTATGGGTTAGGTGGATTAGCCAGACTGAATTGCCCATAGTGTTCAGGGATGTGCAGACTATGTGGATTCACCATGGGAAATACAGGGATAGGATAGTGGGTAGGTCTGGGGGGAATGCTCTTGAGAGAGTTGGTATGGGCTTGATGGGCTAAATGGCCTGCTTCCACACTGTAGGGATTCTATGATTCATCTCCATATTAAATGGTAGAGTCTTTAGCCTGAAACGCTCCACTTCAGTTCCAGATTCCCTTAAGAGGCGAATCATCTTCTCAGCAACCATCCTGTCAATTTATCTTAATGGGTTTCAAGAGAAATCACCTTTAAGTCTTCAAAACTCCAATGAGCACAGGCTCAACCTAATCACAAAACACAGAATCTGCTGTGAACCAGCACACAGGTTTACAAAACATAATTTAGAGAAAAAAAAACATTTTGCTTTCAAAAGTATTCTTTGATATACTTAAGGATGACAACCTAGGGGAAGTTGATTGATCCAGCTGAAAATAGATTTTGGTTCAGAGTGTCTTGTCTGCCACTTGATTTTTAACCATTTTAAAAAAAAGTTACTAATGATACGTAACACCCAGTGTCTATGTAAGTTTTTTTTAAAATGGAACATATTTTAAAACATGTCAATTGCTACTCTTGCGCTTAAAAATAAATGTAACTTTAAGAGCATCCTTGAAAATCAGTATGTGGGCACATACAGTTTGATGTGGGGGAGTGTTTAGTTCTGCAGGCAGTGCCTGCATCTGGTGTAATGATTTTTACTTTTGTGCAATGTCTTGCAAAGGATCATAGCTAGAACCTCAATGTATGTCGGCCATAACTTGAGTTTGGAATTGCCAAACCATTTGTGTCGTTTGGTTGATTTTACATCCAGAAAGAAAAACATGAAATTTGCAAAATGACTCACAAGGTCCACTTCATATTTTTAACTGGGATTTCCTTCTGGGGATGAATTCTGGCTTTAAAAAGAAATGTGACAAAAAGGATAGTCCAGCCTAGATTCTGTTGCATGGCAAAATTCTTTGCCTGGAGAAAAGGACTCCTGTTTAACCTGGTCTACTGGTGAAGGAAGAACCAGAATGACTGATTTCAGTACTGAACAGTTGATGACTTGGAATACAGGGGAAAGGTGATTTATTTAGCAAAAAGAGTGTGTTTAAAATTGATTTCAGCATGGTGGAAAACAGTGGTAATCCTTCTTCAGTATTGTTTGACCTTCAGAATTGTTGTGCAAGTACATTAGACAGGTTTATTTGTTCATGCAGAACAATGGGCAGACGGAATCTAGCGTAGCGTTCCAACATGAGGGAGAATACGAACAACTGGTGAATAGGTATGGGATGGATTAGAGGTAAAATGTGTGGAAATTCTCTGACTGAGGCTACATATGAAATTACAAAGTATCCCTTGGGCTGTAACAGTCTAACCCTTCACAGGCCCAAAATTAGCTTGTTCCCTGAATCCAAATTCATCAGAATTGCACCAAAATCCGTCTTCCCAAAAACAAAACCAATTGACTATTGTGCATTTGCTGCCACCAGCCAAATAAAGTCATACATGATCGAAACCATGTTATGGGAACAATAAATCGATTCTTGGAGGTCCAAAGGCTAGAACCTGGAACCTCAGTGCCTAGTTTAGGAATAAACCCCCTCGCTACTGAATTAGAAATGCAGGTCCCTTTAAGAATCAAACAGATCAGCTCCAGAGTTGACTGACAGTAGGAGACACTCATTAGATTTTTGTATCTAGCAATCATGTTCTTGACAGCTCTTGTGGTGCAGGTGCGGTGGCCCCTCCTTTGAGACAGGAGGTCTCGGGTCAAGTCCCCTTAGCTCCATTGGTGCGTGATTGCACCCTAAGTAAGTTCATTGGAACATACCTAGCAATCAGGTTCTGAAGGGTACCTGTAGTACAGTGTCCCTACCTCTGAGCCAAGAGGCCTGTGTTCAAGTCTCACCTACTCTGGAGGCATCTAATAATATCCCTGAACAGGCTGATTAGAAAATATGAAGAAACAGAGTTGACTTCTTATTTGTAATTCACTTGTTGGTTAATTGGATGATTGTTTAATTTGATGGTAGGTTCCTGAAATCAAAAAAAAAGTGTTCAGTTCTTTCTCAGTGAAGGTCAGTTTCTAGTCAGGGAAAGGCAGAAACTGATGTTGTACTACACTGTAGGTTTACAATAAAACCTTTGCAAATCTGAGCGTCCTTAGCCACCTAATTCAACGTATTGATATTGGTGCAGGAAACATCCCCCTCCTTCACCCCCAACTCCCTAGGGGCATATGACCACCAGGTGAAACTGATGAAGCCACAAATCTGCAGACAACCCTGGACTGGAAAGGGTTAACAGTCGAAACAAACAGTTAAAAGACATGCAAATGTGTGAGGAGCTGAGAGTTTAGCCAATGAACAGCCAGGAGCCTCAAATGAGAAATACAGATTAAGAAATACACAGAGGTGGATAAGAAACATAGATTTTATATATGCTTATGTAATATATAGATATAGCCATATCTATATATTATATATACAAAACAAAACATGACAAAATTAAATAAGTCAAGAAAACAATAGGTGTAAAGTGCAAGTGGGAACTAACTTGCAAATTCGGGTTCACTGAGGGGGCTGCTGACAACAGATTCTGTGAAAAAGAAACATCAGCACGTGAACACACTTAAACCTATAGGTTGGCAGAATGCAACTCAAGGGGGGAGAGAACAGAAAATAAAACAGGAACTCAAACGAACAAACAAATGCATGAGTAAACAGTCAGACTCCAATCTGGCCCTCTGAAAGAACTCAACCATTTGTTAAGGCTTTCTTACCTCTTGCTCCTTTCTTTCTCCAGTGGCTCGCTTTGTGTGTTTTTTTTAAATAAAATACACAACCGCTGTAACTTTGTCCATGTGGGACTGCCTGAAACACTGGGAGCCCCAGTTACGAGGACAGGAACCCAGAGAATGACTGAAATCAGCTGATCCAGGGTGTGGTAGGGTTCTGGCAAGATATGGAGAGGAAGGTTGGGCTATTGGCAGGAGGAGTCTGCAGTCAGACTCTCAATCTACTTCTCACCTGATCCCCGCACAGGGCTGCCAATCCTGGGTAGATATGCTCCTGGAGGTCTCATTGCATACTCTTCCAACCGGAGCACCCTAGCGACTTATGTTTTATATCCTTCTTTAATTTTTTTTCAAACTAATGTGAAAATACACACAATGGTTGCACCTCTGAATTTTCTCTAGGATTCCTATTGGCAGTGTCTTGGAGCTTAATATTTAACTCCCCAGGAGTCTCCAAATCAATCCTAGAGGGATGGCAATGCTTTCCTATCCCATCTGCTTTCTCCCCTCCTGTTTTGAAGGTGTTGGCTCTTCACGGGTCACAGATCCAGCGATGTCAAAAGTCTTCCAATATTTTGACATGTGAGCCTTAATTGAATATTAACTGGAAGTTAGCTCAGAGGACATCATAATCCTAGCCCCATCTTCTGGTCTTGCCTACCCATTTTCCTCATAATGTGAGTATATTGAAGACGAACAGGATCACTTGCTTACTTCCCATTCTCTAATGAGGGACACTGTAGACAACTATAGCACTTCTGTTAGTCTATCTGAAAATGTCCACTTCAGCACAGAACAGGCACTGAACCTGGGACTGGGTCAACTTTTGCTGCTGGTTACTGGCTATATATAGTTTACATTGTCTAGTTCACTAACCAGGACTAGGGATCAAATCAGAACCAACCACCTGTAGAGTGCTGTACATATGAACTAGATATACTGACACACAAGAGACAGGCGAGATACAGCAGCAAGCTGAACTATATCACTACATATCACTTCTCCAACCCCAGACAGATTTCTCCCCCAAGCTGAATCCTTTGCAATGTGTTCCAGAAGAAACCACATAATGTGGATGGGGTCACAGACTCCGGAGTCCTGAATCCATGGTCAGTATTACCAATTCTGTTCTTGGTTATGTTGGAACTGGAGAAACCATTATTTAAATCTGGTTAAATCCAGCTGATGTTCTGTCATGAGACCTGAAAACAGGGATCAATTACTAAATTCCTTGAATTTCAATGTGCATGCAAGACCAGAAAACTCATTGACTGATATGGAACAATTCAAGCCTGTATTTACCTTTTTGGCTGCCTGCTACATCATTCACCCACCATGCACTAACACAACAGCTAGCTTGTGTTGCCAGACCTGAACAATGAAACACTCAATTTAATGTTAAACATTAATAAACTCCGCAAAAAGGTCAAATAATTGGTTCATTGCACATACCAAGGTAATGTCAGTGATTAATCAATTGGTTTCCAGGTCGATAACCACAGGTGTACACAATATAGGCAATGCATCCTGGCATCCAACACAATCACTTCTTTGAAAAGCACAATGTATCTCAAAATGGGCTTGCCAACAATAACTTTGCAATATGTTGTAAAAAATATTATTCTTTGCGATGGGATCTTTCACAACAACTGCATCTTTCTGGAAAGATCAATCATGTGTTGTACCTTATTTTCTCTTTGGCTACATCAACAAGCTGCATAGGCAACCACATTCCTATTCCTCTGGCAAGGCAATTTTTGTAGCTGGTGGAAAGGGGGGTCCTTGAATTACACTGGGCTCTTTCCACTTTGGCCCACTCTCCCTGTTAACGTAGCTCCTCCACAGTGGACTTGGTAGCTTAGCTGTAGAGAACCATGAGTTCAAACTCTTTTGTCACCATTCCATGACATCATTGCAGTCCCTTGTACAATGAGACCCAAATAATGACTTGGCTGTGGTTGTCAAACATTTCCCAAAAGTAATTTCAATGGAACAAACCTCTAATTTCTGGGGCTGGCTGTTACACTAATCACTGAAGAATTAACATTTTGTCATGAATCATATTTTCAGGCATCAGTTGATAATCCATCTTGAGAAGTCATGCAAAATAATCCACACCTTTCAATCTTTGGCAGAAGGTAATGATTAAGAGTTGTGATTTGAAATTACTGCATCTGACTCTTATGGGATACCAAACATCCAATCTCCTTTACCTGTTTGAAGACTCTGCTACTTATTTTATCTGCTCCCAAACCACTCAGCTTTCCTGGATTGAGAGATCAGGCAGACATCATGCTCTTGGATCTTTGCCACTCCAGCTTTTGGGAATGTTGTCATTAGAGAGTCAAGGATGGTGCAGGTCAGCTTCTCTCCATCCATAGAAATATCTCGCTATGCTAAATGTGGGACGCTATAACCACTGCAATGTTCTGTATTGTGTGCTGGCCTTCAATTCACCATCCTCAAATACTCTCTTCCATGCTGTAAAATCCTGTGACCAGGCTAGAAACACTGAAAGAATGTTGCAGTACTGTGTGCAGATCCACACAGAAACTAAGAGGAAAGCACAGAGTTGAGGTAGCCTCGAGGAGGAGGTCAGGAAAGTATCAGCACCTGTATAGCCATCTCTGCCAATCCAACAGTTCCATGGTATTATACTATCCAGGTTCTTTCCTGCAACCATACAGTTTTAGAACTTGACTAGCTCTAAAGAGATAATTTAAAAAACATCCAAAGTCCAAAATGTGACAGGCCACACTCAGATTGTTGACAGTAAATGGTGAAGCTATGTCAATATCAGATCTGTACCACTGCTGGTGGAATCCAAAAGGGGAGTCTCTGTTGCTTCAGAATGTTTGTTTTACATCTATAACACAATGCACCAACAGCGCAAATGTGTATATGGTTGATTGATCTCCATGGCAACCTTTGACTCTCACTCCTCAACAATCCAGCCTTTGAAGTTGAGAAAAAGTGGAGCTGTCAAGTGCACTATTGAAAAGACCAAATGGTGATAAATAATTAAACTGCAGGAAGCTAAGGCATCCTGAATATGGCCTCTGAGATTTCTCATCAATGTTCTGCTTCAGCACTCATATCCTTCCTTAAAGGCTGTAGGAATATAGTCACTCAGATTTGTTGAGTGCCTGCAGTCCCCATGATCCAATGAGGAGCTTAGACTGAAAAAAAAATCTATTCCATAACGGCTCCTCCCACTTTTACTAATTAACCATGAATTACTTAGATGCAGAGTTCTGACTAGGTCCAAATTTAATTCTGTGACATAAAACTATTTTGTCAAGGACAGAATAAAAGCTCCATCTCCCCATATCACACAATAATGATGGAGGACGTAGACTCAGCACTGACTCAGAATCTAGGTTTGAAAGTCATGGTCTGCCTTGGAGACTAAACTGAGGGAAAAGCAATGGGAGAAATGAGGTGTATGTGTGTCTGTGGGCTGGGAGTGGAGAGTGTCAGAGGCCCAAAGAAAATTCTTGTACTTTGGCCTTTTTTTTGTAGGAAATGTACTTACAAAATCCTTCTGTACTTACACTGCACCCCTGAAGGTTAATTTTCCCTCCTCAATTCTTCCCTGAATTTAGGTTCACTGGTTCAAAAGTACTCCGACATTACCCAATGACTGTCTGATAACTGTGAAGCATTCCTCTGTTCTGCTGGAAGGACTTCTCCTCCTTCTGCCATTGACACCCAGAAAAGGAAACATACCCCAATCCCTGGGTTTTGAGGCCTCCAGTAACCTTTCTTTATTCAGAGTCTCCACAACAGTTCAAGGAGCCTGAGAAACACCAAAACTGTGAACGTGCTGCTCACTAGAAAACAAACAAAATCGCATTGTTCGATACTCCTACAGCACCATCACACAGTGCGACCGATTAGAAGGGCTCATCTTTACCTGGAGTCTGGAAGTTGATGCGCCTCATTTCTACTGGGTCTGTGGGATGGTGGGATGGCACCTCTGCATTGTTGAGAAGGCACTTTGTTCTGGGATCACTTTCTTTACGTTTTCTGTCATTTGGAATCAAACATATAAAAGTTAGGATTTGGCAAGGGCTACAAAGTTGTCTCTCTCTAATAGAAAGCTGCCCTATGGTTCTCTGGGACTATGGTGACTTTACCTTTGCAGGTTATAAACAAAAATTTACATATAGAATACTAATTTTATAACTAAATAATCAATATAAATACATAATAGATAAATATAGCATAAATAAATATAAATCGCTGAGGTCAGCACTAAAAAGGAGGATCATATTTACGTGTGAATTTATATTCAAAACATGGGGAAGGATTTTAGTGTTTTAAACACAAAATATTTCCATTTTCGACTCCAAGGTTCAGCGCTGTGACTTCCTTGAAAGATGTATCATGGCAGCTCCCAAGTAAAACTATTGTTACCTCCCATAATCAGTGGTTCAGTATTCTGATTCCTAAGCAACATTTTCTGGCTGTCTGATAGCTGTATTGGAGCTGGATTCAGGATGTTCGTTTTACATGGATCAAAAAGGCAGCCCGGGTGGAGGTGAAACCTCCATCCCGAGACTATGGTGTCGCAACCAATTCCCCCTGTCCAGCAGATTACATGCAGTGCTTCATTCAGCATCCTCAGACTAACTTCCACCAAAGGATAAAACCTCGCAACTCAAGTACAAGAACCAGATTCTCTGCCAGATTTTCAAATGTGCCCACTTGTACTGAGGGATCAGGCAGTGATTATCCAGAGTTTTAACTAAGACCCAGTGAATAGCTTACAACGGCTTTTGGTTAAAAGTAAAAAGCAATCATTTTATTAACAATTAAAACCAATTGGATCAGTCATTAAAATAAAATTATTAATAACTTCTGTAATTCTGCAGGTGAATTGAAAATTGTCCAGAACTTCAGATTAAAAATGGTTGCTCACCTGTCTGGTTTGCTATCCATGATGAATGCAATAAGGGAAAGAAAAAAACCTTGTCAATACACCAATATAAACTTCAACAATACATACTCAGACAGACTGTAGAGCTGCTAACAACATCCTGTCACTTTATTAACCTAATTATCATTCAGGAGGACTAGCAGGTTAAGTCCATATGATTGTGGAATACTCTCAGTGGATCCCATGGAAAAGTATTGCTATAAGGTCAAGGCAACAAATGAGACATGATACTGAGGAGCAAGATGAGAGAGTTAGAGATGGTATGTAGCAACTCCAAGAGCCAGAAAAGCCAAATTAATATCAGATGATCAATGGCTGTGGATGGAGGATTAATTGCCTGATTATTAAATTCTCTCTCATTCTGTCAAGAGAACTCATATGGATAACTTCGGGATTATTTCTGCCCTCAGAAAGCATGACCAGACAAATAAAAAAAAAACTGGCACTTCATGAAACAAAAACATTTTAATGTCGAAAAAGCGCTGCCAAGTTGTCCTGTTCCCTTAGTTAACCAAACCTGACTGGTGTGAGGTGGTTGTTTATTGCCAGGTTTCACCAGGTGAGGCAGCAAGAAACAGGGAGGTCACTGAGAAGTCAGGAGACAGGACAGGAAAGAGGAACAATTAAGGAATGAAAGGTTTTGGGGTGATAGGAATAGAAAAAGGAATAGAGGTTGTTGACTTGCTCACTGAGCTGGCTTGTTTTTGCTCATAACGTTGAATGAAAACCAGTCAGCTCGGTCATCAAATCAGTAACCTCACCCACAACCTGAGCTACAGATCTTTGCCAAAACTTTAAAAGGAATAGAATTGCTGGGGGAACAGAAGGCAGCGAGATACTTCGAAAATATTGTCATTATCCATTTTGAAAATTTTCCCACACCTAGCTCAGAATATGGGCAGTTCTGTCAAACTAAAAAGGTGCTGTTACCTAATGCAGAGTCGACTGAAGAAATGGTCTAATCTACGTTAGAAGGTTACCTTAAATATATTTAATAATGATTGCAGGCCTGTTGAATAGACGTGTTTCATGAGCAGTAACACAGCTAACTTCATACACAGAACTAGGTTCAGTAAAATGTAATGTAGGTTCATTACTGATAATCTCCAATTTTCAATTTTAGGTCACCATTACACAACAAACTGCAGCAATCACACTGCAGTTATTAAGTCTGCTGCATAATCTTTAACTGCAGTCTGAAATTAAAACGTCCCAAAATGCAGAACAAGACTCCCAGACAGAATTAACTCATGTGTTATAACCAATAAGTGCCTTGGATGAATTTCATTAAGATGTGTCAAACTGCTAATAGGATCCAATCACTGCTAATCAATACTATCATCCAAAACTACACACTCCTTTAGTAAGGGTTCCATTCTTGCCTCAGTAGTGTCTTTAGTGCTTACACAGCTGCTGCTTCAGGCCTCTCACAGTATTAAAGCAGTAATTACAATTAAAACAGTATGCTCTTGTTACGTCTTCCAGCCTTCTGAGGCTCAGAGGTGGGGAGGCAGCATGGTGGCTCAGTGGTTAGTACTGCTGCCTCACAGCACCAGGGACCCATGTTTGATTCCACGCTCAGGCGACTGTCTGTAGTTGGCACATTCTCCCTGTGTCTGTGTGGGTTTCCCCCGGGTGCTCTTGTTTCCTCCCACAGTCCAAAGATGTGCAGGGTCGGTGGATTAGCCATGGGAAATGAAAGGTAACAGGGAAAGGGTAGGGGATGGGTGGGATGTTCTTCAGAGGATCAGTGTGCATTTGATGGACCGAATGGCCTGTTTCCACACTGTAGGGATTCTATGAAATGTGTGATCCACCAAATCAGGCCTCATGTGCATCCCCACCACCACTGGCAGCTCCATGTTCAACCTTTCTCTCCAAGACCCTCTTGTGAAACCTACTTCTTTGACTCAACATTTTGTTACTTTAGTAGTGTCGCCTTTTCTGACTCAGTCAACCTTATATTGTTGTAGTTAACTCCTGTGAAGGGGTTTGGACATTTGACCACATTAGAGGTGATATGTAAATACAAACTGTTGATGGTGCCAGCCTAATAGCTTTGTGGATAGTGGCACTATAATAACAGGTCCCCCGTTTAAATCCCAAATAGCAAATGTGCACGAGCGTGTGTGCCCGTGTCTATATATATGAGTGTGTGTGTGCGTGTGTGTATATATATATGTGTGTGTGTGTGTGATTGTGTGTGCACGCGCGCGCATAACTGTGTGTGTGTGTGTCTGTGAGTGTGGGTGTGTGTGTGCGATTGTGTGTGTGCACGCGCTTGCATAACTGTGTGTGTGTGTGTATACACGTGTATGTGGCAGGCTGTAGCCCAGAAGAATCACTATGCAGCAATTAGGAACAATGGCGATAACCAAGGGGCTTGCATTATTCCACATGCAATTCTTGCTAACCAACACTCCAACCTGCCAAGCTCACCATAATCCCATCAATAGTGAATTGCTTACTTCTTGTACAGTAGGATGGCTATTACAATGCAGATGATGAAGACCACCGCCAACACTGGGCCTACCACCCAGATGAGACCCTCCTCTCCATCGATAATGGGCTGTGGGTCAGGATCAGCTGAAAGGATGGGGTCAGAGTATGGACTTGCTGCAAACATTTTCTGTAATGACAATTACGGAACGTGGCAGTCAGAGAATACATGCACATTTCCCCTCAGAAAGCAGTCAAAGACGTTCAAAGAAGTCAAAATAAATCACAGCAGTGAGAAATAGTACAGGATACCTCAGGAATAATTCCCAAATACTGATAGCATCTGAAGTTCTGAAATATTCAGTGTTGGCAACAGAAGAACATCAAGTGACATGAGGTAATATAGTCGGTAATATTTTTGTATGATTGTTTTATATTCTCAAAGGAAATTCCTCTGTTACCATAACAGCATTATTAGTATTAAAATACAAGCATAGAGAGGGAAATTTGGCAAAAGTGTGGTAAGTTCTGATATGATAACAACATTTTCTATCCAACATATGGGACTGGTAGGGACAAACTTCTTTACTCCTTCACAGTGATCTGGTACAAGGAGAAATACTCTTATTATTCAACGTGAGTTGCTTAAAAGTGAATTTTAGAAAAGTGAATTCACACAAGAGGGTTCTGAACATATTTATTCTACTGTGCCAGAAGAGCAGAGGTGCAGAATCGCCATGAATATTTAGCCTGGAAGTAGGCACATTGAGGGATCTGGAGAAAAAGTAGAGAATTGAGATTACAGAAAAGAGGATGTTATGGAAAAAGGCAGCACTGCGCTATATTGCTGGTGGACTAAAAGGCACAAAATAATTCATAGATTGCTTGGCACCTAAGGCACAGTAGGATCCAATTAATCCAGGCTTGGTCAAAACTAAGATCAGACATAAGGGAGGGTTCAATAAATATCAGACAGTCACTAATAAATCCTACAGGGAGCTCAGGGGAAACCTCTTCACCCAGGCACTGGTAAGGATGTAGGACTTGCTGCCAGCAGTAATTGAGATAAGTAATATCAATGCATTGAAGGAGAAGCTGACTAACAATGAAGGATGATGGAATGGAAAGTTATGCTGATCAGGTAAGATGAAGATGGTGCTCTGCATGGAACATAAACAGGACAGGTTTTTAAACTATTTCACAAGATGTGGGTTTCACTGGCTATGCAACATTTATTACCCTTGAGAAGGTGGTGGTGAGCTATGTTCTGGAACTGCTGGAGTCCGTTGTGGGGGTAGGGACAACTGCTACATTCACTCCATATCTATATTGTTGGAGGTCTTGTATTGTCTTTTTTAATTCATGGGATATGCTCGTCGCTGTCTAGGTCGGCATTTATTGGTTATCTCTAATTGCCCTGGAGATGGTGAACTTCCTTCTTGCACTGCCATCTATTTGGTTTAGGGGCAGCCGCAATGTTGGAGGCAGTTCCAGCATTTTGACCAGGCAATAGTGAAGGAATGGCAATACAAATACAAGCCAGGATGGTGTGAGAGTTAGAAGACATCTTGAGGTGGTGATGTTCCCATGTACCCGCTACTCTTGTCCTTCTAGGTGATCGAGGTCCCTGATGTGGAAGGTGTGGAAATGATTTTGGGCAAAATGTTTTGTTACTGCATTTTGCAATTTATGTGACAGGACGTCTTCTGTGTTAGACTAGAATTTATCCTCAAATGCTGGTACTGAGTTATCAGTCACTGGCCTGGATTGCATTTTACTTGGAATTCTAGAGCTGGGAATCTGTATAAAAATCCAACTGGCGAATATGTGTGAACAAGTCTGTGTCATAAACTCAACTATAAATGAAGAACAAACTAGCCAAGTATTTGCAATGGTAAACAATAGGTTTCATTCACATAAGGCAGTAGTATTGGAGACAATTACTCCAAAGTCTAATGTTTACTATTCCATCATTGGCGCCAGTCTCACCATTTACCTGGTCCCTAAGGTCTGGAAGTATCCCACTAAATTTCTCCACCCCTATCTTCCCTTTAACATGCTCCTTAAAACACACCTATTTGATCACCTGGTATGTATCTCCTGACATGGTTCACTCTCAATTTGTTTTCAATTACGGGATGTGGGCATCGCTGGCTAGGCCAGCATTTATTGTCCATCCCTAATTGTCCAAAGGGCAGTTAAGAATCAAAGCTACGGGTCTGGAGTCAGATGTAGACCAGACCAGGTAAAGGTGGCAGTTTCCTTCCCTAAAGGACATCAGTGAACCAGATAGGTTTTTCCAACAATTGACAATGGATTCATGGTTATCATTAGACCCTCAATTCCAGACACTGTACTGAATTCAAATTCTACCTGCAGCCATGGAAGGATTTGAACCCAAGTCCCCAGAATATTACCAGGGTCTCTGAATTATCAGCCCAGTGATAATATCACTCAGTTATCATCTCCCCATGAAATCCTGTATACATCTTATGATGTTAAAGGCATTTTAAAAATGCATGTTATTGATACTGCATAGCATTGCCAGTAGCAGAGCAAAGTTCATTCTACTCTTCTCTAATAATGTTTCTTATCTCTTACAGATGTAAGAGATGATGAACATTGCAGAGCACCTAACACAGAGCTTTTGGACCTTCTATTAACTCACACCCAGGGGAGAACTGCAGAGAAAAGGAAAAGAAGTTGGGAATGCAGGGGGAGAGTTTTAAGGTTGAGGTCTGAGGAAATGGATGTCACCAACGAAGATAGGAGATGAGGTGAGATGTTTGCTACAAGTTATGTCAGAAGATGTTCACTCACCGCTTCTGGGATGTCCAGGACACCCAGGACGAAAAACACATATTTGTTACCCTCCTCAAGCGGCTTGTTTTCAAATCCGCCATAAAACCGCCGGTCTCCAAGAATGAACTCTCGTGGGAGAATGTCAAAACGAGCTGCCACATAGGGCTTGGAGTGTCCCAGTTCTCGTCGGGGACGGATGCTTCTGCGCCGGCGCAGGGTCAGATCATGAAGTAGCTGCAATCGAGAAGTGGTAATTTATCTGGACAGGCAGAATGGGATCTTGCAAATGAAACCAAAAGAATGCACCAAAGTGTCGTGAGTACCCATCTGAAAGGTCTATAAGTTTGACTGCATGAAAGTCAGCTCGACACAACTTGAATGTACAGGGTTCCCTCAAACTCTTTCTAGCAATGTGCATTCAGCTCTTTTAACATTCAAGTTCAGGAAACAGCGGAAATGAGAAAGATTATGGGCAAACATGAGTGTGCAGTGGTGGGGACCAATGCATAATTAGAAGTCAGTGTAATTAGCAGCAGAGGGGCCACAACTGATGATGACCTACAGGACAGTGAATGGCAGAGGAACAGAACAGACTGGGCAGTCAGGAACGCAGGGATAGGCCTAACAGGGCAGTAGTCAGTGAATGGCAATGGGACAGATTTAGACCGGACTGTCAGGGACAATGGGACAGACCAGACAGAGCAGTAAATAACAGTGAGTTGGGGCTGAGAGACCTGACCAGTTGAACAGCAGTAACTGACGCCTAGATAGGTAGAGTGAGGAGCAGGCAACAAAAATTTTATATATAAGAATTTGAATATTTGTTGTTTTCTGTTAGTAAATAAATCATCCAGTGTACCAGTGTGGAACCAAATGTATCATCCAGTGCACGAGGGTGATAGCAAATCTATTACAAGCGGTTTTTCAGTTTTCAAATGGTGTGCCTATCTCCTTTCGAGTAGAAGAGGTTTCTTTAGTTCTTTGTGGTATTCCTCAATGAGATTGAGCAGTTTTTTAAAATATGATCGTATATTTTTCAATGAGATTATATATTTTTCTCTTTGAGTAAACCCATGCTTAAGTTTTGTGATCTTTGGAAATATTTGAGACACGGGTGAAACATGGGACACAGGATTCACATAAAGCACAATTCACTGGCTGTCTGAAAGGATTTGCCCCTTGCTCCTAAAGATTGAGATTCCCTTTTACAGGACCAGGTTTATCTGAGCAGCTTAACTGGATTAATTCCAGAGTCACAGCATTTGAACAGCAGGATGCAGAGAAACACGTTCCCATTGTTATGCAGCCTCACACACACTGATTTAAAGTTGTAACAAATGAAGTTCTGTTTCAATCTCTCAGCTGAATGGGCCCTGGCATTGATGGAAAAAGCCATGAGCTCCTGGCTCTCCCACCCGACCTCTCCTCAGTGAATAATTGCATCATGCCATTGTGATATCAGGTCCAGAACCACTTAAGTTGCCACCTGTGATGTGTGCTGAGCTGGCTGGTGTTGCAGTAGGATGTGAGAGTTACCTTCAAATTTGCTGAATCTGGGAGGAGAGAAAGGAGCCAGGGTTCATGGTTACTGAGCAATGTGAGCATAGGGATGAATGGACATTGAGAAGATGGGCGCGATGATCTCCAAGAGTGAGCTGATAGACAATCTCTCTCCTCCCACACACATGTATACACACTTTGATGATACCAAGTTTTGGGGACCTTTTGGATATCAGGGATGGGGAGGGATCAGTGGGGTAGAGAAATTGTAGAGGGAGTACTTGCTGCTTGGCCTCAGCACCAATGGCTATTGTAAACCGAGGAGTGACAAGGAAGGAAGAGTTTGCCCACATACCTCTTCTAGATCCATTTCATCAGGGCTGCTCCAGGTATTAACAAACTTGCCACGAAACTTTTTCATTGGAACCACAATGACATAATAGGCTCTGAAACACAAAGCAAAAACATGCAACTCCTGACTCCAAAAGGATGACGCAGGGAGGCAGCTGGCAATCAGATTTATTCTGTTGTGAAAGATATTCAAGCACTGCCAAACCGTGCCTCAGGAATGTGAGAGTCACACTCTCCCCATGCATTATGTACACAATGACTGGCTTGCCATCTGTCTGTACGTAACACCCTGGGGAAGGAGAAACTTCATGCTTTCAGTTCGATAGCAGGAATGGCTAGGATTGCATAACGGCTCATTGATAAATGAAACGTTAACTCGGTTTCTCTCTCCACAGATGCTGGGTAATCCAACATTTTGTATTTTGTATTTTGGGTCTTCAGTATTTTGCTTTAGTGTCAATGATAAGTGTACTGTGGTACCCGATGCTGAAGACCAGGAAGGTCCAGGTTTGAACCCAAAACCATGCTCAGTTAGTTGACATTCACTGGAATAGAAAACAAGTAATGGAGCTGGATCAGTAATTAAGAGGCCCAGGCGAATGCTAAGTTCAGATCTACTCGGTGGCGGGTGAAATTTAAATTCAATGAATAAAATCTGGAATCAAAGGCGTGTCTTGGGAATACTGACCATGAATCTACTGTCAATTGTCACTAAAACTCAACTGAGTCCCTCCTGTCCTTTTGGGGGAGGATATCTGCCGACTTTCCTCTGCTGGTCTACGTGTGACTCCAGACCGATAGCAATCTGGTCAACTTTTACCTGTCCCCTGAAATGGCCGACCAAGCCACTCAGTTCAGGGACCATCATGGCTAGGCAATTGATGCCAGTGATGCCCATATCCCATGAAAGAATAAAAATGAAACACTGAGCCATGGCAATGGGCCTCAGTTCCCACGTGCAAGGTGGTAGCTAGCATGGTTGGGGGATAGGATAGTGGGAGGACCAATGGCCTCCTAATTTTTATTATCCAGCAGTATCTACAGCTGTGAAAAGCACAATTACACATAATTCTAACCAACCTGCACGGACATACTATTACACACCTCAATGAGGTGGGACTTGAACATAGGCCTTCTGGCCCAGAGATGGGGACATTACCACTGTGCCACAACAGCCCTCAGAGTACTCTTGTGTAGTTAGGTGATGACAGGGTGAAACTAGGATGTGATGTGGCCATGTGGAGATAAACTGGCAGAGGGTAGACACAATCCATTCAGGCTACAAACTATTTCGGTCAGCTTCTGCCAGAGAGTCCCGCAATGCCATCCCTCTGACAGTGATGCAGTTTGAACATTTTACGTTCCGTGGTTTTCTTACATGACTGGCGTCACTGGCTCCACCTCGGGCATCCCGACCATCAGGGTCCCATCGGGTTCCACCTTCTTGATGAGATAAGGTTTGCCACTGAGGATGGCAGGGGCAGTGCGAGCGGACACTGTTTGCTGCAGCCCTCCCACCGTGTTGCCGCGGTTTGTCAGCACAAAGGAGTAATCCTTGTCCGGTTCCAGGTTGGTGATCAGCTTCTTGGTTGCTCGCCCGTCCACCTCGACAACAGACTGACCATTTTCATATTGGATCTGCACGCAAACACAGACAAGCAACAAGGTGGGGGAAAAAAAAAATCAACAGCTGAGGTGATGATACTTTAGAATCAAAATATCAGGCAGGGAGACTGTGTGATACTGAATGGACCCAAATCAGAGTATCTTGGAAAAGGAACCAAATTGTGAGAATTAGTTAGAGTCGTACAACACAGAAGTGGCCCTTTTGCCCATCGAGTCTGCACCAACCTACCTACACTAACCCCAACTGATTAATCCAGGAAAGCACAATACCATCATAAACACCAATGCACTACTAAACACAGTGTCTCACAATGGCAGCACTACCTACCATCCATCCCTGTTAATATTCCCACAGCCAAGCTATGGCTGACAAGCATTGGAGCCACAGAGTGAAGTGATTGCAGCTTTTCAGTGGCACTAAGGCTAACTGTATCCATTGTTCGAGCTGTTATCACCTAACCCAGAACAGTCAAAGAACTGAAAGTGAGAAACGTGGGCATTAAACTAGAATTGAGCCTGGGACCAGTTGGACCTGAAACAGAGATCTGCTGGATTAAACCATAGAATCGCTTGGAAATGATCTCAGATCCACACGTTTTACTCTTTAGCCCAGCATTTTTGACACTGATCAAGTAGGCTTGAGATAGAAAGAGAAGAAAGAATGACTTGCATTCATATAGTGCTTTTCATGACTACTGGACACTTCAGCATTCTTTATAGATATTGAACATTTGTTGAAGGATATCTGCTGACTTTCCTCTGCTGGTCTATGTGTGACTCCAGACTGATAGCAATCTGGTCAGCTTTTACCTATCCCCTGAAATGGCCGACCAAGCCACTCAGTTCAGGGACCATCATGGCTAGGCAATTAATGCCAGTGATGCCCATATCCCATGAAAAAATAAAAATGAAACACTGAGCCATGGCAATGGGCCTCAGTTCTCACGTGCAAGGTGGTAGCTAGCATGGTTGGGGGATAGGATAGTGGGAGGACCAACGGCCTCCTAATTTTTATTATCCAGCAGTATCTACAGCTGTGAAAAGCACAATTACACATAATTCTAACCAACCTGCACGGACATACTATTACACACCTCAATGAGGTGGGACTTGAACGTAGGCCTTCTGGCCCAGAGATGGGGACATTACCACTGTGCCACAACAGCCCTCAGAGTACTGTTGTGTAGTTAGATGATGACAGGGTGAAACTGTTGGAAAGTGGCAAACACAACTGTCAATTTGTGCTCAGCAAACTACCACAAATAGTTAGAAGATAATTACCAAATAATCTGCTTTCTGTGTTGTTGATTGACAGATAAATATTGCTAAGGACACTGGGCATAGGTTGCCTGCTGTTCTTTGAAACAATGTGAGGGTACCCATGGCAGTGCAACAATCTCTTGGTACTGCACTGGAATGTCAGCCTCGATTTCTGTCCTGAAGTGGGATTTAAACCTGGAACCTTGGTGATTCAGGAGTGAGTAAGCCACCAGTTGAGCCACAGCTAGCATAGCTAACCTGCAAAAAGCCCTACCATTCATGAGATAGTAGGAACTGCAGATGCTGGAGAATCTGAGATAACAAGGCATAGAGCTGGATGAACACAGCAGGCCAAGCATGCATCAGAGGAGCAGGAAGGCTGACGTTTCGGGCCTAGACCCTTCTTCAGAAATGGGGGAGGGAAGGGGGTTCTGAAATAAATAGGGAGAGAGGGGGAGGCAGATAGAAGATGGATAGAGGAGAAGATAGGTGGAGAGGAGACAGACAGGTCAAAGAGGCGGGGATGGAGCCAGTAAAGGTGAGTGTAGGTGGGGAGGTAGGGAGGAGATAGGTCAGTCCAGGGAGGACGGACAGGTCAAGGGGG
>NC_063360.1:7094592-7196364 GCF_021869965.1 Rhincodon typus
GGGGGGAGGGGAGATTTTGAAGCTTGTGAAGTCCACATTGATACCATTGGGCTGCAGGGTTCCCAAGCGGAATATGAGTTGCTGTTCCTGCAACCTTCGGGTAGCATCGTTGTGGCACTGCAGGAGGCCCAAGATGGACATGTCGTCTGAGAAGTGGGAGGGGGAGTTGAAATAGTTCGCGACTGGGAGGTGCAGTTGTTTAGTGCGAACCGAGCGTAGGTGTTCTGCAAAGCGGTCCCCAAGCCTCCGCTTGGTTTCCTGATGTAGAGGAGGCCACAACGGGAACAGCAGATGCAGTATACCACATTAGCAGATGTGCAGGTGAACATCTGCTTGATGTGGAAAGTCTCCTTGGGGCCTGGGATAGGGGTGAGGGGGGAGGTGTAGGGGCAGGTGTAGCACTTCCTGCGGTTGCAGGGAAAAGTGCCGGGTGTGGTGGGGCTGGAGGGGAGTGTGGAGCGGACAAGGGAGTCACGGAGAGAGTGGTCCCTTTGGAAAGCAGATGAGGGTGGGGAGGGAAAAACGTCTTTGGTGGTGGGATCGGATTGCAGATGGCGGAAGTGTCGGAGGATGATGCGTTGGATCCGGAGGTTGGTGGGGTGTTACGTGAGGATGAGGGGGATTCTGTTTCGGTTATTATTGCGGGGAGGGGATGTGAGGGATGAGTTGTGGGAAATGTGGGAGACACGGTCGAGGGCGTTCTCGACAACTGAGGGGGGGAAGTTGCGGTCCTTGAAAAATGAGGGCATCTGAGATGTACGGGAGTGGAATGCCTCATCCTGGGAGCAGATGCGGCGGAGGCGAAGGAATTGGGAATAGGGGATGGCATTTTTGCAGTAAGGTGGGTGGGAGGAGGTGTATTCTAGGTAGCTGTGGGAGTCGGTGGGCATGAAATGGATATCGGTTTCTAGGTGGTTGCCCGAGATGGAGACAGAGAGGTCCAGGAAGGAGAGAGAGGTATTGGAGATGGTCCAGGTGAACTTAAGGTTGGGGTGGAAGGTGTTGGTGAAGTGGATGAACTGTTCGAGCTCCTCGTGGGAGCATGAGGCAGCGCCGATACAGTTATCAATGTAATGGAGGAAGAGGTGGGGTTTAGGGCCAGTGTAGGTATGGAAGAGGGATTGTTCCACGTAACCTACAAAGAGGCAGGCATAGGTTGGGCCCATGTGGGTACCCATGGCCACCCCCTTTGTCTGTAGGAAGTGGGAGGAATTGAAAGAGAAGTTGTTGAGGGTGAGGACGAGTTCGGCTAAGCGGATGAGGGTGTCAGTGGAGGGGGACCGGTCAGGCCTGTGGGACAGGAAGAAGCAGAGGGCCTTTAGGCCATCTGTATGGGGAATGCAGGTGTATAGGGACTGGACGTCCATGGTAAAGATGAGGTGTTGGGAACCGGGAATTGGAAGTTCTGGAGGAGGTGGAGGGCATGGGTGGTGTCACAGACGTAGGTAGGGAGTTCCTGGACCAAGGGGGAGAAAATGGAGTCCAGATAGTTAGAGATAAGTTCGGTGGGGCAGGAGCAGGCAGAGACAATGGGTCGACCAGGGCATTCAGGTTTGTGGATTTTGGGAAGGAGATAGAAGCGGGCGGTGCAGGGTTGGGGAACAATGAGGTTGGAGGCTGTGGGTAGAAGGTCATCTGAGGTGATGAGGTTGTGGATTGTTTGGGAGATGATGGTTTGGTGCTTGGGGGTGGGGTCAAGATCAAGGGGGCGGTAGGAAGAGGTGTCCGAGAGTTAGCGCCTGGCCTCGGCGATGTAGAGGTCAGGGCGCCATACTACAACTGCGCCTCCCTTGTCCGCGGGTTTTGTGGTGAGGTTGGGATTGGAGCGGAGGGAGCGGAGGGCTGCACGTTCTGCGGGGGAGAGGTTGGAGTGGGTGAGAGGGGTGGAGAAGTTGAGACGATTGATGTCTCGACGGCAGTTGGAGATGAAGAGGTCGAGGGAGGGTAGGAGGCCTTGGGGTGGTGTCGAGGAGGAAGGGGTGTGTTGGAGGCAGGAGAAGGGGTAGTATTTCTGACTCCAGTATCTGCAGTTCTTACTATCTTGAATTTTCAGTGTTCTAATCTTTTGTTATGGTAAATGTCTTGTGGTGCCATCTTTTCAATTGTTAACTAGAAGTCTGCATTTCTTTTTAGAAGTTATCAGCTATGCCTGCCTCTTCATAGGTTACATGGAACAATCCCTCTTCCGTACCTACGCTGGCCCTAAACCCCACCTCTTCCTCCGTTACATCGATGACTGTATCAGCACTGCCTCATGCTCCCACGAGAAGCTTGAACAGTTCATCCACTTCACCAACACCTTCCACCCCAACCTTAAGTTCACCTGGACCATCTCCAATACCTCTCTCTCCTTCCTGGACCTCTCCGTCTCCATCTCGGGCAACCACCTAGAAACCGATATCCATTTCAAGCCCACCGACTCCCACAGCTGCCTAGAATACACCTCCTCCCACCCACCTTCCTGCAAAAATGCCATCCCCTATTCCCAATTCCTTCGCCTCCGCTGCATCTGCTCCCAGGATGAGGCATTCCACTCCCGTACATCTCAGATGTCCTCATTTTTCAAGGACCGCAACATCCCCACCTCAGTGGTTGAGAACGCCCTCGACCGTGTCTCCCGCATTTCCTGCAACTCATCCCTCACACTCCCTCCCCGCAATAATAACCAAAACAGAATCCCCCTCGTCCTCACATACCACCCCACCAACCTCCTGATCCAACGCATCATCCTCCGACACTTCCGCCATCTGCAATCCTATCACATCACCAAAGACATTTTTCCCTCCCCACCCTTATCTGCTTTCCGGAGGGACCACTCTCTCCGGGACTCCCGTGTCCGCTCCACACTCCCCTCCAGCCCCACCACACCCGGCACTTTTCCCTGCAACCGCAGGAAGTGCTACACCTGCCCCTATACCTCCCCCCTCACCCCCATCCCAAGCCCCAAGAAGACTTTCCACATCAAGCAGATGTTCACCTGCACATCTGCTAATGTGGTATACTGCATCCGCTGTTCCCGTTTTAGCCTCCTCTACATCGGGGAAACCAAACGGAGGCTTGGGGACCGCTTTGCAGAACACCTACGTTCGGTTCGCACTAAACAACTGCACCTCCCAGTCGCGAACAATTTCAACTCCCCCTCCCACTCCTCAGATGACATGTCCATCCTGGGCCTCCTGCAGTGCCACCATGATGCTACCTGAAGGTTGCAGGAACAGCAACTCATATTCCGCTTGGGAACCCTGCAGCCCAATGGTATCAATGTGGACTTCACAAGCTTCAAAATCTCCCCTCCCCCTACCGCATCCCAAAACCAGCCCAGCTCGTCCCCGCCTCCCTAACCTGTCCTTCCTCCCACCTATCCCCTCCTCCCACCTCAAGCCCCACCCCCATCTCCTACCTACTAACCTCATCCCGCCCCCTTGACCTGTCCGTCCTCCCTGGACTGACCTATCTCCTCCCTGTCTCCCCACCTACACTCACCTTTACTGGCTCCATCCCCGTCTCTTTGACCTGTCTCCTCTCCACCTATTTTCTCCTCTATCCATCTTCTATCCACCTCCCCCTCTCTCCCTATTTATTTCAGAACCCCCTTCCCCTCCCCCATTTCTGAAGAAGGGTCTAGGCCTGAAACGTCAGCCTTCCTGCTCCTCTGATGCTGCTTGGCCTGCTGTCTTCATCCAGCTCTACACCCTACCATTCATGAGTAAGTTATGAAGTTTATAGTCAGTTGATAAACATCCAAGATTCTGAGGGGTCTTGACAGTAGAAAGGAAAGGATAAGAGCAAATTGCTGCAGATACTGGAATCTGTACTGAGACCAAAAAGTGCTGGAAATCACAGTGAGTCAGGCAGCATCGAAGCAAGCTCTTGATGAAGAGTCAACTAGACTCAAAACGTTCGCTTGTACTTGCTCATGCTGCCTGATCTGCTGTGATTTCCAGCATCTTTAGGTTTTAGAAAGCAGAGGATGTTTCCGGGCATGGGAGTATCCAGAACTTAGGTTTCATTGTTTAAAAAGAAGGGGAATTGCCCACTTAAAATGGAGACAAGGCAGAATTCTTTTTCTTAGAGAGGGTTGAAAGTCTTTGGAAACAGAAACAGAAATTGATGGATAAGCTTAGCAGGTCTGCTCCACTGATGCTGCCAGACCTGCTCAGTTTATCCAGCAATTCCTGCTTTTGTTTCTAATTTCCAGCATCCGCAGTTCATTTGGTTTTTATTTTCAAAGTCTTTGGAACTCTGTTCCCGACAAAGCAGTGGCAGGGAAGTCCTTGAACATTTTTTAAGGCAGAGATGTATGGATTCTTGCTAGGCAGAGGGGGGGATGAAAAGGCTATCAAGATAGACAGGAGTGTGAATTAGAGGCTACAATCAGATTAACCACAATCTTATTAAATGGAAGAGCAGCCTCCAGGCACAGAAAGGCCTTCTCCTGCTCATTATTCATAAAATAATTCCAAAAACATACATATCATCATAAGGAAGTACAATGATCATGCTGTACAATAGTTTTGACTTCGTTTAAGAAACAGCAATTTGGACAAGTGTCAGCTGAGGATTTAGAATCATAGAATCCCTACAGTACGGAAGCAGGCCATTTGACCATCGAGCTCACAGCAATCCTCTGAACAGCATCCCCCACAGACTACTGCCACCACCACCAACCCCCACCCTGTCTCCACTCCCCATCCCTGTAACCCTACACTCCCCATGGCTAATCCACTAGCACATCACCGGACACTATGGGCAATTTAGCATGGCCAATCCACCTAACCTGCACATCTCTGGACTGTGGGAGGAAATCGGAGCACCTGGAGGAAACCCACGCGGGCATGGACAGAACGTGCAAACTCTGCACAGACAATTGCCCGAAGGTGGAATCTCACCTGAGTCTCTGGTGCTGCGAGGCAGCAGTGCTCACCACTGAGCCACTGTGCCAACTTGGGCAAATAATTTAAGCTGACTCTTTAGCGGAACACTGTCAGGAAAGCTGCTCTCAGTTAAAGCAATAAACAGGGTCCCTTTTGCCTATTGCAGTGGATGTTTGAGATTCTGTAGCTGCATACTTGACAAAAACCTACTGACCTCGGCTATTAAAATTGTAACTGACCCAGCATCCACAGACATGCCTCAAGCTGTCAGAATTTGGAAGTAATGCACTGTATGCAAATTGTTTCAAGATATTTCTGACAGACACATTACTATAGAAATGCAAGTCTTTCTTTTCCAAGTTGAATACTGTTTTTCACAATTTTGTATTACTGTTATCTGGGGAAACATCCTGTCTTTTTGGTATTCTGTTACTTGCACAAACTGACAATTTTAAAAACCACCTCCACTGACCGAGCGATACATTCACTGTGCAGCTAAGCCACACAGGCCAGAAAAGAAACTCAACCATATAAATACTATAGTATAAGGACAGGCTGGGAATTCTGTGGGAAGTAATTTACCTTCTGACTTCCAAAGCTGTTCGTCATCAGGAGTGTGATAACATATTCCCAGTTACCAGGATGAATGCAGTTCCAAAATACTCAAGAAGTTCCACAACCCATCTGCACTCCATGCACCACATTAATCATTCACTCCCTTCACCACCACCACACAGTCGCAGCAGCACGTACCATCTACAAGATGCACTGCAGCAACTCACCGAAGTTCCTTCGACAACACCTTTCAAACTGCTAGCCTCTACCAATGAGAAGGCCAAGGGCAGCATAGATATGTGACTGGGTCAAAATTTTGGAATTTCCTTCCTAATGCAACGGCAGATACACCCACAACACATGTACTGTAGTGGCTCAAGAACACAGCTCACCACCAGGGATGGGAAACAATGCTGGTTTTGCCAGTGATGTTCACATTCCATGAATGAAGTAGAAGTAAAACTGCCCTAACTTTAATATTCCAGTGCTGCATTAGCTGGTCCCAGTCAAGGTGGAAATTTAAGCTCTGGAGAAAGAAACTAATCAACTAAAATCCCTAATTATGTACAATAACCAGCAATCCCAGATGGAAAATAGAACACCATACATGGATGAGGGCAGGTTTGGGCTTGGTGGGAATGCCCTATCGTTGAATAACTTAATTTCTGGGCTCACACGAGGAATAGAAATGGATTGGACTGTAGAGAATAGAGATGCCTGTGGAGTTTAGCTGGATCCCCGTTTGAGTCAGAGCCTTCATTGAGGTAGGTGGTGTCATGATCAGATGTTTGAATTGCTTCATTGTCACTTTTTCATGGCACAACTCGAAAATATTTCCCTGAAGCCCGCATATAGATGACGACAACTGTTTGGAAACAGGCTGGGGAGCAGATCCCCAGGCACAGTACAATTTTGGGATGTTTGTGCAACTGCGAGTTGGGACAAAACAAGTGCTGACTTTATCAGCGTCACTGAAGCAGACGGCAACTTCACAGGTTTGTAATAATATCTGACTGTGATGTTTCTCATTTACAGTGTTAATGGAATATTACTTACATTGCCCTTGATGTTTGACCGAGTCTGCTGATATCCCTCCCACTGTCTCCACAGACTGTCGTCTACCAGGACATCTATTTTCTGACATGCAGAGTCACTTTCTATTGCTTTCTGGTGGTTATCTTATTTCATGGCTAATTACTCAAACTAGTTTGGTGCCACTTGGTTTCCGCTCCACTCTCAAGGTATATGCTCCCATCCTGGGACATTTTGTACAAGCCAATTCTTCTCTCTTCTCCTTACGGTTTAAGTTTCCTGCTTGGGGATGGTCTGAGAACAGTCATCAGTTGCCCACCATCACCTCTCCTGGGTGATAGTTGTTCACATATGAGTGGTGAGTACTGGCAGCTAACTGAATGTGGGGTATAGTTGATTCTAATCCCTTGATGGTTGAGATCAAGAACTCACCATCGGGGAACTGAATATGATCTTCAAATGCCAGCATTCATTCATCCCACAACACTGCCCCCAGTCCATGTGTACTTTAAATGTCAGCAATTATAACTGCATCCCTCAATTAGTTCCTCCATTTCATCAAAAGTGGACACTCTCTCCCTTTCACCTCTACTTAAACATTGCCTTAGATCGGAACAATTTTTTTCCTGAATGAGAATTCTGACAATTTTTTTGTACAAAATAAGTGCTTGAGTTGCAGTCTCAGTTAGAAATAGGAGTGGATATTTCCAGAAATGGGACACAGGAATAGGAAATGGAACAGAGGGAGAGGAATAAGCTTTTGTAGACATTCATAACTTTAATCATTACTGGATCTGTCTTTTTAAAAATGTCCCCTGATTCACCTCAGCATAATTGCTGTAAGTATTCACATTAAAATTAAGCACGTAGCTTATAGTTTGGAGCTACGAGGAAATTTTATTAATTAATCTCGGGACTGTATGAATCTGGGCCTGTGCAACGATTAACTAGCAACAGTTAATAGAACCAGACCTTCACTAAACATCAGAGTTAGAGCCTATGGAACTGTACTAACAGTCAGGGTGGGGCTTAAACAAATGTAATTCAGTAAGATTCTGCTTTATCTCAGTTTTTAGTAACATTTTCCTACATCCTATTAACCTTTTACATTGACATATCTCTCTTAATTTTTTTTTGTGGATGTTGGGTGCACCAATCACTGCTACTCATAATACAACGCACATCAGTTTAATGTCAACCTGTCACACTCAGCGGATTATTTAATCCACTTATCTCAGCCTTGCAATGGGATGCTGACTGAGATGGCACTTGGTTCTGCTGCAACTCTGTTTCTTGGATAACGGTAAAGAAAGGGAATGTCATTAGGAGGCAGAGTTATCGAAACTTCCACGCAGCAAGTGAAAAGGCATCAACAAAATAGAGTTATGTGATCTGGCTTACTCAAAGGAGCAGTTCCCAACAGAACATTCAGACACAGGTCTTTTGTTTAATTAATTTGTGGGATGTGGGCGTCGCTGGCTGGCCAGCACTTATTGCGGATCCCTAGTTGCCCTTGAGAAGGTAGCAGTAAGCTGCCTTCTTGAACTGCTTCAGTCCACAATGCCCTCAGGGAGGGAATTCCAGGATAACTGGGGGGATCTCATAACTCTGCAATGCCATGTGTCCATGAGTGATCCTTGACCAAGGTATTTATTGTGATTGTTTTAATGTGAACGAAGTTGATGATTTACAAACACAAACTTACCTTATATGGAATTGGAGAGTTGTAATGTTCTGGAATCTCCCAACTAAGTAGCACTGAGGTCTTCATTACAAGCTTTACTCGGAAATTTTTAGGGAAAACTGCTGGAAAAGAAGGAAAATTAAAAGAAAACTGTCCTACAACAATGTAAACAAACATTGGTATCCTGTAACAATGGCCATAAACATAGTGGACTGTGAACACATCAGTACTGAAATAGGGCACTTAAAGGAATTTCTCAGTCTCTCAAAAAATTTGGTCCTTTTTTGTACATATTCAATTTAATATTCCATTTATTTCATGGTGCCTAATTTCATGACACTTCACGTAAACTACAGAGGACCACCATATACCCACCATAGGTTCCAATTTTGGGATCACCAATAGTTTCCTGCCCCAACCAACACTGCCCTACTGGATCCGCTCTGCTGGTCAATGTTTCATCTGGTAAACTGGGCACTGAGGATACATCAGATGTCCACATGACCACCAAGTCTCCTTGGCCAGTGGCCTATTCATCTTCTAAAGTATCTGGACTAACTGCTTCTTGCCACAAGTCAGAAGTACATAACAGCAGTCGTTCCTACCTGTGTGTTTATGTTTGTAGCATGGAGCGAAGAGCCCACTGAGGATCACCTCTACTGGGTATGACCTGCTGTTCCCAAGCGATGACCTTACCTGCATGAGCAATGAAGCATTCTGAAGCTACCAACAGCTTGTTCTCAGCAGACCTGACACATTTTACCTTGGGACTGGACGTGGTTGACTGCAAGTAGAAGAGAGTGTACCAAACCAAAACTGCCCCACCGCCACCCGGGATGACAAGGCAATAGATAACCCCTACCTTGATCCAATGGCATCGTCCGATACTGAACAGCGGGACTGTAAGGACCAGGGCCTTTACTGGTTTGTGCCCTGATCTTAATGTCATAACTGGTGTCCGGTTTAAGGTTGTTCAATGTGAGGCTAGTCTGGGAGGATCTGGTGGATACTTCAATGGGGTTGCTCTGAGCACCTGCTTGTTTACAGGACACAGTGTATGTTGTGATGATGCCATTTCTTTCTGCTAAGGCAGGGGGCAGCCAGCCAATCTGAACTGAGGAGGTGGTGACATTCACCAAGTCAAGGATTTGCGGGTAACCTCGGGGCACGTCTTCAGGTAGAGTCAGCTGCGTGACTGCCTCTTCCCCAATGCCAGCACTGTTCCGAGCTGCCAGCCTGAATACATACGTGGCACCTTTGTGCATGCCGTGGGCCACATACTGGTATTCATGGTCTGAGAACTCCAAAGTTGATAGAGGCAGGACATCTGTTCGCCCAAACTGCAGCTGATACCCTAGGAGCTGACCGAATGTTGCTGAGGGAGGCTGCCACTGTACCACGACTGTGTTCTCCTGAGTCAGACGGGCTGACAAAAAGGGCCTATCAGGAACTGAAACAGAGAACATGTGAAACATCTGTGAGCAATGTATCCAGATTAATAAAGCAATCGACATTTCTTTTCTATAAAGAAGAATGAAATTTTGGACAAATACATGAACCTTATTGAACACTATTCTATTGTCCTGACGGCAATGGTTTAGTTTGGGGTTCTATGCGAGCTGGAACCTACACTGCTATGTTGGTAAAAGAGTATCAAGGCTAAAGGACACATGAAAACTCTATGGCCTTGAGACTCGCTGCTTCACCAAATGTTTCTTTCCTCAATTTATGCACATGAAGAGTCTGGTATTAGCATCCTCATCTGAGAAGGTCAAACCAAATTAGAAGAGTCCGTGACTTGTGACCAACCAAAATGGCAAAATTTTAATGTGGAAGGCAGTGAACTCATTGACAGCCTTCGGCAGGAACATGAAGGGTTGAAGCCACGGTGCTGGAAGGAGCATACAAACCTCCAAAAAATTCATCTGCTGATCCTTCAAAGCTCTGTCATCCTGTACGTAGAAGAGTCTTTGAGGATGCATTGGACTTATTGTCCATCTCAGAACCCACTGATCCAGAGAAGATCAAGTCATCCTTGATTCCAGAGGGCTGCTCAAGAAGAAGAAGCTGTGCATAGACCATGGAGAAGAGAAAAACAAATTGGAATGGCACTGGGAAATTCCACAGTCTGAGACCAAGGAAGAGGTGGGAAGGAGGGAAAAAGAAGGATCAGAGAGTCTGGGAAAGTGAGAGACAGATACCTACACAAAGAGAGGAGGCAGTAAAACGGGAGACCGGGGAAGAGGCACACAAAGGGGGAAGACACATAACAGGTCACTGGGGAAGATAATTTCACACAAAGAGGAATGAGTGTGTGAATACCACTGGTAACTGTTTCAATGGGTGGATTTTTGCTTTTACCCAATATCTTCATATTACATGCAATGAAATGCATGGATGTATTTTAAAAAACCCACAGTGACAGCCGTCAGACCTGGTATTGTCAATGTTAATGACTGAGAACAAAGGAGATACCTTCTAATTTCTTGGGAAAAGTTGACTACCTTTCACGTTCTGGGATTTATGGCCAGAATAGGTTACCTAAGGAGATTTAATAATTTTTAAAAACAATCAGAACTACTGTATGTCCAATAGGAAAAGTTTCCAAGACTGTTGTAAAACAGCAGGGAAGTGGTACTAACTGGAATGATCATTCTAATAGCTGGCAGAGGTTCATCACCGGCTCCTCTAATTAATGATGGACAATAAATGCTGGCTGAGTCAGGAGTGCCTATATCCTATGAATGGATTAATGGTTTTCACTAGGTTTAACTCATTAAGGCTGCTGAAAAAGGGTAATGGCTTTGGTATTTAGAGGATGGACTGGAGATCATGAAATCACTTTGGGATGCTGCTCCTTTCGTTATCCAGTGGTTTGTGCTGGTAAGGGTTGGGTTGAGACAGTTTGCAGTTGATGGTGACGTCCATCCCTCTCAAATAGCTTGCCAACACTTGCAGGTCAAGATCAGACCTGAACACTGATTATTTGAGTGTTCTTCAATGGCCACCCCTGGCATCAGACTCCCATAAACCCTCGCCCTCAAAACCTCATTCTCAGGAGAGGCGAGCAAAGCAATTTTTCTTTTAAAGAAGAGTTTTTGCCTATAGCTGGTGGTGGAAACTAGTCGGCTGCAGATTGGTAGGCTGTTCTACGCTCTCATCAGTTTCCAATCCAATCTTTAAACAGGTGGGTTTCATAATGGGCATTGGTCTTTTGGCACTAGTTTCCCACCTTTGCAGAAAGTTAACAGCTACCACCATGAGGATGGAGGAGGTGTCACTGCGATCTCACAGGTTTCACTGCAATAGCTTTTTCCAGTTTAGCAAATTGAGTTCTGAGCTAATGACAGCTGGCAGACTGTTGTCCTGATTAATGATGCAGTTCTGTACGCAAATGAACAGCAAGGGTTTCTCATTCAATTTAATGCAGCACTAGGCACAATTTGCCTGCCATAGTCCTCGCAGCTCCCTGCATTTCACTTTCCTTAATCACAATGAACCGGCCAAACAGAGATTTATCAAAGTGGCAAAAGCAAAATTAAGTTGCCAGTAGGTGAGAGTCATTAGACTGAGAAGCAAATGGTTTTCTCCAGCTTTGTAATTTAAAATCTTTCCTGATCAATTTAACCCATAGGAGAACAGTGAGCTGGAACTTAGCTTTAGTCCAGCACTCTGTTGCTGTGACAACTCAACATAGATTGCACTTGGCTCAGTTGTAGTTGGGACTGTGCACCAGAAACACTTCCACAGGGCCTGTGTTCTTCTCCCTGAATCAAAATATATCACAGTGAATGCCCATGGCTCACAATTCTGAGTACTTCCTTGGAAAGGAGTGTACCAATGAAAGAAAGTATGTAGGGATTGGGAGACTCCAAGTCTGGGTTTTTTAAAAAAATCTGGAGACTGAAGAGAAAGAGAGACACTGGGGAAGACAAGATATTCCTAAGTTTTCTATTCATGCAACGAATAAATCAAAGAATACATTCTGAATACCAGCCCTGCTGGATGTGCTGCCCAGGAGGTCCCTAATCTGTATACTGTTTGGTATATATTTTTGTGATTTAACCCTTTGAGAATCTACACTTCAATCGGTTAAGGTGTGCCCAGTTGATTCCGTAAATGGCAGAAATGAACGAATGAGGTGAAGGAAATACTTCAAAGAGAATCTCACCTGCAAATATAGAAAATATTCCTGACAGTGGCTTGTGATGTGTAAGTTTTCCATTGCTATAGTTATTGCAAGTATTATTGAAGTTTTTTACCTTGTAGTTTAGGGCAACAGACAACTGGAAGCTTCTGAATAGATTCCACACTGTAACTCAGTCCCTGGTATGATCCATTATTCCACATATTAATCATCTCAACCCATAAATAAGATTCATATCTGCACATTATTCACTCTCACATGTTCACTTTTCTACACATAAAACATTCAAGTTCCTCATTTTAATCCAGCATACAACTAGCTCCTCCACAACTACTATTTTTGTCTAAACCATCTGAACCCCACAATTAGAACACAGCCTGCCACTAAATCCCTGATTTCTATTGTGTGTTCCATAAATCAAGCAAATCCCTCAACTGAATTGTAACTTGTAATTTTTCACTCTTTAAAGAAACTAATTTAACCCCCTGACTAGATTCCAGCTCCCAGGTATCCATTACTGTCTGTACAAATCATCTGTTCCCTAGCACTGTAATGCCTTCTAGATAGTCATAATTCTGTTTATTTCATCCCATGTGAAAAATGCATTAAGTAAAATAAAATATTCGATGCAAAACAAAAGGTGATGGCTTAGGGAGCCTTTGCAATGGATCTCTGCTGCAGCCTGAAGACAGCATTCAAAGGATGTTTGGAACAATGGAATACATTCATTGTTTATATTGCTGAAGCTTGTATGTGGGCATCATCCAGAACCATGCAAAACAACTCTTAATAAAGCAGCATGCCCCTGTGAGAGTTAAATGGTGCCAGGATCAGTCAGCTATTGGGACTGGATCCAGCAACACAGCTGACAGACACTATTCTTCCGCCAAGGCAATCTCCCATCTTCAAACTGTTCTGTCACAGAATTTCCCATTTCTGACTGAAATCAATTAACTGTACCAAGGAACATTGTTACAGTTGTCATTTTATTTAAACACACAGAAAAGTCAGCTTAAACCAACATTGATCTCTCAAGGTGCTATTCTGTCCAGACCTGGCCTTGCGTTGCAAATGCTGCAGTGTCTGGAACACCAGTTCTTTTCTGAACTCTACCATGAGCTCTGACTGATGTGCTGGCTTTTCTCCTCGTAACTACTATGCTCTGGTCTTCTGCCCTGGAGGCTTTTACCCATTCTTTGTCTCTGTGCTGCCTCAAAGACTTTACCACTTGCTGGCTCCTTGAGTTACATCAGAACAGTTGGTGCTCAATTAAACTTGACCCTCTGTCAGGCTAATTTTGATTTGATTTATTACTGTCACATATACCGAGGTACAGTGAAAAGTGCTTTACAGGCAGATCGAACTATACAAGTGCATCAGGATAACAGAAGAGTGCAGGGTACAGTGTTACAGCTGCCGAGAGGTGCAGAGAGAGAATAACATTAACATTAAAAAGCTCCGTCAAAAGTCTGGTAACAGCGGGGAAGAAGCTGTTCTTGAATCTGTTTGTATGTGTAGACAAACTTTCATGTCTTCTGCCCGTTGGAAGAAGGTGTAAGAGAGTATAACTGGAGTGGCAGGGGTCTTTGATGATGCTGGTTGATTTCCAAATGCAGTGGGGACTATAGATGAAGTGAATGGATGGGAGGATGGTTTGCATGATGGACTGGGCTGTATTCACAACTCTCTATAGTTTCTTTCAGTCGTCGAAAGACAAGTTGTCATACCATGCTGTGATACATCCAGATAGGATGCGTTCTATGGTGCACCTATAAAAATTTGTAATTACTAAATTCTGGTCTGCCAATTGTTGCTATTTTATGACTGTCCATCTTTATGCGCAAAGTCAAAAGAGTCTGAAGGTGTTGACTTATTTTGTTGTTCCTCCCACTCCACACTACAAACTCAGAGGGAGTTGACGTCTAATGAAGTGTTCCTCTCCCAACCAAAATTGAGATCAGCTTTTGAATTACTAGCCATATTCGACAACTTTCTGCTCTGTGCAGCTTGTTTCCATTCTTAACACAGAAGTTTTGATTATTCTTCAACTTGAAAACTGCTGAAGTCCACTGCACCGGAGGACATTTGACTGCACAGACTGAAGAAATCAGTCTGTGACATTCAGGGAACAATGCAGTAAATAATCACAAGAGCTCTGTTACATTAAGATCCGTGGCTTAGCTGCAGCTCCAATCTGTTCCTGTCACAACCATTTGCTGGCAAAGCACCAATACGCCAACAGCCAGCTAGTGTCCGACTGCAATCATTACCTGAATGTGTTCACCATTTCCGAACCACAATGTGCAAGTCAGCAACAATCCCACAAGAGCGTAGCCCAGGAGGCACATCTAAATCAACACTGTCCAGATGCAACGTGGGCTATAGACAATATGCCGGCAAGATATTAAATCCGGCCAATTTCAATCTCATTACCATGAACAAATCGATGACAAGGTCAATGACTTTTATTGTACAACGGTACTTCATTTATCCAGATATTTTATTAGGACGGAGGAGAAAAAGGTAATAGGTTAGAAAATAATCAAGAAAATAGTGCTTTGATGTTGTTTATGTTCCTTTTGTTTTTGTTACCTAATGTTCTCGTCATGTCTTTAAATCGATTCACTTGGAGGGTAAATGTGACCACTGACTGGAGGAAGCAAGGGTATGAACTGACTGCTGGGGAAGGGCGTGGGCACTGACTTGGGGCAGGGGAGGGTGGCCACTGACTGGAGGGGAGGAAAGGTGTGCCCTGACTGGAGGGTGGGGCAGCAAAGGTGTCCACCAACTTGTGGGGTAAAGGTGCCCATTGACTGGGGAGAGCAAAGGTGCCCACTGACTACTCAATGTTCTCACTACAGGCCACATTGGTGCAATTAACAGCAGGGGGTCAGAAGGAAGAGAAAGCCATAGTTTCTGTGCCAATTGATTTTAAGCAATTCTTAAGACAGGTCAATTGCAACCCCTGCCATTGTTCAATAGCACCCTGAATTCTCACACAAGGAGAGTAAAAGAAAACCAGGTGAGGTTCCTGTGGGTGCCTCACACTGCCTCCAATTCACCTAAAAGCAGCAGCAGCAGCTGTAGTGAGGACAGAAGCGAAAGGAAAATGTGGGATGAATAGATCACACCAAGTGAGCTGTGTAAAAGTTAAATGCAGAAGGTTGTGCTTACCAAAGGGAAAAAAATGCTCCTCAGTACAGATTAAGATTTACAATTAAGTTCAAATGTTTTATTGGAGGATTGAGCGAAGTGACAGCATCAGCTGTGCAAACTGACACTATGGGTCATTGGGATTAAATCACAGTTAGTATTGAGCATTTGTTATGGAACAGCAAATTACTCAAGATGAATGGGGCCTAGGACTAGAACGTTTCTTTCTCAGCAGTTTCTTGTACAGTGATGAGCTTAGTTTAAAGTAAATTCGTCTGTTTGTTCAAATAATGTAAGGACTTCTAGATATATATGCATGTGCACTTAAGAAGAGCATTTTCCATATGCATACATGCAATTTACATGCAAACCAGTTGAACTTCCGCACACTCACACTTGGGGAATGAAGGAAAAAATTATTCATTTTCTGGTAAAAATAGGGTTGAAGGGTAGGGAATAACTGTTTGAGAATTTAATTAGCGGCCAATTGAAAGTCATACTTGCTGTCCTAATTTTTGTCTTTTCTTTATAAATTCCTGTCAGTATTAATAATCAGAACTGCTAAAGTCAGCCTGTCATGCTTTAGTTACCCACTCTTGCCAGTTGTGGCATGCACGATTACCACGGTGCATGGATCAGAGGTATAATTACAGTGCACGAGTTAAACATCGACAGTTTCCATTATACATGCTGTCACTGAAATGTATAATGGAAAATGTTGACAGGAAATACTCACAGATGCAAAAATATATATGATATTTGAATTAGGCCTTTTATTGACAGTCACCTACCTGCATTGTAACTTCACAGCATTTAGCATCATAAATTGCCTTCTCCCTTCAGTTTCTAGATGGTACTCTCTTTATTTCCCACGCACCACACCACTTGTATCCTGCTCAAATCACAATATAAACTGCCAGCTAAAATGTTGAACTGCCATCAGTAACGAGAGATCAGAATCTATGCTGCTTTAATGCCAGGTGTCACAATGTCCAAGTTGTTTTAAATTCTTATCTTTGACTGTACCAGTGTTCCACTATATTGTGGCTGGTGCGAAGGAGGTGCTGGAGTGCATACTCTACCAGCTCTGTTTCTGTACATGAAAAAAGTATGGTCCTGTGAACCTAAGAACGCTTAGTGAGTGTATTCTCTCAATTCCTCTCTCAGCCATTTAGTGAGAGGTATGGAACTTCCTTTGTACCTCCAATGAAACGATTGACAGGAAATTTAATCTCTTTCAACTTCTCCCATCAGTCGGAAGACACAAAAACTTAAACACATGTACCAACAGGTTCGAGAACAGCTTCTTCCTTGCTGTTATTAGACTTCTGAGTGGACCTCTCAAATTTCAAATCCAATGTTGATCTTGCTTTATGCGCACGTTCTCTGCAGCTGTAACTTTTTATTTCTCGCTGCTCAATCACCCTATGATCTTTGTGTCTTTGTATGGTATGATCTGCCTGTACTGCATGCAAAACAAAATTTTTCACTGTACTCAGGTACACGTGACAATAATAAATCAAATCAAAATCAGAATGTTCACACAGTAACACCACAGCCTCATTTTCATTCGAGTTACCTTTTCTTGGTGGTCATGAAACCATGCCCATCCCCTAATATTCTATCCGCCCATTCCATTATGTCCAACCACTTGGTTTTCCTTTTTTGGTCTGCTCTCAGTTTTCCAAGCAACTCCCAACAGTGTTCCACATGATCTCTGGGTAAGGTACTGAGGGTCCATCTTCTTTCTCATTCTTCCCAATCTCATCAACTTTTCTTGCAGAGCAGCTGGAATAGATTGGATCTGGGCAGGAAGGCTCAAATGCAGTATAAATTCCAGCATGGAGCCGATGGGCTGAATAACTCTTAAATTCTATCCAATTTGATGCTGAAAATGCAGTGGTCGTGGAGAAAGAGAACTATCGCATTAATGTCACACATTGGTCCCTCTGGTGGTACTGCCCACAATCCAAAATAGGTTGGAGTGTATAAGCCCATTTTAAAATGACAATAATAACTGTTGCCCAGTCAATATTTTGGTAGAAGATTTCCAAACTTTGCTCTGACACTTGCTTATTGGACCTGCTCAATCTCACCTGCTACTTTGTACTTCCCTGAGATGATTATTTAGTGACATTCTCAGAGGAGTGAAACCCACGTGTGAATATGTCAAACTCTGCAGAAAATGTGTATTTTTTTTAAAAAAAACTTAAATCAGGCTACAGTGTACAGAAATATTGACAACTTCACATGTTTAATGCACCTGCCTACTTGGGATCCCACTATCACACACTGCACACTGCTCACATCTTGAGGTGACGGTAAGGGAGGATAAGTTGGTTCTGGATGAACAAAACATGAGCAAATTCTCAGGAATAAAAAAATTCTCACCCTTACTGGAGAGCTGATGGCTTGAAGTGATCTAGTTACTTGGCTCCAGGCCAGTTAGCAACCAACACAGTTCTCACAGCAGGCGGGATAAACACTGTCAGCAAGAAATTTCTGGTGACAGCTCTAACTGATGAGGGCTTAACATATCGATATGACATTCCTCTGTCTGCTATGTTAATGCAGACATTAATCTAAACTTCCATTAAAATAACTGTTAGATGAACATCCTATAAATGCAGTAGGTATCCGTTATTCTCATCGGCACTAATTCCTAGGGTATTGTTCCTTTAATTAACATGTAACAAAGTTCATGTTCAAAGAACATTGCGCCTGCTCTTCACCACTGCACCAAGGGGAGAATTCTGCTCTCCAGGAAACAGGACAGATGGTCTCTGTGGAATATTTGCAGGCTGCTTTGCAAACATTACTCTTTTACAGCTCTATAGAACATGAGGATTCATTGCTTGCTTGTCTCCTGCACATATGCAACAGCAGCCCAGCTGCCAGTCCTGTGCTAACTCCATTGGGAACAAGCGAATTGTAAGCCTCCCCTCTCAACAAACAATACACACACACACACACACACACACACTCTAACCACTGTGAATCAATGCCTAAGTACTTCTCCCGATATTAATCAGGTTTGCCAGGAATAGGACCATAGTAATAAGAAAAATGTTGTTAAACTTGAAAGGGTGCAGAAAAGATTTACAAGGATGTTGCTGGGGCTGGAGAGTTTGAGCTATTGGTAGTGGCTGAAGAGACTGGGGTTATTTTCCCTGGAGTGTTGGATGCTGAGGGGTGACCTTATAGCAGTTTAAAAAATCAAGAGGGGCATGGATACGGTGAATAGCCAAGGTCTTTTTCCAGGGTAGGGGAGTCCAAAACCAGACAGCATTGGTTTAAGGTGAGGGGAAGAGATATAAAAGGGATCTAAGAGGCAATGGAATGAGCTGCTAGAGGAAGTGGTGGAGACTGGTACAATTACAACATTTAAAAGGCATCTGAATGAGTATACGATTAGGAAGGGTTTAGAGGGATATGGGCCAAATGGCGACAAATTTGACTAGATTAATTTAGGATATCTGGTTGGCATGGATGAGTTGGACCAAAGGGTCTGTTTCTGTGCTGTACATCTCAATGACTCTATGATTCCTCACCTGAATCTAGAAACAGAGCAGTCACAAAATCCCACCTCCTCACTTGACAACACATATTTCCAAGAAATATTAATGAGAGAACACACTCCTACTTCAAAAATAACAAGACTATCATCCCACTTGAGAAACAGTAACATGGAAATCATTCCTTGCCATGAGACTGCAATAAAACACTTCCTTCATAGCAACAGTCCTGTAAACAAGTACAGAAATCAATCCAAAGTAGGTTAAACTTCAGATATTCACCCATCTATCTCTTGGACTCAAAAGACCTTTGTGAATCTGTCCATTCTGTCTCTCCTGGAATCAACGCCTCAGCAATATTGCTCTGCCCCTCTGCTCTAATTTGAGGCCTTCACTAATATCCATCTACCTGCTCTTGTGCTCCACACCTTGATTTCTATTTTCGTCTCAGGCATTTAACAAAAGTCGAAACAAGTGGAGAGATGTCTGTTTGCTAAAAGATTTGCAATGTAAGTTCCTGAGTGTGACGCATTCATTGCTCAAGGCTGAACCATGCAGAGAATGAAACCAAGCTCAAATGCAGCTGTCGCTTGGGATGTTGTTAGCAAAATATAATTGACATCAAAGCCTCCGAGGTAAGGAGAGTAAAATCAGTTTCTGCTTTTGAATATTGCATCATGACCACTCTCAGACAGGTAGCTGGTGAGGTCAAAGTCTCCTTCATTTGTAGAAGAATATATTCTGCTGATGCTGGCAGATGAGGTTCATGGCTCATTTGTATTGAGCAAGGAAAGTCGAAGGGAAAAGAGCTGGAAAAGACTAGATTAAATGGACGAGGAACTAAACAGCGCTCTCCTCTACTGCTTCAACTGCACAAGGTCAAAGCTGGTGACTGACCTGAACCTTTGGTGACCACAAGCTTCGACTTGCTGCGCACGCCATCACCCTTTGTTGTGTAGGCTGCCACGGTGATGGAATACATTGTTTCTGGTTGCAGTCCAGAGATGATCATCTCCTAGTGACGGAAATACATTATTGTGAGTGAGTATCTAACTGGGTGAATTTCAAAGGTTTTAAACAGCTTCGTGCACAAATTAAAAACATTCAAACTAAGAGCTATAACACATGCAAACCAAAAACTCACAGCAGAATCTTTTTGCACAGATGCCAGCTCAGAAATCAAGGCAGGACTTACCCTATTACAGGAACAGATTCTGCTGAAATCATTTCATATTTCAGGTGCTAGCTCTGGTTGGTAATCTATGGTTAAACCCTTGTTCCCAGAGACTCATCAGGTAGGTGGGCACTGTACCAGTTAAAGGTATGGTACCAGGATTGCATGCTTAGGGGATTCACCATTAGTGGCACTTGTGTGAATGGATTATAGAGTGACACTGACAGGCGAAAGGCGAGGGAACTACTTGGCCAGAGATTCTAAAGTTTGGACGTATTGCGATTAAATACTATCAACAAAAAGTATAAATTACAACAAAACATAGCAATCAAGCTACACAAATTCAGAAAAGAACTATTTGTAGCATTTCTGAACATCAAGGAGATGACATTCCACAAGAACACAAGAACCCAAGAGAGCACAGAGAATCAGGCACTTTACTCACATATTCTGCAGTGTCGTCAGTCTCCCACTGAGTAATAGGAGGAAGGCAAGAAAAAAAAGAGACAAAAAAAAAGATTTGAAGATGAGGGAAGAGTTTTGAGGTGGTTCTGCTTGGAACACGTTCAGAGAACACAGAGCCTCTCAAGATCCACAAGAGAAAACAGAGATCATGAAAGGAAGTCAAATCCCAATATTCTCAATCAAAAGATGGACCAATGTTACAGTGGGAGAACATTTAGTTCTCTCTCCCCTGAAGTGAGCTGGGAGTTGGGAATGGTTGAGATGCCTTAGGTGAATTGGTGGGGGCTGGATCAGGATGAGGCAGCAGACATCACATACTAGAGGATCTGGCAGTAGTGGAGAATTAAATGGAGCCACATGCCAGGATTGGAGGTCATGTTTAAAGTGATTCTTTGGTGGAGGCTGGCATCAATTAGAGCCAAGGGTGGGCTCCTTGGAGTCAGGTTTGGGTTGGGAACCAAATCGCTCGGAGTTGACCTGTTCCAAACCCACTTGCCATTACCAGCCTGGTGTGTTACAGCCATGTTGGGTCAGGATGTGGCATCTGGCAGAGATAGGCCAGATTAAGATCTACCTTATTCAAGGACTTAGGGGTGAAATCAGTCTTCAGCATTAGTGCAAAATGAGTAAAAGAAAATCATCCGCTTGTTTTCCAACCTGTCCAACGCCCTTTCAAGAGAAAATCGGGAGGTGGGTAAAGCAGGCAGCCAATCTGCTCTTCCATATTTTGTTCTATGGTCAAGACCAAATTCACCTTCAGCGCTAATTGTGTCCTCCCACTGTGTAAAAATGTATCAATTGTTTTTTTAGGTTCTCTGCCTTTTCTCCCCTAATCTTCAAGAACTACAGACTAGTGAGTTAATGGCTTCTAGCTGGGCTCTAGTAATGGGCTTTCAGGTCACAGCCCAGTAGTGACAGTTTTTATTTCAGGTCAGCATGTTGGGGTGACAATATGTGTGTGCGCGTATCTGTGCATGCATGTCTGTTTTGTTGGGGCGTAGGGGGAGATGGGGGGGTAGGGTGGGGGGAGAGGGGGGGGTAGGGTGGGGGAATGTTGGGCAAGGAGACAAAATTCAGAACGACTCTTGTCCTTATCTCACATCTTTGAACGTGTGCATACACATACACACACACTTAGATATACACATTATACACACACTGAAATGTGCACACTCTCTCAAGATATAAACAAGACCATTAAATGTAGAAGCAGAGGTAGGCCATTTATCTTATCCAGTCTATTCTGCCAATTTAATGAAATTATAGCTGATCTATAATCCTCAACTCAACTTTGCAGTCTTTTCCTCATAACTCTAGATTCTTTTACTGGTCAAAAATCTGTCTCTGTCAGCCTTGAAATACTTAACAACCAGCCCTCGACAGTAAAGAATTGCACGGATTCACTCCTCTCAGAAAAGACATTCTTCCTCAAATTTGTCCTAATTGAGTGACTCCTTATTCTAATTGCACTCTGGACCTAGACTCTTTCAAAATGGGAAACAATGTTTCTTCTTCTACCTCATCAAGTCCCCTAAGAATTTTAAATGTTTCAATAAGATCACCACCCATTCTTCTAAACTCCAATGGACACAGGCTCAACCTACTCAACCTCTCCTCATATGAAAACCCCTCCACACATAGAATCAACATAATGAACCTTCTCTGTACTGCCATCAATGCCAGTATATCTTCCCTTAGATAGGGGGACCAAACTGTCCACAGGATTCCAGACATGGTGTAACTGGTGTCTTATATGGTTTTAACCAGACTTCCCTACGTTTATAATCCATATCCACTAAAATAAAGGCAATATTCCACTTGCCTTCTCCAATTACCTGCTGAACTTTTATGCTAGCTTTTTGTGATTTATGTACAAGGACTCCCAAATCCTAGTGTGTTGTAGTTTTCTGCAGTCTTTCTCTATTCAAATAATATGTAGCTCTTCTTTCCTTTCTGCTAAAGTACATAACCTCTCATTTTCCAACTTTATATTCCATTTGTACATTTTTGCCGATAGGCTTAATCTGTCTGTATCCATCTGCAGACTCTTTGTGTCATCCTCACCAATGGTGTTCCCATCTATTTTATGTCATCCACAAAGTTAGCGGCAGCATTCACTTCACTCATCCAAGTCCTTAATATACAGTGGCACACTACTGAGTACAGGATGCCATGTCCCCTCTTCACCCAACTCTCTATTTTCTGTTAGTTAGCCAATCCTCTACCCATGCTAATATCCAACCTCCAACACTATGGGCTCTTATCTTATTAAGTAGCCTAATGTGTGGTACCTTATCAAGGCCACAAAATCTGGAAATCCAGGTTTATTAAATCCACTAATTTTCCTGTATCTATTCTGATTAATTCCTCCTGTAAAAATTCTAATACATTTGTCAGACATAGAATTCCTCTTTATGAAGGCAGGCTGGCTGTGTTTGATTATATTTTGATTATATTATGTAATTCTACTGCTCTGCTATTATATCCTTTATTATAGACTCTAACACCTTCCCAATAGCTGACTGGCCTATAGTTAGCATTTTTCCTCACCTTTTTAAATAACAGCATTAGATCGGCAGCTTCCCAAACTTCTGGGGCTTTTCCAGAATATAAGGATTCTTGCAAGGTTATCACCAGTGCTATCATTGCAGCTACTTCTTTTAATATCCTAGGATGCATCCAATCAGGTCCATTAGTTTCTCCAGCACTTTTTCCTCTAGTTGATTGTTGTTGTATTTATTTTCTCTCCCCTTTCTCCCCCTTGATTCTTTACTATTTTAAGAATACTATTAGCATCTTCGTGAAGACTGATGCAAAGTATTTATTCAATCCCTCTGCCATTTCTGAGTGCGCTGTTGTTATTTCCCCAGTTTCAGTCTCTAAGTTCACCTTGCCCTCTGTCTTCCTATTTGTGTATTTAAAGAAGTGCTTGCTATCTGTTTTGATATTACTTGCAAATTTACCCTCAAAGTTTGTTTTCTCTCTCTTTATTACATAGACACATGCACACACACATAGATTGTCAAGATACACACGTACAACACACACACACATTCAGAGATACATTCAGATAAATATGTACACACACACACACACACACATACATACATTCAGATATACTTGCATGCACATACACTCAGATAGTTGTGCATGCATACACTCAGATGCGCACGCACTCATACACACTTAGATATACACATGTGCAAATACACATATTCAGATACATATACACAGAGATAAATGCATTGTCTGGAATGCCCCACTTGAATCCACAGAAAACGCTCTGGCATGTTGATGCACATATACACACTTTCATTCAGCAACTCATGAGATAACATGAACAAAGCAATGAGTTTGACTTGTCTCATCATGACATCTAAAGTTCTATGGAATGTTCTAGATTGTTAATGTGTCTGCCCAACATGGAATTTTTGAGGCATGTCTATCTCCAGACTCTATAGACTTCCGATTTTCAATGGCTAGAACATCACGCAGAAACTGCTGCCCTCACTCACCAAATGAGTTGGTCTTTCTCTCCTTCTCACTGGGCCAGAAATGTGAATTCTTAAAAATGACATATCAGCACTGTAGTAAACTGTGTTTGCAAGGATGTTACCTTGAAATTAGAGAATGCAAATAGTTGACAGGAGAATTTAATTTAGAATTAATTTAGAATTAATATCTCCAGAAATCAAGAGATGAAATATACACCTGACAGTGATCTTTAAGAATATGAAGGGGTTTGAAGGAATAGAAAAGTAAATAGACAATAACAGATCATTCGTAGGGTCCGGGAGCAACTTGCTTAGACACAGAAGGATAAGAATGGAAGTCTTTCAATGCTGCTCCATGGAGTGGTTGAAGTGGATAGATATATTGACATATTTTAATGGGAGACTTGACGCATAAATGTGAAGGAGATTGTAACAGGGGGAGTCCAGGGTGTAGGGAGGGGCAAGGTATGGGTGGGGTGAGAAAGTGGAGGGGGGAAGGGATGGGAGTGGAGCAGGAGATGGGAGATGGTGGGGGTTGGGTGGGTTGAAGTAGTGAGGATGATAACAAGGTCATTAACATGGGAGGAGGCTCTGGGAGGCTGTAAATACCAGAATAGACCAGTCAAGACCAATGATCTTTTACCCTGTTGCAGAGAGTGTCATTCGAGGTAATTCGTGTTTCAGGTTTAACCAAAACAAATAACTGTATTTGATGGAAGTTGCATATCTGGCAAATACAGATTTACTTTGCTAAAAGGCCTTATCCCACGCATCAGATCTTTGAAAGGCCAGAGCGTAAAATAAACAATTTGCAAATGCTACAGAGCAGACCATTTAATCATTCATTTAGTGATTAAATCTAACCCAAACAAGAGAAGACAATGTACACTAACAGCATTACACACAAGTGATTAGATTGTGTCTCGTAGTTGGAGTTTCAATTGATTGATTAGAGGTTAGCGTGCTGACCATTTAACTGTATGCATGGAGAAAGAATTTGAAATGAAACACTGCAAGAACTTTATAGAACAGGGTGACTGGAAAGAGATTAATTCTGTACAAATGGAAGAAGGAGAGTTCAGCCCATTCGAATCCCATACGATGGGGACAAAGGGAAAAAGGTTTGGTCCACTTTGTTCTACATGATTGGAGTGAATGGGAAGCAGATTAGTTCATTGATGCTCCACAGAATGGAAGTGAATAGGAAGGCATTTGGTCCACTGGCTTTCTTTATGCTAACAGTGACTTGGAAGGATTTGGGCCCATTTGAGTTTTAAGTTAAATTAAATAGTTGTTTATGCTATGCATGATGTTTAAAGAAAATCAGTAAAACGGCAAAAAATTTAAAAGTCACATCGTTCCATCAATACAGAAAACGGACTCCAATTTCATACAATCAGAGAATGGTCACAACATGATGGAATCCATTCAGTCCATCATGGTCTCTCTTAGACACAAATCTAACCACAGCCCACTATCAACATTCTGGGGAGGGCGGGTTACCATTGACCAGAAACTCAACTGGACTCACCACATGAACACAGTGGCTAGAATAGCATTTCAGACGCTAGGAATTTTGCAGTGAGTAACTTATCTCCTGGCTTCCCAAAGCCTGTCCACCATTTACAAGCCACAAGTCAGAAGTGTGATGGAATACCTCCCACTTGCCTGGATGGGTGCAGCTCCAACAACACTCAAGAAGCTTGACACCATCCAGGACAAAGCAACCCCTTGATTGGCACCACATCCAGAAACATTTACTCCTTCCACCACCAAAACACAGTAGCAGCAGCGTATGCCATCTACAATGTGCACTGCAGAAATTCATCAAAGGTCCTCAGGCAACACCTTCCAAATCAACAACCACTGAAAGGACAAGGGCAGCAGATACATGGGAATACTGTCACCTCCAAGTTCCCCTCCCAGCCACTCATCATACTGACTTGGAAACTTCAGTTTTGCTGAATTCCTTCCCTAATGGCATTGTGGATCAACACACAGCACATGGACTGCAATGGTTCAAGAATGCAGCTCACCACCACCTTCTCAAGGTCAACTAGGGACAGGCAATAAATGCTGGCCCAGCCAGCAACACCCACATCTCATGAGTGAATTTAAAAAAAAAAGTCCCCCCTCCCACAACCTTTCCCCATAGCCCTGCAAATATTGTCTCTCAGGTGTTTATCTTATTCTCCTTGAAAGCTTTGAGTGAATCGGTGTGACAATACTGTGCCTTTAAGAGGTGCGTTCTGTCCTGATTGTCTTGCTTTGTTTTGTCACAATGGTGTTGAAATGTCCCCTTCAGACAGGTAGTTAATAAGCAGCTTTGAGTTCTCCCTGGCTGTTTCTGTTCTTAAATAAAACAAAAGAATCACAAGTGGGTGACGTCAGGCTCACACAGACCCAAAAAGGATTTTGGTTTTGCTTTCAGTCAGTTGGTGGGTTTTGCTGGCTGCTGGAGATAAAAGCTTGAGTTCTCTGCTACTAGAGTGAAGTCTTAGACAGCAAGGCTTCCTCTTAATAAATCAGAAGGGCAGATTGTTTCTTTCAGTTTTCTTTCGACTGAACTGGAGAGAGACAGCACGGGAGAATCATAACTGTGTTGTTGAATTGCCTTTGCCAAGTGTATGTTAATGGGACGCTGCCTACATCGGAATAGTTGATGATTAATGGTTAAATAATACATTATCTTGTTAAGTATTTTAATAGAGTAAAGATGCTAATTCTTCTTTATACTTTAACTGTGCTGTAAGAATAAAGCATGTTTCAATTAAAGCTTATTGACGAACCAATCGAATCATATCTGGAATGCAGTACATAACACTTACATTTTTAAAAAATATAAAATTTAGGGTCCAGGATATCTATATAATATAATTTAGAGGGTCTGGTCTGGTCCATAACATCTGCCACACCATGTACTCAGGCAGCAGATTCCACATCCTAACCACTCACTCCATAAAAGCTCTCTCTTCATTTCCCCATTGATTCTTTCACCAGTCCTTAAATCTGACTCCTGACATTTCCATCAATGGAAACAGTTTCTCCCCAGTTATTCTGACCAGACTTCTCACAATTTCAAACACATCAATCTTCTCTCAATCGTATCTGCTCTAAAAGGATAAGAATGTAAGCTTCCCTAATCTTTCCACAGAACTTAAGTTTCTCGTCCCTTGATGTGTGCCTATAAATCTTTTCTGCACCCTCTGTAATGCTGTCACATCCTTCTCAAAGTGCAGAGAGCAGGTCTGGACATAATACTTCATTTGAGGCCGAACCAGGTTTCGTAATAGTTCACCATAACGTCTACACATTTATAAATGTATTTATAAAGCCCAGGGCCACACATGCCTTTTTAATCAATTTCTTGACCTGTTCTGCTACCTTCAGTGTTTTGTGTTGATATACCCCACTATCTGCCTGCATCTTCTGACAGAGGGAATCTTCTGGTTTGCGTCCATCGATATCAGGATAGACAATGCAAACAAATAACTTTACTAGAGTTTGCACATTTTTACAGGCTTAGTATTGAAAAGACAGTGTGAGCCTGTGTGTCACGCAACACCACTTTCTGGGCTCAAGGCAATGTCCTGTCATAGAGGTCAGCGTTACTTAGATTGACGAAAGACAGACTTCGATTTATTATGCATCTAATCATGTCTCTCAGAAACATCTCAAAGGATTTCACATACAATCAATTACTTTGTTCATGCAGTTTTGTAGCATAATACACCAGCCATTTTATAGAAAGAATGATCCCTCAAAAGACAATAAAACAAATGAGCGATTATTCTAGTTTTCCTGATGTTGGTTGAGGGAAGGGTTGAATAGGGCACTGTAAAAACTCAATGTTCTTTAAATTATGCCACAGGATCATTTAATCCACCAAAACAGACATTGAGGGTCTGGCTTGAACGCTTCATTTAAATGACCGAATCCCTGACAATGCAGTCATGGATTACAGACTTGAGCTCTAGAATGGGTCCTAACTGTGTAACTCCTGTAATTCTGAGACCACTGAGATAATGATCACTGATGTCTGCATAAACACCAGGAAAGAAAATGGGCTGACCCTTTTAAATGGGCTGACCCTTACCTTCTCAAAGCGATGGATAATTGCCTCTGGATTGGGTGGTCAGTGGTGGGAAAGGTGGTCTCTCTGTTTATCACAATTGGAGGTTTGTGTCATGTCTAAGTGATACTCGAGTAAAGGCAAGTGACATCCAGGAGCTCACTACAAGTGTTCTTCAGTAGCTATGGGCTCACTGAGATCAATCATATCCTGCCTTTAATTTGATAACTGAAGTGTAAATGGACCAAGCAGCACCAGAGGAGCAGGAAAGCTGACGTTTCGGACCTAGACCCTTTCTGAAGAAGGGTTTAGGCCCGAAACATCGGCTTTCCTAGTCCTCTGGTGCTGCTTGGCCTGCTGTGTTCATCCAGCTCTACAGCTTGTTATCTCAGATTCTCCAGAATCTGCAGTTCCTACTATCTCTGTAAATAGACCCTTTGTTTTAAGATTAGCGTAAGCCATCCATTCTAGTTAATGGTGCATTCTATCCTGCAGATGCTTGTAGGTGGCACTCCGTTTTGTTTGATTCCACCAATTACTAGTATGGGCATCCCTCACCGCTAGAAGCACAACCACAATAAATACACAGCACTGGAGGCACCCAGTTATCACACCACATCTTCTGCAAGAACTACCCCCATTAGTCCCAAACTCTTTCTCCAGAGCCTTACATTTTTTTTTTCATTTTTTTTAGTGTTTAGTAAATTCCTTTTTCAAAGTTATTGAATCTGCTTCCATCAAATTCTAGGCAGTGCATTCCCAAACATAACAATTGGCTCACTAACCAAATGTCTCCTCTGTCTTATTTTGCTATTTATTTTTAGGTAGCACATCAGGCGATAAGGCTTCCACACACACAGTGGTGTATTTTCTTTCCTGTATTACATACATGGCCAATGTTTCAGTCAGTTATGATTGTTATTAGCAACTGCTGCCACCAACCCACAATTGTTACTGGGAGTACCGACAACTGTCGCGTTCTCATCTTGTTTCCTTACCTGTGCGTCGGCAAGCATGACGTCCTTTATCAGCGGCTGTCCCCTGGCCTCTCCATCCACCACTTCCACGTAGTGCACCTGATAGCCTCGAATCTGGCCGTGCTGTTTGTTTGGGACAGGAGAGCGCCACATTACCTTCAAAGCAGTGGAGTTTAATGCTGCAACCTCCACTTTACGAGGCGGAGCACTGGGCACTGTAAGAATAACGAGTAGGGCATCAGGAAGGAAAATAAGTGCTGACTCTGTTTAAATAAGGTAACTGTAGAGAATTTTGGAGACAGCTGCCTTTCTCATCAAAAAGCCTTTCAGACTCCAAAATGAATCAGGAATAGTGGACTACTCCTGAGGAAGACCCTTACGAATTTATCCCTTACTCCTTGCACAACAATACCAGTTCCCAATTGCACAGATAGATCTTTATAACTGATCTGCAAATAGGACAGGGCCAGGCTCAACTTGCAGATTCTGCCAATTGGGCATGAGAAAGCCAGGAGCAGCAAGAAATGGAAGCAGCTGGAATAAAGATGCCAACTTTCTCCCAAATACTAGTCATACATTGCGTCTCTCCACATGGCCTAGATCCCTGTTAAGTAAATAAAAATGTGGAATTAGTTGGAGATGGTCAGATTACTTTTTAATAAACAGCTTTAACAGTGTGGAAACAGGTATCAGAGCCTGTTTAATGACTGGGCATCATCATTTGTTTAACTGCTTTTATTCTTATTAGACTTTTTATTGTTAAGTTTTCCAATCGTGACTGAGGTTAGGCGTCAAGTCATCATCTGCTCGCTGCCACCTTGTTCAGTTGCATAAGCAATGGCAGGCTAACTGGATGCTCAAGCAATATCAAGGCCAAAGCTGACTCTCCTCATCTGACATCCAGGCAACTCCGACAATGACCGTTTACTGATCTTTGCACCTTGCCGAGCTAATGTCAACTGAGTTCAGACAGAGATCAAAACTAGGACTGTACTAGTCCCAGTTCTATGGACTGGTTCTATTCTTGGATCTCAGATTCTCTCTATTACCGAGGACTACATGTGGTCATCTGAACATTAAGCAGCAAAAACAGATCACCAGAAAACTGGTAGCCATGTAGCACTTCCCTCCTGGAGGAAGGTATGGAAGTGAGGTACAGCGAATAAAACAAAATGAGATTTCTAGACCACTGGAGGAGCAATTCATTTCTTCCATACATGCTTTGATGTATATGAATAATAATGCATGGCAAAACCCCTCCAGTTGTGAAATTCTTTGTAGTTGTGACTGAACCTTAATGGGATGTAACCTTGAGCAATCCCTGGAAAATCATTCAATCTCAATAACTGCGGAGTGAATATTTCAGATGAACCGCTTTCAAAGCAGAACTTTTTTTGCCAATGGTACTTTGGGACAAGACTTATTTGAATGTGACCTTCAAATATATCCCATTAGCAATACATCCATCGTATATAATGGGATCTTTGTCAATACTATCCCGGTCACAAGGAACTGAGTAATGCCAGTTTTAGTGATGTCATCATCAGGACCATGCTTTAAAATGGTCTTATCAAGTACAGCAATGGATCAGCCAAGTCAAGAGGGTTTTTGATTTGAAAAGAAGCCAGTTCCAGCAAAAAGGAAAAGTTTCCACAGTTACTGCAAGATGATGTAAAATTGCCTCGTTCCTTCTTCATCTATTTTAAGTGGAAATTCCTCATGCAGCAATTTGAACTGGTGGATGGCGTTTATCAGATAGAGAAACAATCTGAGGTTTGTGTTTGTTTAAATGGAACATAATCATTCAATAACAGTGTTCTAAATGTCAATGATTCTCTTGCTATTACTCTGGTTTATAATTTCCCTCTCAAGTTTTTATTTCAATCTGTTCTCTGATTATTCTCTCTTTGTAATTATATACTGTGATAATTGAGCTGGCATTATCCCAAAATGGCTTTTGTTAAGTTCCCGCTACCTGTTGGGCTGAACAACAGCTTCACTTTTGTCTCATTAAACATAGCATTGAAAGTTGTACAGTGGTTCATTTCCAATTTATTTTGTTGCTGCAAATACATGGTTTAGCAATAACTAAACTATTTCAATTTTCCTTACTTTGGCTCCCATTCTCTAAGGTCGCAAAGTCCAGAGGAAGAAATGGCCGTCAAAGTACTCCATCAAAACTATAACAATTACATTCAGAAGGAGGCAATTTGACTGACCTTGTCTGCGCCTGCTGTCTGATAGAGCAATCCGAAACTAATTTCACTGCCTCACGCTTCTCACATAGCCCCGCAATCACCAATTCAAAGGCTTACCCTACTCTTTCACTTAATGACACCCTCAACTGTAACAGGACTTTCTGCATAAAGAAATTTTCCCCAACTTATTGTCTCACTTTCTTAGTGAGTCCATGCATGATTTTTCTACTGCTGCCCTACACTAATCCTTGACTTCAATGTATGTTAATTCTCCTCGCCAGCCAGGAAAACTATTCGACAAGCAGAACTCATCAGAGGGGGCAATGCCACAAGTCTCTAATGTGATGCAGGCAAAGAAGGTATTTGAAGCATTGTAATGCGATTCCTTTAGTTACAACAAGGATTTGTGTAATACAGAGCTGTTAACATTATAAAAGATCTCAAGAAATTTCATAAAATTTGCCACTAAGCCAGAGACAGACAACAAAAGAATTGGTCAAAAAGGCTGTTCTAAAAGGCAGTTTTCAGGTATAAACACTTGCCCCGAGTCATACTACTCTTTTGGGCAGATGGGCCCAAATGCTCACCCCATTTCGGCCATTTTTCTCTTGCTATAAATGATGAGGAATGTATATATATAAAAGGCCATATGTGGAATATACACCATGAAACTACTCCAGAAAATGCATTGAAAATAGTTCTATGAGAAAAATGGGACAGAAATTTTGGAACAGGTCCCTGGCTGACCTAGGATAACTAGACAGACAGAGTGTCCTTTAATGAGAGAGCCAAGGCATTACTGGGATTAATTCACTGCGACGAAACAAAAAGATAAATGAGCAACAAGACTGATTTCCTTGAATGTGTAACCCCAAGTGGAAATGTGCCTTTTAAAAGTGCAAATTTTGTCACTTCGATTGAAATTACAGGCACCTTGCTGGATTGGTGTAGCAGTTCCACGCAAGGTACGTCCATGAGGAAGACCTCTAGGATGATCGTGATAACAAACATTTAAAGATTGATAGATCGGTCGCCTGGACTTACCATCTTCATCTGTGCGAATGAATATGGGTGCGCTCTCTGGGCCTGGTCCAACCATCGTGTGTGCGACCACTGTCACTCGGTACTCCGTCCATTTCGCCAAGCTTTCCAGTCGCATCTGCGTGGTCGTTGGTGGAATGTTGTTCACCTCGTGGGGCTGCTTGTCCTCTCCCTGCACCATTTGGTACCTGATACTGTACTTTGCCAGGTCGCCATTCTGACTCTCTGGCGGCGGTGGCCACCAACTTACCAGAATGCTGGTGGAACTGGGGCTGGTGCACTTTACGTTTTGAGGAGGGGATGATGGTTCTATTGCAGGGAGGGTATGGTAGAGGAAGGAGTTAAAAAACAACGGGAGGGAAGAGGGTAAAATACAATAATACAAAAAGAAAAATGATAAAAACGAAAGGAAAAGGTCCCCAAAAAACTGAAATGAAACAGAAAAGGAAAACAACAGAAGACTCTAAAGGAATTAAAAAAAAAACCTGGTATGATGCTTAAACAGAAGCAATTCTGGCTTAAGAAGGATTCAAGTCTTTAGAATGATCAAAGCAAACATTAAACAATTTTATTTAGCTAAGAAATTGAGATTGGAGTGCTACTGGAATGATTTCAGATTCTGGTTTTTTTGAACAAAGGTTAACGATAATTTAAATACTTCCCCCGATCGCAAATTGATAGTCACTTCCCCACAACCTCACTGTACCAGGACAGCAAGACAGTCTGGACTTTGGCCTCTCTGTTGACTAACCACTTCATTTCATCTTTTGCTAACAGAAACAATTAATCTGTTTTATTTCCCCCTCTTCGCTTCTTCCAGCCACTGAAACACTTCTACAAGTTGCTCCCAACAGTAATACAGATGAGAACTATTAGTGGGGGTGGTGGAGCCTTGCAGATTGGATTGACAGGCAGCTTGGAAGTGAACTGTTGATCTTTGGTACTGGAGTGCAGTTATTTTTTATTTCCGAATCATTGAATTGCCGTGTTAATTTGTTGAAGGCATGGAAAATATGACTATTGATTGACATCTCGTCCTGCATGGCTGATAAACAATTGTTTTACTTTCAGAGGTGACAGAGGGGTTGCTTCTTTTTGGCAAACACAGGGAGATTACTATTTGAACACTGTGCAGGCAATATTGACATTGGGGGATCCAACAGGGGGGACTTCCCTTGGTCTACATCCAGATGTTTTGGTTAGTTTGACTTCAGTGAGTAGTGGAAGATTAGTTCAGCATGGGCAAACTCTACATAAGGAGCTTGTTTATAATGGAAAAGTGTGTGGATTTTTTTTTTTAATGAGTATGTACTTCAATCCATCCAATTCACACTTGTTCCATTTAAACCATCCAGTGCAGGTGTGCAGATACAAGTTTGTGCCCAACTCTAACATCTGTCTACTGTTGCAAAAAAGGACTCATATCTCTCAATTATGGTTTGAAGCTGTTGCCACTTGCCAATCCTTTGTCCTGTAGCCATTAGAGTTCAGTTATTGGGGGGAAATTGAGCAATTAATAGTTGAGAGTGCGTTAAAGGCATCTCAGAGTGGAAAATGATGTATGGAGAAATGTTAATTTCCACACTTTCGATATTTTTCCATTTGAAATATTTTGTTTATGCCTGATTTTGTATATATTAAAAGTATTCCAGTTGTATTGAAGCACCTGTGCGGAACATGCTTTGTGCAGACAAGTTGAATTTTAATATGTTTTCTGTAATTTTCAAGTGGAAATGTTCTGTAAGATACATAAAACAAATTTAATGTATAGCGTTTTGTAACAAAAGTAAACAGATGGGGAAGAAGGATCCAACAGTAGTTCTGCTGAAACTAAATTAGTGCCACAGATCCCTTTCATCTGTTTGAAGTGTGCCAGCATAGTCCCTAGTTAAGTGGGTTTCTTTTCCTGGAAGCAGGAGGATCACAGCCAAGCAGGCTGTCAAAAGAGACCAAGAGATACAAGCTGGTAAAGGAGCCAGCAACTGGGTGAAAGCAACTGGGACACAAGACACTCCTACTTGTGCAATGAATACCAATGGTACATGACTTACTAAATAACCATCGCATTGAGCTCTGAATCAATGATTTAATTGGTGCCAGTTTATGTATGCTATAAGTTTAGGTATACAGCATTACCCTATGCCAAGGACCAGTAACTTACTGAAAAATAAATTACAGAGTAATTTAGGGACACACAATTGAAATAGATCCCCAACCATTTGATTCAGGAGTTTGAGCAAATCTGTCAAAAATAATTTAGGATTTTGACTTTCTTTTCTTGGAGATTTTTAAGTACGAGATATTTATAATGGCAAAGGCCTCGGACAAGGTAATAAAAAAGTAGAACTTCAAAGCACTGTTTGTCTATGAATGATTTTCTGTCTTATAGCCCCAAGGGACTGCAATACTTCAATCTAACCCATCCTCCAGCATGGTGCAATCACTATTTTTCAATGAGGTTGATCAGACTAAGAGTGAGAAAGAACTTAGCACTTTTCCTCGGGGTGGGGGGGAGCAACCCAATTAACCTCTCGCTTTGCTGCAATTTCATCTTTCTGTTGGTCGATGGCACCACTACCACCCTTCACAGACACCGCTGTGTTTCACAGGGACATCTCAGCTTCCTCATAAGCTCCGTTCTTACTGCCTGTTCCTCCTCCTATTTACATCTTTTTGCCTCAATTATTTCTTCTATTAAATGCACTAGTGGTTAATTGATCTTATTTACACCACCCAATGCTTAACACTGGGAGTTTTGGGGCATACACTGCTTACCCAGGTTAAAAAAAAATAAAACTAGGCAGTGATCTTCTTTCCCTGCGAACTTTGTCTTGTTATCAACATTAATTACCAAGTTCCGGCTATCAACTGAATGTCAGGAGATGAATCAAAGATGGTTTATTGTGTAAATGTTCAATTGGAACCCGTGTTCGTTTCTGTAGCAACAATAAGCTCACTGAGTTGTTTCACATCATTTGCTGCACCGACTAATTTGGAAGAAAAAGGAAGTATGTACTCAGCTGGTTCAGGCTGAAAGTAGTATAGACATCAAAAGGGCAAGTGTAGTGATAGAGAAGCCCATAGTTAGACATACCATGTCTAATCCTTGAGGTTGTGGAGGGAAAAGACTGCATTGAAAATCAAATTAATTCTAGAACAATCCAAGAATACCTCTTGTAATCCGGGTGGTTTGCCTTTATATTTTGAAACCAGTGCACGGGTGCTTTGAAAAACAATTTGTAGTGGCCAATCTTTGGACAGAAAATGACACTGAGACACTTTACGAGGAGGAGGATATATAAAAGGGGGAAGCTGGATGGTGTAGTCACTCCAAGGACAAAACAAAAACAAAACAAGAAAAATAAACTCCACGAAATACTCCAGGACCTCCTGGAACCATGCATAGAAAAATAAAATAACTTAACACATAGAGAAATTAAAGTCCACCTGAAATTAATGGTACGTACCTGACGTTCCTTCAAGCTCATACACTAAAGACTTTCTCTGCATGCTCTCAATGCCTTTTTAACCTACCCTTTCTCTCCCAGTATATAACTGGCCAAATCTTAGTAAAGCAGACAAAGCGTTCTAGACCCCAGGGATCAGCAGCTTCCACAAAACCCACATGGAATATTCCAGAATGCATTCCTTTTGAAATGGACAGGCAAAGCGCTTCATCTTGAACTTATCAAAATTCAATTGGGTTTGCCTGAAAATTAAATTTGTTTTGTTCAAAGTCATGGATTTTGAAATTTTGCCCAGCTGTGCTGAGACATTTTCTCAACCATTGCTGTCTACTTTGTGAATTTCTGATGAATAACTGAAAGATCAGCATTGGCTAACACCTTGGAGCTGCCAAATAACAGCCTGCTCATGGAAGTGACTCAGAAATGTTAAAGTGGGGATAGTCGTGGATTTGTAAAAACATAACCAATATGGAGAAGGGGCATTTAAAATTAACAGAATTTTAATTTGTTAAATGACAGTAGTGAAGAAGACATTTGGTATACTTGTCTTTACTGGTCAGTTCATTGAGTATAGGAGTTGGGAGGTCATGTTGCAGTTGTACAGGACATTGGTTAGGCCACTTTTGGGATACCGCGTTCAATTTTGGTCTCCCTGCTGTAGGAAAGATGTTCTTAAACTTGAAAGGGTGCAGAAAAGAATGTTGCTGCAATTGGAGGATTGGAGCTAGAGGGAGGGGCTGAATAGGCTGGGGCTATGTTCCCTGGAGCATCAGAGGCTGAGGTTTGTCCTTACGAGGCATATAAATTCATGAGGGGCATGGATAGGGTGAACTGCCAAGGTCTTTTGCCTAGGGTAGGGGAGTCCAAAACTGGAGGGCATAGGTTTGAGGTGAGAGGCAAAAGATATAAAAGGGACCTAAGGGACAACTTTTTCGCACAGAGGGTGGTGCGTGTATGGAATGAGCTGCCAGAGGAAGTGGTGGAGGCTGGTACAATTACAACATTTAAGAGGCATCTGGATGGGTATATAAATAGGAAGGGTTTAGAGGGATATGGGCCAAATTCTGGGAAATGGGACTAGATTAATATAGGATATTTGGTCTGCATGTACAAGTTGGACTGAAGGGTCTGTTTCCATGCTGTACATTTCTATGACTCTTTGACTCGATTTGCCGAGTACCTCAAGAGGAATACCAAGTTGGATATGATCTCCAATCAAATGAATGAGTATCTCAGTATTTTACAGCACAGCCAACATTTCTAGTTAAATACGCCTGTGTAAGAATCGAGGTGTGTCCTGATGATGCAACATTCTTTCATCTATTGTGAATGTCAATCATTATGGCAATACATTATGGTCACAGGAAGATGGCAAAGCAATTGTGGATCTTCCCCACTGTAGTCTAAGAGTATCAATATATTTGATCTGATGGATATGATGTGATATCACTAGTTAGGCAATGCAAGGAGTAGCTGATGGGATAGAATTCGTCAATATAAAGTACTTGATAAGTTCAGCAGTTTAGACAGGATTTTCACTTCACTCTGGTGGAACAGGCCATGTGGGAGCAGAATGCTAACCCCTGTGATTTAATCATTCATCCATCAGCATCAGGAGAATCTCAACAGGGTTTGGTCTTACTGATTTTAACCATCTCTGAGTGAGAAAATAGTCTGAAAAGACAGACTAGCACACAGTAGAGGATGCCTGTTTCCATTAACCCTACAATTGCAATTCAGATTATTGAGTAAAGTAGCCAATTTGGAGCAACCTCACTCTATTTTACATAAATGAAACTGTGCCTGCAACAGTTCCCTACTTGCATGATATTTTGATCATTGACATCCAATCATTTCACCTCTTGGAACAAATCTACAGGTGACAATCAGATGGGCAGTCTTGGCTACATAAACTCGTATTTCTTTGAAGTGGTTAACAATGGAGAAATAGGAAATTTGGAACAGAAAACCTTGGTTATCTGAACAATGTACATTGCCTCACATTTTCTGGGAAGTGACAGATTGGACTGAGGAAGGAGGAGGAATAGGGATAAGGAGTGGGACTGATGCTTACCATGGAAAGTTAACAACCAAATTTCTCCCTCTTCTAGCTTAAAACATGGAAAGTATGAATATGCCTGGTTTTTTTGATTTGGAAAAATTCCCCATTCATTAAGTATATTTAGGTAATCTTAGCGAAATGTGAGTATTTGGATAGGAACTGCCCAAGAGGCAGCCTATTTTATAGGATGTCACCTGAAAATCTGTTTCACATATGATGGTTATCAAAGGACAACTTTGACAGGCATTCACCACATTCTGGCTGGTCTGCCTCCTTCTGGACTCACCTGGTACTATTGATTAAGGGTGTGTGAAAGTCCAAAACCTTCTTGTGACCTCTGCTGAAACTAGCTGAACCCAGGTGATAAAAGTAAAGTCCTTTCAGTACACAGACTTAACCGTCAAAGTCCAATTTCTATACAACTGACCGAGGACAGGTTGGCACATTTTTGGATTTCAGTACTGAAACGGTTACAGTTGGAAATATTCTTTTCAGTTTAATGGATTCCTTAAACCAGCTCAACGTTTCATGAGAGCTTCTTACCGCAACAATTCTTATTTTGGGTTGACCACCCCTGTTCAAGGTGACCATTCTTCACCGATCATTGCATACACGTATACAATTGTGTATGTTTGTTCTTTCCTTCATCACGCATATGAGTGTTTATACATGTGCATGTCTATGAGTGACTATATCTCTGTGTGTTCAGGTTTACACACTTCCTCAGTTATTTTAAGCAACTTGTTTGACAGACCTCTGGGGAAATTTTGGTCCAGAGGTAGGGACACTACCACTGCGCCACAACAGCCTTCCACACTTTCTCACAGAATCAGCGCCAAGTGCATCTAATAATAGTCTGGGTGATGAAGAGTTTTAAACATCCACCCAATCAGTTGGGACCATATTGCAGGGAGTGGACGAACTCTGCTTAATCAGAGTGAGGTAACATTCTGAATGTTCGTATAGTCAAAGTGTACACTCCTCCCTTCTGATAAAATACAAATTCCTCTTACGAGTGGATCAATGAGGTTTCACACAAGCCGACTCCCCATCTGAAAAGTCTCAGAATTAAGAGAAAAGTATTCTTTGTGTAACATGCTAACACTTCCTGGTTCATGACAGGACAATCAGATTTGTTTCAATGTAAAAATTAAAAAAAAAGACAAATCAAAAAAAAGGACAAAGGTCACTAGGAGTTATCAGACAGCAGTGAGGAGCAGGAATACCAATTAATTTCTCCTCTTTCTTGTCCCAGAGAATTGAAGTATCCCTAAGCTAGTTAACCAAAAAAAATTGAATCTAGGACCATCAAGGACTGTACAATTCAATTCATACCCTGAGACAATATACATTCATGTTAGGCCTACATAAAATTTCTGGAAATGCACAAGAATATTTTGCCTCATGCTGCTACCATCCTGTAACATGGCTCCACAAGGAGGCATCTAGAGCAGTAAGTTTACCTTTTGGTCAATTTTGCACCGGCCTTCATTACATTTACAAGAAACCCATGTTAAAGTAATATTCAACCTAAGAAACTTAGGTGCTGGAATTAATTTGAAAAAGACAGGGATGGGGTAGATATGTTTCAACAGTCAGCCCTTGTGGCAATTACATCTGCTGCAAAGTGATACATCAAATAAAAAAATGGAATGCAAAGTCGAGTGTGTGTTTGTGTTGATACACAGCCTTGTAGTTTTTTTTGGTGAATATCTCTCTGTTGGATGTGGAAAGCTTTTAGAAATATGAAAATCACACAACAGTATGTGGCCATCTGCTTTTCTTTATGTATCTCAGTTTGCTTAAAAGGGTAAGTCAGGAGGTGAAAAGTTTGACACTTGGTTTCAACCTGTTTGTAACAAGAAACACACTTCCTCACTCTGTGGCGGGGATGTTCTTGGAGTTGAGTGTAGTCACGACTCCAACATCTGGATTGCCACTTAATTGAAAGTTCCAAGTTTGAAATTCTGAAACAGTTCGAATGATTTTCTGGCCATTCAAACAAGCCTGATCGCTCCTGCTCCAAGTACTGTTGGTGCACTTACCTGTCATGATAAAGTCTGAACTCCAAACTGATCCGCACCAGTAGAATTTGGGAAAAAAAATTGTAGAAATCTTAAGTATTAAATGTTGACTTTTATTCTTGAACTAGTTTAGGGTTCAACATGGGGTGAAATAATTGTGATGACGAGGTAAAGGGTGATGGATAATATGTGACCTGGAATTGGTACGTAGCAGCAGGATGTGTACATTAACCATGTTTATTGGACTTTGTCAAGGTTATGATCAAACAATCACACAATACACTTCATTTACAGTGGAATCCATTAAACTAAAAATGAATATTGGTTAAATTTCAATTAATTGTCTTGTTCTACTTTAGTTCAATACAGTCCAGTCCTCTACAAAACGTGTTGGTGATCCTCCAACTAGCAGATGCCTTAAGAACCCTATTAAGAAACAGTTAGTGATATAATGCAAGCCACACTGGTTAAAACCTCACTTGGCGACTCTGTACAGGAGAATCCCAACCAAGGATGCTAGTCCATTCCCCCCTCCTCCCAACCCAGCTAAAGGCTCATCACATATCTCACTCACTCAAACATCACCTCATCCTTCTCGTCGGGACATCTGCCCAATCTGCCTCCCAACCACAGCCCAGAAAGCCTCTTGTTGCAACCCAGTTTTGTGCATTTCTCTTACATCTCCCTATCTCTCAAAACGGAAGTGCTCATTTCTTCCTAGGTCCAAAAGAATATTCCATTTACCTCCCTCCCTACTAGAACAACCTGGAGAAATGTTCACATCTTCCTTTCCTCCCGTACAAACATTCATTTTCTTTTTCCTTAACCCAGGTGAGATACCTCTCATGTCTTGGTCATCCCAGGGCAGCTCTGAGTTGCTCCTGTACATTTCTCCTGTATGGAGGAACCAATCTTAAAGTGTTTCTGAATCATTCTTACCCCAACTACATGAAGGGCCACTTTTGCATTTCACTCCAACCCAACCAAAGCCAAGTGGAACCTAAACAGCACAACTTTTCAAACATTCACCCAACCCTCCTCACAGCACCCAACACATGGACTAGTATCAAGGGGATATTCTCCATTACCAGTTAGGCTCAGCTCACATTCCAGTCCCATCCCTTTGCACCGCATGAAATTATCTCCAATGTCTTATATGATGCGTAGTCAAGTCCCCTAAGAAATCTCTAAGAAGAAATGATCCATAACTGATCTTCTTAATAAACAATTATTATTCTGCTTGATCCAAAACCCAATTGGAAGTTGCTGAGCTACTAACACCAGCCAACACGTACCAAAAATGGGTTTCCTTAAACTGACACAGAACAGAGGCTGCTGGGACTGCATGCTGTAGTAAAGGAAAACATTCTTTTGGGGCATTTTTAGGAATTAAGTTTACTGTTGAAACTTAACTTGAATTTTCTTCCACATAAATATGAATAGGTTAAACTGATATGTCGTTGAAAAAAAGAGTGTTTCACTATTGACGCCATGAAACATTAAGAAACCACTAGTATTTACTTCACCATTCATTGACAAATAATCTAAGTGACACACAGTTCATTGCTAAAGGGTGTTCGGGAAAATATCCTTGTTCAGGCAGAGAGAGACCTTGTTTACACAGTCAATAGTTCTGTGCTTTTGGAGAGTCAACCCTGCTCAGGGACACAGGATAAACAACTGAGATCTGCAGTTCATTAGCCCTGCTGATATTGGACGTTGGATGAAGTCCCAGAGGGAAATGCATCCAGGTTCTGACGGTCAAACAATTTTTGGAAAGCACCAGTTTTACCCACTCTGGATCTCCATTTTGCCTCAAATGATTTAATTCTACACAGAATAAAACATTTGGAAAAAGTAGAATTGGTGGGAATGGATTTTTCTACCTATAAAGGTAAGACATTTCAGTTGGCAATATTCAACTTTGATCAAATTTAATGTGAAAATTCCCTCTGCACCATACTTACAGCAAACTTGGCATTGGCATTCCAGTTCCAAAACTTCCAAAGTATTTGGCTGAGCTTAGCAGAGCAGTGCCAAGGAATGAGCAGGTTTGTTACATCGACCTGTGCCCACTGTAATTTGGTTTGATTGTCTATACTGATTTTTGTTAATGTATTCTCAGTTGTAACCCATTTGAAATAAGGAGACATTGGCCCAAACTGTCTGAGTAAATTTTTAAAAATCTACAAATTTAAAAATTTTTAATTCAAATTTTAAATTTTAATTGAAATTATTTTTAAAGATCATAAGTTCACTCAGTTTTTAAAGAATAATTTGAATGGGTGTGAACAGTTGCCATGGCAATTTTTCATACAGATGCAAGGCTTGTAGTTTACGCAGTATCCCAGCATCCTTTGCTCTGATAGTATTTGAAAGATGAACATGGAATGAAACCTACTGGCCTGGAGGGTCCGTGCAGAGATCTGGGAGGTGAAGACGCCAAGGCCATGTTCAGAGCGTGCAGCCAAACGGAAATAGTACAGAGTGTTCGGACGTAGCCCGGTCACACTGTATGTAATGCTCGGCTGAAAAGTTATCACTTCCTGTGGAAAAGAAACATCCATATGCATTTGACATTACATCGAGACTTGTTGACACAACATCTTAAGTTTAGATATTACTCAATACCCTGCTATATTATAGAGATGTACATCATGGAAACAGATGCTTCAGTCCAACTCATCCATGCTGACCAGATATTCTAAATTAATCTAGTCCCTTTGCCAGCATTTGGCCCATATGGCTGTAAACCCTTTCTATTCATATACCCATCCAGATGCCTTTAAATGCTGTAACTGTACCAGCCTTCACCACCTCCTCTGGCAGCTCAATTCATGCATGCACCACCCTCTGTGTGAAAACGTTGCCTCTTAGGTCCCTTTTATGTCTTTCCCCTCTTACCTTCAACCCATGCCCTAACCTGGGGAAAAGACCTTGACTGTTCACCCTATCAATGCCCCTCATGATTTTATAAACTGCTGTAAAGTCATCCCTCAGCCTTTGATGTTCCAGGGAAAATAGTCCCAGCCTATTCAGCCTCTCCCTATAATTCAAAACCTCTAACCCTGGCAACATTCTTATAAATCTTTGCCTGAACCCTCTCACAGTAGCATTACACTAAATAATGCACAATTATTCAGCTGCTAAAATGTACTGTGTACCTCTTGAAAGTTGGGTCAAATGCTGATCAAATTAGCATCTTTATTTTTATAATCAATGTATATGATTGTTTAGAACTATTGTCAGATATTCTCAGTCTTTAGTCACTGAGATATTCTTAGTTGCTGTAGGAGATTTTCTGTACACTACAAATAAGTAGCTTTCACACAATTATCAAATTTAAATTAACTGTTGTAGTGGACAAAATATACATTAGAATCATAGAATCCCTACAGTGTTGAAGCAGGCCATTTGGCATGTTGAGTACATACTGACCCTCCAAAGACTATCCCACCCAGATCCAACAGCGCCACACCCTATCCCTGCATTTCCCATGGCTAATCCACCCAGCCAGCACATCCCTGGACACAATGGGCAATATAGCATGGCTAATCCACTTAGCCTGCACATCTTTGAATTCTGGGAGGAAACTGGAGCACCCGGAGGGAACCGACGCAGACATGGGGAGAACGTGCAAACTCCACACAGACAGTCGCCTGAGGGTGGAATCGAACCCAGGTCCCTGGCGCTGTGAGGCAGAAGTCCTAACCACTGAGACACTGCTACCTCAGTAATGTCACATTGGCAGATTTCCTATGGAAATGCTTATGATAAATTAGATACCCTGGAAGAACAATGCTGTTTTATGGTAAAAGGTTGCTGCAAAAATGAAGCTGAGTTATCTTGAGACTCTTAAGTGAGCACAGATTTTAACTCTGTGAGGGATGTTTGCAGATTTGAAGGTATTTGTGAATTTCAGCTTCCACATTGGAACACAGGACAAAATACCTAGTTTTCTTTGTCCTTGGGTCTGGTTGCAATAGTCTAAGTCAGGTCACAGTCATTTTGACTCTTCTTTCAATGAGGCATTTCCTGTTGCTAGTGAGGAGTTTTTCTACATATTGTAAATAGGTGGCAAGACACAGGCCTGTACAATTACCAAATGGTTTTGTGAGATGGCACTGGGGAGATGTTTCCAATTATGTGAAGACCATGTACTTGTGTATCTAATAAATTCATAGAAAATAGGGTCAGTAAGAAGCTATACCATCCCAAGAGCTTGTTCCACCACTTAGCAAAATCATTGCTAATCCTCAACTCAACTCCTCCTTTCCTCATATGCTCGTATTCCTCAAATCCATAATAGTCCAAAAATCTATTGGCTGCAGTCTTAGATATACTCACTGACTGAATATCCTGAGGCAGAGAATTCCAAAGATTTATAACTTCCTAAGTAAAGAAATTCCTCTTTATTTCATCCCAAAATGGCTGACCTTACGAGAAAAGTATCAAGTAAGTGAAGGAGTAGGCTATTCTTTCCACCATTTGATACAATCACGGCTAACCTAATATGACCTCAGTTTTACTTTCCAGCCTATCACAGATACACTCTGATTCCATTGTTAGTCCATGGGGAGATGGTGATGTGAAGGCAATGTCACTGGACTAGAGATCCACAGGCTCAAGCTAAAGATCTGAGAACACAGGTTCCAATACCACCATGGAAACTGGTGGAATTTAAAATTCAATCAGTAAATCTGGAATTGAAGGTTGGCCTCAGTAATGGTGGCCATGAAGCTAACATTGATTATTAAAAACAAACTGGATCAATATTGCCCTTCAGGGATGCAAACCTGCCTCTCTTACCTGGTTTGACCTAAATGTAACTCCAGAATTAAGGCAAAGTGATTTTTTTTAACTACGCTCTGAAATGGTCTATCAAACAACTCAATTCAAGGGCAATTACTGACGGGCAACAATGCCCACATTACATAACTTGCCTTTTCTTGATTGTTTATCTCTGTCTTTAAAGTATTCAATGATCCCACTGTGGCACAGTGGCTCAGGGATATGAGTTTGATTCCAACCTCGGGTGACTTATAGTATGGAGTTTGTTCGTCCTCCCCAAGTCTGCACAGGTTTCTGCTGGGCGCTCCAGTTTCCTCCCACAGTCCAAAGAAGTGTAGGTTAGGTGGATTAGACATGGGAAATGCAAGATTACAGGGATAGGGTAGGGGGGGTGGGTTTGTGTGGGATGCTCTTTGGAGGGTTGGTGTAGATTTGATGGGCTGAATGGCCTGTTTCCATACTGTTGAGATTCTATGATTCTACTTACATAACTGTCTGGGGAAGATAGAACCACAGAGTAATGTCCCTTCGAGATGTAAGTAGATGTCTTATTTTTGAACTGTGTTGCCTAGTTCTGGTCTCGTCCACAAAAAGAAATATCTTTTCAGCATTCACTCTATTAAGTGCCTCAGGATCTTATATTATTCAACAAGATCACTTCTAGTACTTCTAAACTTCAATGGATACAGAGCTAGCAATTTTCTCAAAAAATACACCCTTTAACCCAGGCGTGAACCTTCTCTGAACTGCTTTTAACGAATTTACATACTTTCTTAAATAAAGAGACCAAAACTACGCATAGTACTCCAGATGTGGCCTTACTGATGACTTCAACATCTGTAACAAAACATCCCTTCTTTCATGTTCTATTCCCCCTGCAATAAATGACAACATTCCATTGACCGTCGTAATCACTTCCTGTACCTGTAAACTAACTTTATGTGATTCATGTACCAGAACATCCAAATCCCTCTGTACTACAGAGTTCTGTAATTCCTCTCCATTTAAATAACATGTTGCTTTACTAAACTTCCTGCAAGTTCACATTTTCCAACATATAGTCCATCTGCCAAACCTCTGTTGATTCACTTAAGCTATGTAAATCCCATTACTCCTTTTCACAACTTACTTCCCTACCTATTTTGTGTAATCAGCAAATTTATCCACCATACATTTGCTACCTTCATCCAAATCACTGATATAGACTGGAAATAGCTGAAGGCTCAGCACTAATCCCTATGGCATAGAACCCCAAAATGACTTATTTATGTAGAATCTCTGATTCCTCTTAGCTAACCGAGCCTCTATCCATGCTATCCAGACGTTATCCCCTATGCCATGAGGTTATAGTTTGATGTGACACCTTGTCAAATGCCTTTTGGAATCAAAGTGCATTTCATTGACTAGTTCTCCTCAAGCATGTGACAATGTGACCTCGGTTCAGAACTATTCATCCAGGGGCAACACCCTCCCAGTACTTACGCTGCCCAGTCCTCACAGATTCTTAATCAATACAGTGTGGAGCTGGAGGATCACAGCAGGTCAGGCAGCATCAGAGGAGCAGGAAAGTCAACGTTTTGAGTTTACTCCCTTCATCAGGACTCACAGATTCAAACATGCTTCAATAAAACTCTCTCTCATTCTTCCAAACCCCTGAGAGTATGGGTCCATTATCCTTGATTTCCCAAAAGAAATCAACCCTCTCATTCCAATCAATGTGGCAAAGCTTCATTGCAAACCCCAAAGGCAACTATACTGTAGACGTTGGAGAATCTGAGATAACAAGGTGTAGAGCTGGATGAAAACAGCAGGCCAAGCAGCATCAGAGGAGCAGGAAGGCTGACGTTTCGGGCCTAGACCCTTCTTCAGAAATGGGGCACCTACGCTCAGTTCGCACTAAACAACTGCACCTCCCAGTCGCGAACCATTTCAACTCCCCCTCCCATTCTGCAGACGACATGTCCATCCTGGGCCTCCTGCAGTGCCACAACGATGCTACCCGAAGGTTGCAGGAACAGCAACTCATATTCCGCTTGGGAACCCTGCAGCCCAATGGTATCAATGTGGACTTCACAAGCTTCAAAATCTCCCCTCCCCCTACCACATCCCTTTACTCACCTTTACTGGCTCCATCCCCGCCTCTTTGACCTGTCTGTCTCCTCTCCACCTATCTTCTCCTCTATCCATCTTCTATCCGCCTCCCCCTCTCTCCCTATTTATTTCAGAACCCCCTTCCCCTCCCCCATTTCTGAAGAAGGGTCTAGGCCCGAAACGTCAGCTTTCCTGCTCCTCTGATGCTGCTTGGCCTGCTGTGTTCATCCAGCTCTACACCTTGTTATCTCACTATACTGTAGCCTTCTTTTGACAGAAAGACCAAAATTCTACTTCCAACGTGAGGTGTGGCCTCACTGAAGCTCTGTGTGATTGAGGAAGGTTTCCTTGCTCCTGCAATTTAACTCCATTGCATTACTCTCTCTGAACACCAACACTGATTGTCTTTCACCACTTAAAAGATATTCAATATTTCTAATCTTCCTCCAAAAGCGAATAATCTCATTGCCCCCATCTGCCATCTTCTTGCTTGATAACTGAACCTGTCCACATTTCTCTTGGGCTGAATATTTTAATTCAGAGGGTGGCAGGGATAGTACTGCAGGTGGGCAGGGCTGTAATCTCCCTCTTCCAGTTGGTGTGTGGGTCTCCAGCGATGGTCCGGCTAACAGGTGATTTTCATTCACGCAGAAGCTAGATCAGAGTGGGGTCAGAATAACCTGCCTACCACCACCAGGTAGCCAATGAGGCCATTTAACTTGCCCACAATGACACGTCATCTGGAACTTTTCAGACTGAGGCTGAAGCCGGGATGATAAATTGCAGCAGGCTCCTGGCAGAATACCAAGGGGGCCATCAATGCCTCAGTGAATTTAACGCCCTGTGCTCCCAGCATCTTTTGCCAGAGGCCCACAGGCCTTGATATGGAGAGGCGCCCTTTCTCACAGCCGGGCAGCTACAGCCAATGTTTTCTAAACTTTTAATCTTTGCAAGTTTCTACTCTTCTCTCCTATCTAGGCAATTCTTATTGTTGACATTGGGTGAGCTTACTGTTCCATGCTGAAAGCCATTCTATTAGCCTGATTAAGTCACTGTCTCCTTGAAAACTGCCCCCTGAGTACTGACACTGACATTCTGGTTTCTTCATCAGTGTTTTCTCTGTACTGTGGGTCAGGACATGGTAAAAAAAAACATTCAGCCCTTTCACTGTCCTTTTCACTGCTTACATTCACACCCCTATCATTAGTAGACCTAGATACATTAAACTCAGCACCTCATCTGAGTCATTAACATCTTTCATAGATAGCTGAGGGCCCAGGATCAATGCTTGTGGTATCTCCCTAGTAACAACTTGCCAAGCTGAAAATTGCACATTTATTCCTGCTCACTTTTCTATCCTTTAACCAATTTTCTACTCATACTAATATATCACCCTTCCCAACTCTGAGTCCTTGTCTTGTGCAACAACATTTCTTATCTTATTAAATGCAATGCAGACAGCTGAAAATAGGATTTAGACCAAATGAGTATTTCAGCCTGCTGCTGAACTGGATCATTTTCTTACCTCCTTTCCCAGCTCTTCATCACGATAGTAAAGCTCATAGCTGATGATTTTCTCCTCTCTGGGTGCAGTCCATTGTAACTCAATACTAGTTTCAGACTTAGGGGTAGCTTTGAAGTTAATTGGTTGCCCAGGAACTGAAAGAAGAGATAAAAATATTGAAGTCAACCAACAAAAGGTGGTTATTCTAGACCTTCTGGCTCAATACTGTATCAGTTACATACAAACAAAAAGATGTACTTTGGTGTTTGGACATGGGCTTTTGTTTTCAAACATTCAAATCCCAAACTGCAAACTTCCTTTCTTTAAAGCTTGTCAAATTCCTCTGAATTGCTGGAACAATGTTAGAAAATTGGTGTTGATAAATTGTCACCTGTTTCTTAGCTTTTCTCTGATCTTTTTGTTCAATGGGTTGGTCAGACACTGCCCAACAGCAGCCATTTTATACATAAAATACCACAAAGAAGACAAGAGGGTACAGGAAACATCAACTGCTCGATTCAATGTGTAAACGAGAAAGGTTCATAAAGACAAAGCTAGCTTGCATTTACAAATACTCATTTAAAAGTCCAAGAAGTGCACTGGCATAGGGGTCAATTAAGTAGTTCAATGTTTTGGGATTCCACGTCAGCTTTTATTTGCTGATGTTATGTACAACCAAACTAACAAGACCAATGGGCAGTAGCCATTCAGTACGATAATCACAGTCTCGGAGTTGGATATTGAGGTGTTTGAGTCAATTCTGCAATTCTCAGCCTTCCACCTCACCTCATGCTAGATTAATGGCTGTGTCAATCTCAGCTTTAATTACAACTTCCTATTCCTAATTTACTGTCATCTGGAGAGAAAACGAAGACATGGTGGAGCCCTCCGGATATCTCTTCAAGCAGGAGAAACTGCAGTTTGTTTCACCATGGATGGTATCAGAGGGTCGAATTTTTAGCATAAATTGCCGAAGTCTCAATTTTGGTGAGTTTCACAGAGGGTTTCTCTTTGCAAGACGGACTGAGTTTTCACACACTATTTTCCCAGTCTTGCTTCATTACCTATGCACCATGCCCCTATGACATCCAAATCATAGAATGCAGAGCTGGGCTGAGAAGTGGCAGATGGAAGAAAGGAGCAGTCACTTCGTTGGGGTTTTTTTACAAACCCCCTAATAGTTGCAGAGAAGTAGAGGAGCGGATTGGGAGGCAGATACTGGAAAGGTGCAGAAGTCACAGGGTTGTAGTCATGGGTGACTTCAACTTATATTGATTGGAAACATTTTAGTTGTAATAGTTTAGATGGAACTGATTTTGTCCAGTGCGTTCAGGAAAGATTCCTGACACAGTATGTAGATAGACCAACACCAGGAGAGGCCACTTTGGATTTGGTGCTTGGCAACGAACCGGGCCAAGTGTTAGACTTGTTGGTAGGAGAGCATTTTGGCGGTAGTGATCATAACTCTGTTTCTTTCACGATAGTCATGGATAAGGATAGGTACATATGGCAGGGTAAAGTTTATAATTGGGGGAAGGGTAATTACAATTCAGTTAGGCAAGAACTGGGTAACATAAATTGGGAACAGATGCTGTCAAGGAAGAGCACCACAGAAATGTGGAGATTGTTTAAGGAATGAATACTGCATGTGCTCGATGTGTTTGTCCCTAGCAGGCAGAGAAGATGGGGAGCCATGGTTCTCTAGAGAGGTTGAACGACTGGTTAAGAGGAAGAAGGAGGCTTATGTAAGGTTTAGGAAAAGAGGAATGGAAAAGGCTCTAGAGGGATACAAGTTAGCCTGGAAGGAGCTGAAGAAAGAGCTTAGGAGAGCTATAAGGGGGCATGAGAAAACCTTGGCGGAAAGGATCAAGGAAAACTCCAAGGCTTTTTACACGTATGTGCAGAACAAGAGAATGACCAGAGAAAGGGTAGGGCTGATCAAGGATTGTAAAGGGAATTTGTGCACAGAGCCTAAAGAGATAGGAGAGGTCCTTAATGAATACTTTTCTTCAGTATTCACAACTGAGAGGGACCTAGTTGTAGAGGAGGACGTTGTGAAACAGGCAGGCAGGCTAGAGGAGGTTGATGTTAGTAAAGAAGTTGAGGAAGTTGAAGATAGATAAGTCCCCCGGGCCTGATGGGATTTATCCAAGGATTCTACGGGAAGCGAGGGACGAGGTCGCAGGGCCTTTGGCGATGATCTTTTCGTCCTCACTGTCCACGGGTATAGTGCCGGAAGATTGGAAAGAGGCAAATGTCATTCCTTTGTTCAAAAAAGGGAACAGGGATAACCCCGGAAATTACAGGCCAGTTAGTCTTACGTCAGTGGTGGGCAAATTATTGGAAAGGGCTCTGAGAGACAGGATTTATGATCACTTGGAAAGGCACAGTTTGATTTGTGATAGTTAGCATGGATTTGTGAGGGGTAGATCATGCCTCACAAACCTTATTGAATTCTTTGAAGAGGTGACCAAACACGTGGATGAAGGTAGAGCAGTGGATGTGGTTTACATGGATTTAAGTAAGGCGTTTGATAAGCTTCCCCATGGTAGGCTCATGCAGAAGGTAAGGAGCCATGGGATAGGCGGAAATGTGGCAGACTGGATTCAGAATTAGAAGACCCTTAGAAGACAAAGGGTGGTAGTGGACGGAAAATATGCAACATGGTGCTCAGTTATGAGTGGTGTACCACAAGGATCTGTTCTGGGTCCTCTTCTATTTGTGATTTTTGTAAATGATTTGGATGAAGAATGGAAGGGTGGATTAGCAAGTTCGCGGACGATACAAAGGTGGCTCACGTTGTGGATAGTGCGGAGGGCTGTTCTAGGTTACAAAGGGGCATTGATAGGATGCAGAGCTGGGCTGAGAAGTGGCAGATGGAGTTTAACCCTGAAAAGTGTGAGGTGATTCATTTTGGAAGGACAAACTTGAAAGCAGAATTCAAGGTTAACGGAAAGATTCTTGGCAGTGTGGAGGAGCAGAGGGATCTTGGGGTTCATGTTCACAGCTCCCTGAAAGCTGCCACCCAGGTGGATAGAGTTGTTAAGAAGGCGTACGGTGTGTTAGCTTTCATTAATAGAGGGATTGAGTTCAAGAGCCGTGAAGTTATGCTCCAGTTTAGGATTAGGGTAAAAGTTCGGCACAACATCGTGGGCTGAAATGCCTGTACTGTTCTATGTTCTATGTTCATTGTATCCCCCCACTCATTGTGGACAGAGCCATAGAACTCTGTCAGGATCGCCTGGGATTACTGGCACCAATGCCATCTTCAAAACCCAGCTGTGTATCAAGTCAAGCACTGGCAGTCTGCAGCTGCCCTACACAGTTCATTTTATTTGGCCAGGACATGTTGGGTATAGGGGTTGGATATAGGGTAATGCAGTCACTGCCCATGGAACATGCTCCAAGGTGCTGGTGACTTATGTTCAAGATGGAGGTCCAACGGAGCAAACACCAAGCTGGAGCCACCAGGTACCTGCTCTGACTTTCATGCCGGGAATTCTCACCTAGTTCCTATATAGCGGGTGGAAGGAAGGGAAACTACATATTAATGAGGTGAAATGGCATAATAGCAAGCATCTTAATGCATGCTAACGGTTGGAAAATGGAATTGTTAGGCTCTTGATTTCAGGAATCTCCTTAGTGCTGACCGTCTAATTTTCTCGCCGTTGGCCACATTGTTCAGCAACTGGGAAGGTACCATCCAGAGTGCTCACAAACGAGGGGCACACTTTCCAATGGGAGTTCACAGGTAGCAATTAAACCGCGGAAAACCTGCTGATTTTCTCTATTTATGCAGCCCTGGATTTCTGGCTCAGCTCCTGCACAGCTGCCTATCACTGTTGTCTCCAATTACTCTGCGCCTTCTGGTTTAAAGGGTCTCTGAAAACCAGTGGGAACCGTGCATTTTCCGACACAGCAGACGAGTCTGACTGCCTTTCTGAAACTCTGCCATCCAAATGCACAAAGCTTAATGTCCAGCAAAATGTCTCTGTTTGAAATGAGGCGGATCAAATTTTCAACTAGGCCTTTCATTTCCCCCCCACCCCGCCGTCTACAATATGAAGAGCTTCTATTACTCCTGCTGTTGCTGCTTTTGTGATGAGGCAGTGATTTGTAACAGCAGTTTGCTACTGTATTGATTGCTCCTTACGGTATGGCTGTCAGATAAAAGACAGCACGCAAACAGATTGTCACACTGATTACACCATGGCACGGATCTGATCCAGTTGACATGACACCAGACCTAACAGTTCTAATCTAATCTGATGTTAAATGGTTCAAGGGGGAAGAGTATTTATCAAGGAACCACCCTGCACATAGTATAATAAATTCAAATTCTACAGCAACCACCTACAATGTGCACATTTTTAAAAACATTGATAACATACCTACAGTATTACACAAAAGGTCAGGCAGAACATTAAGATGATCTCATCACTTTATCTGTAATGATTGCAATGAGGTCAGCCAGGTAGACCTCATAGAAAATGCATTCCCTGATTGGGGTTGTTAACCTGGTCCAATCAGGGAGCCCTGGCTGACAGATATAAACAGGAGTGTCGTAGGTTCTGTTTACTCTGAGAAAGCCAGATCAGTGTCAAGTCTTATGCATGTGTAAATAAGGTGACACAATACCACCCTCTATAGAGTTATTTCAATGTCTGGTGGTGATAAAATGTCTTCATAGACATTGTCCTGTTGCTCACCACCAAGGCAATAGCATATATTGATTTAAGGTCTTGTTGGAGCTTACAAGCTTCACTGTAATTGGGTTGTGATCTGGCGCCTTTTCCCTTGTTTGCTACAAAAAAAAGGTTGTGAAACGATACAAGAAGCCAGGAGTTGGCCACCTGCAGGTGGAGCTGTTGTAGAAGACCTCTCACAAATGTTGCTGAAAAGAGATAAACTTGTCACTCTGAGATGGTGTTGCACTTGACCCAGATACATTGCAGCTGGGCAGATTGCAACTCTTCCACTTCCTGCTGTGATTATACATCTGAAGGAATTTACATCTGAATGTATTTTCACAAAAGAACATAGTTGTTTTGATAGTTCCCAACCCCTGCCTGAGAAAACATGAAAACTTGGCTGTGGTAGCTGACCGATGTTATCCTCCCTAATCCAATTTAGATCTGGATTTGTATTAGAAGTGGCCAGTTAATACTGGTTAATCTGTTGGTCAGGAATTTGGCACCAGTAGTTTTTATGAGTCTTCAGCATGTACTCAGATTAGTCTGGAATTAAGTGTGGACTGTCACTTTGCATCATTGTATGTGGGTTTTACATAAAATCAACTTGAGCATTGTGGTCATCATCTCATTTGTTTTCTTCTTTCATTCTTAGACAGCTCCTGCCTCCAAACTCCTCACCCTCACAACACTTACCCTGCCCCATCTCTGTCCTCCCTAAATACCCACTCTCACAGCCCATTTCTCTTAATACACATGTTCACAGCTCCTGACACCACACCCCTTGACTCCCTGCACTCACAACTCCCATCCCCACACTCACAGCTCCCACTCCCTACCCTCACAGCTCCAAACCATCTCCCAACCCCCACCCTTGCAGCTTGCCCCAACTTCCTACCCTCACAGCTCCCACTCCCCACTCTCACAACTCCCATTCACCTCCCCTCACAGCTCCCAACCCCACTACCCACCCTTACATTTCACAACTCCCACACCCCACCTTCACAGCTCCCACTCCCTACTTTCACAGCTCCCACTGCCCAGTCCTCACTCTCATGGCTTCCCCTCACTCCCCAACTTCACAGCTACCATTCCCCTACCCTCACAGCTTCCGATCCCTCTACCCACCTTCACATCTCCCACTCCCTACCATCACAGCTCCCATTGTCCTACCCTCGATGCTTCTGATCCCTTTGGAAACACTCACATCTCCCACTCCCTGCCCTCACAGCTACCGTCCCCACCCTCACAGCTCCCATTCTCCTACCCTCACTGCTTCTGACCTCTTTACCCACACTCACATCTCCCACTCCCTACCCTCACAGCTTCCCCTCGCTTCCCATCCTCACCAAACCTACCCCTCACTCCCTGCCTTCATAGCTCTTGCTCCATACCAACCTCTATTTCCTCCTCCTTTATGAGCGCAGTTTTAAATTCAAAATGAAAACATCCGCAGGTTCATTGTTATGGTTTTCATTTTATTGCAGAATAAAGAGTTGAGGAATCATATACAAGTGACAATTCATGTTTCCATATGTAGAACTGTCAACATCCATTAGCATTGTGATTATGCTTATACATATATTTATATGATAATTATGTGCAATGGATTGATGTTTTCTTTTCCAGGCTTAATTACAAAACAATGAAGTTATTGTATATCCATGTGAAAAAGGCCAGTATAGGTTTTTGATAATCATGAGTAGTTAGAAGATGTGTACTAAATTCAATATGATTGGATAACATAGTCACATAATCCCAACAGAGTGCAGAACAAAGCCATTCGGCCCATTGAGTTCACACTGACACTTTGAACAGCATCCCACACAAACTTAGCCTCTGACCCTATCTTCACAACCCCACATTTTCCCATTGAAAACCCACAATTCCTTGGGCTCTATGGAGCAATTTAATATGGCCGATCTGCCTAGCCTGCAAATTTTTCAACTGTGGGAGGGAACCGGAGTACCCGGAGGAAGCCCACGCAGACACAGACAGTCACCTGAGGTTGGATTCGAACCTGAGTCCCTGGCGCTGTGAGGTAGCAACACTAACCAGTAAGCCACTGTGCCAACTTCATATGTATTAACTTGGAATGTAGACTATGCAAACATTGTTGAATAGAGATATGAGTGAGCATATATGTAACTTTTTGATTGGAAACATGTTATCTGTAAAAGTATAATAAATCCATTGTCGTTTATAGTAGTGTTTGTGTTGTACACTATTCTTGATGGGTACACCTCACAGGCATGCACAAATGAACATTCAAAGAAGCTTGAATCTTGTCTGGTCTAAAGTGGGAATAGATGGCTAAATTCACCTTTTCACATGACATAGAGTTCATAGACTCCCTACAGTGTGGGAACAGGCCCTTCGGTCCAACAAGTCCACACCAACCCATAGAGCATCCCACCCAGACCCATTCCCCTAATCTACACACCCCTGAATGCGATGGGCAATTTAGCACGGCCAATCTACCTAACCTGCACATCTTTCGACTGTGGAAGGAAACCCACACAGACACGAGGAGAATGCGCAAACTCCACACAGACAGTCGCCCCAGGGTGGAATCGAACCCTGGTGCTGTGAGGCAGCAGTGCTAACCACTGAGCCACTGTGCCATCCTGATCTCAAACCATATTTGAATCTCAGGGGTCTGCAGTTACCGTCACACCCAAACGGCTTTCTGAGATAATATCTGAGGGTGGGGAATTGGGTTTGTCCACTGGCAAATCACTTAAGTATTTCTCTCCCAGTTCAAGTGTAGGTTGGTGGTGTGGACAATTTAGAGAAATTGGATCTGAGGGACAGAAGTCTGAAATGACACAAGCATACTCTGGAGCTACATAACAGAGCAAGATGCATGGGGGGTACATCTTCGATCGCCATTTTTACACAGTGAGCACTGCCAGCGTGTTCTGCTAGAGTGACAAGCCTGTCCAGAAATCTCAGAAATATTCCAGGAGATCCATGCCAAGCTGCTATTCCAGCCTCCTGGTTTGAGCCTGCCACTGGGTGCTTTCCAAGCTTGGGCATTGAAGGAACAACCAGTGATTCGGAGCAGCACCTCCTCTAGTGTTGAGTCACAATGAGGAGCTGGGTCCAAGAACAATTGAGTCAAAACAAAAGATGTTTATCTGTCAGGTCTATATGTGACTCCAGTCCTACACCAATGTGATTAATTTCTCATCATACTTTGACATGGTCTGAAAGGGCTATTAGTCTTGGAAAGAACAGCACCATCTTCTCAAGATACCTGAGGATGGGGAAATAATGCAAGCAAATATCCAAATCCCAACATGGAATTCGAAGGAGATAACAAGGTGTACAGCTGGATGAACACAGCAGGCCAAGCAGCATCAAAGGAGCAGGAAGGCTGACATTTCAGGCCTAGACCCTTCTTCAGAAAAATCGAAGGAGCAGTTTTCGTCCTTACTTATTTTGAACAGCTGAGATTGCGACAAAAGCAGAAGTTGCTGGAAAAACTCAGCAGAAGGCATTTGACAAGGCTCCTCATGGTGGACTGGTTAGCAAGGTTAGATCACATGGAATACAGGGAGAGTGGCAGGTAGACAGGGGTAGTGAATAAGGTGTTTGGTACGCTTGCCTTTATTGGTCAGTGCATTGAGCACAGGAGTTGGAAGGTCATGTTGCAGCTGTACTGGACATTGGTTAGGCTACTTTTAGAATACTGTGTGCAGTTCTGGTCTCCCTGCTACAGGAAGGATGTTATGAAACTTGAAAGGGTTCAGAAAAGATTTACAAGAATGTTGCCGGGGTTGGAGGGTTTGAGCTACAGGGAAAGACTGAATAGGCTGGGGCTATTTTCCCTGGAGCATCGGAGGCTGAGGGATGACCTTACAGAGGTTTATAAAATCACGAGGGGCATTGATAGGGTAAATAGACAAGGTCTTTTCCCAGGGTGGGGAAGTCCAAAACTAGAGGGCATAGGTTTAAGGTGTGAGGGGAAAGATTTAGAAGCGACCCAAGAGGGAACATTTTCCACGTTTGGGGTGGTGTGTGTATGGAATGAGCTGCCAGAGGAAGTCATCTGGATGGGTACATGAATATGAAGGTTTTAGAGGAATATGGGCCAAATGCTGGCAAATGGGACTAGATTAATGTAAGATATCTGGTCGGCATGAATGAGTTGGACTGAAGGATCTGTTCCTGTGTTGTACATCTCCATGACTCTGTGACTGCATGAGGTCAGGCAGCATCTGTGGAAAGCAGAGTTAACTTCTGGTAAGAATATTCTGAAGGAGGATCACTGATTTCTCTCTACTGATGCTGCCAGACCTGCTGAGTTTTCCAGCAATTTCTGTTTTTGTTTTCGATTCTAGCATCTGCAATTCTTTCGGTTTTTTGTTAAGAATGATTGCAAACTCTGCGCAGGAAATCTGCCCACGAGGAAGTCCGGGGATATATTGGGTCAGATGATGTTGATGACAGGGCAGTAGTGCTTCTTGGAGACAAGGAGGAGAAATAACAAGAATGATTTTGTGAAATATTTCAGATTGAAATGTCCTGGAGGCACTGATTATTAGTAGCATTATGTTTATAGAGAGCAGGGGAGAGAGATTGTTCTTTGGCTGAAATTTTCTTCCTGAAATAATTATAAGACCATAGGACACAGGAGCAGAAATTAGGCCATTCAGCGCATCGAGTCTGCTCTGCCATTCAATCATGGCTGATAAGTTTCTCAAGCCCATTCTCCCGCTTTCTCCCGTAACCCTTGATCCCCTTGACAATCAAGAACCTATCTATCTCCGTCTTAAATATACTCAATGACTTATCTCTACTTATCTCAAATACTTATCTCCACACTATGCAATGATCAAACCAAAACAATCAATGTGCACTGTCTGGCTCCAAGTTTCAGCTAACTCTTTCTCAGAGTCTGTTTTTTGTGACCCAATCTCTTATGAAATTCAACAAATTTTCCAGTTCAATTGTCAGCTGATGATTGAAGAAAACCAATGATTACTGTCCGAAAGCAGTAAAGATTCACTTTGAAAGGGTGTGAGAATCAGCTCAATTGGTCCTAGGGATTACGTACATGGTAAAGAGGAGTCTCAAACCTGGAGTCTCCTCTTTCATGAACCATCAGTCTTAGGTCAAAGATGCCAAGCAACTAATCTGCCAAACACACTTACCTCCCTGCTGGGTTTTGACCTGAATCTCAGGTGACAGTGGCCCATCTCCAACAGAGGTGAAAGCCAAGACCTTGACGCTGTATGTGGTCTGTGGTATCAAGCTGGCAACGGTTGTTAGGAGGCTGTCGTCTAGGTTGTGCTTTTGCCAGTTGCTGACAGGTTGCTGTGGTTCCATTGTGTAATAGACCCGGTAACCACGGATTTGACCATTGGGCTCTTCGGGCTCCTCCCACTGAATCAGCATCGTGGTCGCACTCAGCATCCGCGCCTGCACATTCCGCGGGGAGCTGGAGGGAACCTGCTCGCCAGTCCTTGTCTCCACTGTCTCACTGGGAGGACCCTGCCCAATGGAGTTGACAGCTGAGATCCTGAACTCGTAATCGGAATATGGGCTCAATCCACCGATGCTGTAACGGAGGGTTTGAATGCCATCTATGGTCTGATAGAGAACATCCGTGTTCTTGGGCCGGTACTCAATAATGTAGTAGTTGATGTGATCAGGGTTACCGGAATCCCATGTTAAAGTCACACTGGTGGCAGTGGTCTCCACAACTATCGGAGTCCCTGGTGGCTTTGGAAGTGCTGGGAATATTAATAGTCAGACATGGTTAAAACATACATGAAAAGGTTTCAAACCAAGGTAATTCATGTTCTGACCCTGATCTGCCCACAATATAAAGCTATTCTCACTTGCATCATCCTTCAATCTCATTGAATTGAAGAAAAAGTTTGTCTTATTGCCAGTTAGTAGGATAGACACTGCTGTGGTTGGAATCAGAGAATCTCCACAGTGCGGAAGCAGGCCCATCGAGTTCACACTGACCCTCCGAAGAACATCCCACTCAGACCCAGACCGTCTCTGTAACCCTGCATTTCCCGAGGCTAACCCACCTAGCCTGCATGTTCTTGGACACCACGGGCAATATTAGCATGGCCAATCCACCTAATCTGCACGTCTTTGGACTGTGGGAGGAAACTGGAGCACCTGGAAGAAATCCACACAGAGGTGGGGAGAATGTGCAAACTTCACACAGACAATTGCCCAAGGGTGGAATTGAACCCGGGTCCCTGGTGCTGGGAGGCAGATCACTGAGCCACCGTGCTGCCCCAGCTCCTCAGTGGGAAGGTAATCGTTCAGCCAGAAGTTGTGGATTCAAGTCCCTGTCAAACAGTTTGGTTTATAATTTCAACTGAAGCTCTAATGCAGTACATGTGCTCCACAGCTGAAATCGAATAAGACATTAAACAAAGATCCCATCTGCCCTCTCAAGTAGACATAAATTATCCCAAAACATTATATCGAAGAGAAATGTGAGTTATCCCCGGTCAATCTTTATCCCACGTCCAACATCAATAACAATCATGTTACATTTTTCAGTAACCTGCTGTGCACAAATTGGCTACTGAGTTTCTTATATTACAATAATAACTATATTTCAAGAGAACTTAAATGGTTATAACGTGCTTTGGAACATGAATCATTTGATATCTATTTTGATTACCTTTCACAATAATCTGCGAGACAGTTTCAATCACTCCAAGACTGGACATTGCCACACACGTGTAGTTAGCAGACTCCCGGATACTGTTAAGCTCCAGAACATTTCGGCCGACAGGCATGTCATCCTCTGGTGTCAAATCTTCAGTTCCCAGCATCCACTTCACATAGGGCATGGGGGAGCCCACAGCAACACAGGTAATGTTCACACTCCCACCAGGCACAATCTCTTGGGTGATCGGAGGGCTGATGGAGAACCTAGGTGGAACACGCCGAACTGAAGGCGGGACACAGAAAGGTAACAACAAGCAAGAACATAAGAGTTGGCAGCATTTGAAAGGTCCAGCACAGTAACAAAATGAGTCCACAGAAAGCACATTCGTAGCACAAGTGTTGAGTGACCAGTCTGAGACCCATCACAGCACATTGAGAGGCACAAAAATTTATTAGTTAGTTTCTCATCTTAAATGCATGTTGGTAAGGTGGCAGGGCAGGGACAGAGTCGGGCAGAAAGCAAGTTGTGAATTTCAGAAATACAGGCACATGCTGAGCTCACAGTAATGTGACATCACTAGCCATTTTATTAGCATGGTCACATTTTGACTCGGACCCAGTGGCAGCATTCTACAACAGGAAAGATATAGGAAGAGATTCCTTGTCCTTCAAATAACTTGTTCAGGAGATTTTCTACAGCAACTAAAAGAACTGATCATGTAGATGTTACATTAAAGTTTGCACCTGTATAAGTTGATAAAGGAAGACATTCTTCACAATAGGGAAAAGACAATGTTAAAAACTCCACTTATCCCTTTTTTGAGTAAGGCAATCTGGGAAAAATAGGATCATTCTTTCTTCAAATCACATCACCACTTCACATCATGGAGCCATATATCAAAGGCATGAAATATAGCCTTTTCACCAAATTAACTTTGCATAAGTTTGCTCCAACTTTGACGGTCTTTCCTTTATGTAATAGTCTCCCTTCAGCTCCAAATGCATCTAGCTCCTGCACTTGGGCAGTTTTGGATGACATCATCTGAACAGGCTGGCCAACAGGGCTGGAGTGACATTCCAGTGCAATGTCTTTCGGCATCTCTGATTCTTTAATAATTGTCCGGTGATCTGACCGTAGCAGTCCTGCTCAACAATCCTCCAAAGTGAGAATGGTGACCGCTATGAACTAATGAAATAAGGAAGCTCGACCTTCAGGGATAGCTCAGTGGCTCCACAAACCTGCCCTTGTGGGAGCCCAGAGCTTCGAATGATGTCATCAAAAATGGACCAATAGCTTGGCATCACCATTGATAACTGAGCAGGCAATGGAAGAGTGTAAATTCACAGAGGCGGTTCAACCTGCTCAACAAATAAAAGATTTCCTTCTGACTCAGGATATTGGACCAACTAGTCCAAATATACTGTGGGATCCACGTACTTGCTGCGTCCCTGCTAGATGGGATCATCTTTAAATGCCCTTTAAGGATTTTTATGCAATCTAATAATGAGCTCATTTTTTTTTTGAAAAAGTGCCTCTATTTATTCATCAGATAGCATTCAGTGATGCTAAAGATATTTTTTGAAATGTTTGTGCCTGTCGGAATGAATGGCAGGTTTGGAGAGACTCGAGTCAATGGTTTTGGCTGCCTGATTTCATTTTTATCTCAACACACACACACAAGGGATACGCAGTGCTGATTTTGTTTTTAATAAAAGCCTGGCTGATATTGTCAACAGAATGTTTTTCTCTCCCTTTTCCATTTTGGTGAAAAGTTGATAGCTTGCACGAACTCCCACGTCCCTCCCCAACCACTAAAAAGTTCTGTTCACTGCTTAAAGTGACAGCAAAGCGGCCATGACTGAGATGTTGGCCTTATCTAACCCAGTTCAGTGTCACCGTTGATGGAAAATGAAACTATTGGGCGCCAAATCCATTGAAAGAGGAAAGAACTGCAACTGAAGTGTGTCTACTGGTTGTCAGCTGTGATGTGTCAGAGGTGGCCAGAACAATAAAGATGAGAAACACTAATGAAATTTTTGTGGTGCAGGTATATCAACTGTACGAAGCCTTTTCAAGATATTACAAGGATCCATCGAATAGATGCATCTATCAGTTCACAGACACCATGCAGAAGGTAGAGAGATATATAAATATATATATGCACATAGGAATATATAACTGGAGGATCGCTAGCATGCCCAGATGGATTGGGGAGGGACCCACTTCAATGCTGCGTTACTTCCAGCCGATGTGACAGAATGTGGCTCACATTGTCACATCGCAGCAGTCCTGGCAGAAAAAGAAAAAAAAAATCCAAATAAAAATAATAATAAAAATTAAAAGAAAATTAAAAACTCTAAAAGAAATGTTGACTACACCAACAGGTAGTGCATCTCCTTTGCTTGGAAGTGGATGCAGCCTCAAGACCTTACACAGTCGAACATGGATGCACATGGGACGAGACAAGAGTTGCGGCATGGACAACATATGGGGGGAGGGAAGGGTGGGAGATAAAAGGGACACTGGGGTTTCTCATGCAACACATAGGCGAGGGATGGGTATAAAAGGACTTGCCAGTAGTGACAGCCAGAGGTAGAGAGAGAGAAAGAGAGAGATAGATAGATAGATAGATAGATAGAGAGAGATAAGGGGATGAGATAGGGCAGGGGCTAACTGTTCAGGCACAGGTACTGTATGCACCAATATTAAGTCTGTGCCACACTCACTTCCCCAATCCACAAGTACAGGCCCACTGTAAGAAATGCACAGACTCGTAAACCTAGAGAGGTCCCACACTTTCGCGTAAATTACTCGCAGGTTTTTTTTGCACACTAAAATCATATTGGCATGTCACTTATCACCAGTTCCTAAATATTCACCCAAAAAGTGCCACCGATACAACATACTTTGGTTGTCCATGTTCCATCTACAACAGTTTCTGAAATTCTGTCAATTTCTCACCCCCTCCCCCAAACTCTGCTAACTCCAAACACAACAATTATCTGTAAAATGCTAGGAGATTGGTGAAGGGACCACTTTCATTCTTCCAATGTTAGACTTTTACTGTGGAGCAATAATGGTCCTCTGTATAAAATGGCTGCTCAGAGCTCCAAGTGAAAGGGATTTGGGGTTATTGGAAGAGCAGCAATCAGCAGACCCATCTGCCAATCTGCATTGCCAGTGAATTTTTGTTTCTGAAAACTCACAATCACCCATCTGCAATAAACCTTCTCTTGTCCACACTCTTTTGTCTTCATTTGTTGGCCAAATTGGTCAAGATTCCAGAATCAGTTGGAATCCAGGCTTAGCCAGGATCAGGTTTGAAGAGAAGACAAGTCACGAGTGGCCTTGGCACATGTTATAAGTTGCATTTCTGTGAGGAAGATGTCTCTAAGTCACTTGCAAGTGATTTTCAGAAGCGGGTATTGGGCTTGGACCATCAGGATAGTGGGAAATGGTCTCACTCTTATAACCACAGAGTGTACATGGTAGAGGATGACCAAATGGCAAAATAAATGATTAACTGTAAAGTACGATTCTTCACAGAGAAATCAGTGCTCTGCGGTGATCTAATTTTTAACACTTTTGGATAGTATTTCATTATTTGAGAAGTTAAAAGGCAATAAATGAGAAAACCTTGGAAAACAAACTTCAGATTCCAGAAAATGAATTTTGGATTCTTGTTTCTCCAAGGAAATGGTTCCTGGACCATACTAGAATATGCAGAGTTGGTGCCTAAGCCCTCAATTGATCAAACCTGTCAATGCCAGATTCTCAAAATGATTTTACTGTTTTTATCTACCCTCACTGAAAGTAGCGCCAACCTAATTTCTCCGAATATGGCGTATACCATGTGACACAACAAACAAAAATGGACCAGGTTCTTATGACTCAAGACCTTTCAGACTCAAGCTTACTGATGAGTTACGATAGCATTGAGTCAGACGGGATTTCTGAATCAATCTGGTGGCATGATGCCCTCTCCCACCTCCGCCCTAAACATCCTCTTGCAGATACAACATGGACATCAGAAAGTGGTTGGCTCATCAGTGGTGGACAGTGTGGTAAGCAGACAGTCCTACAGTGGATGCGCCACAGCAAAGCCACATGGTCCTCGCATCTTTCATATTGGACTATTACCACCAGCAAGCACCAGATGGGAGAGGCTCCAGAAACTTACACGTACAAGATACAGTTTGCAAAAGAGACGCAGAGGTTGAATGTGAGATGCATACATTGAGTTACCATGGTGATTGGGATGGGGGAAGGGAAGGGTTTACAGAACTGGCAGTAAATTAAAGAGAAGCACCGTCAATCTGTTTGTGATAGAGACTCTACAGGGATGTGTGGATCAAGGCTTGAGGGAAACAACTAATGAGCCTGAAGACTGAAAATAGCGTCAAGAATGGCAGTAAGGGTAGGAAGGTGGGTGAAGGAGCTGAAAAAGACACTTGCAAAACATAGCAGAAACTCAACTACCTTTAAAAGGGCCACTTCTGTAGAGAGGAATGGAAGTAGCATATTTGTAGAATGTTAACCAGCCAAAACGCAGGCAATTTAACAATGAATTTCTACAAATGAGCGGTGCATTTTAATGAGGTAATGGCACTGCCAGAGAATATATCCCTAGGCTCTTTGTTTGTGAGGGATTTTTGTCCAGTCCCAAGATAGGAGCGATGCTTGGACAAGTTACTCCTCATTGGATCATAAGGAACCTCCTCAAGCCTTCTCTGTAATTAAATAAGATCATGGCTGATCAGATTGTGTCCTTAACTCCTGTTTCCTGTTTGACCCATAACCCTTGATTCCCTTGTGGGTCAATATTTTATCTAACTCAGCTGTGAATATACTCAATGTCCCAGTCTGCACTGCTTTCTGTGGAAGGAAATTCCAAAGACTAGCGACCCTCAGATAAGAAACTCCCCTAATTTGTGACTTAAATGAGATTGCCCTTATTTTTAAACTGTATCAACTCGTCAGAAACTCCCCCACAAAAAGTTATATTTACCCAGCATCTGCCCTGTCAAGCCCCCTCAGAATCTTGGATGATTTAATAAGATCACCTCTCATTTTTACCTAATTTCTAATGAATACAGGCCCAACCTGCTCAACATTTCTTTATAAGACAACCCCTTCATCCCACAAATTGGGCAAGTGAACCTTCTTTGAACAGCTTCTAATATGTCCTCCTTAAATGAGGAGATAAGAACGATACACATAATCTACGTGCAGTTTCACCAATGTCCATACAATTGCAGCAAGACATCTCTATTTTCATACCCAAACCCACTTAAACTAAAGTCTCTATTTGCCATTCTAATCACCTACTTGCATGCTGACTTTTTGAGATTCATGTAAAAGGATATCAAGGTCCCTCCATATTGCAGCATTTTGCAATCTCTCTCCGTTTAGATAATATACTGCTTTCCCATTCTTCCTGGAAATGTGGACAAGTTCACATTTTCCCACATTATACTCCAAATGCCAATTTTTTGGTCACTCCCCTTGGCAGTCTCTTGCATCCTTATAACTTGCTTTCCTACCTATCTTTTATTCTGAGCACATTTCGCTATAATTCAGCTGGTGGTTTAATCCAAGTCACTGATACATATTGTTCATAATTGAGGGTCCAGCACTGATCCCTGGTACACTCCACTGGTTACTGTTTACCAACTCAAAAATGGCCCATTTTCCTGTCTTCTGAGAAAGCACGTCAACTCTGCCTGATCATACTATGATTTTATAAACGACCTGTAAATGCCTCCTTTGGAAGGATTCTAGTATTTATGAAATGAAAGATGATAGACTAACTAGCCTATAGTTTCCTGTCTCTCTCCCTTCTTGATGAAATTACATTTCTAGTTTTGCATTCTGCCGGGTCCTTTACAGAATCTAGAAAATTGTAAAAGATTCCAAACAATACATCCACTACAGAAACTCTACAGAACGGAAGCAGGCCATTCGGTCCTCAAGTCCACACTGACCCTCCAAAGAGTATCCCACCCAAGACCACGCCCTATCCTATCACTGTAACCCTGCCTTTCCCATGGCTAATCCACCTAGGCTGCACATTCCTGGACACTATGGGCACTTCAGCAAGGTCGATCCACCTCACCTGCACATCTTTGGACTGTGAGAGGAAACCAGAGCACCCACAGAAAACGTGCAAACTGAACCCAGGCAGTCGCCTGAGAGTGGAACTGAACCCGGGTTCCTGGTGCTGTGAGGCAGCAGTGCTAACCACTGAGCCACTGTGCCTCATCTGGCTCTATTTTAGATATCAGCCGTGATAGCATAAGATAGCCTATTTTGAAGGAATGGAGATAAAGGATTTTCTTCTTATTTTGCATGTCTACGATATTTCATTGATTGGGGAGTGCAAGATCAAACACAGAAGATCTTGATCAATGGATGTTTCATCATTTTAGTGTGTGTCTACCCCACAACCTTCAATACTGTTCCCAGTTAGCCATGTCCAATCTTATAATTAAAGCCCAGCCACTAAGCTGATGCTACTCTCACCTTTGCTGGTTCAAGCAAATATTGAGGAAATGATCTAGCTCACACTTCAATGTAGCAGTCAGGGATCGCTATATGTGTGATTACTGAATTTCACTATTAAGCTGGGGCCTCATCTATCTGTTTGGATATTCAAAGATACTCAAAGATTTCATTATATTGAAGAAGGGAGAGAGTTGCCCCCATCCTCCTCCATTGACCAACAGCAGCACATTTGGAGTACAGTAACTCACTGTAGCTTCTGGGATCATACTACATGAGAAACAGCTGCCATATTTGCCTAAATAATAATAATCACTGCTCGATAAAGTAAACTGTAGTACATTGAGCATTTTTTCAGAGGCTTTGGACAGATGTGACAAGGCACTCTGTGACTGGAAGTGATCTTTCCTCTCCAGGAGACGGGTATTGTTCATAGAATCTTACAGTACAGAAGAGGCCCTTTGGCCCATCAAGTCTGTGCTGCTATGTTATAGAGGTATGCCAAGTTGATTCTCATTGTGAATAGCATTGTGTTCATAATATAATCAGTACACACTCATGACCAATATAACATCTTATGTCACAACAAATGGCTTTTCTTGAGACTTGTATTTAGGACACCTGCTAACCAAGTTACCATTCAAGTCACAGAAATAATAATGACAAGGCTCGAGGGAAGAGTTTTATGATTGGTTCAGAAACTTGAAGGTCAAACCCAAGACACTGGGAAAAAAAGAAGCTGACTTCAATTTCAGTTGTGTTTTGCAAGTGTTCATCCATCAAAAGAATAGAGACCTCTTTTAATTTTGTTTGAATTTGGGAAGGGAAGGGAATAGTGTGTGCTGGAATATTCTGTGGCGACACAGTTTGCAGGATTCCGAGCCCTGATTCACAGAAGAATGTGACAGTGAGTACGTTCAGGAAGGGTGGGTGGTGGTGGGGAGAGGAGACGGGTGGGAAGATCTTCATCACCAAATAACCTCCACAAAGCAAGTTACACTGCGTCAGACACCAAAGCACCAATGAGCAAGAAGGCACAGATTATCTGCCATTTTGGCAAGAGTCATAATCTGTGCCAAAATGTCAAAAAACCACAATAATTTGCATCTTCCAGTTCATTACTACAATTAGATTACACCATCCCACTGAGAAATAGGGCTCTGGTTTTTAAATACACATGTAAAATTCAACTAGCCTGAATTACAGATGCTAAAAGGAAGAATGTAAATCAGGAAATTGAGCCAGCATATCAGACAAAGGCTCCTTTAAAATGGGGGTAACCTTCTAATATTGATATTCAAAGTGGCCTCAAATGCAGAATCCGTCATAAAGCTGAACCACACAGTACAAGGAGATCACAGCTGCTCTGAAAATAATTGAAGATCTACATTGAGTGCTGACTTCGATCCATAGTTGTTGGCAAATTCCAAAATTGCACTGGATTATGGTTGAGTTGGATAGCCCATACTATCAGCTGGGGGATAGATGTGGAAGATGTTAGTTAAGGCTAGCCTGTACATTTGCTCATAAAGCCTCATTATTAAAGGTTAACTAAAATAAATGTGCCCAGCCGCCATATCCTTTATGGTGTGATCGCTATATGATTTGAAATGGGCTGTAGACTTTTAAGAGGTGTAATCTAATCAAATGGAAGACAGAGAAAAGCAGCGCAGGATTGGAAGAGCAAAGACAAGCAAACATAGGAAGAATTCAACATACTAGACAGTTCAGTATTTCCACTGCACAAACTGTGTTCTAGTGTATAATGATAACCACCTGATACAGAGTCCTTTGGCATCTTCTGATTCAGAACTGTTATTTACTCCACAAAGAATAACTTTCACACACACACTGAATACTCAACTTGCAAACAGAAGCCCCATTTATATGATAGGTGCAAGATTTGACTCCAATTCCAATCATAACTCACCAACACAAGACTCCTCTCTGATGTTCTAACCATCATAAAGAACCATATGCAAGTCTGAAATGAGATCTAAGATACAAACTGGTTTCTGAATATAGTTATATGAAAAGCGGTCACCAGCTTCAATGCAATTATGACTGACACCTTCACAACTTACTTCTGGAACTATCATTGCTAGATTGTTGGATGGTCTTTTTACTCATGTATCATGTAAGTAATCTTGCTGTTCCTTTCCCTGCACGCAACTAAGTGGCAACCATTGACCATGCCCATTTACCACAGGCCAAATGGATAGTGTCAGGTAATCCTGCTTTAATTTGCTTTGCCTTTTATCTGAGTTTCTAATTTTTCCTCTGGGGAATTTGGTCACCTAAGTAAAAAAAAACCATGTAAAGGTGCTAGCGAGATTCCAAGTTTGCCAGGCAATCACTAGAAGAGCTTCTCCTCTCTCCAATTCTACACAGATACATCTAGATTCCAGATTCCCCCCTGAGATTCAGAATGAAGCCAAATTGTGATGTATCCTCTGGAAAGGCATGGCCAATTGCTGTCCAGGCAACAGATTTATTGGTCTATAAAGCTGTAACATGTTTCCTCAAATCAGTCTTCTTCACCCATGACAGGCTGCCACCAGTCAATCAGATTATGCAGCCACTGTTATTTTTTAAGAAAACAAATGCGTCTAATTGATGTACTAAAGGGCCATCTGTGTACTTCTATGCCAAGTGAAGAATATGCAGGCAAACTACACAACACAGCCAAGGTCAATTCTCCGGCCTGTCCTCAATTTGGCAAGACCATTAATTCATTTTTGCCGATAGCATCTTAATCTTTGAATTTAATTGTGTATTGCTTTATTGTATTGTTAATGATGCAAGTTATTGTCCCTCCTATGAGCCATGGCTGAATTTAATATGATGCCATTAAAGCATCATCAAGGCCTGACCAATCACGCTGAACTAATTGTGATCAGATGCAAGAAATATCTCGGATGCCTCAGCTTTCAATACAGGTGTGGAAAATGGCATTGGAGATGTGTGATTGTGGGAGGTGGGGGTGTTGGGAGGTGGGGCGGAGAGAGAGAGAACATTCAGCTACTCCTGAGTCTAACTCGATAGTTATAATAATGCAACAGTGAGCTGGACATGAGATGCACAAACCCACACCTTTCAAATTAATTAAATTCTCCCTGTCATTGAGTCAGTGAACCCAGCCTCAGTATGTGCTGCTGATGGGATGCTTCTTTACAGGGAAAGACAACCCTCAAACAACTGAGTCAAACAATTAGAGAAGAAATGGAGAGGGCAGAGTGGATATCCTTCTAAACCTTGTTTTCTACTCCAATCAGTCCATGTATTCAGCTAACCCTATAGATAGAATCCCTACAGTGTGGAAGCAGGCCATTTGGCCCATTGAGTCCACACTGACCTTCTGAACAGCATTCTATCCAGTCTCACCGCCTCCCCCCTCCCACTCTATCTGTAGAACCCTGCATTTCCCATGGTTAATCCATCTGCACATCCCTAGACACGATGGGCAATTTAGCATGGCCAATCCACCTAACCTGCACATCTTTGGACTTTGGGAGGAAACCGGAGCACCCGGAGGAAACCCACACAGACACAGGGAGAACATGCAAACTCCACACAGACCGTCACCCAAGGCTGGAATCTAACCAAGGTCTTTGGTTCTGTGAGGCAGCAGTGCTAACCACTGAGCCACTGTGTCATACACTGCCATTACAATTTACCACAATGAGATTTTAATTTTAGATCTAACTGCACTCCAGGCTTTCAGTACATTCTACTGCACTGGAAGCTTGGCTGACTTGAGAATCATCTTAAGAGGCAAGTAGAGCATCTTGCTGCTGATCTGAGAGTAACACGGTGTCTGTGAAGGTTGACTTTAAAGAAGACTTGGGACAAGAAATGTAAAACTGAACTTGAAAACCATTACCAGTCTGCGGAGAATCAGCAGTTTGATGTCAGCATTTCATGCACCTCACTGAGACTTGTCTTCACTGACTTGGCTTTACTCAAGTATGATCCAGCTTACACTCAACAAACGATATTAACAGAATAGCAATATCTTTGTATATGTTGCAGTTAAGCTTCTACAATCAGCATTAGTTCAGTTAACAGCATTAAGCAGTAGCCATAAGCCATAAGTCAATCATCTCAAGTTTCCAACATGTAAGACTTTTCCAAGGCCCAGATACTGTAAGCAGCCTACAGCTGATCAGAGATAAAACCAGGCTGTGAACCTGACTGCATGAATTTCCCAGTTTCTTCTGAGACACTGATTATCGCTGGGGTACAGAATTTCAGGTGTCTGCACTATCTTTCTACCTGATTCCAATGATCCATTTTACATGTGTCGACATATTTAAATGACAACAAGTAGCTAAACTTGCTTCAGCACTTATTTGACCACCATGTGCACTCTCCATCCAGGATTAATGAATGGCTGTCTTGAGTGAGAACCCATCAATGTATTACAGTCCATACCTGTGAGACCAACCAACTCCCTAGCGGATAGAATAGGACTTCTGGTAAACTAGAAATAGTGACAAATTACAGAGGTGTCATTACCTCCCTTTTTCGTGGCTGGTGACCATAAATGAATGGCCTGTAGTAAACTACTAACAGAATACAGACCTACAACAGCCACATTTTTCAACATTTAGGAAAGATGTCCCAACAATGGAGAAAACATAGATTACATAAACTTAAATAATACAAGAATTAATGTATTTTAGTTATGAAAGAGTAGAGAAACTACTAGTACAGTAGAGATTCACTAGGGCAGAGAATTCAAACATGAGATCTGACGCAAGTGTTCAAAATGATGAAAAGATGTTGATAAGGTAAATAGTGAAAACCTATTTACACTAACAGGTGAGCTAACCAGGGATATAAATTTTAGATGCTCCAATGAAGTTAGAGCTTTTCTTTTACTGAAGGAGGTTATTAGCATGTGGTATGTTTTTACATAAGCAGAATCCTGAGTAGCTTTTAATAGCAATACAGGTAAGTATCTGAAAAATATCAATTTACAAAGGAGTGAGGAAGGAACAGGGGAATAATATTAAGCGGACAGTTTTGTCACAGAGATGTCACAAGTGCAAGGCATTTCAATCCTTCCTCCCATGCTGTTATGCTGTACAGCAGAGACACTTCATTCACCACCCCAGTATAAAGCCTTTCAAAGAAACTACCCGATTCCCATTTCCAGTGGTTCCAATGAAAATGAAATCGGTAGCTAATGTGCAATGCTAGTTTAATGCTTCGGCAGTAAGTTAAACATCTAATCCATGACTCTGTTTTCATTTACTCAGAAACAGCATGTAGGCTACAATGAACTACTTGGCAGTCTTCAAAGGCCACCCTCTCAAAATACAACACAAGTTGAAAGCTGCTGATTCAGAATACTGGCCTGTTCATTCTATAGAGTACCAGTGTTCTGTCAGAGTGCTCAGTGCACCGTGACTTAAATTAGACTGTGCAAGCACTAAAGTGGTGTCTGACATGCCAATTGGACGGCATGTCAATATAATAATAAAGGCTGGTGCAGCGTTGATTTACTTTCACTGCATGTCACTCAGACAAGTAGCAAATAAGATTGGATATTCTTGCTTTTTATCCTCTGCTCCCTTCACCAAGGCTCTGCTAAGACTCATGCTGAGGTAATGGTTCCACAGATAGCAAAGGGCTCTGAGTTATTCATCCAATTGGCTAATCTTCAGTCACATAGACCTCCAGAGTGAGTCACAGTGAGACAAAAGTAACCCACACAACAAAGCCTGATATTATGGGGTTGCACGTTTGCAGGGCGGTGAACAGGAATAGAAACTTGAAACCATTTATTTTCTGCTGTTGCCACAACTTATATTTGAGCACATCACGTATTGAGTCTGAAACTAATTAGTTTTTACTATGATAGAAAGTTGCCTTTACACCCTGGGGAGGTCCTGGACATCATAGTTAGGGCCTGCGTTAATGACCCTCAGCAAGCATCACCACTACAAAAACAATGTCTTTGAAATCAGCAGGTTTTTTCATTCACTCCTGCAACATTGGAGTCACTGGCCAGCCAGCAATTTTTGCCCATGTCTAGTTCCCCCTGAGAAGGTGGTGGTGAGCTGCCTTCTTGAACCGCTGCAGTCTATATGCTGTAGCTATACCCACAAGGCCCATAATGAGGGAATTCAAAAATTTTGATTCAGCAACACTGAAGGAAAAACGATATATTTCCAAGTCAGGATGGTGACAGGCTCAGAGGGGAATTTGCAGATGTTGGTGTTCCCATGTATCTGCTACCCTTGTCCTTCTAGATGGAAGTGGCCATGGATTTGGGAGGTGTAGTCTGAGGATCTTTGGTGAATTTCTGCAGTGCATCTTGTGGATCATTCACACTGCTGCTACTGAGCATCAGTAGTGGAGGGAGTGATTGCTTGTGGATGTGGTGCCAATCAAACAGGGTACTTTGTCCTGGATGATGTCAAGTTTCTTGAGTATTGTTGGCACTGCACTGAGCCAGGCCAGTGGGGAGTATTCCATCACACTCCTGATTTGTGCCTTGTAGATGGTGGACAGATTTTAGGGAGTCAGCAGATGAGTTACTCACTGCAGTGTTCCTACCTTCTGACCTGCTCTTGTAGCCGCTGTGTTTGTATGTCAAGGCCAACTGAGTTTGTGGTTAATGCTAAACTGCAGTATGTCGATAGTGGGGGAATCAGTGACAGTAATGCTAATGAATGTCAAGGTATGGTGATTGGAGATTATTGGAAATGATCATTGCCTGGTATTTATGTGGTACAAATGTTACTTGCCACTTGTCAGCTCAAGCCTGGATATCATCTCAATCTTGTTGCTTCAGTATCCGAGGAGTCGCAAATGGTGCTGAATATTGTGCAATCATCGGCGAACATTCCCACTTCTGAGCTTATGATGGAGAGAAGGTCATTAATAAAGCAGCTGAAAGTGGTTGGGCCGAGGACACTACCCTGAGGAACTCCTGCACAGATGTCCTGGAGCTGAGCTGATTGACCTCCAACAATCACAACCATCTTCCTATGCGTCAGGTATGACTCCAACCAGTGGAGAGTTTGCCCGCTGATTCCCAATGATTCCAGTTTTGCAAGGGCTCCTTGATGCCACACCCAGTCAAGGTTGATGTCAAGGGCTGTCACTCTCGCCTCTCCTCCGGAATTCATTTCTTTTGACCACGTCTGAACCAAGCCTGTAATGAGGTCAGGAGCTGAGTGGCCTTGATGGAACCCAAGCTGGGCTTCAGTTAGCACATACTGCTCAATAGCACTACTGATGACACCTTTCATCATATACTAATGATTGCGAATAGACTGATTGGCACTAATTGGCCAGGTTGGATTTGTTCTGGTTTTTCTGGATACTGGATTTTTCCACAAATTTCCACATTGCTGAGTAGATTCTGGTGTAGTAGCTGTGCCAGAGCAGTTTGACTAGGTGTCTGGCAAGTTCTGCAGCATGACTTCAGTACTGTTATCGGAATGACGTCAGGGCCCATAGCCTCTGCAGTGTTCAGAGCCTCCAACTGTTTCTTGGAGTGAATCAAATTCGCTGAAGACTCGCATCTGTGAGGTTGGGGACCAGTGGGGGAGGCCAAGTTGGATCAGCCATTCAGCACTTCTAGCTGAAGATCTTTGTGAATGCCTCAGCTTTATATTTTGCACTGTTGTGATGGGTTCCTCCATCATTATGAATGGGAACATTTGTGAAGGCTCCTCCTCTGGTGTGTTGTTTAATTGTCCACCACCATTCACGACTGGATGTGGCAGGACTGCAGAGCTTAGTTTTGATCCATTGGTTGTGGGATCATTTAAAACTATCACTTGCTGCTTATGCTGTTTGGCATGCAAGTAGTCCTGTTTGGTGGCTCACTAGGTTGACAATGCATCTTTAGGAATGCTTGGTGCTGCTCCTGGCATGCCCTCCTGCACTCTCCATTGAAGCAGGGTTGATCCTTTAGCTTGTATACCAAAATGTATAATTTACTAATCATGTGATTTTCCCTTTAAGATATATGGAGTATACTTTGCAAGTAAATCATTTTCTTTCAACATTGCTTCCTTCTATGAATTGGAACTTTTTCCTCTTAATAACTTCAAATTTCTTCCAATAAAAGAACTGAGTTAAGGATCTGCAAACATGAACAGTGGAGTCAGTAGATCCTCATGAAATTAAGCAAAAAAAGGTCAAAATCAAACCTTTTGCCTGTAACTAGTCTTAATTATTATCTAAGTGCAGCATAAAGGCAACTTGCCGTGCTTTATTGAGCAAACTGTTGTCAGAAACCAGCAGGGAGCTCTTTGTCTTTCTAGCCTGTGTAATGAATTACAGGACAGAGCAGGGACTGCAGCAAGAGCAGTAATAACAACTCAGAATATTTCAAATGACTGGCAGATTCTCTTTCTACTCGGTGCTTCTGCTTTGAGCTTGAAACTATTTCACTGATTTGGGTGCATCCCTGCTGAGATTTTAAGTCCCAAATCCTGCTTTCCCTTGCTACTTGATATTCAATCGAAACATCACTGTCGTAATTCACCAAAACTGCAGACACACAGACAAAATATCTGGTGGGTTATACTGTGTGCTTATATGAATGGGCAGGAGAAAGATGAAGCAAGGTTAATTATAAAACAGATTGTTCACTTTTTTTCACTATCACCTTGCCACGGGACGTGTTTAATGAGTATCCTGCAGTGTGCTTTGGCAGTTCAATGTGCTGCACTGTTGAAGCTGGTGAAATGTTCTTTGGCACCCTTTCTTCATGGGTTGGACTTCCTACCGTCCTTCCATCATTGGGAAGGGGAAGGTCAATCATATCTGATAGTGTTCATTCATCTTCAGACAGCTATTGCTGGAAGCCTTCAGAGCAGGCAACCTGCCCTTGTCTAGTGTGGGAATGGAAAACAGGAAATTGAAAGAGATGAACTGAAATTCGGTGTGGCTTCCTCTACATCGGGGAAACCAAGCGGAGGCTCGGGGACTGCTTCGCAGAACACCTACGCTCGGTTTGCAATAAACAACTGCACCTCCCAGTTGCGAACCATTTCAACTCCCCCTCCCATTCCTCAGACGACATGTCCATCCTGGGCCTCCTGCAGTGCCACAAAGATGCCACCCGAAGGTTGCAGGAACAGCAACTCATATTCTGCTTGGGAACCCTGCAGCCCAATGGTATCAATGTGGATTTCACAAGCTTCAAAATCTCCCCTCCCCCTACCGCATCCCAAAACCAGTCCAGCTCGTCCCCGCCTCCCTAACCTGTTCTTCCTCCCATCTATCCCCTACTCCCACCTCAAGCCCCACCCCCATCTCCTACCGACTAACCTCATCCCGCCCCCTTGACCTGTCCGTCCTCCCTGGACTGACCTATCTCCTCCCTAACTCCCCACCTACACTCACCTTTACTGGCTCCATCCCTGCCTCTTCGACCTGTTTGTTTCCTCTCCTCTATCCATCTTCTATCCGCCTCCCACTCTCTCCCTATTTATTTCAGAACCCCCTTCCCCTCCCCCTTTTCTGATGAAGGGTCTAGGCCCGAAACGTCAGCCTCTCTGCTCCTATGATGCTGCTTGGCCTGCTGTGTTCATCCAGCCCTGCACCTTGTTGTCTCGGATTCTCCAGCATCTGCAGTTCCTACTATCTCTTCTAATAGCTCAACTGGTAAAGGCAAAGACTTTCTAAAACTGCACAGAGCAGAACTCCCAGTTTCAAACAGCTACCTGTTCATCCACCTGAGCTGGAGTAGTATGATAGTTTGGTCTCATTGGCTTGAGTGTTTTGGATTAAGGGCAGAGAGAAAAGTCAGCCCATTTGTTAGCGACAGGTATCTTTTGGAAGGCGTGTGTACTTTAAGTGAAGACAGAGATTGGCTTGACATGTGTTGTTCTTTATATTTCTATAGGCTGATGATTCACTCACCAAAATTATGCATTTCAGTAATACTCAGCAGGCAACTGACTGCTTGATGTTTTCAGTGATAACACTGTCCTCTTGTTGGGAAGGTGGGCAAAGATTTCTCTGCAACCAACTTTTTATTTTGTTTCTCTGACATTTCCTCAAGGGCCCTTTTTAACTCCACCAGATCCTTTGCTTCCTTTTCCCTCTCAGAAAAGGAGAACGTCAATTCTGTTTAGTGCTTCACCCCAGCTCGGCATAGACCAAGTAAATATCAGGCACTCTTTGAGGTTCATTCTTCTTCTGGGTCAAGGGCCCAAGCGTGCCCTGTACTAGGCAATCCTTTTTATGGCACTTTACAGCTTAACTGACCAAACTTTTCACATTACGGGAAGCAAGGTGTAAGAAACCACGACAGCATCTTTCTGACTTCCACCTTACTTAATCCACACATTATTCCCCAGTGGAAATAACAAGTACTCTTCAATATCAATGCTGCTCAAGTTGGCCCCTCCCATATTTAGGGCCTTGCCATATAGGCCCTGAAACTAAGCTGCTCTTCCGGAAATCTACAGCAGTCTCCATGCACTGGCCTATCATTCACAATGTGGCACACACAAAGCAGCAGTGTACAGTAAACACTCCACATCGGCTGAATTTGAAGTTTAAAACTCGTCTACACTATTCAGCATGTTTTAAAAAATAGAAGATAAACCGAGCCATAAGTGTTCTGCCCCTATCTTATGTTCAGGGATGGTGACACAGACACAGAAAGCCATATCTGTGCAACTAACCTGAATTCCAGGTACTTCTCTAGCAGGTTATCAAAGGAAAATGAGGAATGATTATGGGTGGAGTGTGCTAGCTCAGAGGGTGAGTAATCTATTAAATTCCTGTTTATTTACAATGAAAAAGAGATCAAAATTTTGGTAAAGTGAACAGGGATAGGACTTATACAGTTAATGATAGGGCCCTGGATAGTGTTGTTGAACAGAGAGACCTAGGGGTTTAGGTACATAGTTCTTTGAAAGTTGTGTCACAGGTAGACGGGATGGTTAAGAACACGTTTAGCATGCTTGCCTTCATTCCTCAAACATTTGAATATAGGAGTTGGGACATTATGTTGAGGTTGTGCAAGACATTGGTGAGGCTTCTTCTGGAGTACTATGTCCAGTTCTGATCACGCTGTTATAGGAAGGATATTTTTGAGCTGGATGGGGTTCAGAATGTTGCCAGGAATGGAGGATTTGTGTTATAAAGAGAGGCTGGATAGGCTGGGAACTTTTATTTCACTGGAGCATAGGAGGTTGAGGGGTAACCTTACAGAGGTTTATAAAATCATGGAGGGGTATAAATAAGGTGAATAGTAGAGATCTTTTCCCTCAGGTGGGAAGAGTTCAAAACAAGGGGACATATTTTTAATGTGAGAGGAGAAAGATTTAACAGGGCCTGAGGGGAAATTTGTTCACACAGAGGGTGGTTTGTATGTGGAATGAACCGCCAGAGGAAGTGGTAGATGCAAGTACAGTTACAACATCTAAAAGACGTTCAGATAGGTACTTGAATAGGAAATATTTAGAAGGATATGGGCCAAACACAGGGCAGTGGGAATACTTTCATTTGAGAAACCCAGTCAGCATGACAAGTTGGACTGAAGAGTCTGTTTGTGTGCTGTATGACTCTATAAAATGATAATGTGCTTATGTAGATTGCTGAAGCTGCCACCACAATGCAGGGATGCAAATATGATCATGTATAGCAAGAAGGTAAAGCACTAGTCTCAAGAGTTTGGGCTATGGCCCACATGGAAGATTGTGCATAATTCAACTCACCATGTAGTGAGAAAGCCTAGAGCAACTGAACTGATTGTTCGTTTTAGATATCTGAGATATGTGGAAGCGCCTGTATAAGCCAGGAACATAAGAACAGGAGTAGGCCATTCAGTCCCCTCAAACTTGTTCCACTATTCAATGAGATCATGGCTGTTCTGTGGCAAAACTCCATGTCCCTTAATATCCTTGCATAACAAAAATTTATCTATCTCAGATTTAAAATTAACAACTGATCCTGCATCAAATGCCATTTGTCGAAGACAGTTCCGAACATCTACCATCATTTGTGTCCTAACATCTCTCCTGAATGGCCTGGCCTTAATTTGTGTTTATGCTATCTTTACAGGAATTTTTACACTGGAGAAGAGAAGAAAATGTTCACAGGTAATCTTATTGAAGAGCTCAAGAACTTCAAAAATAGACACCAGATAAATGTAAGACAGATATTGCAGGGGAAACACAGCTTGAATTTTGGAAGAGGGAGTGAAAAAGCAGCTGAGATGGAACCACTTGACACACAAGGTGGGAATGGATGGAGTGATGGCCCAAGAAGGAGGTCAGTGATTAGTTTATTGATACAACAGCGATGAATCTGGAGAAAGGTTTGATGGAGGGCTATGAGAGATAATCAACAATGAGAATTCTCGGATGGACTATCGTGAAGTTTTCTGGCCCTATACATTCTGATGTCTCTTTTGATCATATCCTGAAGATTACATCCACGAGTCTCAAGTTTGCTTAATGTCCACCCTTATTCCCCAATCAATTTTCAAAAATCAGAGAGAATTCTAAAATAACATCAACATAAGTCAGTCACATTGCAATTATTTACTGATTCCTTTCTCAGGGAAACTTGGAAGACAACAAAGCTTCTTTCAAAGGCTGTCACTTTGACACCGTCCTTTCATATTGAGCAAACTTCACTCCCACAATGCATGTCACAAAATGTACCCGGGAACACCTTTCAAAATCTACCATCTCCTCCCTGTCCCATCCCACATACAAAGTTGTCTCATCAGGTAGTTATTATTCAGTGTAGAAATGTATACAGTACAAATAGATGCCTGGCAAGCTCCAAGAACATCTAAACACCTTGAAACCTCATTGAAATGCAGCAGGAACACTGTCTTGTCATAGCAGGTTTTAGCGTGACATAGCAGCATGCAGCATGTTGTAACATTCTCCCATCATGCACCAGGCAACAGTGTACAAGCGCCAAGGTATCATCACCACAAGGCACAGCACATTACCAAAACAAGTGGGGAAAAACTTTTGGGATGCAAAAACGGGGACCCACAGACTAGTGCAAATTATCTGAACTGTGCTGTGGGGTTTAGTTTTTTTTAATAAAAAGATTATTCATATGTAATGTGGGTTAAAAAAAGTAAAAAAGAAAAACACACCAACCTTCTCGTAGCTCTGAGGGATGTAGGGGGTTTGATGCGGAACACAATGACATGGGGAGAAGAGAAATAGGGGAAACACAGAGAGAGTAAAAAGGCCTCTTCAAGGCTTTTAGCTGCAACATCTACTCTCGCTAACGACCTTTGACCTTTTCGCCTAGACCTTCAAGAATCAATTTTTTTGTGTGTCCCCTCAATAAATTAGTCCTTCTGAGGGAATAGATATTTAACTCAAACAATTCCATTGATAAATCAAATTAAAAAATAAATAAAAACTAATGTAAAGCTGCTATATTATCTCAAAACACATAACATTTCCTTTATTCCCATTCATCTCTTTCACTGCTTTCCAGCGGCTTCAGAATTTTGAACTAAAAGTCCCTCAGAAACAAAATTGTCATTTCAGTCTTCTTCCTGAACTCTCAGCATTTAAGGGCCCCATCTCTCACCTCTACAGCGGCCATCTTAAGAAGTGAAAGAGATGTAGCTGTGTTTTTTTTCCATCGCTAGGTAGGAACAACCAACTCTTGCTCTCAGCTCCTGCACCAAGCGCGCGTCAGACTGTAGCTCTCTGGGCAAGGCCTCGCTCTACAAACTGACTGCCCACTTGTTGCTCACAGAGAGGAGTCCGCTGTTCCCACATGGCAGCCACAAATTCTCTTTGAACACAATCAAACCTCACATTGTCGCCGACTATGGTGGAAAGCTGAGAGAAGGATCAAATATCCATCACCCTAGCATTTTATAATCAGATCTTTTATAATCAGGAAAAGAAAAATCATTTGCATTATCTTCAATACATCACCAATGATCACCTTTCCATCCAATTGGTTTTTATTTCTTTCCTACTAGCATAGCTTGTCTAATGGCACTAGTTCAAAGAATGTTTCAAATAACATTTTACTTCTCCTTCTAATAAACTTCATCCATGACCTTCAAACCCTCAGAGGTCAAATCTTCAGCAGGATTAGGCGAACATCAAGCAACTGTCCCCAACACAGGAGTCAAATCGTTGCCTTAGTAACCACTTTATCCATTGAAGAGGGAGCTCAGGGGCATCGATAGTTTACAGGCACCAGGAAAGAAACACAATTTTAACAAAACAAATTACTTCTTATGCTGTGAGTGGTACTTTACATAGAAAGCATGCAAGAAGGATAATATTTTTTTAACAATTTGTATTCGGGTAAATTGACTGTCTGTGGAGTGAATTCATGACTCTCAGCTGGGAATGCTGATCTAATTACAGTGTAGCCATTATGTTAATATACTGCATTAATATTTCCCCTTTGTGTTGTCATTTCATCATGTTCAAATTATTTGTTACAGTTAAGGAGAGGACGGCCTCAAGCAGCTTTGTACTGTTCGAACAAGAGCAACAGGGAATATGTTAGAAATATATGCGCACGAAGGAAAATATATCTCAGAGGACACATAATCCCTGCCAAGTGGGATCAAGAGAAAAATTACACCCTTATGGTCAAAAGATTTGCTTCCTGTTTCAAGGACTCAATGACAAATGGGAGTTCTGAATGAGTCTTTGCCCCCAGGGTGGAGCACTCCTCTACTTCAAACACACATCAGTTGAATGGGAGTGAAAGACCTAGGAGAGGTCTTTGATAAGCTCATCCAATTGTCTAGAAACTTACCTTATTTTTTAACCAACTGTCACTCTGACCATTGTTCCCTGTGGCTGCACCTCCATCAGTCTTCATATCTCTCCAGAATCTTACAGACTTTTGTTGACTAGACACCTATTTTTTCATTTTCCTTGGTAACTCTCCTGGCTATCTGGTTGTATCCTGCAAAATGGGCCTTATCCTTCACTTAGGCTTCAAAAGGAAGAGGAACAAAAGAATATGGACAATGATTTCCCTTTTTGCAGTTGGTGTGGGCATGTCGTACCAATCAACTTGTTAGCTCTGCCACTGAGCTTGAGAATCAGCTTGTTAAAATTGACCGGTGATCTTCAGCCTATCATAGTTCTTGACAGTGGAGTCCACACTCCCCAAAAGCTCATGGCCAATCACAGGCTGGCAGCTTCAGGATCCTGAGGACGATCAGCTGAGGCCCACCCCTCAAGGAATCCAGCAGTGAGATGGCAGCTCTTTTGGTTCTTGCAGGATGGGAGTCATGGTGAGAGGGGAATGGGAGACCAAGACAGGTGGCCCCTTTCCTTGTCACAATCCATGAGCTTCAAGTTGGTCAAATCCCCTGATTACACAACCAATCACTTTTCTCCCCTGTTGAGAAGGCAGGTAAGAGGTTGGTGCTGAGTTGAGGTACTGAAGCAGCTGTTAATTGACTATTTTAGGGTCATAATTGATGGTAGGTCAAGAAAGTCACGTTGCAGGGGTTGTGTCACAAACAGGTGGATTAAGAAAAGCCCCAATGGGCCTTCTGGCCCAGAACATAATTGATCTGGTTCGAAAGGGGAAATGCAGAGGGAGGGGTTAGATGGGAGGTCTTTTTTGATTCATTCATGGGATGAGGGCATCGCTGGCCAGGCAGCATTTATTGTACATCCCTAATTGCCCAGAGGGCAGTTGAGAGTCAGCCACATTGCTGTGGGTCTGGAATCACATGTAGGCCAGACCAGGTAAGGATGGCAGTTTCCTTCCCTAAAGGACATTAGTGAACCAGATGGGTTTTTCCAACAATCGGTCATCATTAGACCCTTAATTCCAGATATTTATTGGATTCAAATTCCACCATCTGCCGTGGTGGGATTTGAACCTGGGTCCCCAGAACATTATCTGGGTCTCTGGATTAACAGTCCAGTGATAATACCACTAGGCCATACCCTCCCCTAAGTGCTAGGTTAGGTGCAAGTGGGCCAACTTACCCAATTATTTCCACTTCTTGAAACCTCTCCCAGGCGCCAGGGAGGGGAAGGTTTCACCCATGGAGACCACCAGAGGATGAAACAAAGTGGATACGCCATTAAATCATGTGACTTCTGACTTTGTCCATCTCAGTCTAACACCGGTACCTCCACATCATGGTCTTTAAGGGTAAGACCTGGCACAGAGCTAAATGGCCTCCAGAGTGTTATAAACGTCTATGATAATACCATACTTCTTCTCTCCTTCCTATTAGATAGATTTAATAAGAGGTGTTACCTTAATGTACCTGTTTGTATGCCCTGTACAGGATTTGTAACAATACATAGGTGGATTGGAGCTCAGAAAACCTAAGCACTATTATATTAAATCACTGGAAACAGTAGCTTCCCTGAAGCAAGATTAAAATCCTTCTCACTTCCAAAATACTTCCTTCTGTTTTATTAATATGGGTCACTGCAGAATTACTGCCGATCTGCAACTTAAAGTTGGTAGAATGAGATACATTGTAAACTGGAAAAGAGTTATCAATGGTCAAGAGTGACCAGGTCTCATGTCAGGGGAAGCTGTGCTCAGCAGTTCAGTAAGGGAGTCTAAGCAAATGTCTTCTACCATTTTTATTGCAAAGAATTGGTCTTTTGGCACCAATACCAGAATATCTTAAATACCAGAAATCTTGAAGTAGCTACTTACTTTTGCTACCAAAGATTTGGTTCCAATGTGCACTGTGATATGGGGGGAGTATCATATTCTTTATATAAAGCAAAACAAAAAGGACGGGGGCCAATCATCATCCTTTCATGTCCCAAGGATGAAATTGGAATTGAGCCCAGACAGATGGAATGAAAGTCTTCTTCCTGTCAACTGTTAAAGAATCCAAAATTAAGTGAATCAAGCTCCAGTTCAATGGAGCATCAGAGGAGTGGGAAAGTTGAGGTTTTGGGTTTACATCCTTCATTGAGTCCTAATGAAGAATCCTGACCCGAAACATTGACTTTGCTGCTACTCTGAAACTGCCTGACCTGCTGTTGTTCCTCCAGTTCCAAACTGTATCGACTCGGACTCCAGCATCTGCAGTTCTTGCTATCTTCCAGTTCAATGGATGTAAGTTCACAGCATAAAACTGCTCATAATTCAGCACATGATTCAGAATCAATTCACACAGTTGGGCAGTTCCATTCAGCAAGGTTATGAGCGAAAAATGCAATTGAGATGCTGCAACTCTCCACTCAGGAGTCCTCTTGTGCTGAGGTTGAAGACAGGGTTTGCCTGCACTGGGGCACAAAAAGGATTGTGTGTGGAGGGACAAAATTCATGGCAGGCAGTAGCCTAGAAACATCACCTCATGGGAAATTCTTAGTGGGATGCAAATGAACTGGTCACACTGGCCATTTGCAGTAACTTGCCAAAATAAAAACTCTGCAACATTTCATTTTAGTTTTCAATGAGAAAAAGGTGAACTTGTAATGCAAAAAGGCAGTGGTAAGATTATGGTTTTCCATTGAGATATGGAATGCTAGATTGCCCGAAAATATGTTCTCCTCATCTTGGTGGACGTCAAACGCTCTCCTCTCCTGGGGATGGAAAAAGATGATTCCATCAGAAAGTCTTAAAGATCTACCTGAGTACATTGGAAAGAAGTCCCAGTTATAAACCAAGTGCAGCGACCAAGTTCCTTTGGCTGGTCGCTATGGGGTGGCATTGAGGAGAGGCAAGGCTTTTCCCTACAACAAGCACTGAAAGGGAAAGGTACATTCGCACATTCTCAACTTTCCCCATGGCGATCTCCTGCACGATAACACAATTCTCATCATGGTTGCTGTGCTGTTTTCGGGCCAATCACACCAGTTCCTTCCAACCTGAGACTTTGGTCTCGGGGTTTATGGGATTATCAAAATTCTGCCCCATGAATGCTCTCAGGAATCCATTATTCCACAGGTGAACCCACTCGGTCTTCGTCATCTGTTCCCAGACAAAGATATTTTTGGATGTTTTGTCTGTTATTACAGTATAACCTCCTGAGGCTGCAAAGAAGCCAGGATAATGCACTCAGTTCACCAAGATTTGCCTCCCATCAGGGACTGATATGCAAGATGCAGGTTTCTAAAGGGTTACCTGCTATGGTTAAGCCCATCTGATACCAACTGCAGAATAGGTCTCAATTCCTTCCTGTTACCCCTAACGGTGCCTATTGCTTGAGCTAAACAGTACAATGTTGCTTGCCAACCCCTCAATTAACATGTCCTTCTCTGGATATAAAGAAACACTGAATTGGTATTTGGTATTCAGCCTCAGTTAAAATGACAACACAAGATAAGGAGAAATACTCCACATATTTTAGGCAGCATATTTTACTTAACACAGTCTTGCGTTCTTAAAGTAATTGCACTGGGTTGATGACAACCTATATCACAGTTACAATGACCAGAAAGGATTGGGAAAATAGTTCAGAAAATATTCATTTTTGTTCCAACTTTACAACAGTCTCAATGGGGGTCAGCTGAACCAGGCTGAGATAAAACCTAGTGCTGTGACAGAGCAGAGTCTCTCTCTACATCAGATGAACTTTGACCAATTTTCGGAAGTCTACAAGCTGCATGCTGCTTTTGTATGCAAGAGAAAGACACCAGATTTTGTTATCAGCCCTTTTCAGGATCTTGGCCCAGTGTAAGGCTTTGTTAGTAGAATCAACAATTCCCAGCTAATAGTTATGCAGTCATTTCTGGAAGGATCTGGGTAAACAATTGGTAGCTTAGAGTTTAACAGAAACCTGATTTACACAAATTTGTGAAAGCTATTTCAGGGCAAAATATTTTACCATTTTCCATTCTTCTATAATTAATAATCACTGAATCAAAGTCCAAATGATAGAAAAATACCTTAAATCATTTTAAGTAACTGGAACCAACAATTTGTTAAATGCTTTGGAAAATCCACTGGCTGTTTCTTCCATTCCAGCTTAAGAATTTGTTAGCCATTATATGTTTCTACACAAGGTCCCCATAGTATGTTACTGTGGTACAGGACTTGAGAAAAATTTTAAAATGTAAATGTTTTAGGAAATGTGTCGCAATAAACATTTAAATAGCTGTTAAATTTGTAGTTTCAATATTATGTACACTCAAGGAGAATGAATAATCTTAACTCTTAAGGGTCTTTAGTAAAAGGAGCCACTATTCCATGGGTTAGATTTCAAATATGATGGGACTGGGCTGAAGTGATTACAGACATGGGTAAAATAAATGGGAAGTGAATATTCCAAACAAATGCACACTTTATGCATTAGAATATGGTCTTTGGATAAAAGTGGTCAAGGCTGGAATGGATAGAGATCCAGTGAGGTCTGGGACCTCGTAATTGCTGTCTTTACACATCAACTCCCCTGGTCTAAATCAAACACATTGATAAGCTGCATAAAGGGCTCAGTTAGCTCCTCCCCTTGCTGCCTACAGATTATAGCCTATCTTTAGACAGAACAGGGGCGTATATCACAAGATTTGAAGGAATGAGAAAAATCTTCGTCAAATGACTGGGGTGTCCTGCAGGTTCACCAAGTATAAAGAATGGCCCAAAGAAGTGCAATTGATTTAGGAGCAACAGTGATGCTAGATGGTCTTTCATTTGAGTGGGCCCCAAAATGCATGCTGCTAAATTGGACACTGTCATGATGAAAGAATATTTCTTGTTGTTTTTAAATCCTTCCTACTATTACATTTCACAATCAAGCAGCTACAGGTTTCTGGTGAAAATAACTGATAGCACTTGGGTGTGTATGGTTGAGGGTTTTAGCACACACATCTTATGGCAGTTCAAAGGGATTGCCAACTGATCATTTCTATCAATCTCATGTATTAGCTCCATTTTTAAATTAAACAGAACTGGAATACTGACATCACGTGGATATGGCATCAATCGGGTAAATTTCAACTCTACAGTGTTCACTTGAACATCTGAAAATAGCTGTGAGTCTAGTTGCTCTGCTATGTCTGATCGAGAAGCTTCTCAACTTGTTTCCTTTGGTTTTAGGCTTCTCTGTGGAGTTTAGATGATTTCTTGCTGAGTGGGTAGATTACTGTAGCCAACTCAGGGCAACTCACCATAGAATCTTTTGGAAGATCTTCCAAAATATGGACAGTAAGGAAACCAAGAAACTACTTAATATGATAATTGTATAGTTGCTACAAAGTGCAAAATAATTTTGCCTTCTTGTCTGTTTTACTTTGTTCCCTAGTTAAAAGAGCTTGTTTTGCAATGTTTGACAATTACTTTAAACCATTTCTTTCACAGGTATTAATTTTAGGAAGAATTGCTGAGACAAGCATTACTTTATTTACTTTTCATGTAAAGTGGTATCCATCCACAAACTACAAATTGTTCACAACCAGGGCGATGCAATCAGGCTTAGAACGTGAGTCAATTCGGGAAAGAATTTAAAATTTGTACTTGCGATTCTCATCCAGCATTTCCTGCGCTGGAAGCACAAGTTTATTATCTGATTATATCTTGTTTGTAATTTTGTTTGAAAATGATTTGGTACTTTAATTAATTGAGCCTTGCCCTGCAATCTTTAACTTGCCTGCTCAAATGAAGACTTTGGACCAGTAGGAGTGGCGAGAGATGCAGTTTCAGCAGGATGTTTTTCACAGAGACTGAACGAGTGGCTTCACAGCATTGCCTGGTCTAATTGTATAGTGACATGGCTACCGTCTTCTCTTACAAGGCATACAAATTCTAGAGGTCCATACGGGCTCAGGCATCAGCCAAATGAGAAAAGCCAGGTTAATGTTATGGGCACAGTCCCTTGATCAGAGTTTTGTTTGGGATTCTCACAAAGGCTATTATTCTAGGAATGTAACTGAGAGGATAAGGGTGATTCCTGGAGGCTGAGGCAAAGGCTGAGTGACCTATCATGGGCTTCCAATCCTTTGTGTTTCAATTTGTACTTAGTCTTCAACCGTTCAGTTTCTACAGGAAGGTGCATTTTGCAAGGATGGTGTCCTGTTGTGGAGCTCAGCTGGACATGTGGTGTCTTCTGGTGACTAATGTCAGGGGACAGGGAAGGCTCTGGGATTGGAGTGTCCAAGACACAGTGCGGCAAAATTCAGAAGGATGATACCTGCAGTTGATTCTCAAAAGCCAATGGGTATGGCTTTCTGACAGGAGACCAACTTCGAAAAAACACATTGAGCAGCTTGATTTTTATTTTCATTCAAGAAAATCAAAAATAGAAAATGATTTTTTGCTGGGAAAACATGTAATTGAGTCAGCAAAATTCCTCTCAGATAATCTTTCTCAGAAAGCTTGAATTCAACCTAAGAGGAATATACGCCCCTGTGCTGACCTGCTTTAATGGAAAGCAAACATTCAGGAACTAGAAGAAGTCAATAGAAGTTGTGTTAGAGGCCCAGCACCCTTTATTGAGTGGGTGTTGAGTAATCAGCCGCTCCCTACCTCTCACATAAAGATTAGCGGGAGGAGAATACCGCACACCAGCGTTGTTCGATGCCACACACTCGTACTTCCCCTGGTCGGTTTCTTCGCTGTTCTCGATCTGCAGGGCACCTGTCAGGAGACAAACGGCAGCAGGGAGAATTAAAATCCTGGGACTTCTCACATGCTGAAATGGCTGCATTTCCCTACTGACATTCCCTCAATGCCCTGCTCAGATTGCAAATGCCGATCTGTCACAAGCCGCGAGACCTGCTTACCCAAGGGTAGGAGCATGGTGTTGTTCACCAGTGAGGTAGCTGGTCAAGCTTTTGGGGCTAGCTACCTACTCGCATCAGGAGGGATCAGTTTCTTAATCCGCCAGCTCTTTAGAAACACCTTAGGACCTCTTTTCAGCTGATTTTTCAGAGCTTCCTCTCCCCCACCCTAGGACACTCTGGAAATAATGTCCCTACCTACCCGCGACAGTCAATGCCAATCACCACGGCTATAAAAATCAATGATGCCCACAAACACACACTGATCAAATGCTGCAGAATGAGCATGCTCTGGTCAGCTCTAGTCCTGCAGAGAAAAGAGTGGGAAGTGGTTCTGTTGAAAATTTATGCAGTTTTACCTCATTTTGCCTCCCAACTTCATGCCAACAGATACTGACAGTTTGTAAAAGAAGGTAAAGAATTAAGTTCTAATCAGCAGCGTGAACAGAGACCAGCATCACTACAAGTAATCAAACTTGCTCCCAAACCGCGTGGCATGGTCGTCTAAACAGGGCACAGAAAGTTATGAATATCGTGTTCGCCTGTTAAAGGGGGCCATGTTATTTAACATGGACCAGCTCTGGTTTGAGTCCGCAGATTTACTTTGTGCTGTAGAATGAAGCAGAAACACCCTGTGCCTGCTCCTTGCATTGAGAGAATAAAAGATAAATAAGCAGTGGATGAGCATCTTATAGGGACCCAGCTTAAATCTTGGAGGGCTGGAGCTAGAAGCCTCCTCTTAAAGTGGCAGTGGCTCTGCCTAGGTTGGCCCTCACTTTCTTCTCAGGTGGTAATTGGCAACCCTTGAACAGGAGGCATTGTCTATCAATCTAGCTTGGCATATTCTCAGTGCCCATTTTCAACTTCTGTGTCGCCCAACCTTTAATGACTGCCACAAAGTTAATAAATCCCACTCCACAGTCTGTGGGGGGTAGAGGGGGAAGGATACAATGCTGAACAAACAAGTTTCCAGATAGAGGAATATGGCCCCTTGTTGTGGATTAGATTGAAGATGCTGTTTATGATTGTGTTTCGCACAGTCCAACCAGATGGGAAAATTGCCTGGGATCAGCATTTAATATAAATCATTCGGGGAAAAAGAAATATTTTGGCATTTACAAAGCTAAACAAAAATAATTTTCTGCGACCTTTCAGAGATTTAGTTTCTTGCTGTCAGTAACAGAGACCTGTCTTTTTGATTTAAAGTCCAGCCCTTTACATGGTCACCCCCACCCTCCTTTCCCTTTACTCTAGCGTTGGCACTAGTGGCTTCACGCCCTCACCCCAAGCACACAGACAGATTTCATGTCAAGAGATAGTAGGAACTGCAGGTGCTGGAGAATCTGAGATAACAAGGTGCAGAGCTGGATGAACACAGCAGGCCTAGCAGCATCATAGGAGCAGAAAGGCTGACATTTCGGGCCTAGACCCTTCATCAGAAAAGGGTACCAGATTTCATGTCAAGCTGCTTTATTGCCTTGGGCTACCCTCACATGATTTATTCCTACAATCACCATCTTAAAGGGCATCTTATAGCTGGGAAAAACACATCTGAGGTCATAGGATCCTTTCCTTAATGAGGGACTGTGTCTTGAGTTGCTGGTCTCCAATTTTGAAACAGTGGGAATTATTATTCAGACAACGTTCAGACATGAAAAAATATCACACAAAGCATCTTTCTAAAGTTTCTTTGTGAGGAACTTTCTGGATTTTCCCTCTAGTTTTCATTCCTTCTCTTCACAAAGCGATGCTAGTTGCTGGATTGTCACTGATCCAAACAGCCATTCGTCATGACTATTCAACTATGTAATGGCTTCACTGTCGAGCATATTCTGTCCTCACTTGGTGCCAAGCTCCTGGTCAACCCTATGAGCAGAAGCCAGGTTGACTTTTCCCTTTCTCTCTTCCTTGGAACATTATAATGAACTGAAATGCCACCTGACAGAAGCCAGGCCTCAAACTAGCCCTTGTTCCTTTTCTCAGATGAGATGAATGACACTGGACCCTTCCGAATGCATGGTAAATTTTGGGTGTAAACCACAGTCCCAATACACTGTGGTTCAACACTGGTTCCGTGTCTGTAAGAACACCAAGCCAACCAAGGTTTATTACCTTTTCATTCAGGAATGCCAGACACCTGCCAGGGGACAGCTCACAGCATCTGCTGTCATGTGAAATTTACAAATGATGATGAAGAAGAAGAAATTGAAAAAGCTGGCACCCAGTGCATACCATCAGTTTTTGACTGTGCAGTGACAGAAAACACTTTGCTAACTAAGATAAGTGTTACCCCATAGGGATGATATTGAGAACTCAGTTGATGGACTACACTGTCTTTCATGAATTATGTGGACTTTGGAATAGAGCATGGTTGCTGCTCCCCATTGGAAAGAGTTTACATCGTCATCAAACAGCTGAAGCTCTAGCTCAAGATGTTAAAGTTGGCTTGGAGGTCAAAATTTGTCTTTTCCGTATGTTGGCAGAGGTCATGAATGAAGACCACAGGAGCCAATGTGCAAATAGAAACACCAGGTTCACCAGTATCTAGTGAATTTCATTAATCTTAGGAAATGCAAAGATACAATTCTACCTCTGAAGTGGTTACTCATCCTTTCTCTGTGGGCCCCAGTAAGTGATAGATTTAATCGTTACAGAAGAGCAAGATACTCTCTGATGCTTCATCATGGCTGACCTTTTTATTTTGGTCAGCCAAAATATCGAAATGGCTGAACCTGATATTGGCCTGGCCTACCTTCACACAACAACTCACCTTCCAGCAGTGCTACTGATGACCAGTCCAAGGATGGAAAGCCAGGCAGAGGTTTCCCATTCCCCAGCCCAAAAGCTAAGTGTAATGCCTCAATGATTGCTGCCCTGCCTGAATTCAGAACTGAAGCCAGGGCCACTGACACATGGGGAATTGAGAGAGGGGAAACCTTGACAAGTCCATTTACAGGATTAGGCAGTGAAAGAGACAAGGGTGATTTCCACAGTCAGTTCTGTTTTCAGGCAATGCAACAGTGAAATTACAGCAAAAGGCTGGATATGCAGGCATCAAGAACACAGTAACATACATATCTAACACTGAAATAATCTATGAGCTGTGGGTTATTGACATTATAAATTCTGCCTTCTCGTTAATACACAAAGCATAGACCTTTGCATCACTGGATTTAGGAAAAAAAAGATCATTTAAAAGAGCACATGAAAAACACAATTTTTAAAAATCTCGTTGGTTACACAAATCAGTTTGGCAACGGCACTTGTAAGGAATCGTGTTTGAGTGCCACCTTGATACGAAGCCACACAGCCGGGAAGCATTTTCCTTGGATTACAGGTCATCTCGTCTTCCATGACGGGTTCTCTACAAATTTAATCATTGAAACTGTTGCCAAAAAAATGTTCCTTGAGCTGGTTCTGTGGAGGCCAAGGCCACCTTGGAGAGGGCCCTCAATGTAATTGTAGTTACATGGCAAGGTCCTCCAAAACAAACAATCTAATCAATGACGTGGCCTAAAAAGTAAAAAAAGGAGAGAGAAGCTTTCTGGGCGATGGGGGTTGGGCGACACTGAGAGACAAATATGAAGCTGTGACTGACTTAATGACACACAAAGCTATGATATGCTTTCAGTTAAAGCATATCAAAAAGAGAGAAATCTTGCTCAATTTAATTTAAGTTTAAAAAAAAACACAAAGAACAGACTGCGACAAAATACCAGACGTAAATTAAAAGAAAGTTGTTATTGTCTGTTTAAACGGAAAATGAAAAGATCTGAAAGAAAATGAAAAGGATAATTAAACAAAACGAAAAAGAAAATCAAAATAAAAGGTGAAAGTTCACCGACTTCCATCATTCTTACCTCGTATCGGAGTACCACCTGCGAGGATAATATGAATGCAAATAAGATTAAAAAGAAGAGCTGTTAGTTGAAGAAGACAGGCCGCGGGCTTTTTTTTTTGCAGCAGAAGCAGATTTTAGAAGATAAGTTTTCAGACGTATAAACACTTCACTCTTTTTAAACTGCTGGTGGACCTCCAGTTAAAGGAAGACTGCCTAAACAGGGCAGGTGCCACATCTGAGAGGGAATGCAGAGCTTCCCATTTCCATAACAATACGGAAGCTCCAAGGCATGGACCGCTGTTGGATGGTGGTTCATGGCAAGGTGACTGTCGCCCTGGATGTTTCATTTCAGTGGGCAAGTTAGCACTGCTGGCTGGTGGGTACCACAGGGAAGTGCTCAGCAGCTCCAGGATCTGGAATCAGGTCAAAACTCAAAATGCTAAATTCCCCTCTCCATTTTTACTTGCTTAAACATTTTAACTCATCTGTCTGATAGGCTCACTTGTTCTGATGTCTGGTCTGGGAACTGATGTGTTTTAATGTTGTTTATTCTTTCATGGGCATCGCTAGCTCAGACCAGTATTTACTGCCCCTCCCTAACTCCCCTTGAGAAGGGGGTGGTGAGCTGACTTCTGGAAATGAAGATGTCTAACTGAGTCTCCTCTACTGTTTGGCAAAGCGGTGATGCAGCAAAGGGTGGTCAGGGTCTTAGTGGGGGCACAAATTACACTGTACCTACACGGCTTCTTTTTTTAAAATTCACCCATGGGATATGGATGTTGCTGCCCAGCCAGTATTTACTGTCCACCCCGAACATTGCTGTGGGTCTGGAGTCATATGTAAGCCAGACCAGGTAAAGATGGTAGTTTCCTTCTCTAAAGGACATTACCAAACCAGGTGGGTTTTTCAGACAATCAACAATGAGTCATTAGACTCATAGTTCCAGATTATTTTTCAAAAGAAACTCAAACTCCACCATCTGCCATGGTGGGATTTGAACCTGGGTCCCCAAGAGCATTACCTGAATTAATCGTCTAGTCATAATACCACTAGGCCATTGCCTCCCCCTTCTTATCCTGAAGGAATCAATTGGGGTTACCAATCTTGCAGGAATGGCCTAGAGCTTCCAGGAACTGAAGAATGGATCCCCAAGATACTCCTGTGAACAATCACGGAAAAAATAATCATACAGATGTATGAAGAACATCTTTGTCATTATTAGCTGTGAAAATATTGAAGCTGGCAGGGGTTGGAATGAGAAAATGTTGTTTGATCCAAAGTTAAGAATCGTCAATTGGGTGATGAGGATCTTATTTGCTTCGAATTGCCTTGGGAAAGCCAAGAGATTGGTTGTCTTGGGCAGCCAATGGAGACAATGTGGGGCAGGGTGCTAGGTAAAAAGTCATGTGATGAAATCTCCAGGACCACATCCCATCAGAGTCAGCAACCCTAAGATTCAGGCAAGAATCAAAGTTCTTTCTGACTTGGATCCTATTCTGCTTTGGAAAGCTCTCCACATTCTCAAACACCACCCTCCTGCACTGGGAGTCTACAGTTCAGGGGTAGAAGAACTGTCTGTCAATGAGACAATGATTTTGCAGTCCCAATTTTGGTATCTGTTATTAATGCTCTGCTCGTAAAGTCCCCAAAATAATTCTATTGAAATTTTCAACAGTTGGGCCTAAGTAAAAACACAGCAGATTCAATGTGAATCCAATGTGAATCTGAATCAGATGTGTACCCCAAGGCTTAAACTCCTCCTGGAGCAGTCTCCCATAGATGTGTCTTGTGTCTCACTAGGAGAGGACATGCCAGATCTAACTGCATCACTCCTCAACCAAGTCTAATGGGATGTGTGATAAGATCAGGGGTCAGCGTGATAAGCATGTGAATTAAATGCCAGGAATAGCCAAGCTATAAGGGAAGGGGAGTGTGACTAACTGGACTTTTTTTAAAAGGTCTGACAGAAGGATAATGGGCTTAATGGTAGAGTCTATGACTAAAATGCAGGTAATTCTGGCACTGCACCTACATTAGTCCCAGATGTTTGACTTCCAGGGGTCACCTTGATGTATATTCAGATAATGTAACCATGGGGCCAGTGTTGTCTCTCCTCACCACGGCTCCCATCGTCCTATGGTCACGATCCGATACCATGCAAAACTATCCGATCAGGCGAATCCAGTTGGATATTCAAATTATTTTGCAGAAGTCACAACATTTTATTTGACTCCTCTTTGACAGTGTGGCACAATCTTCCTTTAAAAATAGGCAGGTCCCCTGGCTAGCAGCAAAGTGGCACAATTTCAGGCAACATTTTATCACATTCTTAAAATCCGGCACATCCAAACGCTTGGTGTCTTGGATTCTAAGTTCCAATGGGGTCCTGGAATTTGGTTGCTCAGCAGCCACTTTGAAAGATGGATGGGTCTCTCCCTATACACTGGAGTACATCCCCTAGGTCAACAGACCTCTACTATCTGTGGCACTGCCCACCAGCTTCCATTCCATCCTAGGTTGGGCAGTAGGATTCTGCATTCCTGAGGACCAGGATCAGCAGGGATCCAAGATCTCCCCGCAGCCATGGGTGGGAGGAAAGGGATTGGAGAAAATTCACAACAAACCTTTCTTGAAAATGACTATGCCTCTCACTCCCCACCACAACTTTGCAGGCCAACTCTGGAACTTACTCCCAAAAATGGCAACTGGGCCGTATGTTAATGGGCAACTGAGGGTTCCAAAGTGTAAATGACAGCTTCAGAGGAAGGTCCACTGCATCAATGGATTTTTCCACCAGCAGCTTTACAGCTTTCACTCACACTTTTGTATCCACCTCAATAAGTATTTAGACTCTAAGACCATATTTCTCACTGAAAGGTGACAACAGGGAACTCTAATCTGAGTTAAAGGATTTTTCAGATCTAATTTCCATTCATAACATATTTCCTTCTTCATAAGGACAGCTCTTAGCCAATTTCTCTGTTTAAAGTGCTGCCAAAAAGGGATTTTTCTTACGTTATTGTCCATGTTCGTCATGGTGTTGGGGTGCCCGCACCGGGGAAACGTCTAAGGAACCTCAGTAACAGCACCAAGCGATTGAATAGCCAGTGCTGCACAGTTGGGTGCAGAGTATAGCTCCCTCTCCTCTGCCCCACAAGCCCCAGTCCCAGCCCCAGCCTCAGAAATGCATCCACTATTGTACCAAGGTGTTGTGTTCCTTTCCTTCTCTGGGTAACTTCCTTCTTTTCTGGAAGCTTGGGTATGGTGATTTAGTTCAAGTAGTTCACCTGAACTAAACATTATCAATGAGTGAATCTGGACCTACGGGCAACATTTTCACACAGAGGGTGGTGCGTGTGTGGAACAAGCTGTCGGAGGAAGTGATGGAGGCTGGTACAATTACAACATCTAAAAAGCATCTGGATGTGTACATGAATAGGAAGGGTTTAGAGGGATATGGGCCAAGTGCTGGCACATGGGACTGGATTAATTTAGGATATCTGGTCGGCACGAACGTGTTGAACTGAAGAGTCTGTTTCTGTGCAGTCCAACTCTACGACTCTCCGGATAGAGATGGCTAATGGGCCATTTGACTATAAAAGCATCACCACAGACACACAGAGATCTTATTCTCGACAAGGACCTACAAGTACTATCTAACAGCAACTATTTTTGACTCTGAGCAAGAATGCCAATTAAACACCCAAGTAGGAACACTTCCTGACGTGGCACAGAGTTCACCAAGAACCAGATTTAGGGATTTGGGTAAATTTTAAATTTACCGAATAAAGTCTTGTGAGCCATGGGGCATATTACCAACAGATTAGCACAAAACAATACCAACTGGAGGAGGCCTGGGGCAACCATCAAATACAGAAGATTATACTCTACACTAACATCACTTCCCGCCAGCTCAAGAAAGGGACACAACGACACCCAACTTCAACATCAAAACAAAATAAAAGTCAAATAAAAGATAATAGATAAAAAGGAAACCATCCCTTTCCAAAAGTGTCGGATTCTGGTTGCTACCAATTTCAGAATGTGCCAAACTGCAGCCTGAAACTGTGTTGAGCTTCTAAAGGGAGTGGGGGTGTTAATCCATGAGGGTTATTAGGTAACAGTTACGGTTAATAAAGCAGGTTGTTAGGTATTAGGAGAGCACCTATATATGTGATGGTGTGGGCACTGGGAGCTATGATTAATTAAAGGGGAAGGAGAGGTTGAAGAGGAAAGGGCAGTCAGAATGTACCTTTGAGAGTATTCCACGGTTTAGGATCTGACAGAAGCTTTTGCATACTGGAAGGAGTTTCACATCCAATGCAAAAGCAGGTCCTGAATGGAATTAACTGGATGCCGTGCCTCTGACTCCAGGATCAACCAGTCTTACGTGTCTCTTTGTGAAAAGGTGCTGAAAATTTCCGCCACTCAGAGTTCCGACCATTTCTTCAAAAACGTTCTGTCTCTGTGCGCCCCCACCACCCCCCACACAACCCCCCTCCAACCATTTGCTGCTGTCCTGAATAAGAGCAGTTTATTTTGGGTTGATTGTTACAATGGAAGATTGAAATGGGTGGAGTGGGGTTCAGGGCAGGAGGAAAAATGTGTGAGGGGTGGGCACTGAGTTAAGCCGAGCGCCAAGTGAGGGGCAGGTGATCAGGGTGGTTATACCTCAGGGAGAGAGATTGAAATGTGAGCAATTAACACACAGGGCAGGAAGAGAGAGGAAGAAGGGGAGGGTGAAGGAAGGAGGAAAGTTACATTTCCTTCTTTGCTGCAGATTTGAGCAACGACACATTATTTAAATCTCTGTGGTTCTAACAGGGGTTTCCTCAGCAGATGAACCCTCCACAAGACTTTTTGTTTGCTTCATTAGCTGGTAGACCCACAGTCAAAATAAAAGAGACTCAATTCCTGCTGGTGTTCACAGTCTCTGCTGCTTTAGTTGTTAGTTCTTGGCCATCACAGGGAACCAACACTTGATCTAGGACCAAGCAGAATTCCTTAATGACATCCCTTTCCGCACAATAACCTCCTTGTTATTTAAAACTCCAAATGTATTAAAATATCACTTATCGATAAAGGCCCAAAATAAATTAGGGCAACCAAAAGTCACTGTTTTCCAAAGGCAATCGTTGGCTCAAGTACAGTATCCCTTGACAGATAATGTCCTCCGAAGAGCTCCTGGAAGAGTCACCGTTCCCCAAGTTGATTATTTGGACAACCGCCTAGGTTTAAAATCAGGGACTACACAATCATTGGGTACCCCTGTGGTTAGTGGGAGAGGTCAGCCATCTTGTGTTTTCAGCCAGATGAAGGTGATGACTCAGTCAGGGATATTAAATTTATGCAGAAACCACAGCTGGGGCCTTGCAGGGTCGCTGCAATCCCATTGTTAATCCCCGCTGGACTCCAGGCACTTTCCCCGGCAGATTTGGTGGATGAGGATCAGTGAGGGGCGGGCGTTTGGTTTTAAAACAGCAGCTTGAACGGGACCTAAGAAACATTCGAGGAACTGGCTCAGAGCACGGTCGGTAACCCGGCTGGAGTGAATGTTGGGCTATGTACTGACCTCCCCCTCAGCTGTGTCTCCCCCTCCCCCGGCATTAGCCCAGACCCCAACCCGGGCTGTTATCCCTTCCCTCTAGTACCTCCCCTCCCTCTAGGCCAGTAACTACCACCCCCCAACCTGGCCAGGCTATCTACCTACCCCCACCCCCACCCCCAGTTACAGTGCAGTCCGGGTGCTGAGTGAACTCAACGGAAACAGGGACTGGAGCTGGAGCCTTTGGGGCACTGAAAGACCCGGCAGGAACGATGCAGGCCCGAGGAATGTGCTGTTTTAGAGAAGGTTCACATCCCTAACATTACAGTTTTGGATAAAATGTAAACAAAAATAAAGCTGACCTGCTTCAGAGAATAAAAGGAAAGTGGTGGATGTGTTGGGCCTGTGTGTGGTGTTTTGGAGCACTGTGTGGTGTGAGGGGGGAGCTTTTGCGGGGGAGTCATTTTGGGAGGTGGGGTGTTTGGGGGTAAGGGAGGAGAGTGACGGAATTGTTTTGGGGGCAGCATTGGGGTTGTTTTGGGGGTGGGAAAGAGTGATGGGGAGAGAGATGGAGGTGTTTTGTGGGGTTGGGGGGAGACTGATAGGGGTGGGGGGGTTGGTGATGGGGGGTCTGGTGTGTTTTGGGAAGGGGTAAGTTGGGGGAGGTATTTGGGGAGTCAGTGTGTGAGGAGGGGGTGATGAGGTGTTTTTTTTGGGCGGAGTGTATTTTGGGAGTGTGATGTGGGGTTTGTGGGAGCGTTGATGACCTGTGCAATACCACCACTAAAACCCTGGGAGGGCTGTGACTGTGCGCTGGAGACTCAGCAGTTTATGAGGAGGCTCTGTGATCAGGATCACAAGGTAAATCCTATTCATCCATTTCCTCCTGGTGTTACAGGGAGCTCAACACAACAGTACAGTGAATGCAATAATACCCTTAAAAACGTTGATATAGAATTTTTCAGTGGAACGCATGACCAATGCACTAATTTTAATATATTATAGTTATTAAAAACATTGATGGATAGACTTCACTTAATTTAAATGCGATCCCTATGGCTGATCAGTGATTAATGAAAATTGTGAAGTGTGGAGTTCTTACTGATGAATACCTGGTGTAGTCTCCTGACTTGCCATATTATATTAGAACCATTTCTATGCTTCAAAAGCACATCATTGGTTTTATAAAATGTTTAAGTAATCCATGGAAATATCAGGAAGCAACTTGCAAGGTTTGGGGAGTGCAGGTCACAGAGCTCATAGGAATCATTCAGTTAATTTGATGAGCTTTTAAAAGGGAAGGACATTGCCTAGTTTCACGCTCCTAGCTACTCTTGTTTCATTCTTCCTTCCCTCCTCTACTGAAGGTAGGGTTTGATTGTATGAGCATCAGAGGGAGGCTTGAGACTGAGATGCCATTCTTCTTGTTTGACCCATGACGCTCAAGGCCCCATCCAGCAATCAGCATCATTTGACACTAGTGCAAATGAGTTTAAAACAACGGCCATTGCAGAGGTAAAGCTCAAGTTTCATCAGGTTGTAGTTTTGCATAGAAAACCAGAGCTGAGTGTGAACACACATTGAACAGGCAGGGAAAGAGGAGAGAACATGGTTCCATTAGTTTTTTTGTATCATTGAATTTGCTGTGGAGACTGGATGCCTTGTGTTCCACTTTCCAATGCCAGTCATTAGATAACCATCAAGAGTCAGAGGATGGCTGCTTTTTTCCCATTCAGGGCCTGGGGGTACTAAGACCAACTGCACTGATGCATTTTTACCACCTCATCTCTAAGACCGACAACTGCATGGTCCCAATATTAACCTCACCATCCCAATAGTCGACTATCGAGTTAAGCTGTCCCTGGTCAGACTGGCTCAAACCTGGGTCCATCTTGCTGTGTATTAGCTCTTCATCAGGCATTCTGGGTGTTTACCTACTTTAGAACAATAATTTAAAGCTATGTATTTATGGCAACTTAAATGAACAAAATGGTGCCAAAGCACGTACAGCGACTCAGAGAAGTTGTTACAGTTGAGCATGGTTGATCCTAAGCCAAGACATGACCACATTAAGGAGCGGTTATCTGTATGGGTTAGATGTGGAACTCCAAAAGATTAGAATGGATGCAGAAGACTGGAATAGTTCAGAAGGGTGGAGCATGAAGAATTCTTAAGGAATTGTGGGTAACATCTGTTGCTAGGTTACGGGCAGGGTTGTCTGATGGGGATTAAAGCAACAGCAGTCTTGAGTAGGTCAGTTGGGTAGGACCAGCGGGTTTTTTTTAAAAATAGTTAGTAAAATGCAGGCATGCATTTTAAGCTTGTTGTGACATTAGTTTGGAGAGGGTTTTGTGAATTAGGCTTCGAAGCCAAATACTTACCAAAGGATTCTTTATGATTAAGAAACAGAAAGAAAGAAAACATTATAGAAGACATTATTCAGCTACATAGTCATTGTTATGTAACATTAAGACTTAAATGTTTTACTTAGGATTAAACACATTAGAAAACGAGGTTAATTCAAGTCATTGTTATCTTATTTAAATTAATATTAGTATTTATTTGTTAATATAAAGAGCAACATACAATCACAAAGTAACAAGGATAGGGTGATTGCTAATGTCAAATTTCAAAACCATGGCAATAAAGATTTTCAAACCATTTGGGGCGATCAATCATGTGAGGAATACAGGTCAGTGCAGCTCACTGCAGTATATGTGGTTTAGATTAACATTTTTAAGTTAGTTCCTTTTTTAAAATATGTTTTATTTTAAACTTAGTACACAAGGTAAAGAATTTGCCCGGTCAGTTTTGTTTTGTACCACGTTCACTGATGTTCTTGATACAACTTGGTCACTCTGCCAATGGGTTCCTCTGGGTTAAAATGGCTGCCGCCTTCTCACCTACACACACCACAACCAGCAAGGACAGCAAAAAAACCTTCATAAGAATTGCCCAATCCCAGAGATTACTTTCAATTTGACACATTGGTCACAGAATGGAATCCCAAATGGAAAATAAAAATGAGAGAGAAAAGAAAAACAAGAAGAGAACTAAACAAAAACAAAATAAATGGAGGTTAGAGTAGGCCCGGAGAGGAAGAGCCACTTCTAAGAATATAATCAAAGGAATTGGAGATACAGTCACAGCAGTGCAGTGTGAATCAAAGAAAGCTCTATGCACAAGACAGACAGACAGAATGACAAGCTATGAGGACATCACAAACATAAACAGCAGTAACAGCTACACAAAGGCCTTTTAGTTCCACGTTTTCTTTTAAAGAAGCAGATTAATCATTTTTTTGCATCTGTCAATAATATTTTGTTCTTTTCCAGCCCCTACCTGACCGCAACTGTTTGATGCGTGTACTGGAGCTTGGGTCAACAGGCAGGAAGTCTTTGAACCAGGTGATCTCAGGATCTGGATTCCCACTGGCTGCGCACAGCATGGTAGCTGTGCGGGTGCGTTCCACCACTTTCAGCTGAGGGCCCATGTCGATGTTGGGGAAGCCGGATGGCAGCTGGTCCTCTGTGAATAGCAAGTGGAGAGGGGAGACAATTAGAAAGAATGCACATCTAGTTTACATTGGATCTGAGAAGCACAAAAGCAAATCATCTATCCATTTTTCTTCAATTGCATTGGGGCTAGATAGACAGAAAGTATTAACTAATAGGCTTATGGCGTTTAACTCAGCCTTTTATAGGCCCCATGCTCAGCAGTGCTGCACAAGATGACAGCAGCAGACTGCAAAATCCCGAAGAATCAGCTAATTCACTTTATTGAAAGAGAACCGTACTTGCACTCTAAGAGCTGACTCTAAATTCTGTCCTCACTATGTCTACTAGGTGGAGAAGGACTTTAGAATGATACTGCGTGTGCATTCTATACATTTATATTGGATGAGAGAAAATAGGAATAGCACACTTGTCGCATTTTGTGAAGAATTGGCTTTTTCTGTTGTACAACTCTGTACAGAGAGATCCGTTACACTTCACATGAACTCTGCAGAATCCAACAGTAAGCTCATTTAGAGACGGAAAGGATGGTGTTTTTGAAGGTGCATTTTTTTTCTTTTCCCTAAGAATTTCAAGTATTTTCCCTTCCATTGTTTCCCCTTCCTGTCCATTCTTTTTTCCCTCTGCACATGTTGCTTAACTTTCCATACGGTCTCTAAGCGACCATTATTCAGGCAAGAACATAAACAGAATGTGTTGGGACATTCTGTGGAATCAATGTAGCTGCATTTGATTCTGTCCTTTTGTAAGACATCCACACAAACATATCTCTCAGAGGAAGTTTGATTGCTGACATCAATCAGCAGCAAACATTCTTCCTACTATGGCCAATTATAGTGCTCATTGAAGAATGGGGGAAAAAATGTACTTTTGAGGGAGATGTTTTTGTGTATTGCTGCCAAGCTGGTATATACTGAATAAAAACCAAAAGAACTGCAGATGCTGTAAATCAAGGACAAAAACAAAGTTGCTGGAAAAGCTCAGCAGGTCTGGCAGCATCTGTGAAGGAGAAAACAGAGTTAACGTTTCGGGTCCGGTGACCCTTCCTCAGAAC